>NC_083647.1:21350716-22005716 GCF_963576545.1 Limanda limanda | reverse complement strand
TTTTATTAAATGTTTCTGTAAATGTGTATTTTTGGAACTTGTGTTTCTTTTCTTTTCTTTTTCTTTTCTTTTTTTTAATTTATTTATTTATTTATGTATTTATTTATGTATGTATTTATTTATTTATTAATTTTGTTTGTTTGTCTGTTTGTTCTTTTGGTTTTGTTTTGTTTTCTTCTTTAACTATTTTATTTATTTTCTTAATTTTTTTATGTATGTATTTATCTATTTATTTATTTATTCATTCATTTATTTTTAGTATTACTATTATATTGTTATTATTATTATTATTATGATTTATGTCATCTATTCTTTTATTAATGTATTTACTTGCTTATTTATTTATCCTTTCTCTCTCTTCCTCTATCAACCCATCTTTTTTTGTTTATCCTTTGTTTGTTTTTCTTTATTTTTCAACTATATGTGCTCATCTGTTGGGGCTAGGTCCCGGAGGGAGGGGGATGGGGGGTTGGTATCTGTTCTGTGGTATGTTGAAATTACATCTGTAATTTTTACCTTATGGAACACTATTGTTTGTTTGTTAATAATGTAAAATTCAATAAACAGATTGTTTAAATTTTTTTTTTTTAAAAAGTGTATTTTTGGACACTTTGTCCGGGTCGAGCAGCTCCACAGCAGAAACAAGGCTCTTTCCAAAACCTCTCCCTCCAAAACCAGGTTTCATTGGATTGTCTCTCTCAAAATGTGTCTCTCTTGTTGTGGACGCTTTCTGTGGGACAGACCAGTCCTCAGATTAGATTAGACTAGATTCAACTTTATTGTCATTGCACGGTACAAGTACATATACAACGAAATGCAGTTTAGCATCTAACCAGAAGTGCAAAAAAAGGCAGTAATAGTGCAGAGTATTGTGCATATTAAAGTGAAAATCTAAATAAATAAGATCTGTACAGTAGAAATATATATGGAATATTAAAGTATTAACAGGAATTATAAGACATAAGGACGATGAATACATTATGAGCAGGATAAAAATACAAATATATATAAATATAAATACACTATAGGCGGGGTAATACAGTAGTAAAAACAAAGTAACAGTTAGTGCAAATGTACGAATGTTCAAATGTTCAGTGGTTGGAGGCATGAGCGTTGACCTCATCCTCTAGTGTTTGTCCTCACAGTTCAGCTGGAGATTGGGCTCCTCCATCACTGCCACAGTCCGGGTTGGAAACGCTGGTTCGTCTTTATTGTTCGTCCATTTGTCTTGAAACGTGTGACATTCTGATCGTGCTTTTATTTTCTTGTTACCGCTACGCTTGTCACGAATGACATGTGACATTCACGTGTGTTTTCTTTGACCTTACCGACCTCTCTGGCACACAATCTGACAGCCAGGGTAGTCCATTTTAGATTTTTTTTTGTCTAGTGGACCTCACCCCTGATATTTGAAAAGCCTTCTGTGTATTTTCATGTAAAATCATTATGATGAAATAACTTGTTTCCCCACAGGGCTGCAAATAGTCATCATTTGTTATTGACATCTTTACTCTTATTGACATCTGATCAGTCGATTGATGGGTTTGTCAATTTGCTCAGACCCAGGATGACATCTATATATCTATATCTATATATATGGCTTTGTTTTGTCCAACCAAAAGATAACATTTAAAATACTACATTTATATAAAGCGGACAAAAACACAAAAAACAACCTGTAACCAAAGAATAATCTGCATTTTTGCTTCATGAATTATAAATGTGCTGTCAACAGACTCAATGATTGATTGATTAATCTTCTTAGCATTGCACAGGTGACTAATATACGAATGACAGTTGTATTTCTTTGTGAAATGTTCGGTAGATTTATACAGAAGAGACTGAGATGGAGGAGAAAACTCGGTCTTAACTTATTCAAACTCAAGCAGCTGCTGCTCAGTTTGCATTTGCAGCGTTTGTGTTGTTTGATATTTGAAAAGTTTCTTCTCTCAGTTGCTGTGGAAGCCAAGATTTAAAACAAGGACACTGACACTTTGTGAGATAGAGCAGCGAGTCTCTGAAGCTGTGTTTTCCTTTGGTGTCCGGATCTTCTCCAATTCCTACGGCCAAATACCTCGGTCATCCCTGAGACGCCCATGGCAACGGGAGCTCAGTGTTTTTCAGTCAGTGCGGCTGTTGATGGGATGAAATTAAATGAAATAATCCCATTTAACGGGACGCCTGCTCCTCACATCCACCGAGGGCAACGTGAGGCCACTCAGCGTGATTACATTTGCATATTTTTCAAAAGCAGTTTGAGTCTGGGGAGAACATTAACGTTGACGTCTTTGTCTAATGAAGATAATCAAGTCTGGCATGTGTCCCACTGATAAACACGTTAAAAGTAGAAATATGAATAATCTCGCTTGAGATCAGTAAAAAAAAAAAGGGAATCAAAAGATATTAAGGATTTATTATTGATAACTTTTTACTATAATGATGTGAATAAAACAGAAGTGTGCTCTTAATTTCTCCGTCTACTATCAATTGGTTCCTTCTCTTTCTGTGCTGATGATGTTTCTGCTCATTATTCCCTCAGAGCTCCGCAGCAGCTTTGAATATTTGCCTGAATTAAACTAAATCTAATGTTGATTCGATTGAAGTGCTTGTGACAGGACCGTCAGTTATTTTGGGGGCTTGCGTGTTTGCTGACGCCTCCGTCGTGATGACATTGTTCTCTGTGTAAATCTCCTGTTTGGGGCCACGCTGCCTCTTCCTGTTTTTCCGCCTTTCAGGAGACAAGTGGCCAATTCTGCTAAATCTCTATCTCATCTGATTTGTGTTTTGTTATGGTGCCAGTTCTCCGCAGCTGCCAGGACAAACTCTGAGAGAAAACCTTCAGACATTTCTGTTTCCCTCTCTCTCCAGGATCAACATCCCAGAAAGCTCCTATAAGTCTGCAGGTTTTGCCGACCTCCTGTGCAGGGACATAAGAGAAGAGGGAGAACGAGGACAGAGGATGAACTGGTTTGTTCAAAAGCAACATAGACGTCTAATTTAAGGAAAATCCGCTCATATGAAAGTCCAAATGTACAGTTTCTAGACGGCCTCTCCCCTCTTAGCTGCTGCTGCTAACATATAACTCACTGTACACAAATAAAGCCAAAATATCCAGGGTCCGGGTGCTGCCATCTTGGGTTGTTGACGTCAGAGTGTGTCAGGAAGTAGGGAGTAGTGGGAGGATAGTGAGTGAGTGGGAGATTTCGGACAAAAACAGAATCTGTGCTGTGGTGATTTTGAAGTGGAGCCTTGGAAGTGATTTCCTGTCGATACTGGTACTCGAGTAAATCTGCATTTGATAACCACCGCCAAGGGAAATTCAACCCTGTCAGTTTGTTTGTTTGTTTGTGAGCAAGATTACACAAAAAGAACAGAACTGATCCCCATGAAACTTGGTGGATCAAGAAAGAAGCCATTACATTTTGGTGCAGATCAACAATTTTATTTTCATTTTCTTGAACATTGTGAGATTGTGACATGTTTCAAAATTTTCACAGTTTTCCCAGGAAACAATTTATGTATCTTAGTATTTAAAAAAACAGGCACCTTTAAGGAACTGATCTCTATGAGTGTCCATTAAAGGCGACTGTGGGGTCTTGGTTCTAGTTATATATTTTTTATTACGTCCTTTTCATTAGATTACAATCTACAGCTTTGGGGATTCTCCTCGTTTATCCAGCAAGGTCAATGGCAACACTTGATTGTTGGTTTTCTCGGCTCCTGTGCTGTTGCAGGTGGATTTCACCTCCTCCAGCCTCTTATTGCTCCCCAGGGGGTCTCGGCTGCTGAGATGGGGGGATGGCATCGATGAACAAACCAGTGGATCAATGGTCACCAAGCCGACCTCATCCAGTGCCTGTGGGAGGTCAACTCTCAACGGCAGAAAGGACAGATTTACAGGGGAGCGAGGGTATGAAACAGAGAGATTTAAGGAAAAAGGATCGAAGGAGAGACTGAACAAAGAAAATACACAGAAGCCTGAACAATGACGAATAAAACGGAATCAGAATTCAAGACATGATTCACAAGCTTTCGCGAAAAGCTGCAAAATTGAATTTCTCAGAGAATTAGACATGAAATCAATCCAATGTCTACACTTAAAAAACTGTAAAACCTTTAGTTATACTACAGAGATTGTTTAAAGTACAGCTACAAATATAAATACATACATTCAAATAAACGATGTGTATTTTCAGTGTTTTTACATAAAATTCACTATTCAAGACCATTAAGCAATCGTAGAATCCGATCTGGGATTCGAACCAGGAACCTTCTTGCTTTGAAAAGACAGCATCAACAAATATCAGCTCTCTATAATGAAGACCGCAGAGTAAAAGAAAATATGTGGGTAGTACTGCGAAGTACATGAGCTTTACATTACATTATATGTTCAATAATTGCATCTTCACAGTAAACTGCCTCCTCCGTCCCTGTGAGATCTGAAACATCACATCATGTTTTATGAGTTATAATCACGGAGGTTTTACAGTGTGGAGGCAGAGGGAGCTTTATTCCCCTGGCTGCTGTTATGGCCTCTTCATATTTGATGAAGGTGAAGCTTTAAATCTCTGGCTGTGGAAAAAACAGCAGCAGCCCCCCCGATGGACTTCACCATCAAACATTCATTGCGAGAGGATTTATTTTTCCCTCATTTCTATTATTTTTTAAACATGGCCTCCACGACTCCTCCTCTGCTGGCATCTCGCTCCTCGTCTCCGGGGCCGTAACATCATACAGTGGTTATTGTACTCCGCTCCACTTAGCTGCACCTGTTCTGATTTCCCTATATTGGAGCTAAACAAAGGAGTCCTCAGGCTGTGGTAACAAAGGCCACGGTAACAGGAGCTGATGCCATTAGCAGGGAGGGAGGGCGGGGGGGCTGGGACTGGATGTATAGATTGAGTCTTTTGGAAGCACATTGCCTCGGTGGTGTTGAAGGTGGAGGTCGGAATTAAAGGAGAAGGGTGGAAATGGTGCAGGAGTCGAGTTGTTACACTTCCCGACTCCAAAAGGAGAAGGTGGAAAATGGAGGTGGTTGATAAAAAAGACTCAAACTGAACCCGACTGAACTGTGTTGTCCAAATAAAGCTGATTTCGGATCTGCACTGAACTCCTGAGAACGCAAATGTCTGAATAAGTCACTCCTGACATTTTCTGAAACGGGAAAATGTCCAGAAAATTGAGCTAAAGGAAGTGTTGATGTCATTTCTGACAAACAACGAATGGAAAACTGGAATAATACATATATCTCAGGATGAAAAACAGGTGCCGATCACCCAACACCAAACAAATGTTCCTGAATGTTCATCAATCACACCAGAGTTCGCAAGAAAATTTGTTCATGTCTGAAATCCCCAAAGATACATTGATTTCTTTGTGGCTCACTTATATGTCATGTGATCGATGTGCTGGATCTCACATCGGCTCAGAAACACTTGCATCCGACTAATTGCACGTTTAAGTTAACAGTGCACGAGTCTCTGTGCAACAGCAGAACCGGGTTCAGCAGCGATTTCACCAGCCGCTTAGAAAAAGAAAACCCATTAGGCTATTAATTGCAGCGCCGATTCCCGGGAGACATTAAAAACGATGCTAACACGTGGAGGCCTTTCCCGGCTCACGTCTCTTCAGGCAGCCCACACACACACACACACACACACAGGAAAATTACGAGTGCACTTTCTTTCGCGTTGCTCTCCATTAGAGCAGCAGTGGTGAATGTAGTCGACTGTTTGCTTTGTAGAAACACTCACTCACTCTCTCACTCTGACCTCTCTCTCTCCTATGGGAAGCTAAAGGGGGCGAGAGAGAGAGACCCATCCGGCTCACAATGCTGCACTTAAATGTGTTTCAGCCTCGGTTTCAGCTGCTTTGGTCCTTTTGTGTTTTCACTGACAACATGGCGCCGAGAGGCAGAGCGATCCAATCCAGATCGGCGGTTAAGAAACATATCATTACAGAATTCCTCCTGTGCAGAGCTGCAGTTTAAACACAGCTTTCAAAACAGTGAAGAAACACACAATTCATCTTATTTCAAGTATTGTGTTTTTAATTCTTATTCAAATTGTTTAATACTGTTGTGTCTTTGGAAAAAAGATAAGCTCAAATAAACTGATTCTGATTCTACACTGGGACGGTCAGTCATTCCAATTGATTCCAGGAATTTTGTTTTGCTTTTTTCTGAGAATTTATTGACATTTTCACCAATATTCATATTTTGGCAGTCGAGACACTGACGCTGCCCTTTTTCTGTGCAACGTTATAATGTGCATTGAACGTGTGGGTGTTGGTGCATAAATAACCATGAATGTTGGTGTACTTCTTGTTTTTTACATCTTAGGAAGCAACGTGCAACAGTGATTTTTGTCTTGTGCCATTTTAGTTTTTCTTTTCTTTAATTAGCAGTGAAGTGGTTTTGAGATCTAAAGCTCTCCCGTCCATAGACTGAAGAGAAAGACAGAATAACCTGAACATGTTCACTGAGCTGGGTGAAGTTTGCCAAGTTTTCTAAATTAACACACACAACAATCTGTGAACTGTTTCTACATTCTCATTACGCCGAGGTCAGATGGGTGGCCGAATGCAAAACTCCCACGAGGCCACTGTTACTTTGCATTTTTTCCCCCATATGCTGCAATTTCATATTTATATTTACCCTCCTTCCCTTCTTACGTATTGATATGGAAACAAAACATGCACTAAAATAACCTCAGAGGAGCATCATCCTTGTGTTGACTCGCTGTCTTAAGTCTGGAACGTATTTCATTAACGAACAACGCAGTTTCAGCCCGAAGGCTTAATTTGCAAACATTGCAGCATGAAAATGTATTTTTCAGGTCAGGGTGAAGGGCACAGATGGAAGTGAATCCATAAACATGAGATGGTTGGAGGGAGCTGAAGATGCTGAGTCTCACTGAGATGTCAGGGAGTCGGGGGGGAAGTGGCGTCGGGGGTGCTCGTCACCCAAGGTGCCCGTTCTGCTGCCGTGAGAGCAGATGGTTATAAAGTGAGAAGTGATGCACGGTGGGAGGTGACCGGAGGTGAACGTGTACAAGGGATCTTTAGGAAACACAATCAGAAGTTGGATTCAGGAGTTTGTGGAGGTGAAGTTCGTCAGCCGTCGGAATGTCAATCTGAAGTCTTCACGCAGGTCCAGGGTCAAGGGCAGGTGGGTCATCATGTGATGCTGTGTGTGTTGTTGTGGTTCAACTTCCACCAAGAGGACACTGGACATTACCTCCACTCACAGAACTGCAATCACATCTGTATTCTTATTTTGTTTAAGTATTTTAGCATCTTAACTCTAACAATGTTACAGCCAAAGAGCGACGGCAAAGGTAATTTCACAAAACACCTCACAATGACATATTTATTTATGAAAGAAGTCTGGTAGTCATGGTAACTATGATGGGAGGTAGCAGGGATGGATGAATCGGTCAATAAATCTTCTGTTCGTTTCCCCATTTGCTTTTAACCACAGCCATCTTTGTTCCTGGGCCTAACCCATATGTTTTATATTGTTACTATGACGACAAAGCTCCTCTAACCCATGACAAAGTACTTATTCAAACCCAAGTCATGATCTGTACATGAAACTAATCAAGTCTTCAACTTTAATTAGAGTTTTCACAACTTATAAATCATGGGAAGGCACCGGCAAATCACATCACAATACACAAAATAAAGGGACTTTTGTGTCATTATGTCTCTATACTTTTGGCCATGCAGTGATAAGCATAGACTGGGTGGCTTTGATAAATTGCAGCATAAAAATCTTTTGACCTACTAACATTCTCACCCACATGCAGATTCTCATTAACTAAAAACAGAATAAAACATTGTAAATTCTTCTTCTTCGTCTTTAGCTCTAAAAAACAGAAACTTAAAGATTCGCTGTGTAATTTTAGACGCAGTGAAAAAACATCCACTCTCCAAATTACAGTCACTTCATCCGACAAAACCACAACTTTTCTTAAGCCAGACACATCGGCCACTTCTATTCCCGTCCTGACAGAGTCACAGCCGCGTCCCGTGGAGACTCCGAGCCGAGGACGTGAAGCTGCTGCAGTCTGTGTGTTTCTTTACACAGGTGGCTCGGTGCCTGTGGGGGTGCACAGACAGTCTGTGGTGAAAAGAGTCCACAGACTCACAAAGGAGACTTTCTCTCTTATCGATGGAGGAGAGACTCAGTTACACAAACTCTGAGGTTGAACTCTGAGCTGAATAAAGTTTAAACCAACTGCTGGTCCAGTATTTCTCTGGTCTGTTAGAGATCCAGATATTAGAAGGGTTGCATTTAACAGTTTTGTGACATCTGCAGATTTAAAGCTATCACATATTGTTGCTCTTATTTTAAGGTGCGATTCTGCCTTACGTTTCTTGTTTAAATATGATTTTAAGGCGGGACCAGTACAGGTAGAGTGCATTCAGAAGTGTAAACCAATGGGAGAGGAGGTTTCACTCCAAGT
Organism: Limanda limanda; assembly: GCF_963576545.1. Taxonomy (NCBI): domain Eukaryota; kingdom Metazoa; phylum Chordata; class Actinopteri; order Pleuronectiformes; family Pleuronectidae; genus Limanda; species Limanda limanda. Next base: position 21,997,248 of record NC_083647.1, on the reverse strand, counting down.
CAAAGGCAGGTTTGTTTGCTGGGATACAACCAGTAAACAAATCTGTCGTAGGCAAATTACTTTCTCAGCTAAAACCTGCTCAGTACAGAAACCCTGCTGCTGGAGTTTGCATCAAATCCAGTTTTCAACATTCAAAGAGTTTGGAGTCTTATTCTTGCTTTTTTCAAAATTCAGCAATGAGAACAAAAGAGTAAATAATTATGCATTTAAACAATATCCACAAAATCTCTGTTGTTGTTCTACAATCTATAACATTAAGATTATATGAAGAACTTTCTTGTCCAAGTATCTAAGGATAAACGAATAAACAAAGACTCCTGTAAATAAAAAACAGAATTAACTTTCATTTTTTAAATATGGTTCATGAGGCACGATTCTTGTTCAAATCCATTCTCAACTGGTGAGGATCCTGCATCAACTGTGCGTAAAGATGACTTACATCAAAAGTGAAGCCAAAATGACTTGATCGCCCCCTGCTGGCTGGCTGCAATCTTACATCCAGCCTCCTCCCTATTAGTGGATGGGACATGAACCAAACTAAAAAGTGAAAAACGTCAAATAAATGTTTCTCAAAGATGGTTCTCATCATTTTAGGATGTTCTTATTTCACTGATGTTTGTTCACAGTGATTTTGTTTTTAATTCGTTATTTGACGCTTTAAAAACTGTGAAATTTCATGATTGACAGCTGAGACTGACACACGATTAGTCAGATGCATGTGCTACTGTGCAAACTCCAAATCCGCAAGGTTATATTTCTGCATAGTGAAGATGAAGATACGTTATCCATCTTCGTATATCTTCTTTACAGAGTCTATAGGATGCTAATTGTTTTATATACCAATAAACGGCATATCTATGATCATATTCTACCGTATTTGAAGTGTTGGCAGTGTCTTCATCAATTATATCAGAATCTTCTGATATAAGCTCATGATTAATTAGGAAGCCGGACGACTCTTTGCTGGGGAATTAAAGTCTCAATTGTGAGATTTTCTATAAAAGTCTGTTCACAAAAGAGAAGAACGTGCAGTTTTTCTTCCACAAAGCCGACGGCTGAAGAAGTGGGCGGACAAGTTTCAGCTCTGAACCTCTGCACATCTGACGGCCTCTTTGTTTGTTTAATTATGCATCTTCATAAATCCACAGATTACTTGATGTTGCAGTGTCTTCTGCGTCTTAGCAGAAATATACTGCTCCGTATACCGAGAGGCACCATGTGACGACCGAAATTGTTTGCGTCACATCCGAAAGAGGTGTCTGTACTATAGGCCATCTATTTTTATATAGGTTTTACTCACTTACTTTGCTACGGGCTAGAAGCTTCTTACGTAATTATATATATTTTTAACGCTTCTGATGAGTGTGTGTGTGTGTGGGTGTCTGTCCGGGAATGATATGTCATTGTGCGCTTCCCACCTCTCGCTCTTCAGGCTGTTTCCTCACATTTTGCTCGTCCTGTCCTCCCACGGCTTCCGACGATCCAGCCTCGCTCTCAGACTCCGGCAAAGGTTTGTGTGAGCATCATCTCTCACTGAGTCATGAATGATTTTTTTATGTACATGGGCACCGGGCCTTCTTAGATATAAAGGAAATCCACCTTATGTAAGAGTCTTTATTTTAGCCACACAGGTCTGCAGGGAGCACAAACAGCGTGAGCTGCTGCTTCTGTAAGAGAGTATTGATTATGAAGATAGTTTTGCTATAATGCTAGGATATGAAAATGTATCCATAGTTAAAGTAGCAAGACCAGAATGTCTTAATGTTTCATATCAAAATACAAGTCTCACAGCCAAAACGATAAGTAAACGTACATTTTCTTAATATTTATACTCCGCTAACATGGAGGAGGAAAGGTGTATGTATACTGCAGCCTCCCACCAGGGGGCGATCAGAATGATTTAGCTTTGGTCAACAAGCCATGCTTCATATGCAGTCTTTAGCTGAGTCTCAATTCGGGGGCCACATTCTTTAGAGGCTGCATTTCAAGACCAAAGTCTGAAGTTATTTTAATGCTAGTACTCAACACAACAGCTCAACGGTCCATCTTAAAAATTAACTTCTTCGTCCATGTTGCTCTGTTGCTAGGTGACGGCTGTAAGGGCGGAACAGGATAAAGATGCAACGAGAAGACCAGAACATCTCGTATCAGTTCAGCCGACGAAAAGGATGCAACTGAAGAAGGATGCAGCCGACATCGGGTGGGGTGGACTGGGTCCTCTGAAGGATGGAGCCCCTGAATGGAGTCGCTGCTGAAACAACAGATACTGTGGTTGTGTTGACAGAACATTCTCTTGCATGGTGGCTAAACAAGGGCGACTGGTTCCATAAAGTTCATCTGATGTGGATTTAAACACGATCAAATTAAATCTAAGAGTCTGCACTTGTTTCTCTTTAAAGTTATTGTGCATCAGTAAAGAAAAACGTGTTCGAGTCATCCTACCTTTGACTGTGATGCTCTGACAGGTTCCTCAGCACAGGGAGGATTTACAAACACTTGTGGGTGTTGAGCATCTGAACTCATGTTTTCTCACAAATGTCAACGCCACCTTCTCTAATATTCAAACTTGGACTGGAACCAGAATGTGTTGTTGTCCTCTCATGTTTCTCGCAGTCAAATCTACACGCTTCTATTCCAAACCTGTTCATTGCATCGAGCGAGCCGTTTCTTGGCAGCACTTTTTTTTATTTCCGCAGCAGCGTGGGAGTCTGGGAAATGAAAGTGTCGAGCAACAGGATGGACTCTGCGGAATGAGAGCTTGGAATAAAGTGTTTTGTTCCAGATGAATCCAGCCCTTCTCTCTCTCACATGCAAAAACCAATTACAGGGACCCGAGGAGCTGGGAATTCCCCTGCTGCTGCCTGACACATTTCCAGAGGCTCAGAAAGAGGCTGCACGCTCCTGCACCCGGCATTCAAAACTCCTGTGAGCCGGTCTCCTGCTGCTTTGCAAGAACCAAACACAATATGCAAAGTAACGCACTGAGTGAACGGACATCGCTGAAGATTATCATTTCATTTAGGAACATTAGCTTTACATGCAAAGAGAAAAGAGAGATCAAACAAACACAAGTGGAGCAAATTTTGAAATTTCTATTATTTGAAAATCCCTGACCTGGTTTCCTCCCGTCTGTAAAATGAGGTTCATCACTGCAACAGCTCTGCAGGAACATAATTGCATTTAAGGAGGTTTTATTTTTAATGGCTGAAAAGAGCTTTGAAATCTGGCATCATAAACTGCATTCAACATGATTCAGGTTCTTCATCCTGACATGATGGAATAAAGGTTTGTTTACTCTGGAGAGACATGAAATCAGTGTGGACGTGAGGATTTGAGTCTGTGATGAGTGAAGGTGTCTGGACGATCAGCTGAGCTCAGCGGAATCGAACCTGTCCCCTGGCCCACTGACCCACTGTCCAACTGACCCACTTTTGCAACCAACTATTCTTTCTATGTCACTCAATGCCTCACACCTACCTCACTCTTCTATCCATTCCTTTCTTTCCTCCACTCCACTTTCATTTCCTTTGCCCACTTCCCTTTCCTTTCCTCACTCTATTTTTCCTCCTCTCCTCTCCTCTCCTTCTTTCCACACTCATCTTTCCTTTCCTCACTCTAATTTATTTTCCTTTCCTCACTAATCTTTCCTCTCCTTTCCTCTTCTATCCCCTCTTTTCCTCGTCCTGCCTTTCTCCACCCTCCTCTCATTTACCCTAAACTCTCTTTTTCTTTCCTTTACCCTCCCTTCCTTTCCAATCTTCTCACACTTCTTCTTTCCTCTCCTCTCCTCTGCCCTATAGACCAAAGAGCAATTTAGTGATTAGAACACACACACACACACACACACACACACACACACACACACACACACACACACACACACACACACACACACACACACACACACACACACACACACACACACACACACACACACACACACACAGACACACACGTAACATTTTCCACCACAACACAAATGCATCTATAAAACCAGTGAGGAGATAAAACCAAGTACATAACACTGACCTGTGATCAGCTGTTACACTGACCTGAAGGTTTTTTCTCAGCTAATCTCACTGCAGCCAAAACTATGTTAGAGCGCTGGTAAAATATTATTATCTCCTGTGTTAGTGTTGGATTCCACCATCCTTCATTCCTGCCTCCTCTTGGGAAACATATTTATTCCACAAGATGCCACGGTGCACCGGAGCATTCAGCAGCTTGTACGGTTCTTTAGCTTCTGAATTTATGGTCGTAAATCACAAGAAATGGGTTTAAAAAGCTCAATTCTCTGGGAAAATGTAATCTACTGTTGCACACCCCAACACATACAAGTGAGAGCAAAATGATGAAACCAACAGGGAAGTGATGGATTCTACATTTAGCTGCGTTTAGAGCAAAGCTTGTTTTTCAGAGTGTTGTGTGTTTGGTAATTAGCGGTTCTATCTAAATGCTATCTGGGAGGTTTAATTAATGCAAACCATCAGGAAACCCAAACCATTTATCATCCAGTGTGCAGCTCATCCAAATGTGGCACATGGGCTGAATCCAGCGTCGTCCCCTTAGGTGACACAGACGTGAAAACCAATGACACCTCGTCGTCACCTTTCACCGGCTGTCGGAGGAGAGAGAGTCATTAATCAGTGGCCGGAGGGTTCAGTATCTCTAACGCTGACACGGCTGCAGGCGACTGAGCTGAAGACTGAAGATACGGTTTGTACTTCACAAATGAGAAAAGGCTTTGTGCTGTTAGATGATGTGCTTTAGAGATTACATGGGACAAGCATGAGGTGGTGTTTCTTTCATTCTCACGGCGTGCAGCACAAATACAACAAACAATAACTATAATCGTATATAAATCTATCATATAATATTATTCTATAGAGCTCATACGTCCACCTAGACCCAACATTTTCCTTCATTCATCAATCACCTCACTCACCTGAAGCAGATATTAAGAGCTATCATATAAAACATAATAGAATGTTTGCATTTCAATTTGTAGCGTCTGAATTTAGGAATAAAATCTCTGCATGTGAATTTCTTATAGTTTCTGTGTTTCATTTAAAACCCAGTCTTTCTGGTTCAAGTTTACAAAACCTCTAAATCAAATTTTATAATTCAGCAATTTTCTAAAACTCAAGGTTTTTATATTAACAGATTTTTAAAGGTGGGAAACTAAATATGTCAGAGAAAATAAGGCTGAATTGCAATAATTACCACCTGGTTGTTCTTACGAGTCACCTAATTAATATCAAATTGAGTTATCCACAGAATGATCATGTTGTAATGTTGTGTTACAGCAGCAGCTGCAGTGTAACCACGCTGCCTGGAGCCTGTGATGTGTGTCTCTGGAGACTCGGAGCCACTGGAAGTCATCACTGCGAGGACGAGTAAGATGTATGAGGGGGACACGGGGCAAAGTGAAATCTCACTGGTAATTAGCATCGCTCCACTGGCTCCAGATGTTGATGGAGATCCTGGAGCAGCTGGTGTTTAGCTGTAATTGCCACCATCAGCCTCCCAGCTCTCAGGTACATGTGCTTCTCCTCATCAGTCCAATGAGGACAGATTGTCTGCGTCACTCAGCTCGTCCTCCTGATTCTGCAGAAACACAACAACAAGAACAAACACTCTGAATGTGTCTGTGCGTTTCGTTACATCCACTCTGCTCCACAAACACCTGCTCATGTAACGGACCTCTCTCAGATGCACGTGAAACATTTCTGCTGATTTCATTTTTAGAAAATCAGATCCTAAATGATTCTTCTGTTGGCAGATGTGATAAAGGTTTTATTTACTTTGTGATATTTTTATTTATTTACAGAATAAAAATGCAGAAAAGATGTGCATTTATGTTTGCATTTTACATAGTATTTATTTTGGATTTATAGTCAAATATTATAAAGCATATGGTTCACTGTCTTTGACATGAGGGTTTTGATGATGGTAAATACATATTTAATATATATTTGTATATTGGCTGATATATCGGTATAAGAAATTGTTTACTACCAAATATCTTTATTGGCAGTGGTCTTCAAAACTCCATAATGGCAATGCTGTTATTTAATGCATTTATGTTTCCATGGTAAATTTGTTTGAACCACACATCTTCTGCTATTTGTAAAAATGTGACTATTTGTTTAAAGTAACACTATGCGTCTTTTCCTGAGCAACAGCGCCCTCTGCAGTACAATGTCATGTTTGATTCTGTTGGGCTCCATGTCCAAGTGATTAGGTGGTTTTCATGGAGAGAAAAATCAAAGCAGAGTCCCACTAACTTAACTGAAACACAACTGAACAGGTGGATATTACCCACAATCCTCTGCTTCCTGAACCAGAAGAGCTGCTGCTGTTTTAAATCCACCAAACTCTGTTTAGAATTCTTCTTATTTTAAAGGTTTCCTGCTAAAGATTGGAGATAAACTCTGGTTTTTAATACTTTCTAAGTCTTTTTAACTGATCTACAGTTCAGCTTCACTCTTCAACTTGCTGGAGCTGATTGTGACGATTGAAGGAGTCAGTTCCTCTCACAGGAGATCGAACCCCCTCACCAAGGTTCCATATAATAGACGTTCAGGGTGAAGAGTGGGAATGAAGGAGGAAACATTCTCCACATTCACAGTGTTGCTTTATTAAGATATTTGCTCATCGCTTCCTATCAGCTCTACAATCACATCTAAAGGATGTTGAGGTCGGAGACGAGACGGTAATCTCTCGATTTGTTCTGCTGCTGTAATAAAACCTTTTGCAGTTATCTGATTGAAAAACATCTCAACATTTAAAAGAGGAGAGAGTGAAAGAGGAGAAACCAGCGTTCCAGCAGCTCGTTGTTCATCCCCACTGGATGCAGGTGAAAGGATACAGTCGCTGAGAGGAGAGAGTATCAGGACATGTTGTGCAGCCCCTTGTGCAGAATTACCACAGACTGATTGTAAAGTGTCGTGTACAGTGCAGCCTCGGGCGACGACTCTCGGCTGTGATTGGAGGACGTGCTCTTGCCTCCTCACTCCCACGCGGTGCCACTTCTCCCTCATCACTCTTGAAACCTGGAAATTACTGGAATCCATCAGCTGTCACGTGGATCTTAACAATCTCTCCGAGAGCTGCATGTCAGCACAGTGGCTCTGCCCACGGGTGACCTTCAGCGCCAGGCAGGGCCTCAGCTGCGGGTGAGAGTGACAGCCCGATGTCTCCGAGGTGTGCTAATGCTGGGAACATTGGAAAATATGGAAAAGGAATGAAAAGAGTTTGAGGCTGTGAGGAAAAACAAGCATCCATCCTCCAGGAGAGGGAGTCAAAGCCTTTGTGTTACTACTAGGGTTGCAAAATTCCGGGAATATTCAAAGTTGGAAACTTTCCATGGGAATTAACGGGAATTAACGGGAATATACGGGAATTAACAGGAATAATCGGGAATATACAGGAATTAATGGGATTAAACTGGAAATGTTGTGGGTCATTTATACTAACTGTATTTACCTTGTCATATACAGACATAATAATAAACATTTTGTTTTGGCTGATTTGAGCCCTGAGGAAACTTTGGGCACTTGACTATACGCTTCTGCATCGTTGTGTCATTCTTAACATAGGTCTTTGCACAGTATTTGCAAATGTACACAGCCTTTCCTTCTACATTGGATGGGGTGAAATTTCTCCACACATGAGAGAGTGCACGTGGCATTGTTCTGTAGAATAAGATGAGAAAAAAGTTTGTAAAAACACACTAATGCAATGCCAGAGATATAAATAGCCAATAAATTGCAATCGTCTGTAAACATATTTTACAATTGATGGCTAAATTAATGGAAATGAACAATCCTCAATCAGCATGCTAATATATTTTCCCCAGTAATATCATTGAAACTTACCTGACTAGTCCTGCACATTACAGCAGGCCTCAGTAGCCCTGCTGTAGAGTGAAGGATGCTGGGAGTTATCTGTGCATGTGATAGGAGAATGCACAGTGGAGGGTTGAAATTCAACGTGCAGTGTGTGCTGAATTCCATACATCTTTAAAATAGAGTTTTGAATGATGTTTTTATTTGGAGCTAAACTTCCCATGGAAAGTTTCCAGAACGTTTCTGGAAATTTTCCGGGAAACTTTCCGCATCCTTGGAAACCCTACTGAGGACATCCGTCACTTTTCAAAATCCTTTGTTTGCCTCCCTCCATAAAGGAGAAGTTGACGAACGCATGTTTGACAGTTTCGATTGATATCTGCCAGAAGGCATCACACATCTGTGTCAGCAACACACACACAGTATAGACACACTTGTATGATGCACAAATCAATGGTTAATTATATTAATACAAAAGCATTAAAATATCTTATTTTACTTTATGGGGAATGAGCTCCCCATCGACATCTGACATCAGAAAGTTTACACATCTTCCACAGCAAACTAAAAACACACCTCTTCCGACTATACCTTGAATAAAATTTGAAACTAACAATCTAGTAGCACTTAAATTGCACTTACTTATAGCACTTTGTAGTTTTGCTTTATTTTTGAAGAAATTGTACTTTCTTGATTCTTGTTGTTCTGGATTTGTACCCTCGGGGTTGAATGCACTTATTGTAATTCGCTTTGGATAAAAACGTCAGCTAAATGAAATGTAATGTAATGTAAAGTACTCCGGGACCTGTTTAATTTAACTTTCTTCTCTGTTCATTTGGATTCTACGTTTCAGTGATTATACACAAGATGTGAACTGTGATGAAGAAGAGAGAGAGACAGAGTGTGTGTGTGAGCGTGCAAGCAGGGGCGGCGCTAGAAATGTTAGGGCCTATGAAAGAATATAATACCCCCCCGAGTGGTGGGTGAGGAATAAGTACCAGAAAACATCGAGGGGGGGGGGGGGGGGGGGGCGGCTGTGGCAGAGTGGGTAGAGGTCGTCCTCCAACCAGAGGGTCAGCAGGTCAATCCCAGTCTTCCCAGTCGTCCTTGGGGCAAGATCCTGGATGACCCCTCACAGTAAAGGTCCTGCCATCAGATGCGCTTCATGAATGTGTGTGAAGAGCGATAAACTGTTCACATCACCACTGTCAATAATGATAAACTTTATTTATACAACACTGCCACAAAGTGCATTACATGGTTGAAACAGGATTAAAAAAGTTTAGGGCCGAGGCAAATTAGATCAGTGAATTAATGAATATATTAAAGGGCAACTTTAAAACAATAATAAAACAGACAACACAGCAGAACTGGGGCTGTTATAAAAGCAAAGGGAGGAACTACCCAGTATTAGTCTGCTTAATAAGTGTTTAATCAACTGTATGACTTCCCTACTCTGATTATTTCCGTTATAACTTATTAATAGATCAAATATATATCATCATAGTTACATGAGCTAACTAATAGGGTTAGGTATAGGGTTTTCTCTGAGGGGCCCTGGAATGGTCCTAACCCCCCTTTCTGCGCCCCTGCGTACGAAATAAAGACACTGTGCGTGTGTGTGATTGTGTGTGATTGTGTTTCCATCCATAGACCAGGGGTTAACATGAGGTTTAAGTTAGGATTAGTTATTTAAAAGTTGTTAATGGAGTCAGGATCTGAGGAACATGTAAGGGAATGTCCTCACTAGGGTAGGAATGCAAACAAGTGTGTGTGAGTGTGTGAGTATTCAAAACAAACTTTATTATCTCTGTCAAACTTCCTGCTTGGTTCAGAGTGTGTGTGGGTGTGAGTGTGTGTGTCCGTGTGTGTGAGTCCTCCAGCTCCTCCAGCTCCTGACGGCTGCTTGTGGACACACCAAGCCGAGCAGCAGCGTCCCCCCCCCGGATCGAACCCTCCAGAAGACCCCGGGGACAAACCTCAGACTCACACATGAGTCCAACACACACAAGGACACACACTCCACAGGTTCGATTCCACTTCCGCTTCCCCGGCTAACCGGCTAGCATCGCGTCACGAGGGCTAAGAGAAACTCTGCTCAAAGTTTCTGTCAAGTTGTGTAGTGAAAGTTGTGTGTGAAACTTTGTACAGGTGTGTGACCACTGACGTGTCCGCCATGTTGTCAGGTCACAGCCCTGAGTGTTGTGTTGTGTGGTTGTTGTGTCACAGCCCGCTGCTTGTCCCTGATTGTGTTGTGTGGTTGTGTCTCAGCTGCTTGTCCCTGAGTGTGTTGTGTGGTTGTTGTGTCACAGCCCGCTGCTTGTCCCTGATTGTGTTGTGTGGTTGTGTCTCAGCTGCTTGTCCCTGAGTGTGTTGTGTGGTTGTTGTGTCCCTGATTGTGTTGTGTGGTTGTGTCTCAGCTGGTTGTCCCTGAGTGTGTTGTGTGGTTGTTGTGTCCCTGAGTGTGTTGTGTGGTTGTGTCTCAGCTGCTTGTCCCTGATTGTGTTGTGTGGTTGTGTCTCAGCTGCTTGTCCCTGAGTGTGTTGTGTGGTTGTTGTGTCCCTGAGTGTGTTGTGTGGTTGTGTCTCAGCTGCTTGTCCATGAGTGTGTTGTGTGTGGTTGTGTCTCAGCTGCTTGTCCCTGAGTGTTGTGTTGTGTGTCTCAGCCTGCTGCTTGTCCCTGAGTGAGTTGTATGTCTCAACCTGCTGCTTGTCCCTGAGTGTGTTGTGTGTGTTTGTTGTGTCACTGAGTGTGTTGTGTGTTTGTTGTGTCTCAGCCACTGAACCGTGAACCATGGAGGACCGAGGCCCGGCTCAGAGGAAGATGTCCACAGCTGGAGACAGTCTGTACAAGGTGCTGGGTCTGGAGAGAGGAGCCACACAGGAGGACATCAAGAAGGCCTACAGGTGGGTCCTCATTAGGGTTGCAAAATTCTGGGAATATTCAAAGTTGGAAACTTTCCATGGGAATTAACGGGAATATACGGGAATTAACGGGAATAAACTGGAAATGTTGTGGGTAATTTATACTAACTGTATTTACCTTGTCATATACAGACATAAATATACATATTTGGTTTTGTCATAGGCTGATTTGAGCCCTGAGGAAACTTTGGGCACTTGACTATATGCTTCTGCATCGTTGTGTCATTCTTAACATAGGTCTTTGCAGAGTATTTGCAAATGTACACAGCCTTTCCTTCTACATTGGATGGGGTGAAATGTCTCCACACATGAGAGAGTGCACGTGGCATTGTTCTGTAGAATAAGATGAGTCTGTAAACATATTTTACAATTGATGGATAAATGAATGGAAATAGGCTAGATGAACAGATGAACAATCCTCAATCAGCATGCTAATATATTTTCCCCAGTAATATCATGGAAACTTACCTGACTAGTCCTGCACACTACAGCAGGCCTCAATAGCCCTGCTGTAGAGTGAAGGATGCTGGGAATTATCTGTGCATGTGATTGAAGAATGCACAGTGGAGGGTTGAAACTCAACGTGCAGTGTGTGTTGCATTCCATACATCTTTAAAATAGAGTTTTGAATGATGTTTGTATTGCTCAGCCTTTAATTTGCGTATTTATTTATTTTTCAAAATTCCCGAGCTAAACTTTCCACCCCTTTGCAACCCTAGTTATACATGAGACATTTCGCTTTTTAAAGACTTCTAACAACACAAACTGGAGACACACTGGGGAGAGTTTGTGTTAGAGAGCTTGAATGACTCACTTAAAACTATTTACACAACAGTTTCACACTCACACTACGTGCTTCTTCTGTCGTTTCTCTATCACACTTCACTCGCACGCTGCCGCCACAGCTGTCAGAGGTTCAGTATCTTGTGTGTTAATCTTGCCCAAGGGCACTTTGGCATTCAGATTGGAGAATGCCATCGAACCGGCAACCTTCTGGTTAGTGGACGGCCCCCCCCGCTCTGCCTCCTGCTCTACAGCCTACATTATAACACCGACTTTATTTGCATTGCTCTTATCTAACAGGGTTATAAAGAGCTTCACAAAAACAATGCATGGCTAAAAGATGATTGAACTAAAATAAAAGGTTTTAAATTCAATTCATTTACTAGGGTTGAATCATAACATGATAACATTTATAGAGAAACCAAACTTCTGGACATTATATCTCATGTCCAGAATTATACAGAGAAAATTCGATCACTCAAATGATATTTGTAAAAGCTCATATATTCACAATTTGCCTCAAAGGGCCTTAACAAGGTCAATCTACTTTCTGTACTTAACCCTCGGGTCAGCAGGTCGATCCCAGTCGTCCTTGGGGCCAGATACTGGATGACCCCTCACAGTGAAAGTCCTGCCCTCAGATGCACTGCAGGAATGTGTGTGAAGAGCAATAAACTGTTCACATCACCACTAAACATAATGATAAACTTTATTTATACAACACTACACAACAAAGTGCGTTAGATGGTTGAAACAGGATTTAAACATTTCAGGGCCGAGGGGAAAATTAGATCAGGGAATTAAACAATATATTAAAGGGCAACTTTAAAACAATAACAACAATAAAACAGACAACACAGCAGAACTGGGGCTGTTATAAATGGCAAAGGGAGGAACTACCCAGTATTAGTCTGCTTAATACGTGTTTATTCAACTCGACATTATCTGTATGACTTCCCTACTCACACAGACACACACAAGATTGACAACACTTCAACCAGACAATGACAGAAACATCTATTAATGCAAATATCCTTGAGTAGAATAGACATCTGGACTAGAATAGTAGGAAGGTCGACATTCTCTTAATGAAAACAGGTTTAATGCAAATTATGACCTCCTAAATATGTCAAAGTTTCGCAAACTGCCCTCGGACAATGTTAGAGAAAGTGAAAATAAGTTTTCTGGATCCGCCCCCTTATCTAGATGTGCACCAACATTTTGTGGGTTGTTCACTGACCCCGAACACTTCCTTCCACCATGTTGCGTAACAGTAGTAAAGTCTGTAAATAGGCGAGAGAATTCAGTCCAGGTCTTGTGACACGAGTCGATCAGAAAGTGAACAGCAGCAATAAAACCTTTTATCAAGAAGAATCTTGTACGATTGACCTGCTATAAATTCCACACTGATAATTCTCACTTCTGTCCAGACGGCTGCAGAGAAGCTGGATTATATTCTGTAATTCTAATCAGCCTCAGTAGAAGTGTTTGTCTTTTATTTAGTTTTAAAGTGAGTGTGTAGGTTGTAAAGTAAACAACACAAACTTAGAACTCCACAGTAGCTTCTGCTCAACAGATCCCATACATCAGGTGCTGTGTGTTGTAATAACCAGTAGATGGCGCTGGTGAGCTACAATTCTCCATCACAGACCCCTTCCTTAACTATGTCAATCAAAGTAATGTGTGTTTGATTAATTATCTGTTATCAACTTATTGATTGAAAATCAAATTAAGAAGTTGCATTTTAAATAAACCTATTGCTGACATGGTGCAGAACATAAACACTTTCTTTAACAACTTGAGTTATGAAATAAAACTGACAACACACGATTACAAATGTTTGTGTGATCGAGAGCATGAAAAGATTCAGATGAGACGAGATCAAATGAAAAAGTCTTTATTTGACCCACAAGAGGTGTTTGTTGTGTTACAGCAGTTAAAGGTGAAAGTGAAAGTTAGAAGCATCTGTGAACACAAGTAGAAACATTATCATTGATGACAAAAGGCTTCACGTTGCACAGGTTATTATTATTATTATAATTCATGCTGCATGTTTGGATTTAAGAGGTTCAGTACAACACAAAGACAGAAGTTAAATTTGTGTTCTGCACATTTACAGGAATATTTATTCTGCTCATTAAGATTAATGACATACTGGACGTTTCTTTGGCAAAGATTCCATCTGTATAAAAGTAGTAGTAATCAGAATCAGGTTTTATCAGAATCAGGTTTTATTGGCCAAGTAAGTTTACACAAACAAGGAATTTGACATGGTGAAGTGGCTCTCAGTGTGCTTGCACAGAATACACATAACAAAACAAACAATAAATATTAAATAGTATAATACAGTAGGGTTGAAGTAAATAAATATAATTATAATAAAATATAATTCCGGGAGTAATTTTACAGTGGTATTTATAAAGATCCAGGGTTGTTGCACAGTGCCACAGTGGGTTGGCTGTTCAGAAGTGAGACGGCGAGGTGGAAGAAACTGTTTTTGAGTCTGGAGGTTTTGGTGAAGGGGTCTGCAGTGATAGTTCACACTCTGCCAGTTGTGTATCTGGTTTTGTGTTGATTCATTCACTGTGCTAAAGGCTGGTCTCTCTCTCATCCTTGTGTTTCCAGGAAACTGGCACTAAGGCATCATCCCGATAAGAACCCGGACAACCCAGAAGCTGCGGAGAAGTTCAAGGTGATCAACAACGCCAACTCGATCCTCAGCGACGAGAACAAGAGGAAGATCTACGACGAGTACGGCTCCATGGGCCTGTACGTGGCCGAGCAGTTCGGAGAAGACAGCGTGAAACTGCACTTCATGGTGAACAAGTGGTGGTTCAAGGTGAGAGACGTGGAGTACCACATTAACCTGCTCTGTACAATAACTTACTCATCTGTGAAAGGAAGCAGCTCAGACTAGAGGGATGCAGCTCCAGCCTGGTGTGTATTACACAGTGTGTTGTTTATTCACATTTGTTTGCCTTCCCTTGTGTCTCAGGCCCTCCTGGTGTGTGGCTGTTTCTTCACCTGCCTCTGCTGCTGCTGCTGCTGCTGCTTCTGCTGCGGGAAGTGCGGCCCCCCCGCCACCGAGGAGGAGGCCAACTTCCACATGGATCCAGACGACCTGGACGGAGAGTTTGAAGATCACAGCACAGGTGAGAGGACGTCTGGTTTCAGACAGTAAACACACGCTGTCTCCTGGCTGGTCACACACAGACAGAACAAGGCGATGAAACAAACGCGTCTTTACCCACCGCTGACAGCTTCCTGGTAAATGTGACAGTGTGTCTAGGGACGGGAATCGGCAGGGACCTCCCGATACGATACTATCACGATACTTAGGTGGCGATACGATATGTATTGTGATTCTGTAAGTATTGCGATTCGATATTACGATTTCCTGAGATTTCTTTTGGTTATTTTTTTTTTTTAAATACTGGACCATGGAAAAATGTTGAATCATTCCTTCAA
Source organism: Limanda limanda (assembly GCF_963576545.1). Classification (NCBI taxonomy): domain Eukaryota; kingdom Metazoa; phylum Chordata; class Actinopteri; order Pleuronectiformes; family Pleuronectidae; genus Limanda; species Limanda limanda. The sequence continues at coordinate 21,982,223 of NC_083647.1, read as the reverse complement.
ATACAACACAGTCAAATTCACTTAGAGCTTTACCAGTTTTATTTCAAATATTAACATTAACTTAATGACTGCCGGGCAGCCAATAGAGAAAATAAATAAAAATGTGCCCTCTTATTGTATAGCCCCTGTCAACTGCACACAAACTGACAGATTAAGAAATGTATGCCACTTAGGCTACTTTTAAACAATAAATAAAAGGTAAATTAAATAGAATGAATAAAAGTTTACTTAAAATATAAACTTTGAAATAAACAAAAAGTAGGCTATTGTTGTTTGCATGTAGGCGATGCAAAGCTAGTGCTTGGGTATGTTTAGATTCTTGTGCAAAAACAAGAGCTGGTCAACATGCTCTGGGGTGATGTTGCTCCCCCCATATATCCCCCCCGGTATAAACCAATAAATATGGTTTAAAATTAAAAAAAAAAAAAAATTGATTAGGGAGGCAGCATATCGTATAAAATCGTCATTCACAAGAATCGCGATTTGTAACTGAATCGATTTTTTCCCCCATCCCTAGGTGTGTCAGTCACGGCAAGAAAGAGAAAATGTGTCTCCTCCTCTGTGTCCTGCTCTGTGATTTTAGTAGATACTTCACCTTCTTTATGTTTCCAGCTGCGACTGTAACTCAGGTTGTTTCTGTGAGAAGCAGCACGTGGTTTGTTCAGTGTTAAATTCTGTTTCACAGCAGGAGATCCTGTGATAGTTGCTCAGCCGAGCTCTTCTACTGCTGCTGCTGCTGATGAGGATCCAGGTAAAGTTCTGTCCCTGCAGGAGACGCTCAGCTGCTCTGTGCTGCTTCAACTATCTGAGAGAAGCTCTAACACTGCTGGGCCGGAACTGTGTCGCTCATTCACTCACTCACTAACATTCAAGGATTTCTGGTTGTAACATCTTCCCACAGGAGAAAAGCACAATCGGCTGAGGTGGATTTTCTTCTATCTTTAACAACTTTCCCTGTTTTCTCCTGCCACTGTTGATGCTTTCAATATAGAGCTGAAAATTAATGATTGTAAAGAAACCTGCTTCTCTTTGAAGATACTAAAAACCCTGTGTCATTAAAGTTGCATTTGATATTAATTGAAGGCTTCACTTGCGTTTGCTGTTTGTTTTAACATTTGCTCTGTTGTCCTGCTCTCTAATGCTGCACAGTCAAATATAACGAGTTGTCTATTTCTTCTAAATCTGCTGTTTTGATTGTGTTTCACAGCAGCAGCAGGAGACCACGTGATCGTTATGCAGCCGAGCTCTGCTGCCACTGACAAATCAGGTAAAGTTCCTCTCTTAAGGAAACTCTCACATCTTAGTTTCAGCTGCTGCAGAATCCAAGATCATGTCTTTTAAATGTTTAACCTGTAAAACAGTCGAAAACACAAGAATATTTATTTCACATTTGTATGAAACAGCAAATATTCATATTTAAAAGCAGGAAGCAGCAAATGCAGCAGCTTTGTTTGGTTTAGGAATAGGATTGAGATGAAAAGATCTTTATCTGATCATAAAGAAATAAAGATGGATGACGCAGTGTCACTTGATCCCATCGTACAAAACATCTTGCTCTTCTGACGTGATTTGAAGCCAGAGTCTGAAATAAATGATAGAAAGTTGTCGTTGTTATTAAAACTCTCCTCTTCTCACACGTGCAGGTGAGAACGCAACGATTGTGATTCAGCCTCGAGCGAGTGACGGCTCCTCGGGGCCCGGAGCCGCAGAACAGGACGAGTGAGCTCAGGAATGAAGACGTGAATGAATGAGCTGAGCGAGTGGAGTCATATCTGATTCTGAACCGTCTCTAAACCAGGTCGTGGCTGTTGATTAAGATTAAGATTGATGAACACAAGCCCAGTGCCTGTGTGTGTCTGTCTGTGTGTGAATGTGTGCGTTCCTCTCAGACTGTGGCAGACCTGCAGAAAACCTGTTCATGTCTCAGGTGTTTTTTTGTTTACATGAACAAGGAAGCCATCGGATTGTGCCAACGTTCTCTTCCTTTTAAAAAAACAATGTTAATGGTGTATTCTTTGATCCCCGTCTTTTATTTATTTCTATAAGATATAATATGGAGCAACTCTTAAAAATGACCAGATGTTTTCTTTTTTTTGTTGACTTGTGTACTTTGATTGTGTAAACGGTTTCCAACAGAGTCCAAACCCAGAGAAATCCAAAGTTTTATTCATGGGAATGTTACATTTAAAATTTGGTCTTCCTTTTTAATTTGTGTCAAATGAGCTCTGCCCGTGATTTTGTCCGTCTCGGCTCAAACCTCGAGATAACTCATCGTTAGCCAGTCGTCAGTTTTGTTTGGACTGGTCACTCGTGATGGATCAGGATTCCTTCATTGCCGTTTGATTCGTTACCTCATGGAAAACACGTCTTTGCCAAAGAGCTGAGCGGGGGGGCACAGAGTAGCTGTACTGCACAAGCACTTGAAACGAAAGCCAACATGGACTTTATTTTATTATGACTTTTTGTGCCAACTGTTTCTGGTTTTCAGATATTTCTGGATGCTCCAGATGTGTTGAGAGCTTTTCTTCTTCTGTGGTGTTAGAGACGACTTGTTCCCTGAGAAATTGTGACGATGTGTTAAAGGTCCAGTGTGTAAGATTTACCTTAGAATAGGCCTTTTATATTTAAACACTTTATATTAAGAAGGAAGGAAGGGGAGGGTGAGGTGAGGGGTATTAGGCTGCAATATGCAACTTCACCACTAGATGTCACAAAATTCTACACACTGAACCTTTAATACTGGAATCATGTTATCTTGTAAATTCAGAGATATATTTTTTAAATCTGAGGTTTTTATATATTTGCATATATATTTATGTAAAACCTTAGATTATGTCATCTTTAATCATGTTTTTATTTGATTTTTTATGGGTGGGCATCGTTGGGTTGCTTCTATCTTATTTTATTTGTACAAATCTGTATCTATTCCATCTTTATTTTTTTCCCATCAGGCAGGTCACACAATGTATTTAATTAATGAAAAAGTACCGATTTCTTTTTGAATGACTTTTACATGTTTGTGTCTGTAAATTGTAAAATTTCTCTGTTCAAATAAACTGGTAAAACTGGAACAGCTGGTATGTGTGCTTTAATTAAAAGAGTTTCCTGTGAGTGAGAATCACCTCTGAGATCAGAAAGCTGCTATTGGCTGCTTCATGCTCCTCCTCTGACAGGAGACACGTGTGAGAGCAGGTGGCCGGTTTTCAAGCTTCACCTCAAACCAGTTGAACTTAAAGTCAGGGAAGAAGTGAGAGTGTGTTCACCTGAAGAGATATGGAGTTATCCTCTGATTCTGAGAAAGAACTTCTGATTGAGACTCAACCTCTCGGATGGTTTGTTTCAAATCTTTTCATCCTCTTGTAAATTCAGTTATTGCTTTACACATTCAGTATTTAATCTGGACTCATTTACTCCACTGCATTCCTCCGTCAGGACGAGTTCTCTGGAGGACAAATACTCCGACTCCAGATCAGAGATCCTGGCAGACGCCTCTGGTTCGATCGACCTTTGGCAAACTGAGCAAACCCATCGGCTCTGCCAGGATTTGATGCCGGCAGCTGAAAGTGATGAAAGACGTGTGGCCAGGAGGAAACTCTTCATCGCCGGCGCCCTCACCCTCGTGTTCATGATCGGGGAAGTGATCGGTAAGATCACAAGTGAATTAAACGACCCCCTGCCTCAACTGCACCAAAGGTTTTGCTTATATCTTCAACTGACCGTGTATAACTGTATCCTGAAATATCCTTTTTGTGTCTGTGAAAGGAAATGGACTCAAAGATCTACTAATGTTCATTTTCCAAGAGTTAAATAAAAAAAATGGCAACAATAAATAGAATGTGAACAGAATATTTAGATTGTGAACAGGATTTTGCACATAAAAGATATTTTTACAGACCGAACATGAGTATTTCAGAGTTTTACTTTGTCTATAAGAAATATTTTGTTTAATTTTGACACTGATTAGATTCCCTCACAACATCCAAGAGTCGTCTAAAACCCTAAAACCCTGCCACCCTCTCCAGGTGGATACGCCGCCCACAGTCTGGCCATCATGACGGACGCAGCTCATCTCCTCACGGACTTCGGGAGCATCTCCATCAGCATCTTCTCTCTGTGGATCTCGTCCCGACCTCGGACGCAGACCATGACCTTCGGCTGGCATCGAGCAGGTGAGGTCACAACACAGGAGCGTAGACTTTGCTGTTTGGAAAGAGAGAGAAATGATGTTCAATGTATAGAGATTTCACAAGGTTTTGTAGTTTTATTTATGTCTTTGTGGAACTTTCCTTTAAATTAGCGGCTCAAAGTTTTGGAAATACTCTTGTATGTGTTGTGTGAGATGGAAAGATTTATATCAGTCTCATAACTGTGCATTAAATATGAACAGAGCTGTTTTTTTCTTTATATATATTTGGCCAAAAAAAGTAGTTTTAAAACAGTTTTAGAATTTGAACCTGGATTATTTATAGAAACTATGTATATAAATTATTATTAAAAGGGATGATGATGGTCAAGTGGATCCTAGTTTCATTAAATTGGCCTTTTCCTTCCCCCTGTAAGAGATCCTTTATGGAAATGATTTTGACTTGTTTTGTGTGTTTTGTGTGTGACTCTCAGTTGTTGTGTTGAACAGAGATCTTGGGCATGTTGTTTTCCATCGTCTCCATCTGGGCTGTGACGGCTGCTCTGGTCTTATCGGCCGCTCAGAGGATCTCAGACGGGAACTACGACATCGACAGTCGCATCATGTTGATCACGTCGGGCTGCGCCGTGGGCGCCAACATCCTGTGAGTGGGACGAGGTCAGGTCAAGGGTCACGTGCAGGCAGACGTGATCGAATGTCTCTGAGAAGTGTTTTTGATTTGTTTGACCCAGGATGGTGTTGATCCTCCATCAGTCCGGCGCCTCCCACGGACACAGCCACGGGGTTTCCACCAGCCGGCCGCAGGGGCACGGGGAGCGTCACAGTCACGGCAACGCCAGCGTGAGGGCGGCCTTCATCCACGTGCTTGGAGATCTGCTGCAAAGCGTCGGGGTCCTGCTGGCCGCCACCGTCATCCACTTCTGGGTCAGTGGGTTCTAATGAGGAGTCTTACTTGGATGTGGCAGATCTGCTTTAACTCCACTTCCTGTTCTAACACTTCCTGGAGCTTTCAGCTGCATCATGTGGACGGAGGGAAACTCCACCACAACCTGATGGAGTCAGAGGGATGTGGCTGAAAGCTCTGGAAAGAGCTAGAAAGTAAAGCTGGAGACTATTTATTTTCCAAGTTCGAGAGCAGAGTTTTTATTGTTTTACTTTATTTGTTGTTACAAGGTCAACAAGTCAGAGTTTGGAGACAAAATGTATATTAGCACCATCTCTATTGTTTTACACTAAAACACAAAGATAAAATGAGTCGCTGGAAATGGTTGCATCAGTTTTTTGATAAGTTTGTTGTGTTTAGTAGGAGAACCTATCATCACGTGTGGGGTTGATGCAATAAACTCTTTACTCTGTGGTTTTTTATTACTTGTGAATCATATTTGTACTTTCCTCACAGCCTGAATATAAAGTAGCAGATCCAATATGCACGTTCTTCTTCTCCGTGCTCGTTCTCGGGACGACGCTTCCAGTCACTAAGGAAGTCCTCAGGATATTGATGCAGGGTAAACACTGCATGATGTACAGTCACTATAACATCTCCTGCAGTTTCTGTTGTAGTCAGTGACTTTCCTTCTGTTTTCCTGCAGGAGCTCCTCAGGACACGAGCTTCAGCGCCGTGAGAGAGTCGCTGCTGTCGGTCGGAGGAGTCGTGGACGTGCACAGTTTGCACATGTGGAGCCTCAACACCAGCAACGCTTTCCTATCAGTCCACGTGGTCACAGGTAAAGGCCAAAACAAACACTGCTTATCTACAGCGGGAGGGAGGACGTGTGCATGAGGAGCTCAGCAGCAAGTTAATTAGTCCAGTTCTGGATGTTTAATCATCTCGGTCATATCTCAGAATTCACGACTCCTGTAAAGATTGATGAGGCAAAGAAAAGTCCTTTTTATAAATATAGATTAGTACAATAGTGATGTCTACTAGCCCGTGGTGTAGAGACACTGCAACTGCAAGAAATATCAGTAATGGTTAATGAAGTCAAACCAAGAGGTGGTGTAGAGACTAGAAGATAAAGCTGCAGCACTGAAGTTTGTTCAGGATCGTTTCAAAGTCATTACTCTAAGAAAATGTCTGTTTCTGTATTTGTGTCGTCAGAAAAAGACGCAGATTCACAGATCGTCCTCACGAAGGCGACAAAGCTCCTGCGATCGGAGTTCAGTTTCAACAGCGTCACGATCCAAGTGGAGAGTTTCAGACCCGAGTCCCGGACGGATGAAGCAGGAATCTGAGGAAGAGGCTTCCACAAGCCTCCGACTCACCTGGTATCTGACCAGCGACAACAGTTTCAGGAGTTTTGACACTGTTGACATGTAACACACATGGTTTCCTCACCCTTGTGTTACTTACATGTAATTCCTGGACTTTTGTCTGCTGGAGTTTACTTCTCTTGTATTTATACAACATCTTAGAGCTGTGATCCTTTGAAATGTGTTTTTCTGTTGTTTTAATGGTCACGTTTGAACTTTATTGGTTTCTTAAATTTGGCTACTTCTCCGTGAAAAACTAACAGGATTTAGAAACTTTCACGACCTCCTTTTGCACAAATCTGAAATGAGAAATAAAATATATTTGTCCAGTATTTGAAACTAGAAGAATTATAATATTCTAAGATGTATTATAATATCTTCTTTCCGCGTTGTATTTTTGATTCGAGCATAAGATGCCAAATCAATAAAAGATTTATATTATTTAAAATGACTGAAAACATATCCATTCACGTATTTTTTATTTTATTTTATAGAATAAATTGACTTGAATAAGAAAACAGTGACACACGTCACTAAACCCAAATCTTTTATGAAGGGTATATTTTTCAAAACCCTGGTTCCTCAAACCAAACAGGCACAGAAATATTAGGTCGTACAAACGCACAACAAATTCAAACACTACACACAGATAATCTTCACTCATAATATTCAATGTAGAGTTATTGTGGATGGAGTCCTGGTCGAGATGAGAAATGGAATCAGAAGCACACAGAATCTGACAGTGAAAAGATCTGGACACACAATCTGCTCCACGCTTCACGAAAATATCTTCACGGATGAGAATGTGTGAGTTGAATAGTTTGACATAGCACAGAAAACACTGGAAGCTCCCGGGTGGGAACAAGCTTCCAGGAAACCCCGTCTCCACTGGGCTCTATTGGCGCTGCTCGTCCTTCCAGTACCTGTCGTACGCCTCCTGGAACATGTTCCTGCAGGAGATTTTAGCTTTGAGTTTGGAGCAGATGAGGAAGGAGCCGCCCATCTTCCTGTGGAGGGAGTAGGTTTCCTCGGGAGGAGGAGTCAGGCGCTCCCTCAGCATCACGGGGATCAGGCTGTGGATTCGCTCGGTGGTGCTCTGAGCGCCGAAGTCAAAAGGCTCCTCGCAGGAGAAGGCCTCGCCCAGGATCATCACGGCGTCCACGTGAGCGCTCTCCATCGCCTGAGGGTCAGACACGAGGAGTTGATGAGGATAATAAACAGGCTTTAAACCAAAGTTCAGCGGTTGGAGAAATACACTGATTTGATTTCTGGCTTAAATTCCACAGTGATTCCAGTTTGTAGTTAAAACAATGATGTTTATCACCTTTGACTCGAATCCTGTGAGGAACTTCATGTCTCTGGATCTCTGCAGGACGCCCTCTCTGTCCTGATGTGCAGCTGCCTTAATGATCTGGTGTGAGAATGAGAACATTAAATAAAAAATACTTTAAATCTCATGACACTTTCATTATGTCTCATTCCCAATATGAAATACAGTCGCTTTTCTCTATGAAGAAACATTTTTTCATTATTTTTTGTGGCGTAATGACAAAATGATTTGTTGTTGAAACAAGAAAGTTTTTGTAATAACAGAATAAAGTTAATATGCATTTTGAACGTGAAAATATCTAAAAAGAAACAGTAACTGGAGGTTTTTACAGTTTCTCACCTCGATGTACGTGTCAGTGAAGCTCTTATCAAATCCTCGTGTCGCTCCGAAATCCAACAATGCTACCTGAAGGCATGAAACAGGAAAAACAGACCAATTAGAGAAAGAAGCTAAATGTACAGACAGTCAGTTTATTATTGACAAACCGAGGTGAAGTAACCTTGTGCGTTTGTGGGTCAAAGAAGAAGTTGGACCAGTTTGGATCCGTCTGCATGTATCTGAACTCAAACAGCTCCCTCAGGCATAAACCCAGGATCTGCTCACAGATCTGAGGAGAAGAAGGAAAAGGTTTCATTCTATATTGTACTGAATTATTATGAAGTGAAAAACTATGCTTCACGATGTGTTGACACGTCTCCCGGGGTTTTAGAGGCGGTGTGTGTCTGTATTTATCACGTCGCCTTGACCACGTCCAGAGAGTGTGAGGTGCTCAGAGTCCGTACCTCATTCCTGAGTTCCTGGGACAGGTCGGTGGCCTGGTCCAGAGGGAAACCCGGCACCAGCGTGGTGGTGAGGACGTGCTGGCTGCTCAGCTCCTCGATCACGTCGGGCACGTAGAAGAACGGGTGATCTGTCAGCAGCTCCCTGCAACACAAACAGCAGAGTTAACGACATGTAAACACAGAGAACTCGTCAACATCAAAACACTCCTGGGTCATTGGGGTCATGACTAAGTTTGTAGATCTAAAAACTGCTCTCAGGAACTTCAATTGTTTGGCCACATGGGGGCAGTGGAAACAAGTTGTACAACACAGCTGATATCACAGTTTAGGTTGAGACAGGTGTCAGCAAACTAGAGTCAGATCGATATGGATTGTGGTCCCTATTCAATACCTATATTATATATATATATATATATATATTGTGATTACACTTTATTGGCTGATATATATACAAACAATTTGGCGATGATTCCCAATGAAATGTAATTGAGCCTTGATATTTTACAGTTTAAGCAAAAACTTCGCTATCAATATAAAGAAAGCAAAAATCCAACCAAATATATAGAACTCATATCGAAAAACAAAAGATCTTCATATCAACAAACGCTGATATTGATTAGTCTTTCATTGATCGACTCTAGAAAATACGTCTCCATATTAAGATGCTAAAGGCAAAAAGGTTTGGAGAACGCTGATATTAACAATCTGCACCACAGGGGGTCATACTTTGTAAAATGTGTCCCAGTGTGTGTGTAGAACAAATACATGTGAAGGACTCACTGGAACTTTCTGGCACACTTGGCCTCCCTCACGTAGTCGCACTCCAGCGCCAGCTCCCGGCTCATGACCTCGATCAGGTGCTCGGGGAACAGACCTGTGGACGAGAGGATCCGGACATCGGGGGGGCTGCAGCAGGTTAGTGTGTCGGCGGTGGAGACGACAACAACCAGACAAAAGCAGCTGTTATCATAACAAATGATCAAATGTTACCTTCAGGCAGCGCGTTGCTTAAACTCAGAGCCGTCATGATATTGTTCACGTCGCTGTCGATACTCTTGGCGACTCCAGGATACTGAAAGAAAAGGTTTGATGGTCATCAATCAATCAATCAAATTTGATTTATATAGCCCATATTCACAAATCACAATTCGTCTCATAGGGCTTTAACAAGGTGTCACATCCTCTGTCCTTAACCCTCAGCAAGAGTCAGGAAAAACTAGTAAAAACCCTTTTAACAGGTAAACATACATAGAAACCTCAGAGAGACACATGTGAGGATTCGTCTCCCAGGACGGACAGAAGTGCAATAGATGTCAAGTGTAGGAAAACATCATCAGGATAAAGGTTTTAGCAGCAATGATGAGGGTAAACGTGTTGAAGGATAACTGAAGGTCAGATACTTGAAGGTCAAGTATCTGAGGAGAAATACTATATATCAAGCAGTCCTGCTGCAATCATAGTCTCTGGTCAGCAGCCAGCAAGATGGGATCCTCTATAGTCCACAGTCATTGTCCACTGCCGCCAGTTAGGATCCATCATCAGCTGCCACCTCGGTCGTGGTCAACCACCATTATCTGATGCCAACTCACCTGAATCTTCATGGCCACCTCCCGGCCGTCCTTCAGCCTCGCCAGGTGCACCTGCCCAATGGACGCCGCCGCAAACGGCTTCTCCTCAAAGTACTCCAGCTGCTGCCTCCAGTCCGGGCCCAGGTCGCTGCTGATGGCTTTCTGCAGAGAGAGAGAGAGAGAGGAACCCGTCTCATCCCTGAACCGAGCCTGGGTGGATCATCACAGATCTGAACTGTACCGTCATCTGCTTGGTCGGCATGAAGTCGGCGCTCTGTCGAACTCGCTCGAAGATTTTGGCCAACTCAGGGTTGATGAAAGCGTCGTCTGAGAGGAAGAGGAAGAGAAGAGGGAAGCTGATGAAGGTCATAGATAATAAGCTGTAACGGTGCATTCAGAGTCAAAATGGGATTTTGTTGAAGTGTATTTGTCGTAGTTTGTGCCTAATGATATTTGAATTGTTTTTTCTGAAAGAATAAATCATTAAAATCCTTTTTATAAATCCACCAAAATTATGTAGATGCAGAGATAAATATCTCATTGCTTTTTTTGTACATACCTATGTATGAAAGCTATGTAATAATTCTGTATAATATTAATATAGTTGAAAAGACAATCGCACCTCAATGTCCATGTACAGTGAAAATGACTAGGGGGGGGGTGGACATCTCAGAACAGCACTGTACTGGAAGCTCTGTGCTGCTTACAGCTTACAGGCTGTTCAGTCTGATAATAGCTCCTCTGGAATGGCACTTATTGTTCAGCAGGCCGGGGGTTTATTTTCGGTGATGACATTTCCACGTTGGTAAAAGGGACCTTGTGTGTTTGCCAGAGTCTGAGTCAGAAACACCATGAAGTGCTGCTGAGGAGCTGAGGCAACGGTTCACTTTCTGTGTTTGGCCTCTGATGAAAGCTTTACAGGGACACATGAGACTTTACTGTCCAGAACATGAGATGTCCTCTGTGTCCTGATGTCCCTGTAGACAACCCTTAACCCTAACCCTGTGTCATGTAACGTTACTTTGGGCCGAAGCACTGAAGACAAACTTGTGTTTAACGGGAACTTTTCTCACCTTGAATGCTGAGCATCTGTCCCAGTTTCAGAGCCGCGCCTCGGACTTTGCAGAGCGTCCGAACGATTCTCTCGGCGTTGGCTTCCGAGAGGAAGGCACTCGAGTTCAGGACCGATTTCTTATCGTCTGAAAGAATAAACACATTTAACAGATTATTGGCAATACTTCCAATATCAGACTTTTAACTTAACTATTATCTTTCATCAATTCATTCAGTAATGAGGTGGAAATCCTTTGGTTGAAATTAATAAACAGTCTGTGGAGGTGTTTTAGAAAATCTTAATAAACAGAAATATAATGGAGCCTGTTACTGACAAAACAAAGTCCAAAGGTGGATTATCAAACTGACTTTGCTTGACTTGCACTGCAACCATGACTTTTTTCATATCAGCACCAAACTGGGACTGATATGAGGCCTGAGTATTCTTCTGTAAGAACCCTGCACTCACATGTTACTGTGTGATTTAACTATTTTAAATGAGCAGTTGCTCAAACTCCTCATGCTCTTTGTTATAGAGATTTATATGGTGCCTACACACTGTATGTAAATTATACTTAAATATTATCTCAGCACCACTGGATTTCATTTGATTTTGTGATGTTGGTGCCGGTGTGAGACCGGACTTCCTGTAGAGACACTCAAACAACGATGAAAAACAATAAAATATAATAAAAAATATGATAATAATATAATGAAGACAATAAAATAGGTTTGGTTGTTTATTTTAGATTAAAAAAGCTTTACAAGAATGAGTTTAAATCAGGATTTGTTGGATAAACAAGTTTTCAAAACACTAAGAGTCTGACAAAGAATTTAACAGCTACTTTTCTTGATACTCGATGCTAAGATGTTAACCGGCATCTTCATTCACTAGAGTGAAAAACTTTTTTAAATCTTATTGGTGCCTCAGGCTGATTATCTTAGTATATTTATCTTCTTAATAAAAGTTGACAAAAGCTGATTTAAAGTAATTTATCAGTGAGATTGATTTTGATGCTTATTCCACAGTTTCAGTGAAACATAAACATAAATGAATGTCCTTTGAGAAGCAGATATAACCCTTTTGACATGAAATTGAATTATGAACCATTTAACAACAAAAACAACACAACATCCTCCCCCCCAACCACCTTGTTGTTGTGGTTTCAAACTCTTCTTGGCCACTTCAGCGATCGCTCCAATCCCAAGTCCGACGGCCAGACCTGCAAATAGAAATGAAAATAATAAATGATTCACAAACTCTCTCAGCTCTGCATCTGATAACAGCAACATGAAAAGGAGGCGATAACAGCAATCAGCACCCAGAGGTGAGTTCAGTCCAAACAAGTCTGAGGAGTCCTGAGGAGGTCAGGAAGGAGAGAAGGAGCTGATATCTGACCACAGGTTTGATCTGATGTTTGATTCTCAGCTAGGACTCGGACACGTCTCCTCAGCTGATGATAGTCTGTAGTTCGAGTCCTGAGAAGGAGAAGCTCTTCTCTCAGTCTGACCCCAGCTCCAGGGTCATCAAGGCAAATCCTCTCAACTAATAAACTCTGATATCCAGGGAAAGTTATTAAATAATAAAACAATAAAACATATAAAAGGTTGTGGCCTTGTGTAAACTCTGCTGTGACCACATCCTGCTCTGGAGGGAGTGTAAGCGTCAATCTCAGAACAAGTTCAAACAGCTAAGGAAATAATTCATTCAGGATTATCGCAAATATCTTGAGTGAGTCATTTTATTTGTTTAGTTAAGAAACGGAGTGAACTCAAACATTAGACGAGTCCAGAAACACATCAGGACTCATGAATTAAAAACGAATGATTCTATAATCACTGATTCATCTGCTGCCTATTTCCAAACCTAATTGAATCAAATAGCGTTTTTCCTGGTATTTTAGCCTAAAAAAATGAAGTTTTAAACAGTTTTACTAACTGATTTTGCAATTCAGTGAAACGTCCACATTCCTGCTAATGCTTTAAACATCACGAAGAAAACTACTGACTCAAACTTGGTTGTTATCAAAGCAGATTTAAATGAGGATGGATATTATTTTGAAACGTTTTTTCAGTAGTAACTCCACGACAATCAAAGGAAGAGCACAAAAGTAAAAATTTTAAAACTCTGTAACCAAATGAAAATCCTACATTTTGAGCTGGTGCCAGTGATTCAGGTTTTTGTGTGATTCCATACGTTTTGCTGAGCTTGCACCTTGTCAGCAACTCTCAGCTTCACATTCATCAAGATCTCAGCCAGTGATCTCACACTGGTTACACAGCACCGGGGGGGCAGCTGAGGGTCAGACGCCTTGCTGAAGGGCACGCTGGAAGTAGCTGTAAATATTTACCTTCCACACACTTTCTGGGTTCTGTGATTCTGAATCCAAACATTTACACACCTCCAAAATTCATCAGCCTTCCTAAGCGTGTGACCGGCACCTTCCTCTCTCGGGCTCGTTCACTGAGCTGAAACAGAAGAAGACACGAAGCTGCAGATCAACACAGACACAGCAGGTGCAGCCATGAACAAATAGAAGATGTGAATACCACTTGTTTGTGTTGCTTGTTGTCGGTTTTCTTGGCGGTTCTGGCTTTGTCGATGTCCTCTGAGGTCAGCCGCCCCACGGTGGAGTTGTCCTGGTTCAACAACCTGGTGTGTCCACAGAACAGCCTGGACCAGTCCCTGGGGTCCTTCAGAGGTTTGGTGCCGGCTCCACCGTGGCAGGACCCCCATCCTCCGTGTACGCCGCCAGGGAAACACGCCGCCATGGTTGAATATCTGTGAAGCGTGGTTCTGTGGAGGCAGACGAACTGAGGTTTGCTCAACGGCTCCTGGATGAAAACAACAAGGGTCAGAGGGACAGTTAGAGAAAAAACACTTAGAATGAAACATACAAATACAACAAAACTGACAACAATGATTCCAGATAATTTAAATCTGTTTTAAAGAACCAAACTTTATTATTCCTTCCACTGTTTTCCTTTTAATATTTCTTACTACATTTTTGACTACTCGTCTGTGCCACGGGTTCATTTAAACATTTGTTTTGAATTTTGTGTTGATCGTAAGTTTTCTTTGTGTGTTTACAAAAGCCCAATGAATTACATTTTTATTATTAATCGTCATTATTATTCAGAGATTATTCTTGTCAGCCGTTCATCTCTTCACTTTAAAATCATTTTCCCTGTTGGATTCGTATCAGAGTCTCTCGGCCAAGTCATAGTTTTTCTATCATTTCAAACCAAACTGACCTAAACAGTCACTTTTTTCAATCATCTGATCAACTAAAAATCCCACACAGGCCTTTTCTGAGCTGTCATGTAGGTGGTTCAACAGGCGCCTGAATGAAAAAGTTATCGAAGCAACACCTCACATAATTAGGGGCGTAAATTTAATTTATTTTATGGGAGAACTCATCCCACAGACTGTCTGGACCGAGGGCGTCTCACTCACTGAAGGTCAGACACAGCTTCAGCAGCAACTGTTGTAAACGTTATGTTAGAGATTTAATTTAGTGCCCTGCAATAATTGAAATCAGTGGTCGCGGGAGAAATCTGAGGGCGACACGACCTTCATGTCACAGTTTGTTGAACTTGACTTGTTGAAGTGAGAGAAGTTTCAAGGTGGTGGACTTCTCCAAGGTGAGAGAAAAGACATCTGTGGGAAAACAACAATGAAGTAATCAGACGCCCACATCAGCTGAGTCCCTGTGGTTTCTCCTCCAGCATCACCCGCCTCCCAGATGATCACTGTTGATGAGGAGACGCTGGCAGGAACAGACCGAGGAGGAATCCTGGCTGTGTGTTAGTGAAACTCTACACCTGCTCTGCAGCAGCATGACGGGCAAATCACGGCCCACTGCTCACCCTCAGTGACCCGGGGGCGTGATGGAGGCTCCCAGGGCTGGTCAGGGCGCCCGGGGGGGCTCTGCAGGCCGCCTGCCTCACCCAGGTCAGACCCCTCCGGACCACAGCGTCCCCTGTCATGGTGTCGTCCTCCTCACACCTGCAGGGACGAGACAAACAGACACGCCTCTGAGCAACAGGTGGGTTTCTAAAGGTTGTGATGTGTCAGTAATTCCCCAATTTGGCATCAATACACATCTTTCTGTGTGAGATGTTTGAGGAACCATCAGTTTATGAGCCCAGGCTTGTTGGATTAAACATGATTGCACATCCACAGCATGCTGGTGCAGAACCACCCAGTCAAACCCAGATACAAGTGTTATATGAACTGGTTGATAAGAGCAGAGAGTCAGAAACAAGCACTGGGATGAATCTCAACACCAAACCTGAGAGAATAAATATAACAACAACATTGGATCTGCTTTGACTTAATGAAAGAGAGAGACACAGAGAGAGAGACAGAGACAGAGAGAGAGAAGGAACTCACCAGCAGAAGTTCCCTCAGCTCTGGGAACGAGCTCTGATCATCGTGCAGCTGCAGCTTCACTTCTCCTGGATTTCACTTCTCCTGGATTTCACTTCTTCTAGATTTCACTTCTCCTGGATTTCACTTCTTCTGGATTTCACTTCTTCTGGATTTCACTTCTTCTTCTTGTCAACACGTTCAGCGACGACACTCAACTTGTGCAGAGTTCAGCTGCAGGACTCCGAGCATCAGCTGGAGTGAGAGCCTGTCAGTGTCTGCTCGGCCACAGCTGACGTGTCCCCGCAGGGCGGTCCCTGAACTGCACACATGCTGCGTTCAAGAGCAGCCCGGAGTTCCCAGAGAGCACAATTTAAGTCTGATTCAGAAGTAGGAAGTTTAAAAAACACCTTTAAAGTTAGAACTATCAGGAAAGACCTTGAACAAGAAGATTAGAAGTGAGTTGTACTTAAAAACCACAGTGCTTTTATTCTGAAATGTGTCTTTAAGATTAAAATAAACCCAAAATATGAAAAAAATGTAATTTACAGATTCTGTCATCCTGGCACACAAACCACTTATATTAGATTTATATGTCACTTAGTTGTAAAAACATCAATCTGCCTTTCTGGTGTAAATACTGTTCGTTATCTAAATGTTAACATGAAATCATCTCCAGGTTTAAGGGTGTTTACATTTATTTTTGCACAGAGAAACAACTATAAAAGCGGAAACTGGGTTAAAATAAAATCTTTTCATTTTTTAAATGTAGAAACATTTAAGTATTGATAACTACTCTCAGTCACAAGTTTATTAGATCAGAAAATAAAGTATTTCTGTTACTTAGCTATTCCTCGCTGATATGGACAAATACTCACACCTCTCTGTAACAGTTCCAGTGAAAACTTTACATTAAAGCCTTCATGAGGGTTTAGATTTACAGCAGTATTGTTTTATTAGATTGCATGGGTGTGTTCCTAATAAACTGCAAACTGACTGCATGAAGACAACATTCAGCTTCCTGGAAAATAAGGAAACGATCTCACTTTGGGAATATGAATCACTGCTTCTTCTTCTGCTTTGTCTCTTCACACTGCCGACGTTTTTCAGGACAAATAATCAACTTTACATTTCAGCCTGTGTTCAATCAAGTTGGGTGAAACTTTATAAAACTATTTTATTTATGAATTAATGACACTTTGAAGATAGGAGGATGTGAGGAGCACTTGAAAGCAGCAATACCTCATCCCACTGTGACCTGTGACTGATCCAGGCCCATTAGAGTTTGGCTTCAGCTGCTGATGTTAAGTCAAGATGAATCACCTTTTAATTATAAAGAACACTTATAAATAAATAGAGCAAGTGACCAGGGACATTCCTTTGTGATATCCCGGCTCTGATTGGATCAGGTGATGCTCAGTGTAACAATGAGGAGAGCGGCTTGTTGTGATGGTTTATTTCATATTGACATGAATGTTTAAATGAATAACGGCTGTCAGTAAGCTTCTGTTATGTGACACAGTGTTTATGAATGGTTGGATGACTCAGATGTATCGCACACATGAAAAATACACAACTTGTGTGTTAAAATAGTTGTCATATCTTTATTTATTCAAGAATTTCAGGAATCAATGGCTGGTGTGTTGAGTTGTTTACACTTCAGGGCTTCTAGGTTCAACCTGACGTCCTCGTTATGTTACTTGAATAGATGGTGATGATAACAGAAAGCTGCGGGTTTATAATTAAATAAATTCTAGGCCGGTGAAATTAACCGTTAAAAGGCTGCTTCAGGGTCTGATGGCCGCCTTCAGCTTGGGGAAGAGATGGAGAGCGTTCTGCGTGGTCACCTCCATCACCCTCTCCAGAGACACGCCTTTAATTCTGCTGATGTACTCGGCGCAAACAGAAATGTTTTTGGGCTCATTCCTCACCTGCAAACACGACACAAAACAAAAACAAGAGAGCAGATTTAAGTCATTTATGTAAATAATATTAATATAGAAGGAAAGGTATTGGACGTTTAGAAAACACTATAGAATATGCCGGTCAGAACTTAAAGAAAATTTTGATATTATCACCAATAACTGCTAAATATACTGAGTTTGGATTTCAGCATTTGTTTTATTCTGAGGCACAAAACATCTCACCTGCTTCTCAGGACCCAGAGCAGGTGAATCCGTTTCCAGACAGATGTTCTCTAACGGCAACTGTTTCACAAGTTTCTGCTTCTTGTTGGAAAAAAACCAAACAGAAATAAACCGTCATCAATCATTAACATATAGAGTGATAACGTCAGCATGTGAACACAAAGTCAACATGTCTGTGCCGTGTTGTGTGACCTAGAAATATTCACACACAAACAACAAGTATATATTCAAGACATTTCTGACTATAACAGTGAAATATTTACAGTTGTTCTGGAGATTTAAAATGCAAAAATAAGAATCTGTGGTTGAGTTGTGATACTTATGGACCTGTTAAAGCAGGTTGGGTTAAAATACAGTGTCTATTTGACATTTAAAACCGCTCTATTGTACCTGTTCACTCCGAATAATGGAGGGTGGGATAGAGAAGAAATAGCCAGCCTTCACTCCCTCCATGGCAACAGACGGTTTCCCATCGAAAGCATGGAGCAGGGCTTTTTCGACCCCTAGTGACAGATCAGAGGAACTGCAGTTTACTTCTCTACCGTTCAGGTGAAGGATTCATCCAGAGATCACCTGAGAATCGAAGCTGCTCACCTTGTTCTTTCAGGAGATGGATGGTTGGTCGTCCTGCCGACCGCGAGTGAACATTTCTAGAAATAAATCACACACTTGTTATAGGAACCTGCAAGATATTAAGGTAAATTTACAGAGTATATTTTTATTTATTATATATTTATTTATGTATTTATCTCATGTATTACTCACAGAGGGAGGTCCAGCTCCTTGGCTAGCTGCGCCTGACGGATGAGGACCTGCCTTTGAGCGTCTTTATCCGTCTCACTTTTGATATATCTGGGTGTGAAATCCAAACCAACCTTCAACAAAACAAATGTTAGTGAACTGTAAGATAACAGCAAAATAACATCCAGACAGAAAACTGCTATTCAAGTCATGACGGAGTGAATCTTTACCTCCCCGATAGCCACTAGGTGGTCTTTGTATTTCTCTATGATGGGTAGAGCTGCATCGAGATCCTGTGTAGATGAAAGAACCAAAACATATTTCATTCCAAGACTGATATTTACACAAATCACAAAATTATCAACTGAATTGCAGTGTTGTCTTTCAAATTGTTTATTAAATCAAACGAGAAAACACATTATCTTAATTACTTCTAGTCTTACTGACTCATGTACAGTAGATAGTGTGTCTGTCCCTGTGCAAGTTCAATGGAGGTGAATAGACGTGTGTGTTGCTCACAGCATCAAACATTTAAACAGAACAATCATTACCAAAAACTAGAATGGATGACCCCATTATTCTAAAAAAATCATCAAAAACATTAGTTCTAATAATGTCTTTAATTCAATTTAGTCCATCAGGTTCCTCAACTTCATTCAACTCGCGACTAACAACCCTCTGCACATCTGTCTTCCTGCACTTTATTTTGAAAAATGTGACTCAACGGTTACACACACGTTGCAATAACTATACACACACTCCATACAGTTAAAGGTGTTACTTTATTTGTCGCAATAAACCTTTGATTGTGTATAATTTTAGTTTTGTATTGTATTTGACTTTTTTTTTACATATGAAGCTCTTTCTACCTTGCTTTTATTTGAATGTAACTATTACACTGCTGAACTGAGCGGTTTCTTCTTGTCCAACACAGAATTTTTAACTGTTAAACTCTGTGTTCACCTGCATATGACAAAAAAAAGGTTGAAACTAGTTCTGTGGATTATCCAGAGTGATGATGAGGATATTATTTCCTCAGAGAAGTGTTGCTGGCTCAGGTACATTTGATTTAACCTGCTGTACAGCTGGATATCACTCAGTGGTTTGAATGAACCGACCCTTGTGATCAGTACCTGAAGAGAAGCTCCTCTCTGCTCCCCCGGGGAAACCTCCTGAACCGGGTGAACTCCTAAGCAGGGGAAAATAAATCCTGGAAACCTACGACAACAAGAACAAGGTTAGTGCTCACGTTTCCCCATCACGTTTAACTGGATCCATCTCGTCCTTCCATCACCTCTGAGACAAGGAGATGATCTTTTCAAATTCCCCAGCATGCTCTGCGACGGCCAGCAGCGCCAACACTCCAGCCTGAGGCAGGAAACAGGAAGTGGATGAGCTGGACATGGACAATAATAACCATAGATATATATTAAGACTAGATGTCTCGTTCGACAGAGCCGGACGTCACCACATGGTGGCCATCTTGCTAGAGGCAGCTCGACCACAACTCATTGTTTTTCAACAGTTTTTAAAACGGTCTGGTTTGTTATAAACGTCAGACATGTAGTTATGATACTGCATAAATTATTCAATTTTTTAGAAAATAACATAATTATTCATAAGTATGCAGTGTCATATCTACATCTCTGACGTTTATAACAAACCAAACCGTTTAAAAATCGGTTGAAAATTGAGCAAGTTATGGTTACTTAAAAAAGTAAATACCACTACAACACAATGTGTGGTGGGCGAGCTGCCTGTAGCAAGATGGCCGCCATGTGCGGACGTTCGACTCCGTTGGCACGCAGACGAGACATCTAGTCTTTATATATATCTATGGTAATAACTGTTGTGTTCTAGAATCAGCTGACAGGGTTTCTCACCTTCTTGGAGTTCTCCACCACTTCCTCTAAGTCCTGGAGATAGAAAGAAGAACAGTGAACACAACGTGGGATATTTATATTATCTATAAACTACTTTTATGTTTTTTTAAAACCTGGTCGAAGTCCTGCGCAGAGATGTGACAGTGACAGTCGATGAATCCCTGCATGTTCACAACCAAAACAACCCCACTTCCGGTCAGAAACTCCAACTGCGCATGTGCAAACAACATCATGATTGGGTTTAGAACGCAGCGTCTCCCGGGAGGGCGGGGTTGTCTTCAGGCTCAACTGTGATTGGTTGAACTTGGACAGCGGGATCAACGAATGAATAAATCGAACGCTTCCAACAATACATTCAGTTCACTTCCGCGTCAAGTGTGATCACGTGACTCTTCTGCAAACACGGTGGGTTTTTTTATCATGTGATTCCTGCAGGTTCCATTCCTCCTCGGATCATAGAACCGAACGCACCCCCACCTCCCTCCGGACATGGGGACTTTCACGGTGGGCTCCCTGCTGGTTTCGGTCCTGGTGATCGGAACCAGTGGAACCAGTAGAACCATGTCTATGAGTAGAACCAGTGGGACCAGTGGGATCAAGTACGAACCCAACTGGAAGTCGATCGACTCCCGGCCACTTCCGGAGTGGTACGACCAGGTGAAGTTCGGGATCTTCATCCACTGGGGGGTCTTCTCTGTGCCCAGCTTCGGCAGCGAGTGGTTCTGGTGAGTGGCAGCATGCTTCAACCTTATTATTATACTTTTTTTAATCGATTATATTCTTTTTATCAGAATCAGAAGTTATTTATTGCCAAGTAGGTTTACACCTAACTGGAATTTGCTCTGGTTATTGGTGCATACAATGAAAGTAGAAACATAAAAACACAATAATTACAACACACAAGAAAAACAATAAAAAACAATATATATTCATTACTATTTACTTCTAATTTACTCACTTTTTCTAATATTTATACAAATTAACATTTATTTTTAGACATATCTATATAAAAGATATAAAAAGGGAAGTAAAAAGTGAAATGCAAAACAGTGAACAGTGTCAAATTGCAATATGCAATGTAATGCAGTATAATATAATATAATTTGTGTTAATTTAACAAATCCATAACATACATTACTGGGACTTGGTTAAACCATGTTGGGAATAGGGGCAAGTGTGAACCAGCAGAAAAAATAATCTTGTAGATACAGTCAAGAACAAATAAGTTTAATTTAATTAGCGTCGTCTTCATCAGCAGGTGGAGCTGCACATTATTCATTGTATTTTCAATTCATATATTTTCCATATTTTATGTGCACAAGGAAGTTCCCCCTGGTCTGTAAAGTCACCTGACTAGCCACAGCTCCAGAACAGGTTGTAAATTTGTTTGCTCAACTCCCCCCCCACCCACTCACCCCTACCCAGAGCACAATGGAATCAACACAGGAGAAACGTGCAGGCATAATAGTTTCAGTGGTTTGCACCAACTGTTACTGATAAGATCACGTGATGTGACTGAAAGCTCCAGAGCAGATACTAAAGGACGGAAATGGATTTAAAACATGTTGGATGTTTATTGATCCACGAAAAAATGATGATTCATCAGCTCGTCATAACATGTGATTCAGGAATTTTTATAGGATAAAACAGTTTATTGGCCTTTCTCTGTTTAGTAGACATCAACAGTATAAAACAAAGTCAAATATTGTCATCATGACTGTTCCATTTTCATCAAACATGTATTTATATCCAAAAATTACCATTTACCATACATTTATTTGAGGTAAATACTCATATATGAGCCGTCTCTCTGCTGCAGGTGGTACTTGCAGGGGAGGAAACTGCAGCCGTACGTTGACTTCATGCAGAAGAATTATCCTCCGGGCTTCAAGTACCAAGACTTTGCTCCGCAGTTCACCGCCGAGTTCTTCGATCCCAAAGAGTGGACGGAGATCTTTGCTGCGTCGGGGGCAAAGTACATCGTCCTGACAACCAAACACCACGAAGGTGCAGTGTGTGATCCTGTCATTCAGTATGCTCTGTGTGTGGGCGGGGCAGAACACACTCACACTAACAGCACTATTGCTGTTATTTCTACCTAGGGTTGCAAAATTCCAGGATTTTCCATGGGAATTAACGGGAATTAACTGGAAATGTTGTGGGTAATTTATACTAACTGTATTTACCTTGTCACATACAGACATAAATATAAACATTTTGTTTTGTCATAGGCTGATTTGAGCCCTGAGGAAACTTTGGGAACTTGACTATATGCTTCTGCATCGTTGTGTCATTCTTAACATAGGTCTTTGCACAGTATTTGCAAATGTACACAGCCTTTCCTTCT
This sequence comes from Limanda limanda, assembly GCF_963576545.1. Classification (NCBI taxonomy): domain Eukaryota; kingdom Metazoa; phylum Chordata; class Actinopteri; order Pleuronectiformes; family Pleuronectidae; genus Limanda; species Limanda limanda. Next base: position 21,959,606 of record NC_083647.1, on the reverse strand, counting down.
ACATTGGATGGGGTGAAATGTCTCCACACATGAGGCATTGTTCTGTTGAATAAGATGAGAAAAAAGTTTGTAAAAAAACACTAATGCATTGCCAGAGATATAAATAGTTAGCCAAACAATTGGAATCGTCTGTAAACATATTTTACAATTGATGGATGTATGGAAATAGGCTAGATGAACAGATGAACAATCCTCAATCAGCATGCAAATATATTTTCCCCAGTAATATCATGGAAACTTACCTGACTAGTCCTGCACACTACAGCAGGCCTCAATAGCCCTGCTGTAGAGTGAAGGATGCTGGGAGTTTTCTGTGTATGTGATGGAAGAATGCACAGAGGAGGGTTGAAACTCAACGTGCAGCGTGTGCATTTTTTCAAAATTCCCCAAATTCCCGAGTTTAACATCCCTTCGGAAGTTTCCGGAAAGTTTCCGCCCCTTTGCAACCCTTTTTCACCACATATAAGATAATTTGTTTTAAATATATTTGTAGGCTTCACACTATGGGGCTCAAAAACCTCCTGGAACTGGAACGCAGTGGATGTTGGACCCAAACGAGACCTGGTGGCGGACATGGCGAGCGCCCTCCGTGCTAACAGTGACCTTCGTCTCGGGCTGTACCACTCCCTGTTCGAGTGGTTTAATCCCGTCTATAAGCAGGACGCTGCCAATGTATTCAAAACAAACTACTTCCCGACCAGTAAAACTCTGCCTGAGCTTTATGAGCTCATCGTCAAGTACAAACCGGAGCTGCTGTGGTCCGATGGGGACGGGGACGCACCGGACACCTACTGGAACAGCACTGGTTTCTTAGCCTGGCTCTACAATGACAGGTACCAGGAGAAAAAAACCACACAAATTCATCCTTATATATGAAAACGTAACTTGGTTAAATGTGTTTTTTTGTGTGTGTGTGTTTTTTCCCATAGTCCAGTGCGAGACACCGTGGTGACTAACGATCGGTGGGGTTACGGCACCATCTGCCACCACGGGGGGTACTACACCTGCAACGACCGCTACCAGCCGGGACACCTGGTCAGACACAAGTGGGAGAACTGCATGTCCATCGACTCAAAGTCCTGGGGCTACAGACGCAACGCTCCGCTCAGCGACTACCTCACCATCCAGCAGCTCGTGGCGGTGAGATGGAAAATCCCTTTAACCTTTAAGAGGTTGTGTAACTGCTGAACTGAGACCAAAGCATCGGGTGTAACTAAATGGATTATTGGAAGAAATTAAAATTTGAGGCGAGCCAAAGAAACTATAAAACTGATCTTAAAACCATCAGGAATGCAACATATTTTATTTTGTGAATAATATATATATTTGAATTAGTAGCCCAACAGTCCCCCTGTTAAATTAAATTAAAACAACTCCAGGCAGCAGTTGGTTGAAAGCTTCAGAACAAGCGAGAAAGTTGAAACCACTTTTTCCAACAACAAAAAATGTACAGACAAGGAAGGAAATGGTTGAGACGACCACATTTCCAAAAAGATGTTCCAGGTTCTCTTTAAAATTCGGTTTCTCACACATTATCTCAGTTTTTTCCTGTTTTATATTAAGAACACAAATATGTTTTTTTCCTTCTCCTCTCATCCACAGTTTATTTTCTCCATTAATCCATCAGTGAAAAAAGCTCATTAACGATTTCCTAGAAGCTTGTCAACATGCTTAATTTGCTTTATGATCAACAATTCAAAACCCAAAGATTTTCAGTTCTTTTAAGCTAGCAACCAAAATATTCACATTTTTTAAGCTTCTAACGCCAAATGTATTTTAATTAGTAGCCCAACAGTCTCCCTGTTAAATGAAATTAAAACCTCCAGGCAGCAGTTGGTTGAAAGCTGCATAACAAGCGAGAAAGTTGAAACTACTTTTTCCAACAACAAAAAATGAACAGACAGGGAAGGAGATGGTTGAGACGACCACATTTCCAAAAAGAAGTTCCAGGTTCTCTTTAAAATTCGGTTTCTCACACATTATTTCAGTTTTTTCCTGTTTCTTATTAAAAACACAAATATGTTTTTTTCCTCTTCCATCCACAGTTTATTCTTCTCCATTGATCATCAATGAAAAAAGCTCATTAAGGATTTCCTAGAAGCTTGTCAACATACTTAATTTGCTTTATGATCAACAATTCAAAACCCAAAGATTTTCAGTTCTATTAAGCCAGCAACCAGAATATTCACATTTTTTAAGCTTCTAACTCCATATATATTTGATTTAGTAGCCCAACAGTCTCCCTGTTAAATGAAAATAAAACCTCTAGGCAGCAGTTGGTTGAAAGCTTCGGAACGAGCGAGAAAGTTGAAACCACTTTTTCCAACAACAAAAAATGTACAGACAGGGAAGGACATGGTTGAGATGACCACATTTCCAAAAAGAAGTTCCAGGTTCTCTTTAAAATTCGGTTTCTCACGCATTATTTATGTTTTTTCCTATTTCTTATTAAGAACACAAATATGTTTTTTCCTCTTCCATCCACAGTTTATTCTTCTCCATTGATCATCAATGAAAAAAGCTCATTAAGGATTTCCTAGAAGCTTGTCAACATACTTAATTTGCTTTATGATCAACAATTCAAAACCCAAAGATTTTCAGTTCTATTAAGCCAGCAACCAAAATATTCACATTTTTTAAGCTTCTAACTCCATATATATTTGATTTAGTAGCCCAACAGTCTCCCTGTTAAATGAAAATAAAACCTCTAGGCAGCAGTTGGTTGAAAGCTTCGGAACGAGCGAGAAAGTTGAAACCACTTTTTCCAACAACAAAAAATGTACAGACAGGGAAGGACATGGTTGAGATGACCACATTTCCAAAAAGAAGTTCCAGGTTCTCTTTAAAATTCGGTTTCTCACGCATTATTTATGTTTTTTCCTATTTCTTATTAAGAACACAAATATGTTTTTTCCCTTCTCTCTCATCCACAGTTTATTTTTCTTTCAAAGTCAAAGAAATGTTAGATGATCAACAATTAAAAAACCCGAAGATTTTCCATTCTATTAAGCCAGCAACCAAAATATTCACATTTCAGAATCTTCTAATTCCATTTTTTTTACATTAAGTCTTATTCAAATGCCACATATGACTGATTGACTGAGGTTATGTGTTGTTGTGTGTTTCAGACGCTGGTAGAGACTGTGTCCTGCGGGGGGAACCTGCTGCTGAACGTCGGTCCCACACACGAGGGCAGAATCTCTCCGATCTTTGAGGAGCGCCTGAGGCAGATGGGTCAGTGGCTGAAGGTGAACGGCGAGGCCATCTACAACACGACAGCGTGGAGAGTCCAGCAGGACAACGGCACCGCAAACGTCTGGTGGGTTCTCATCTGTGTTTGTGCTTCATGTTTGGTTTGCAGTGATTAGACTCACAAACCAACTCTGGAGTTAAAGTAACTGCAGGTTTCAACAAACAGAGATTTGTTCTTCAACAGGTACACAGCCAAACCGCAGGAAAAGGCCGTGTTCGCCATGTTTCTGGATTGGCCCAGTAATGGATCTGTGATTCTACATGATCCTCTGGTGAAACAAGGACTGACTCAGGTTAGACATATATCTACATCCAAGAAATTCCATTTTAAAAGAGAGAAATTATGTCTCCATATGTCCACCAGATATCACTAATGAGATTTCTCAAGTATCGGTCAGACTCAGGGTTATGACATCACATAGTTTAACAGAAGGTGTTTATTTTTCTTTGAAACCATGAAGATGTTGTTGATCAATTAGCATTAAAGGTTTAGTGTTTAATTTAAATGTTTTTTTGAAGGCAGCTACTTATGTTTTAAAACCGTCACATATTTGAATCTGTTAGATGTGATCAATCCCATGATTCTAATTTATTTATTTATTGATCTCATATTGCAGAAGCTGATAAATTATTTGAATATTCAGGTGTTTTTTTATGAATCACTGATCTAAACATGTACACGTGTTTTAGATGTTACATGATAAATAAATAAAACAAAGGTTTACTTGTGGCTTTCACAGTAGCTGCAACATCAATCATACTAGTGGTGAAATGATGAGTGTTTGGTATTTACTTAGCGACTCAGCACATTGTCACGCCGGTCAGACCGCACTCGAAGGTCCAATAACCGGCAAAACGAGTATGACTGGTTGTTCTCCCTCTCGGCCAACATGTCGACCTCGTTCACGTGTCCTCTTTGTTCTATACAGGTGGTGCTGGTCGGCCACGGCTCCGTGCCGTGGGAACCAGTGCAGCCCAGTGGACTGAGGGCGCTGCTGCCCCCCCTGGCCTTCATGCCGGGCCAGTGGGCCTGGACGCTGAGGCTGACCGGAGCCACTTAGAGGGAAACCAGATCACTTGAAGAGGAGCGGGCAGAGCTGGAGGCCGGAGAGGGAACCAGCGTTTAAATCACCGAACACAAACCTGTGACATGAAATCACATTCGTCCAGAAATTATTTTTTTGTTTTTTTGCGTGTGCTGTCTTTTATACAAACTGTGACATGAAGGGACTAAACAATCATTTGACTGAAGCTCTATAACTTTAAAACTTATAGAAATAGTTTTTAGATAAATATTGTTGGGATTTTAAATTTTAGATTCTCTGTGTGTGTGTGTGTGTGTGTGTGTGTGAAGATGTTTATGGAACTGAACTATAGACAAAAGCAGGAGGGTGGGGGCATGAAATGGTGAGAATATATTCATCTGCAGTGATAATGTGACAGATGTGTCCTTATATTATGAAAGATGAAAACATTCTTTGTACGTTGTGATTTTTGTTACACATTTTCTGCTTTTCTATCATTTTTTTTACGAGATTTTTCTGTGGCCTGAAGAATGTGGTGATTTGTTTGATTTGCACTATGGAGGAATTTTTAAATAATCAAATAAAGCTGTCGAGCGTCTTTTTCATGATCTAACACGATTCTAATTTAAAACAGGCCCAACGAGAAGATCAGCTGCTTCTAGGGTTGCAAAGGGGCGGAAAGTTTCCAGTATATTTTCAGAAACTTTCCATGGGAAGTTAAGCTCGGGAATTTTGGGAATTTTGAAAAAAAATAAAATACGCAAATTAAACATTGAGCAATAAAATCATCATTCAAAACTCTATTTTAAAGATGTATGGAATGCAGCACACGCTGCACGTTGAGTTTCAACCCTCCACTGTGCATTCTTCCATCACATGCACAGATAACTCCCAGCATGCTTCACTCTACAGCAGGGCTATTGAGGCCTGCTGTAGTGTGCAGGACTAGTCAGGTAAGTTTCCATGATATTACTGGGGAAAATATATTAGCATGCTGATTGAGGATTGTTCATCTGTTCATCTAGCCTATTTCTATTCAGTTATCCATCAATTGTAAAATATGTTTACAGACGATTCCAATTGTTTGGCTAACTATTTATATCTCTGGCATTGCATTAGTGTTTTTTTACAAACTTTTTTCTCATCTTATTCTACAGAACAATGCCACGTGCACTATCTCATGTGTGGAGAGATATCACCCCATCCAATGTAGAAGGAAAGGCTGTGTACATTTGCAAATACTGTGCAAAGACCTATGTTAAGAATGACACAACGATGCAGAAGCATATAGTCAAGTGCCCAAAGTTTCCTCAGGGCTCAAATCAGCCTATGACACAACAAAATGTTTATATTTATGTCTGTATATGACAAGGTAAATACAGTTAGTATAAATTACCCACAACATTTCCCGTTAATTCCCGTATATTCCCGTTAATTCGCGTTAATTCCCATGGAAAGTTTCCAACTTTGAATATTCCTGGAATTTTGCAACCCTAGCTGCTTCTCATCAAACTCTGAGGTTAAACATCATTATTTATTATTCATAGCTCAGCTCGGACCCTGAGATCACCGGGTTTGTTTTGCACCAAACACCAAAGCAGATTCCCCGCATGTTGAAAACCTCCCTGGCAACAAACACTCATTCTAATCATCGAAGGTAATGCGTCTCTCTAGCGCCCCCTGCTGCTCGCACCTTCCACCGCACCTCATCTATGCGGGTCGTTGCATCGGCTGACGACCCCTGCTCTCCAGCTGCGCACATCTGGATCAGGTAAACAACAACAACAACAACATCCCTCTCATGTGCATATAGAAAGATCTGCGTGATGACGTAATAATGCGCGTATGGTGTCGTCTCATTGAGTCTCTGCAGCTCCGCGTCATTTTTCTTTTCTTTCTCTAAAAACCCCGCAAATGTGCGTGAGTGCAGCTGCAGGTGCGTGTGCGTGTCACCGCTGCGGAGTTCAGTGCAGGCCACAGCTCGGTGTTGTGTCTGCTCCCCGCTGCACGCCTTGGAAAGTGGGTGGTCCCTCTCCGGCAAATGTTCCATGACGTGTGGATGGGGGGTTTGCAAGGGGTTCTCACGTCCGTGCGTTCCCCCCACCCCCCCCCTCAGCGGGCAGGCTATCCCCGGCTCATGACCGCGGATCCCCTGCATCACCACAACAACACAGAGGGAGGGATGCAGATGATGAGGCTGAATGAGAAGCTTACACTAATGCTGTGTTGCAATGAATATTGTTATGATATACTATGAAATATATTCATTTAACATTTTATTTAAATATATTCATCCATCAAATATTAGAATATAAAAATGTTCTTTGTTTTTTGTCAAACCCAGAAATATATTGATATTTGATAGAATAGATGAATCGTTTAATCTGCATTTTATTTTTCCCAGTGATGGAAAAATAAATGCAATGTGCTCATTAAAATGTTCACAATGTTTTTTTGAACAACCCCAGATTCATAGTTTGATATCATAGAAGATTTATTAGCTAATCTGCATTTTATTTCCATGATAAGCTATGTGGTTTAAAGGTTCAGTGTGTAGAATGTAGTGACATCTAGTGGTGAATACATGTAAGAGAAGCTGTGGCAGGTTTCAGTTGTCATGACAACTCAAAAGCAGTTTAGTTTGTCCAGTCTGGGCTACTGTAATAAAACATGGTGGCCAACGTGGAGAGGACCCGCTCCTGATGTAAATATAAAGTATTCAAATATAAAGAGTCCATTCAAGGGTAAAGAAAACAATAATTTGTACAATTTAAACAAACTAGGAGTGTTTTATATTCAATTTCTTCCAATAGTTTCCTTTCACCTGAGTCTTGTGAAAAGCAGGTGTCACCTTACAGTGTAATATTTAAAGCTTTAAGACAGAATAGATGCTGCAGACTCTTTTAAACCAACTCTCTATATAATGTGCTTGTGCTCCGGTGGAATCTTTGTAAAATCTTCAAACTGAATCAACCTCTTTGCTGCTGCACATCACATTCAGCCCAGTTTCCTTCCCAGTTAAATGACAGGTTTTATTCCCTCATATTACAAACGCATTACACAACATTTCAACATGATTCACATCCTTCAAAAATCTAACTTGCATTCTTGCAACATAAATCTCCTAATATAAGAATATTTTCCATCCATTCTCTCAAAATAAATTTGGCCGAGCTCGGCTTCGGATTTAGACGAATATTTGAGGCTTTGTTTGAGAAACTCTGCAATTTCCTCTCTGAGCGCTGAAGGTGAAATATAATTGAATGAGCCTTCATATGTTTAGATGGTTTGGTGGATAAGCAGGGAACCAGAGGGAGGGGGGGGAGAGCCACTGCAGACTGCTCTTAACTGTACCGGGGGGGGGGCACTGGGAACAGCAAACCACCACTTGTCCTCATATTCATGCATGGCCACTTTCTGCTCCAGAGAAATTCCTTAAATATGCTCAATATGTCAAATATCTCTTAAAATGGGAGAAAATTAAGCAAGAAGTTTGAGAACACAACTATTTAAACATTATTTTCGCTCCACTTCCTCCTGTTGAAGCCAAAATATCCAGGATATGGACGCTGCCCTTTTGTGTTTTTGACTTTGTACAGTCGTGATCATGAGGAGTTTAGACACCCGACAGATCAGAAGTTCATCTCAGATGTCAATCATGACTATTTACTCTCTTATTTCATGCTGATTCACATTCTAAGCAGCTTTATATTCACGTGTATCAGCACATATGTGTATCCTAATGTTACATTTCACCTGTAGCAGCGTTTGATCCCATGTTCGACGTGGCTCATTCTCTGCAGTCTTTGAGTGCTGTGATCAGTGGTCGTAATTATACATGTAGACAGGAACTGGGAAACCGGTACAGACGTTGGCGTGGTCGCCATGGAAACACACACACACATACACACACACACACATCATGTCAGTTTATTTCCAGGGCACTGCTGTGATAATGGCACGAGCTCGCCTGGTTTGAGAGGCTCACTCAGAGAGACGGATAAAATGAAATGAGGGTTAATTGATCGCAAGGGAAGAGAATATGTTTTTTAATTTATTTATTTAAATCAATTATTGATGCACGGAGGGAGGTGGAGTGGAGGCTGGCAGAGGTTTGTGTCGGCTGCTCTTTCGGTTGAGTGTCCCCTGGATACGATATCTCACTCCACCAGATGACAGCAGGGAGGAAAACCTCATTCCTTCCATTCATAAACATGGCACCCCCCTCTCTCTGTGTTGTTACCTCTCTCTCTCTCTCTCTCTCGCCCCTCCCATCTGCCCTGCCACTAATAATATCATTAGAGGCCAGCTAGTAGTCAGGTGCATGTGTGGCATTCAATCACATGCAAATTTGTGGTGGATCTGAGGCGGTCAGCGGAGGTGCGGTGCAGCTCTGGATCGTGGAAACGCCGAGCGCTGTGGAACATCCTGGGGGACAGACCATTATATTTATAGAGACGGGCGACTTGACCTTCACTGCACATAGAGTATCAGCCATTTTAGTGCTGCTCCTCTAGATACCGAATCCAGCTTAATGGATCTCAGCTGCACTGCAGTTTAGTTAGCTTCAACTTCATCGCCGGCTTGTTAGAGGCTATTTCTAATAATAGCTCCCTGCAATTCCATACTGTGGAGCGACTCTGTCAATACATAGTCTCTCTGTGTGTTCGCCGCTGTTCCAGGCTCCCGGCGAGTCGCAGCTCTCCGAAGGAAACGCACTGTGAAATTGCAGTTTCACTACGCAGCAAATAAAACTCTCCGCCGTTCGGGGTAAAACCTGGAACTCGGCGCTGAAGTTCAACTATAAGTCGTTACATAAGTCTCAAGGCTTTGTTCTGCTGCGTAAGCTTTATATTAAGAGTAAGGCCTCTGTTAAGTATGCCTTACCCATAGTAAGCACAGCTGGTGCAAGCCCTAAGCCAAGGACTCCTATTCATAGAGGCTCCCAGTTGTTCTCACCCCGATGGCACAGGGGGAAACTGAGGAGGATGGTCAAAGGAGGTTAGGTATTTATAGTTGTGTAAACTATATTGTGTTAAAAGGCCAGAGTTCCACACATGTGACCCTGAGTGATCGTAAATCACATTTGAAATCAGGGAAAGACCCTGTTTGCCGTGTTGAGGGGAACAAATTCAGACTCGGACAAATTGTAATGGAAATAAACATTGGCAACAGCTTGTCAGCAGCTTTGGGACAGGTTGCACCCCCGACAGGTTGCACCCCGGACACATCTCCAGTGAATGGTTTGATAATACAAACTGCAAGTGGAACTTCTGAAAAAAGAGGTAAAAGATTCTTACTCTGACAAATTAATTCAAAAATTTAGCAAACTGCTAAACTAACAGCAAATTGCCAAACTTGCACTTGTGACTTACTCTGCTCAACATTTCAACTTTAAGTTAATCGATATCTTGCTATATAAAACTGTGAGTTAATTTAGAGGTAAATGCAAATTGAGTGGATCCAATTGATAGCATAAACATTTACTAAATACACGCAGGGAATCTCTCAAAAGCTTTCAGCGTGGATTTTGGGGGCAGGTACTGATATTTCAGCTGATAATGTAAAAATAAGAAAAAAGAAAATACACAATGTATCTGAAGTTGTAATTAGGACAATAGTTCTAATTGTGGCTTGATATTTTCCAATAACCGTAAACCCTATTATCAGTAGCTAAACATAAAAAGTAACAGAACAGAAAAACAAATATAGAGATCTTTAATGTAGAAAATAAGAATACATCATGTCTGCATTGTTTTTCTACCTGCAAGTTTTTCTACCTGCAAACTCAAACAAAATAGCTGTGAAAGTTAGATACTATTGAACTATGGATATATCAGTCGGGCTCTACTAAATACAACATTTAAAATAAAACATTAATAAATATTAAGTGTAGATACAAAACAGTCTGTGGAACTTGATTCATAAAAACTACAAAACACTTTTTTACTCCTGGTGAATTCTTGTTGGGAGGAAGTGTTCAGATCCAGAGGAGTTTTTGCCTAAATGTGGAAACGTCTCCATGTCACGCTGAACTCGTGCGTCTGATTCACAGGATGAGGTCTGCAGCTGCACATAATCTGCCGTATTGTCCTAGTTTCTTGCCGTGTTAATGACACCCTCATCACAACTCTCTCCATTCACAAAGCAAATCCTGTCGTGCCGGGGGAGATCTGCCTCTGAACGGGCTGGGGGTGTCTCAGACATTTGGAGAACATGTCTAATTCTTTTCATCCGCTTCCTCTCGATGTATCGCTGAATGGGAGCATGCTGTCAGAAATGTACATTCAGGGCGGCCGCACCGTGTGATTAGTGTCTTTCAAAGCGTCTGTAACTTCTGCAAATCCTCTGCTCTTGCATACATCCACACACACACACCGTCCAACAGATAATAATAATAGTGAACGAACATGTGTACCTTTGTGTCTTCCCCCAGATCATACAAATCGTGGCTAAAGTATTAAAAGGACTGAATCCCGAGAGGTGATGCTTAGCTCTTTACATCAGGACATCCGCACTGTGTGTAGAGCGAGGCAGCTGCTGCTCTGAAACACAGTGAGAGAGGGAAAGCGTCCTTAAACGTGGGCTGTTGTGTAATCCCTCCCAGGGCCCCTTTGCTATTTTTGTGCCTGGGTCCGCACGTCACGGTTGGGTATTTTCTCTGGTGACTAGCTCTCGCATCAATAGATCTTCTAATGTACACCCAGTCAGCCAGCAGCTTCATGACTGATGGGACTCTACCTCGCTGATCTATTTCATTACTGTCAGCCGGACATGAGGAGAATGGAGAAACGGAGTACTCGGCATGAGGAATGTCACATGTGACCGTCGATATGGGACAGGGACGATTCAAATGCCAGGTTTGTGTGAGGATTATATTTGATGTCTGAATGTCAGCTGCTGTATGAGCCGAGGCGTTTTTCCCATCAGACCGTGTGCTTTATGCCATTCTGCTCCCAGGGAGAGCAGCCGACTGATTGTGCATGCTATGTGCTGTGCTGCTCCTGGTGAACCACACAGGGTTTTTACCATCCAGCCTCCAGTCATCTCCGTATGATATATTTATGGATTTGTTGTCAGCGTGAGGCTTCATGCCTGTTCCCTTTAATGGCCAACTTAGCCTCTAATGATGTAATGCAGCAGCTCTCCACAGCCAGCATTTTCCTGCTCATTGTCATCTCTCGTGTGTAAAGCAGTCAGGGTTTGTGCCCCCCCCGATGCAGCCTGTTCAAATGCATGTCTCCATACAGTCATTTCTCCATCCATGCGGACATACTGTACCACAGTCTGCCCACAATTGTCCCCAAACACACCTACTGCCGCCCACCTGCCTCCTGTTGTTGCACGTCATTGCTGCCGTGTCATATATTTTCGTTTGGGTCGGTGCTTGTTCCCCCGGAGCCGGGGACGTTTGCAGTGAGAGGGTTTTACTGGTACAGTCTTTACACAGAAAGTCTGGATCTGCAGAGAGACTCGTCCGCGAGACTCTGAATACGTCGGCTCGTGTTGCTCACGCTTTTCAAAGGTATGCATTGTTTCTGAGGGTCTTATCTCGCTCTCACTCTGCACCCATATCCCCCTTCCCTCCTCGCGTGGCTCACAGAGGATGGAAACTAAGCAATGAGGTCAGACCGACCTTGAAAGGGAGCTCCCTACCAGGCCTCTGAATGTTGTTACCCCCCCGAGGCACCCCACTTAGTTTACCTCTGTAAACCTTCCTGTAAAAACATGGATCCTTCCAGCCCCGACACAGCCCTCTCCCCATCATTCCTACTGTAAGCCTGCATTATTTTTTGTCTCCTCCGCTCTGGAAGAAGTCCTCAGATCTGCCTGCAAGCAGAGCTACTGAGCCATAAACAGTCGAAAGAGGGAGTGGGCAACCACGGGAAAAAAATATTTTTATGGGAGATTATCCTGAATGCTGCTTTCACGCATCCCTCTGCATCTCGAGTCACCTTGGATTCATATCCTCTGGTCTCAGCCTGAGGAGCGTGTGGCGTGCTAACAAAGAGAAAAAGAGAGAGTGAGAGAAAGAGAGTCGGAGGATGTCCTAATTAAGGGGAACTCAGAGGGTTTGAACCAGATAATCTTACATAACCTCGTTAGGGAGGACACAGTATTTGATACTGAGAAGATGGAAACGACGTGCCCTCAGAGACTCGTCCCCCTGCTATGAAACCAGAGTACAGTGGCAAGACCGATTCACTTCTACCACAGGAGCGGTGATGCTACCGGCTGAGGGTCGGGGGTGTTTACATACAGTATGTACAGTAAATGCCTGGGCAGCTCAGCGTGGACAGGATAACACCGCCACAAGTTAAAGGGTTTGAATGAATTGTCGTATAAGATGAACAGTTGCGGATGTAGTGAAGGAATATTTGGGTATTTATATCCCATCGGACGAGTAGGAAGACTTGTCATACTTCATTGCCCACACTCTAGCAGTGTCGACTGTGTGTGCTGGCATGCAACACACACACACACACACCACACTCATGTCTTTTCTGACTTTATGCCTCCTATCTTCTCCAGTTTCAAGTATTTGTATGTGGGCAGATGATTCGCTTTTCATTTGGCAACTAGACCTGTAGTGGAGCTCGGATTTCTTTTTTCTTCTGATACTGTGAAAAGATCCATCGAGGGATGAGTGCTGCGCGTCAGCCTTGGCTCTAAATGCTGTGGCATGTGGCAGCGCTTCATGCTGGAGCCTTGTCTTGACAGAAATTAACTCGTTGACAGGAACTGAGTCAGAGTCGGATATCAAACCAAGTAAATGAGTTGGTTAAGTGTGTGCAACCACAATGCAAAATACAGTATATCGATAGTTATGCCCCCTATGGTGCATTATTATCATTTAACTCATTCACAGATATTTGTTCTTAGAATAATAACTATTCTATTGGAGTGACATTTCATATTTAAAAAGGAGGAATCGATTTTTGAAGAAAATGGAGCTGAGACAATTAAATTAATTTTTCCATTCAGCTCTCTCACACACCACCACCCTCAAAATAAATGTACACACATACAGACACTGATGATGCAAGAACTACAGTATTTGTGTTTACTTCACTTTATAAGCACGTACAACTAGGTGTGTCCACTGGGCTTCAGCACCATTAGATTCTGACCTTTGGCTTTTTTTTTACAAGCTGATAAAGAGACTTTTTTCCATTCCTGCTGCGATGGAGCTCATTATGAATTTTACACTCCAGTTTTATGAGGAGGACTTTTGGGAAACAGCCTCGAAAAAGTTCTCAGTCTCAAGGAGTGGAGTTGAATTCAGATTTCTGTTCCACTCCACAACCTTCAGTTTGAATCTATAGCTCTGTGATGTATATTATTGCAGCTCATACATCAATTGTCTAACTTTGAACTCTCTCTTATTTCTTTCAGATGACCCTTCCCTGCAATCAATTCACACGCATGATAATTTCACTGCAGTTACATAACAGATATTGTCCTTGAAGAAAGAAATTGACATTGGATTAATGGAGTCACTTGAAACTACAGCAGGGGTGAAGAGCCCCACGGAGGGTCAGGACGGAAACATTGCACAGACAAAATGCACATCGGAGGCTGCCCAGACAGGTGGGAGTCCAACAGGGGAACTGGAAGGAGAGGGGTGGCACCAACAACTGGAAGAAGCTCAGAGCCAAGACACCTGTGGTTTCAAAGAAGTATCTGACTCAGGGAAATTACTACAATTAGAAGATCAGCCCTCCGAGTCCACAAGCCATCCAGACTATGAGGGGTCTTCATATCCAGTTCAGTCCACAAAACAGTTTCCCTCCGGCAGACAGAAAGCTGCCGGCCACTTGGGTTCTGCACAGACTGCGGGACCCACATCTCACAGGAAATCCTCCGGTTCACTTGAAGTCCAACAACAGTGTTCGCATTCAGAGATGGATGAGCTGTCGGACAAGGTGGAACCTGTGTGTAAGGTGGATCAGAAACCACAAAAGCCTGGGAAGTATGTATGTGATTACTGCGGAAGAGCATGTGCCAAACCCAGCGTGCTTAAGAAACATATTCGCTCACACACTGGGGAACGGCCCTATCCCTGTGTCCCCTGTGGATTCTCCTTTAAAACCAAAAGTAATTTATATAAACACAGAAAGTCCCACGCTCACTCCGTCAAAGCTGGAACAGTGCCATTCTCAGAACTTGGTTCTTACAATGCCAACACGGACCAGGGGTCTTTTGAAGGGGAAGGAGAATTATTCTCTGATGCTGAGCAAAGCACGGACACGGACGAGGACACTCTTAACGACCCGCTGCTGCTGCTGGACTCGCCAGTGGAGGGATCGGATAACACTGCTGTAAAAGTACTGAATCTCATTGCTCAGAAAAAGGGAGCCACTTTGATGTCAGCCCAAGATGGTTCATCCCAGCCTCAAGAAATCAATGCACCTTGTGCCGCTTCCGAGGCTAGCCGTGCAATTCAATCTTGCACAATCAAACAGAGGCTTGCACTTCGGCTGTCTGAAAAAAGAAGCAGCGACTCAGAACACAATCTGTCCCTTCCGAGTCAGTCCAGCAAGGGCAGCACGGACTCCGGCTACTTCTCTCGCTCCGAAAGCTCTGAGCACCAGACGGGTCCGCCCAACGCCAACGCCAAGTCCTATCAAGAAATCATGTTTGGAAAGTGCTACAGGCCGAGCCCTAAGCAGACGACGGTCTGCAGCACAGACTCGAGTGAATACACCAGGAAACGCTCAGAAAAAGGTGTTTCCCGTGTTTTCACCCAGGAGAAAGACACCGTGGAGTCGATCAAAATAAACACCAAGTCCTTCACAAGGGATGAGGGGAAAGAACCCCAGTCAGACTGCGGCTCTGATGTGGGTTCTCTGATCAGAAGCAACTCAATGCCAGCATCCTCAGCCGTGTGTCTGACGATGCCTCAATCCCTCAGAGGCAGCCATTCGTTTGATGAGCGAACAAGCACCGGGGGCGCGAGGAGACTCAGGCGGCAAGCTGCTTTCGAAGTCACTGCACATGACGGGCATGCAGAGGCTGACAGCCATGGAAAAATGGGTGAGTGTGGCATATCAGCCGCAGGAATGGAAATGGAAAATTACCCCTCGATGGCGTCTAATATGAGCCATCAGAGACACGCAATGGAACTGGCAACGCGGAAGCGTCGGAAAGAGAAGCGGGAGGAGGAGGAGTTGGCCATTCAGTACGAGGGCCTTCATGAAGAGTGTGAGGAAATGTTTGATTCCAGCAAGGACTATGATTCAAAACAAGCTGCTCTGGGCATTTTGGCTTTAGGGAGAGGACATTCTTCAAGTGTGCTCACACAAATTGAGAGGTGTGACATGGACATATCAGTGAGCCCGGAAATCTCTGGTCGAAAAACCTTAGGGAATGTGATTTCAGTTATTCAGCACACAAACTCCATAAACAGGCCTCACTCGGAACAGTCAGAATCCTACAAGTATCACGGGCAGAGGCAGGAGAGTATTTCTTTATTTCAAGCTATGGAGGCAGGTGAATCATATGAACTGGAACGGAGTGACAGTCGACTACGGCAGTCATTTCAAATGGGCCCCAAACTTGTGAGACAGCCCAACATACAAGTCCCGGAGATCAGGGTCACTGTGGAGCCCGACAGTCCAGAGAAGGCTCCCGAGGTGCAGGTGAAGGAGCCAGAGAAGCACGTGGAGGAGTTTCAATGGCCTCAGAGGAGTGAAACTTTAGCACAATTCCCTCCGGAAAAACTCCCTCCAAAGAAGAAACGTCTACGCCTCGCTGATCTGGAGCACTCCTCTGGTGAATCTAGCTTCGAGTCCGCCTGCACTAGTCTCTCCCGCAGTCCGAGCCAAGACAGCAACTTATCATACAGCTCCACCTTCTCCTTTGACAGGGAGGAGAGCTTGAAGTCCCTCTCCCCAGCCCGGCAGGATGAATTTGGCAAACCACTAGAGCTCTTAGCAGTGCCAGGGAGTGGGCACTCCCTCTCTGTGCTCACCCAGCGTCAACAACATGAAATGCGACGCTCTGCCTCGGAGCAGGCGCCGTGTAACTTGCGCAAGGAGTTCCCAGAGGTACGCAGCATATCATTTGACTATGGCAGTCTTTCTCCAACATCCAAAGTTAGACACGTGGACATCAGCGCTGGCCTCTCCGCTCTGAACGAGAGAAGGAGGGGCAACTTGGTGCGACAGGAGTCTCTGAATATGGACACTGAAGTAACACAAGTCCCATCACAAGTGTTTCCACAGTACCTCAGCAGCACTTCCCCTCCGTTCACGGCACTTACTGCTCTGCCGCAGACTTTGCCAATATTTTCCACAGGGAATACATTTCCCCAGCTGTCACATCCAAGCCTGTTAGTTCCCGTACGATTACAGACCCATGTGCCATCCTACGGCAGCATCACATACACCTCAGTATCACAGATTTTTGACAATCAGTACGACAGTGTTAGCTCTACTACAATCACCTCTCTACATCAAGCTTTACGTTTGCCTGGAATTCTTGATTCTCATAATGTATCAGCTCACATCAAACCACTCTCTTCACACACACTCAGTGTTGAAGCCCTTGATTTGTCCTCAGCTAAACTCAAGACGGGCATCCCACTCTCTCTGACTTCCAGAACCATCTCGACCACTAATGCCTCCAGCGGTGGCGCAAACAAACGGATGCTATCCCCCGCCAGCAGCCTCGACCTTTTCATAGAGGTCAAGCAGCAAAAGCGTGTGAAGGAGGAGAGAATGTTTGGGCAGATTGTAGAGGAGCTGAGTGCTGTGGAGTTGGGAAAATGCAATTTGAGCGAAGAGATAGGGCATAGGTCAGAGATGCAGGGTGCATGCACACCTGATTTAAATAGGAGTACATTTATCACGCTTCAGCAGAAAGCCACAGAGGCCACTGATCACGGTGCCGAGTCAGCTATGGAAAGTAGCTCCCTGGGAAGCGGCTCTCCTCCTTTCTCTGTGATATCAGTCAGAGAAGGCAAAGGCATTAGCATGGAGAAACGAATGCAGATGGATATGGTGGCACAGCTGGTTACCAGTCAAGACATCCTGACCTCGGACGCCAAGCCATCAAGACTGTTATCCCAGTTTCCAAGTCTTCGCACAAAGACGGGTGTGAGCTGGTGTTTCCTCAACTACACCAAGCCGAGCTGCTCCCACAGCAACTCCCCTTCGTTCTCTGTGTACACCTCCTGGTGTGTGAGTTCCCACAACCCAAACCCTCTGGAAGTGAGCACCAGTGCCGCTCTGGCTCTTCTCCGGTCCAAACAGAGGGGAGACAAGGTTATATACACCGTGGCCGCCATGTGTCAGCCGGGGACAGGGAAGCTGGTGTCATCGCTCATCCTCTGGAGGCAGAGCATGGAACAGGTGAGAAAATGATCCCGTCTCTGCATCGTTTCTAAACATATCACAGCTGTAAAACGTTCAGAGAGCAATTTGCTCTGGACCTCAGGAGCAAAAGCTTAATTGCATCATAACTAGTTGGGATTGATATTGTCAACATTGAAGATAAAGGAGATATATTTATAGAGCAAATACCTAAATTTAAGCTGCAAAGGTCGTCTCTCTAGCAACATACCAGTGAGATGTAGCTGTTGAAAATGGAGAAAGTTTGAAGCGCCTTATTATCCAGAATTAAAAGAGCATTTCCCCCCTTGTTGGCTGTGATGTCACATGTATATTACAAAGTTGTACTGCATGTTTTTTCCCCATGCAGCAGTATAATGCATGTTTGCACAACAGGCTGTGTAACACCACGCGTGACACACAATCCAGAAAGCATCGCGTTACGCTGTCAATACGGTGTCCACTTAGAAAGGAGGTTAACAAAATGTTTGTTCATCCGATTCAGCTGCAGAGGAAACCGGAGCCCAAAGAGGTGGAGATCGGCTACGGGAAGAAGGTGAAAGACATTAGCTGCAGAGTGAAAACTGCCAAGGAGGAGTGGAAGGAGAGGGAGGCCACCACGACCCAAACAGTGCCAACGCGCATTAAGATCTTCGAGGGAGGGTCAGTGAGGAGATTAGCATAGCGATTGTCATTTCTGCTGACTACATACACAGCGGCTACATTACCGTGCTAGAGCAGGCAAACCTTTTCAAGCCTGCTTTTTGATTAAAATGTTTACTGTCTCTCCTCCTCAGGTACAAGTCCAGCGAGGACTATGTGTATGTCCGAGGTCGAGGCCGGGGGAAATACATCTGTGAGGAGTGTGGTATTCGCTGCAAGAAGCCAAGCATGCTGAAAAAACACATAAGGACCCACACCGACGTGAGGCCGTACATCTGCCGGGTTTGCAACTTCGCTTTTAAAACTAAAGGTATTGAATTCAAAACAAATTCATTTTCAGTTTGTGCGAAGGTTAAATGTTATGTTTCAGGCATTTTGGGACTTGAGTGAAAATCGGTAACAACAAATAAATGATCAGTAGAATTTAAAAATACCTTCTGCAGCAGCAGCAGAAACGCAGCTATTTAGAGGTACTACACCATTCCTGCAAAATCAGCAACTAAGCTGCACTGTCTCCTTATTTCCCTTTTTACTTTCTGTTGCTGGGAGTTGGCTCCGTCTTCATGACACTAACCAGTGTCCTCTTGTGGTAGAAACAGCTATTCTTGGTTGTGTAGGGACATCAAAAAAAGGTTTTTCTGCACAAATCTGCTCCTTTTAAAAGGTCAAGGTTTTTTTCCTTTCTGGAAAATTGTTAATTATCAAAAACCCAAAGCCTTACCTCGTACTTATGTTATCCTTCGACAGGAAACCTGACTAAACATATGAAGTCGAAGGCGCACATGAAGAAATGTCTGGAGCTGGGCGTGTCAGTGACCATGGACGAGGCAGAGATGCAGGAACAAGGTAAGATACTTGCATTTATACATGTGCACTTATTATACCACAAGAAATCAAACTAAACTCGTGCCCTTGTCTTTTGAAGCTGACGACAACCAACAAGATTCAAAGACAGAGGTGGGGGTCACGGCCAAACATCAGTTCTCAGACGCAGACGAGTCGGACGGCATGGACGAAGACGCTGATGATATCGACGAAGACGAGGACGAGGACGATGACTACGAAGGCGACTCCACTCCAAAGTTGCGCTCAAGAAGCACCAGTCCTCAGCCCTGTGGAGTCACTTCTCTGTCGGTCACAGCCACGGCTGCCCTCCACGGCTGCTCCCTCAGCTCGCTGCCCGGCACCGACGTCCGCCAGCAGCCTTCTGGCAGATGGACCGACTCCGACCAGCGACCCGTCCTCGCCAGCGACCACAGAGAGAAGTCTGTGGACGAAGACTCTTTGACCATGCTGTCTCCAGACCACGCCAGCTTCCTGTTTGACCCTTACTCCTCCTGTCTGCTCTCTCCGGGCTGGGAGTCTCCCATCAGGGAGCCCTCGCCTTCCCGCCTGCGTTACCCGTCCCCGAGGCGAGAGCTCTCCCCGCGGGGCCGCTCCTCGCCAAGATGGGACACTTCCCCGCTGAGGCCCAGCTCCCCCAGCTTCACGCCCATTCAGCATCTCTCCCCGGCCTGTATCGAGCGACCCATGTCTCCTGGATCGGAGCTGAGTGGGAAGCGAGACTCCTCGATCCGGGGCCGACAGCGGGTTGTGCTGAGAGCCGTTTCCCCGCGTAGAGGGTCACACCAACACAAAGGCGGTGGAGATAAAACCAGACACCAAGCGAAGATGGAGATGGCTCAACAACAAGGATTCTTTGAAATGGAAATGGTACGTAGCATGATGTGTTGAGTTAAACGAAACCACTGCCAAAGAAAACTATATAAATTGGAGGAGGGCGTTCTTGTTGTCAAGGGTGTTCCCCGACTTTCGCTCAATGTCAGCTTGGTGTAAGTGATATAGATAAATAGCAGATGGCATATGAGACGAGACGTTTCAATCCAAACAACAAATATTACATCATCGTAGCACTAGAGCTTGAGAGTTGACGGTGCGATGACTAGAAACTTTATGAAAATGGGTTTGAAGATGATTCGCTGGTTGAGGAAGTTTATAGCTAATATTTTTGAGTGCTTTACATTTCATTCTCACATTTCTGTTTGTTCCAACTGAAATCCATTTTCAGTAGAACTGATCTTGGCTCCGCTACAGCTGCTCCTAACGCTGCCAATGTGTCATTTCAGGATCAAAGAGGCAGCTTGGCCTCGGCTCTTCCCGGCGCTGCCAGTTCTCATCACCAGAACATCCTCAGCCACCTCCCTTTGCACTCGCAGCAGCAGGCCCACAGCTTGCTGCCCGTGGTTCCTGTCGGAGCGCTCCAGATGTTACCGTCCCCGTCCTCGTCCGGCACTGATGTCACCTCCTCCTCCTCGGCGCCGAGCCCACAGAGCAGCGAGAGCCAGCGCTGCAGCAGCAGAGAGGGATCTGTCCACGAGCCCGAGACGGGAGGAGAGGACATCGGAGGCCAGAACCAGCTCCCCCCCCACCAGGAGGAGAGCCTGAACCCCGGCGGCAGCGACACCGGGCAGGAGGAGAACGTACAAACCTGTTTGAAAGCCATCGCCTCGCTGAAGATTACCACAGAAGACCCTCACTAAGAACCTGTCTTCTGTTTCCCCGATCTTACCCGAGATCGAACACCCCCCCCTGCTTCACCTGCAACCTTGTCGTGCTCAGCCCTTTATGCACATAACCTCATCTTTATCCCATTAGAGGCAATATAATGACACTTCCTCTGGTCTTGCACATACCCCAGAGCGCTCCTTTTTAATCTGAGTGGAGATCTGTCCTTCGCCGAGCAGAAGGAACCCGTCCTGTCTGGTGCGCTCTTCTCTTCAGAGACTCTGAAACGACTGGACGAGCGGCAGGAGGTTTTTTTGTGAGATGGAGAATCACTTTTGGGTGCAGGTGCAATATGGAAAGATATTATGCTAATATGCCTTTTGTTTGACATAGTAGTTTGCGTACAATTGCACATAAATTATATTTATGGATTCTGTACAAATGTACTTAACCTATACTCCTTAGATGCATACAAACAGTGTATTTTACTGTATGTGTACTTTGAAAATAGACTGTTGTTTAATGTAATCATATCGAGGTGTGATGCAGTAGTGCAGTAAATTAAGACTATTTATAAGGGGGGGGGGGGGAAGTACGTGTATTATGAAACAGTCTGACCAAATTTTAAGTAGACGCTTCATGTGCAGTTTGCTGCTTCTAATCGAGCAGCAAGGGTCTGTGCCTTTTTTTGCTTTTCGTCCTTTCTTTATCAGAAGGTTGTCGAGTAAACGGGAAAAAGCCGAGGAACGTTATTCAGTGAGCGATCGCCCAAAGGAGAGCTTTCAGTTTCTTGTTCTGTCCGCTTGACAGACGGATTGCAGCTTGATTTATGTGAGATAATCTTTAAAAAGAAAAAAAATCTATTTCTTATGTTGCATTTTTCTTAATGTTGTGATTTATATCTTGGTAAAATGCATGGTATTTGCTATTGCACAAAAATAGAGGAAGTTAATATGTAATTATGAATACTGTAAGATGTATTTATATATTAGAACGTAAGCACTTATTAATACTGGTAAATATTTGACTACTATTTATATGGTATATCTGTACTTATGCAGCGGTTATGCAGTTGGCATTTGCTTTTGATCTCATGTCTTTGCTTTGATTAAACAGACAGCTTTTGTCTCTCTTCTACGACCATAAGCATTTTATGAGTTTTGAATTTTGATGATGCACTTTGATCCGTTCATGTTTGATGTGGAACCGGGGGAGTAAACAAAAAAAAAAAACGTGTTGCGTTCTCCTGTGGTTTTATGAAACATTCCAGGTGTTTTTTCACGTTTCTCATTGTGTGGAACACGAGTTCAACGGGCGACGAGGATCCGTCAGTCGTACGTTTTCTTGCATTTCAAGTGTAACTGGATAAATGGATATCACTTACTGTAAGAAAAACTAAAGTTATGATGTTGACATCGTGAGTTGGTGGCATATTACTGTGCTTCAGCTAAAAAAGTAATCATTCACCTTATGCATTACTTCTGCTCTGTATATATACGTGTATTTTTATGATTTAAACTATTTTTGCAGTGTTGAATTATGAAAACTTTTTACGTGGATTGTTTATATCTCTTTAAGAGGTAAAATGTCTGCAGTTGACATATATCAGAAGGTTTAATGAGGGCGAACGTGCGTCTCATCTTTAAGAAAGAAACGAGTGTGTTCACATCTTCGAGTGGTCGCGTGACCAGTCTGAGAATGGATTTCAAAAATCTGAAAACACTCTGTTCACTCATGTTTACATAAAAAAAAAAAAAGAAAGACATTTACAAGGTGCACTGCTTTAATTTTGTGTTTCCCTTTCTGGACATGTACGTAGCTTTGATTTCACGGTCATGTAATTTTTGTTTGTTGTGGTAACGGTGCAGAATGCTCATAAAATGTGAAGGGAAAGTGAAGCCTTTTCTTTGCTTTTGCATACACATGTACTCAGATTGTGTTCTGTTTTTGTTGTGTATTCATATTTACTGAACTGCATTGTGCCTCTCATGTATCGGAAATTTCCTGTAAAACACACAGAGGACAAATCATTTTACCTCTCAGCTAAGGTTTTTTTTTTGAGGGAGGAAAAAAAATTATCCTCAGTAGCCAATGCGTTGTTCAGCTATTTGCATCAAAAGTGGTTAGTCAGGACGGAGTGCCTCTTTTATGCTTTTATGGAGGAATTTATTGTTTGGTGCTCTACTTTTTCAGATTAAAAATTCAAAAATTGTTTTAAAAGAACAAACTTCTAACCCAAGGATGTGTGTCGCAGCTTATTTCCTGTTTTTATATCTTCTCTCCTGCACAATTCACGATTCAGCGTTTCAGAGGAAATCATTCACAGTTTATCTCAAGGGGGGGGGGGGGAATAAAAAAACAACCTCCAGGGTGAATAATTGTGGCGACTCTGACCAGTGACATCCTCTGGTGAAGAATGATCACTGCAGTCATAACACTGCGCGAGAAAAATGCTTCCAAAAATAGTTCTCACCTTGTGGATAATATTCACCCATCGTTTTTCTATTCTACTGCATTAAATCAAGCCTCATCTCCACGGCTGCGTGTTACAGCTCATACAGATCTGCACTGGGAGTTAACGCTGCCACTGCTGAGCGAGGAAATGACTCTGATCTCCCAGTTGCAGTAGCTCAGCGCTGACACTCTTCTCAGAGCTGGGGAGGGGGGTCTGTTCTAATTCTGGCCAATCACAGATAGTTCTCCTGCTCAGCGACTGGGCCTGTCGGGCCCCATTTGTTAAAATAATTATACGGCTTTTAACAGCATCCCGGCTTAAAATAAAAACCTGCACCGTGTTGGTTTAAAGCAGCAGAGGTGTCGCATAAAATGGCTGATTGAGATCTGCACAGGAAAGAGGTTGAAGTGATGAAGCATTCACTCAGCGGCCACGTGGGTACATTCCCTGCATGATAACAATCACAGGAGGTCTGTGAAGGGTTTTCTGTGGGTGTCCTGGACAGAGACAGAGGCGCTGCATGTCTCTGTCCTCCCTCTCTCTGCTCAGAGCTGAGCTGTGCTCCTCTGATTTATTTTGAGGTGGTCGTATCACAGCTGTTGTATCTGTGGTGGCAGCCCCCGGCCGAGCCCCTCGACACTCTTCCTTCTCCCCCACTGGCCCTTGGTCCTGGTAAGAACCCTGTTTGCTCGTCAGCCTGCTTCTTCAGGGACATTTAACATCAAATAACTCTGCATCCTGTCTTTTAAACTGCTCTTCTTCATCTTTAATCTTTGTGTGAATCTGAGGACTCTGGTAGGTTAATTTAAGATGAGGAGATTCTGGATTTATCGAGACTTGCCTGTGTCCTTTGTGTAGCGAGATTTATTTTGTTTAAGGGAAGACGCCTCATTTATAATACTGTTGTTTCCTTGGACAGCGAAGAAATCAATACTGCTTTTCCTTACAGACGTTTATTTTTAGTTGAATTTCCACTCGGATCCCTGCCTCCCTCTTAAACTATTGAATATACAGTAGATGGGGATGCTTGTGTCACATTGATGTGTTGTTTTTTATAGAAGCAACTTTTGTACACACACTGTCTGACATTGACATCAATAAGAGTGGATTAGAAATAAATAAATAACTTGCCCATATTAAGAAGTTCTTAAAATAGCCCGTGGGGCCTGGAACAGGTGCCATGTGCTCTGCTTGTGAAAGCACAGGCAGTTTGAAGGCGGCACTAATTTTATGCACGTAAACAGGCTCCGGCTGTGAGCCTGTACAACACAAGACGGATCCAAGTGCAGCTTCATATCGCTGTGGTTACACTCACAAGCTTTGTTATTTCAATCAAAGGTGTTTTATCACTTTCTCAAAGTGTGGAAGCTACATTTATATATTTCCCACTGCGTATACAGCAGGTTTTAGTGCCTTGCTCAAAGCCACTGTGGTGATAACCACGAGGGAAGTGGTGTTTTATTAATCTGAGGTTAACACTGGGAAACTAAGTCATTTAATGGACTCTTGAGAATCTTACCAGAACTCGTCCATTAACTAGAGGAGCTTCACATTTTCACCAGTGGAAGAAAAACACATTTTCAGCAAATTACATAAATTTGAATCTCATTAAAAGGATTAATGAGGCTGAGGGAGATGGAAACAAGTGTGAAGGCGCTGAGGTTTTGATTATTTCTACAAACTGAGTGGAACATTTCACAGCAGAGAAATCAACCTGTCACTTCTCTCTTTGTCCTCTCTGCACTAAGAACACTTATTATTCAACACCCAGCATGCGCTCGTTTGATATATCTGCAATAGGGCTGAGACTACCACATTTTAAGTGTTAAGTATTGTCCCAATTAATCGATTGGACAGTAACTGGCTTTCAAATCCCACAGTCCAATGTGACCTTGTGTTTATCTGTGGCCAGACCAGTAGCTGTTCACCTTACTCTCACATATCACAAAGAGAAGTGGTGAACAATAATATTTAAGACGCTGCGACCTGCAAATGTTTCTGCAGTTTTTCTTGATCAGAGTAGATTTTCTGTATCTAAGTGATTGATTTATCAGAGGAGCTGTGTCAGGGTTCATAGTCACGGTAGCACAGACACACACGTTGGGTCTTTGTCTCACTGTCATGGTTTACTGGGACGCTGGGAGAATGGAGAACAGACCATTGTTACAGTGGTGATTTTACCTATGATTTACTTATTTAATGTCTGCTATTCTATTTTATTCTCCTATTTTCTAAACTCCTTTAAAAGTAAAAGTAGTTGATACATCTTAAAAAACAGTAATTTCCTGAACACTCCTTGGTCAAATGTGGGTCATATCAAAGTTCATATTAAAAGTAATTCTGGACTATTTATGATGGATCTAAGTCTTTAAAACAGTTCAAGTTAAAAAAAAAAAAAAAAAAGGCCTCCTCTGAATCATGGACATGTAAAAGGTCAGTTCTATGAGGATCAATAAGATAATAACCACAGGATGAGATGAAATATAACTCCTTCCCTCCCAGAACTCGTTCATAAAAATGGAGGCTTGTCAGGAGAGCGTCCCCGTGCCCACTGGTCCCCCGGCGCCGCCAGCCGAGGGTCCCCACATCGACCTGACGGAGGACCTGGCCCAGCAGCTGGAGGACATCATCAGCACCTACCAGGCCGCTGAGATTCCCGCAGAGCCAGAGGACACAGAGGAGGTCACAGCCATCAAGGAGACAGACTCGCGGAAGGACCAGAAACTGGAGAAGAAGATGCTCAAGAATCTAGGTGTTGTATTTGATTCTTTCTCCACCCAAAAATGTTGTATTGATTTAAGCTGATGTGGGTTTCATTCGGCTCAGTCAGCAGAAGTCCGAGTAGTGCTGAACCTGATAGGTGTGTAAGCAGAGCTGTTGTGCATGTAAGTGCATCCATCTGCAACAGATGTGCAGGGGAAATAGTATTTTGCCTTTTTCCAATTGACTCAGGAGCAAAAATCCTTTTAACAGAGTGTTCTAACAAATATTTCTGCATCTTTTTGTGAAAATCTCTTTTTACAAATCAGCGTGTGATAGCTTGTGCTGTAGGATGATATGTAATGTTTTCTGTGGCTGTTCCAGGGAAGGAAGCGATGCTGCTGATGCAAAGTTTGAACAAACTGGGTTCTCCAGATCAGAAACTGGAGGCCATCATCAAGAAGCACGCCGAGCTGGTGAGTGGACCATGAATTAAAAAGGCAAAGGGCTGGAAAGTGGACTGGTATTCAGGACAGATATCTTCCCCTCTTGTGGACATAGACGTTTGTGTGTACCTGTGTAGTTGGAGGAGCATCGCAGTGATCAGAAACAGCTGAAGGTTCTGCAGAAGAAGCTGCTCCAGGTGTTGAAGGAGAAGGACCAACTACAGAGCGAACACAGCCGGGCCGTGCTGGCTCGCAGCAAACTGGAGGGGCTCTGCCGAGAGCTGCAGCGGCACAACAAGACCTTGAAGGTACTTCAGTGTTAGAAGCAGCAGTAGAACAAGTAAGAAGAGTAACTCCACGCCTGGAGTCTGAGCTACTGGGATGACCAGGTGCAGTTAAGTTGAGTTTTGGTGCCGGGTGTAGTCAGCATATGTTCTGCTGGACAGGAGGTGACATCAGCTGGCACCAAAGGTCAGCTGCGAGGTCAAAGGTCAGGGTTTTACCTCTAAACCTGCCACTACAACTCACGCTGTGAAAACAAGTGCTGCCAAGGATTTCTAATCCACCAAACCAGACCAAATTGTGAGAAATGGCTTATATGTATAAATAATATATATTATTTACATTATATTTATTATTTTTGTACATTATATACAATATAGTGAGCAGGTTAAACAATATATTTATAGATAAATGAAGTTGGTTAAGTATGTATTTCTTCTCACTCCCTTTCAAATATGTAGATTAAATCATTAAGTGTTTGATTTTCTTTTTTCCTCATCACTGTTTGTAAATAATACTTTGCTCTGTTAATTTATTTAACACATTTGAAATAAATTAACATGAATAAATTAACAGCGAAACTGAGAGAGTGTAAAAAGTGAAAAAAACCCACTATTGTTTAGAAAGAAAAAGTCAAAATGCGCGGAGACCTGGGGATTGCTTAAAGAAGTGTATGTTGTAACTGAAGCTTCATCTAGCACAGTTTGGTTTTTAGCACTAAACTCCGTCTCCGAAACGCAGGAGGAGACCCTGCAGAGGTGCAGAGAGGACGATCTGAAGAGGAAAGAGATCACCACCCACTTCCAGGGGACGCTCAGCGACATTCAGGCCCAGATCGAGGAACACAGCGGCCGCAACACCAAGCTGTGCCAGGAGAACAGCGGCCTGGCAGAGAAGCTGAAGGGGCTCATTTCCCAGTACGACCAGCGAGAGGCGGTATGGATCCTGCCACGTACTAACGAGCCCGGGGGCTTTAGACCAGACAGTCACACAACACTCGGGCAGTTACAGGAAAGCATTAGTGAATTTGAACTTGTAAACTCGCAGCAGCTTCCAAAGTTGCTTGAATTGGACTCAAACCTCACACATCTGGGCCTCGGGGCGACTGTCAAACACATGAATTATTTGCAAGTTTCACCCAAGTCTTACATTTATTAGCAGCAGTATTTCAGCTCTGTGTAGCCAAGCAAGAACAGAAAGAGCTTTCTGTGTGAAAACCCCTCATAAATCCTCCTGAACGTCTTCCAGAACCTGGAGAAGGTCTTCAAACACCGAGACCTGAAAGAAAAGCTGCTGGACACCAAACTCACGCACGCGAACTTGATACTGAAGGAGACCGAGGACAAGCACAAGCTGGAAAAGGAGCTTGTAGGTTTTGTGTGTCTCAGATTTGTCGAGTGCTAAAGCATTTGAATAACATTTTCAATACTAATCCTCCTAATGCTCATTTTCATGGATCGTTCCACAGCTGGTGAAACAGCTGGCAGAGTATAAATCGCATTTGAAGTCGATGAAGGCGCAAGAGAACGATATGAAGATCCAGGTATTCAGAAACACAGCATCACAAGCTAAATGAGCTGCTTTTTCTACCTCCCCGGAGATATGACTTTTCTCACGTCTCTCCTCAGCTCGAAATGTACTCCGAGAAGTTTGATGAATTCCAGGGCACGGTATCAAAGAGTAACACCGTCTACAGCGGCTTCAAGCAGGACATGGACAAAGTAAGAGAATGTTTGAAGCCTCAAGATAACACACAATAGCCTCGAACAACAAGAAAACACAATCGGACAAACTGTACCAACATATTGATCATGTATCGTGGTTTTCTTGTGTTGTAGATGGCCAAGAAAATGAAAAAGCTGGACAAGGAGAACCAGTCATGGAAGACTCGCTTTGACAGCTGCAACAGGAGTCTCGTCGAAATGGTGTCAGATGTAAGAAGCATTTTTTCGTTTCTTTGCAACAAATGCAAGACTTACGGAACAGTCCCCTTAAATCCAATGTGGATTCATGAATTATTCTCAGAGAAATCAATGAAAATGTTGAAAAACACCTCACAATTCTTGAGAAATTACTGTATCCGCCACCTGACCCATGCTGTGGGACTTCCTCACTCGTGCTAACACATTAAACCTGTTTTCATCCTTTACAGAAAGCCATCAAGGAGAAGGAGTTTGATTTGATCATGAACAAGAACCAGAAGCTGGAGAATCTGTGCAGGGCTTTGCAAGGGGAGAGGAAGGGTCTTTATGAGAAGGTGCAGGGAGCTGCAGGTCCAGCAGACGTCAACACTGCTGAACCCACGGCAAAGGAGGTGGTCCCTGAGGTGAAGGAGGTCCCTGAGGTGAAGGAGACCCCTGAGGTGATGGAGGTCCCTGAGGTGAAGGAGACCCCTAAAGACGATCACCCAGTCCAGAACACAGAGGCACCCGCCACCGCTGCCCCTACTGGGACCCCGACAATCCCAACTCTGAAGACCATGGAACTGGAGAAACTGAAAGCCGAGCAGAGCCGTCTGAAGGAGGTCGCCAGTTCTTTTACGATCTCTCACATCATACCCACAGAAACAGTCGCTAGCCAATCACAAGGACACTGCGAGGGCGTCCAGGAGCCAGAACAGAGCCGCGGAGACGAGAGCGGCGGCGAACAACTCCAGGCCGGCGAGCGGGACGGAGAGCAGCAACAGAGAGATTTGGAAATGGAGTCAGTTGATTAATGCTGTGACAAAAGAAACCAGATTCATCCGAGATTCGTGGCAATAAAAAGAAAAATGCTGGCTTTAATGTTGAGTGTGTGATCCTGATGTGTCAAGTGATTTAAGAGATGCTTCCTTTTATGTCTTGCAACGGGACGACTGCAGCTAAGCAGCTTAATGTCTTTCTAACTCACAGATAAAGAAATGTCCTACATATAAACAAAAGGCTGAAGATCCTGGTCGATCATCACTGCAAAATATTAACAGCATTGGAAATAATGTCTGGTTTCCCAGGCTGAATAGTTCATATCAAACACTTGAATGTAAAACCCGTGGAACACCCCTTTAGACAAAGCTTCAGCAGAAGGATCTTTTGCTTCCGCACGTGTGAAGAAAGCCGAGGTTATTTGAAGCTGCAGATCTCAGGAAACTATCGCAGATCCACATTCAAACAGAAAATGGCTGAGGGGGTAAACCCAGCTGTGGTCTCTTGTGTAAAAGCTCTCACTGCTTTTTATTGAAAATGGAAAAGCTCTGCAGGAGAAGGTAGGCAGCATTCTGTGGGCCCAGACAAGTGCGCTTAAAAATAGACACGCAGACACCGGGCTCTGCAGCTGGCAGGCGATTTATGGTTGGTACCCTGAGCGGTGGCGGCAGAAGGCCTGTCAATAATTAGATGTAAAGAATAAATCCTAACAGGTTTTCACTATACTTCATCGCCCACAGTCTCTCTCCAGGAATTCATCGGGCAGAGAATCTGCATCGAGGAGAAACACCCGAGTGAAGCTGCTGCAGCCTTGTACAGGAGGATGTGATCATTTTCTATATTATATGTCACAGTGAGAGACAAACAATCAATAAACAGAATCTGAGGTCAACGTTATTCCTCCTCACTGTGCTTAAAAAATGCAGAAGTGTTATATCGATGTATACCGGACTTTTGGTGTTTTCCCTTCGACGAAAATTATATTTGTAACAATTATTGATATTGTGTTATCGCTCAGCTCGACATGTTATCTAAAAATAAAACTACATATGACTATCGTTGCATCGTAGATTGATCCTCACACTCAGATCAGGGATGCCATTGTGTAGAAGTGTTCCCAACACCCGTGTTGCTGATTGCACCGGACATTTTAGAATAACTAACTCACTTACTCTTGTCTTTAAAGTTTGATTTCCCTGCAGGGCCGCCTCACTCTTGTGCTGCACTTCCCATTAGTTAGCTAAGTTACACTGTGGCTAGACTAACCCTAACCCTAACAACATAAAAGTTGTTTTGTGCCGTTGTTTACAGTTTTCTTTGTGAAGCAAGTTACGTAATCAGTGTGTGTCTGAATAACACATTACCCAGACGTACAGAAATAAAAACTAGTAAGAGCAACAAGTCAAAATAGAGCAAACATAACTATAAACTGACAAATCTTAAACGTTCCTATGGTTTTAAACTATATATATCTGGTTTCTACTCTTACTAAAGTTACCAAAAGTTATGTTACTGACCCTGATGCTGTAAAAAATAGAGCTCAACTAAATCTGTACAAGATCCAACATCAGTTGTGCTTAAGTCTAAACTAGTGAGAGGAAAAACTACCCAAAAAACATATTAAGTGCAAAAGATGTCACGTGTAGCAGAGCACATTGACAGCATGTGTGCTGTATAACATGTCCAAAGCACAAGTGCAACAGTAAACCTCAGTGTGCACCTATTAATTTATCCAACACTCATAACCCATAAACTAAAACAACCCTAAAGCCTTTGCTGGATGACATTTCCAGCTGTGAGAGACATTTCCAGCAGCTGTGCGGTCAGTTATTCCAATTTTGTTAAAAATGTTGAAAAGTATTCTCCGCAGTGCCATCGCCTGAAACTTGTTTCTTCCTCGGGGGTGTGGCTGATGTAACCCAGGTGCAGTGGGATTCCTTTCCCCAGCGTGTGGATGATGAGTTACAGTTGTGCGCTGAGATACCGGCTGAGGACCATCAATCAAAATGTATTTAACCTGACAGACCGACTTTGATTTATCCATTTTTATGTAACTATTCTTGTTAAGAAAACTCGTAATTTACCAACTGTCAAAACATGTGTGCTGGCATTTTAGTGATCTACTGTTACTGTGTGTTTGTCAGAACAGTGACAGTAAAAAAATACCTTGAGGAGGTAAAAAGATCCAGTTGATGCTGATCCGTCAGTTCTCCTGTCTGCTCGCTCGCCTCGAGAGTAAAGACCTGCAGGAGAATCAGGTAAACGTCAGACAAGTAAAAACTAATGAAGTAAACTGTCAAATAAATAGAGCCTTACGATTCATTGGCAGCAGATAACATCAGTGTCTGAATTCTTTCTATTTTACAGAATAAACAATGCAGAAAAGATGTTTATTTACATTTTATGTACAAAATTAAATTCCTTTATTTTTGGTTGTATTTGCTGTATATATATAATTATTCATAATAAAGGCTGATATATCAGATATTTGAAATTGTATCATCATTGGTCGACAAAAACCCATATTAGTCGGCTCTTCAAATGAAATGTGGTAAGGAAATGTCAACTCTGTCACTGATACAACAGCATATGGAAGGTGTCATTATATTAAAAGCTGTGATTGTCAACATTTTATAAACAAGCTCAAAACTCTTGTCATTCTAACAGGTGATTATCATCTGACTCAGCAGTTCTACCCTTCAGTTTGTACTTTTTTTACAAGCCAATACTTTTCTGTTTTGATTCAATTAATGCGGATTTAATTAACTTACTGTAAATGTACAAACAGGGGATCTATTCATTCAAATCTGAACCTTTTAGCTGCTTGAAAATACTAAAATCAGTCAAATATAAACCAGAAGGATAAAAAAATTACCTTTGAGTTCAAATAATATTTTTCTGATATCCAAAGTACCTATTCACAATAAAAATAAATAATCTGCAAGTTCGATTCAAACTTCTGTATTTGCCACTTTGGTTTTTATTGATTTTATTCTAATCTTCACAGAGGAGTTTCAGTATTTTGGTTTATTTGTTTGTTGATTTTGTTTCCCTGTATTTTCCAGGCGGGAGGTGACCTTGTTTCCGTCGGACATGGGGGGGTGCTGTTCTGTCTCTGCTGCAGGAATCCAGCAGACAGACCCTGGAGGACGTTTTATCTGCACAGTGAATATTAAACTCCTTCATGCACAACACACGTTAATTAATTAAAGTTATACAGAAACAGGGGGTGAAGACTGATTCATTTGTTTGACCCAGTTAGGAATAAGAGATTGTTAAATACAGAGTCGTTAAATGACAAATATTGAAAACAGCTTTAAGCAGTTAATTAAAAAATTGTTGTTAACGATTTAGAGAATGATTAAAAACAGAAAATCAACATGTTCTCTTAAGAGGGTTTAAAATTACAGATGAATAGATGGGTTACTATTTGCATGGAAGAAAAATTAAATTTTCCACATATATCTGGAAAAAATTCTGTTCTATTGACAAATCTAAATGTCATTTTAATTGGCTGTGCTGCACATTTTTCTTTATGGGTGATCCAATCATATTTCTGTTATTCTGCAGCTAATCTTTGAACGCACCATCAACAGTCCTATGAACCGGATGTGCCTTTAAACACTGTGGCTGCAGGAGACGAGATGTCATATAACATTACTTTTAAATCCAGCTGCAGAGGACTGTGGTGAAACATCTATCCAGCATCTCACAATGTTTTATCCAGTCATCACAAAAACTGGTA
This sequence comes from Limanda limanda, assembly GCF_963576545.1. NCBI lineage: Eukaryota > Metazoa > Chordata > Actinopteri > Pleuronectiformes > Pleuronectidae > Limanda > Limanda limanda. Next base: position 21,926,518 of record NC_083647.1, on the reverse strand, counting down.
TGAATTTGGTTGAAAGGAAAAACTTTGACCCCTTTTAGGTGTGAAATTCGGTCGGTTCTCAGCAGGACGCAAAGCTACTGAATGGATTTCTCCATTAGGACCTGGGTCAGGAAAGAACTCATTACATTCTGGGGCCGATCCAGACATATTTTTTTTAACATTTTCACCAATTTCCCGGGGATTCATTCATGGATCTTGATGAAAAGAAACAAAATCCGGCAGATTAAGAGGACTAATACTTGAGTTCTTGTGAGTGTGTGCAATTTACTGTGGTCTAATTGAATTGAAGGGAACATGAACTGCTACAGAACCGGCTACCAAAACCAAAAGAACACGCACATATTAACTCAGTAATGCTGCAACATTTATAAAGATTTCTCGATAGTAGTTCACGCAGTAACATGCTGAATTGAATATACCTCTGTGCTCCTAGAGAGGATTCAGGTATCAGAAATCAAAGCCACATCAGTCAGATCTGGATTCTTTTGCTGTTTTAAAGAGTTTTTCCTTATTATAAAAACTTATTTTTCTTCAAAAGAATATTGACAGAATAACATTTTTGAACCATGGCCCCATACCTGTTTCTCAAAAAAATCCTCATCACAGAAAGTTATGTGTTTGTCCTTTCAATAAAAACTAAACAAAACCTTCCTGCATTTTTCCAGCATCCAGACAACAATACCCTTGATTGTTCAGTTTTTGTTAATGCAGTTCTTTATATCTAATTGAGGGGTTGGTTTCTTTAAGGCTTTTGTTCCATTGTAGGTTTACCCCGAGAGCTTCGGTGCAGCCAACAAAAGCTGCCCCACATACGTGGAGCCGAGTGAATGGGACGACATGTAACCGTAAATTGTGTTGAAGATCACTGGTATGCATGAGAAGTGGGATTCCCTCAAGCGTGAACATGCACGTCGCTGTGTCGAGAGGAGGATGGAAATCTCTCATGGTTGCTGTGGAAATGTTTCTGAGTCCACAGCACAGCGTCCGTGTCACATGACCACCTCTGCGGCACGGTGGGAATATAATCGGAATACTTGAACACGTCTAAATGCGAGAGAGATCCGAACATAAACTTTGGGAAATGATCTGATGACGAATGAAGAGAAACTGACAGATTACATTTAGCCGAGTGTAATCTGTTGCCTGAGAAGGATCTATGATTAGGAAAGTGTTTGCCTCACATAACAAAGAGGCACTGACCCGTTAAATGGGAGCGGAGGGGTGCGAGGGCTCGGAGAGGAGATGTGAACGTCGGGATGAAGTAGGCAATTATGTTTAAGAACTCCCTGCACAGCACAATGGATTTATAACTAACAGTGAATAGAGTGAGGACGGGGTGGGGTCTCAATACATTAGCCACTACGGATAATAACTTCTCTTTCAAAGGATTGTTTTTACTCCTCTCTTTGGTTTTTGGGGAGCAAACCCACAGGAGTCAGTCCCATTGAGACTTTGACGTTAATTGGTGAAAAATGCCCGAGGAGGAAGAACGAGAGAAGTTAGCCAAAGTCATCCGACAGTGGAACAACAACAGACTGGACCTGTTTGAAATAAGCCAACCTGACGAGGTGAGTGGGCTGCAAACTTTAGACTGGATTCCTGCACCTCACTCTGTTGTAGTGTGGATTTACCTTCAGTCTTTTTAACTTTAGATAAACCTCAGAACTGTTTTATAAAGTTAACAGCCACTGTAATACTGAAGCATAAGGTCATTATTTTTAGATTAATTATTTTGTCTGTCAAATGTAGGAAAAAATATATAAAGGTTTTTAGTTTAATGTTATTAAAAAAAACTGAAAGTACAGAATATGAAGCATTTTAGCCAAAAGAGAATTAAGTGATTGTCAAAATAGTAATTCATTCTGATTTTGTTGAATGGGTCAAATTATGAATCAAGAAAATAATGATTTCATACATTTTGGGCCGAGTGGTTATTGCCCTACAGCTGTTGGTAGTTTGGAAAGTATGGAGATGTAAACATGCAAAGACATGGAGAGATATAGAAATAACAAAGTATAAATTCTGCAAAAGTAGAAATACTACACTACCCCCTCTTCCTTCTACTACTACTATGACGACAACTACTATTATTTTGTTTAATTTTGTTGTGACCCTCGTGACATTTCAATGTGCTAACAAATAGTTTATTAAAGGTGTGGATAGAAATACTGAGCACAGAGTACTCTTAATATTGTACACTACAGATCGAACATATTGATGGATTGTTTTGCAGCTGGTTTGATGTGAAGTTCAAAGCAGCGTTTTATGAAAATAAGAATTATTCCTCTGTATATTCTCAAAGCATATTTAACGATATAGTCCCGAAAACAGAAACCATAGGACACATTAAAAAATCCTTGCACGATTTCTGTTTCCCAGCAGAATGTGGAGTTTCACGGTGTGATGCGTTTCTACCATGAGAATCCTGATGAGGGGAACGTGGCTACAAAGTGCCTGCGTGTCTGCAGCAACTCTTCCACTCGCGAGGTTATTGAAACTCTCTCGGAGAAGTTCAGGCCCGACATGAAAATGCTGACTTCCGGTTATTCCCTTTACGAGATCCAAGCCAAGAAGGGTGAGCATTGGTTTAGACTGGGTTCTCTGGTCCCGCAGCTGCAAACCGTCACTCTGATCACTTCTCTTTGTTTTATGTGGATGAAGAACGCAAACTAGAGCCGGACGAGAAACCTTTGATTGTGCAATTAAACTGGAGCTCGGACAACAGAGAAGGACGCTTCGTGCTCAAGACAGACAAGGAGACTTCCCAGGTATCATCAACCTATTACTTATTGCAAGATTTCACCAGGTGTATCTCATTTGAATTTGCTATTTTACCAGGTATGTGAGCTATATGATAATTTAGTCAGTAGTTAGCTTCCTCCTTCACACACACACACAATTTCACATTTGTTTTATTTACAAATTAAGGAAATGTCTCCCGAGAAGGAGAAAGGAGGAATCATCCAGAACTTCAAGAGGACGCTGTCAAGAAAAGACAAGAAGACGGAGAAGAATAAAGCTAAAGCTGCTGACAAGGTTTCAAGAGATGAGAAGGGGTAAAATGTCCAGTGTTCACTACAAGCCATTATGTTCAAACTACTGGTCCAAGGTCTGCTGTACCTCACTGTCAGAAAAAACATCTACCCTTTAAAACCCAATATCCAGGTCAACTGAAAAACTACTTAACAACCCGGAGGCAAATCACGGCACAGAAAACCAAAAGCAGCAGAGGCAACCTGCAGGTGAGTATTCTGAAAGGTGTAGAGATATAGAAACTGTGATTAATTTACTTTCATGCATAAAATACAGGAATATATAACATCTATTCTATAAGAAATAGATTATATAACATAAGGAAGGGCGGCTGCTGGTGTGAACACTCAAAGTTTCCATCCTGACTTTTCAGATCAGCCTGGATTACCACTCGGGATTAGACTCTGTGAAAACTGTGAGTATGAGATTAGATGTTTTCCTTCCACCCGAGTTATTTTCAAGTTTAATAACCTGTGAGTCAGAAGCTCAGTGCCCCCTGCTGGTGTGTTTCACTTCTCAGCTGAGGAGGCCTTCCTGTCTGCGGTCATAAATTACACCAACAGCTCCACGGTCCATTTCAAGCTCTCACCTGCATACATCCTCTATGCTGTGGGACGCTTCACCCTGCGGCGCCATCACAGGCAAGGCTCGCCGCACTCAGGACAAACACACGCCGTCACATCCATCACTGGCAAAATGGTGGCCATGACACGGAAGGTCATCCAGGCAAGTGGAAGAAAAACACCTACTTTTGTTCCATTTGAACAGATGAGAGTGAGAAACACGAGACCAGATGTTGTTGCGAGTTTCAAAACGACACTGCCGCTGTGTTTGACACTCAGAGGCAGCAGACCATCGCCGGGGCGCTCGCCTTCTGGATGGCCAACTCCTCCGAGCTGCTGAATTTCATCAAGCATGACAAAGACCTCTGCCCGCTCACACAGCAGAGTCAGCTGGACCTCGCCCACCTGGTGCACAGAGCTTACAGGTGAAACAACAAGACGATAAACAGAGGCATACGATGCTTTTCCAGTATTTCTATCCTCGTGCAAGACTCAGCTTTCTCCTTCCCCATCAAACATGTCACAGTGCTAAAAACACGTGATGAATAGTGGAGCTAGAAAAACATCTGATCTCACTCGCCTCACTCTCTCTCTACCCACTCAGGCATTTGTCCTGCAGGTCTAAACAAACCGCAGTAAAACAAATTATTCTTTAGCTCTGCAGAAGCAAACCTCAACTCCCCAAATCCCAAACCTTACAGTGAACACTACATGCACTCCAGCACTGTGCGACTCCAGCATACAGTTCTCCTGCCTTGTGAACGTGGTAGTACTGAAACAAATATTAATGTTTGTTTGGTTTTCCAGTTTCTCAAATGTAAGTTGCTTCTCTTTTCTATAATCAGAGTCAAATAAATCGTTCGTTAATTTGAGCTGTCAGTTTGAAGAAATTAGTAATTTGATGATGATTGTGGGACTGGGGGAAGTTTATTACCTTTTCCAATGTTTTCAAATATTTTATAGGTTTATCAACTATTCCAAAAACTAATATATGTTAGTTTCAGCCCAAGACTGCTTCATATTGTTGCTAGATTCAATTAAGTTCACCGAAAGAACAAATTCTCCAAACCCTGGTCTTTTAATTAAAGTCATTAAAGTGTTAAAATTTAAAATAATCACACGGGTTGTTATCTAAATGTTATGTATATGTCTGTTTTATTCTTCTCAGTTGCCTGCTACAGTGTCTTCAGAATGAGTTAACGAAGCATTTGCCAACTTTTCTGATCGATCCTGAGCAACACGGCTCCCTGCCGGCTGGTATAGGTAAACATTCATTAATGACCACACGATACTGAATATATGACTCTTATATGAGCTGAGATATGTTCAGTATTCTGAAGTTTTATCTCTCGTGTTCCAGAGATGGTGCTGAACACCTTCATGAACACCATGTCTCTGCTACGCCGCTGTCGGGTCAACCCCGCCCTCACCATCCAGCTCTTCTCCCAGCTCTTCCATTTCATCAGCGCCTGGCTCTTCAACCGGCTCATGAGCCCAGCGGCCATCGCTCCCGGCCTCCGCTCCCACTACTGGGGAGCGGCTCTCCGCCAGAGGCTCACCGGCATCGAGGCCTGGGCGGAGAGGCAGGGCCTGGAGCTGGCCGCCGACTGCCACCTCGGACACATCATCCAGGTCAGTTCCTACCTGGACTTCCTGTCTGAATACTGGTAAAAGCAAAGTTTAGTCTGTCTGCTTCCACAGAAACGATGTAAAAATTTAATCAAATAATCTTTTCTTTACACATTTCCAATTTGGGGATCTTTTGATGAGTAGATACATTCAATCCCCTTGTTTTACAGAATTTTAAATCCATGTAAGAGATTATACTGTACATTGTGAGATAGCCTTTAGGTGAAATACTGTGTACCGTTTAATTCATGGGAGGGATAGTTGTTTAGTATATAGAGCAAATGATGGATAAATAATCCAAATAAGGTTTAAAAACATCTAAGAACATGACAGAAGCTTCTCAGTGCATCTATATTACACGTTCAATATCAACCTGTAAGAACTCATTTGTGATTTTGCAGCTTTTGTCCCAGGTTTTTATTCAGCGTCTGAGCCCATTCAGAGAGCAGAAGCTGTTAAAACACTGTTGCCTCTCTGTTTCTAGGCAACCACACTCCTGACCATGAATAAGTACTCAATGCAAGAGGCGAAGGACATCCAGAATACCTGTTTCAAGTTGAACTCACTGCAGCTGCAGACGCTGCTCGCTGGCTACCTCTATGCAAACACTGAGCCTCACATCCCCCCCGTGAGTACTGCAGTGTGTTCCTCCTCTCGCTCTCCTGTCTTTCTCCCGTGTGCTTCTAAAACCACGATGCAGTTTTTGGTACAAATCCTCGTATGAGATCTTTAAAATCAAGAGTAATCGTCCGTAATGAGACGAAACTCATGCACATTGGGCGGATACAGAGAAAACTTGGGGTACTTGGGGTTTAGAACTGTGCAAAGCAGATGACGTCATGTATGAATATAAGTTTCATAATGAACGTGTCTGACTGTAGCAGCAGCCTCAACTGCACCAGAGAAGCTCAGCAGTATAGATTTAACAGTATGAATAATTAACAATGATGAATGTGATTATGAATAATATATGAAAACGTGTTAAGCGACTTGTCACATTACCTGATTGCTTCTGAGTGAAATATTTCTCTAATGTTTTACTGCAGATTAACGCGACTATTCCACGAGTCACAAAAGCCAAATTCATGTTTCGTCGTGTACCTTTTGTTTACATCATCAGTTTGGGTTTTGCAAGGAGCCAATAGGAGCTGGAAATATGTCATGAGCTCAATCAGCCACTAAAATTCCAACAACAATAAACATCAATATCCATATTGAACTATGAATAGCATGAAGGAAATAGATGCATCAAACTAAGCTCACCTTGTCTCTTTAACATGTATTTACAGTTTTATCTATAACGTCTCCTTGGTTTAATTGTTTGTGAGAGTTTATAGTTTTATCATAAGGTATATATACCTTTGCTGATGTTTGCAACTTTCACAAACAATATTGCGTTTGTTTTTCGGCTTTCATACAAAAACCCCAGGATTGTACTTCGCTGTCGAGAAGTCTGAATGAGGAAATACTCAAACTTGAATTTTTGCAGTTGTGATGGACTGTAAAACATTTATTAAAACAACTCTGTGCTGTTAAAAGACCTTTTCAAGGTGTTTAAATCCTAATTATTTAAGAAAACATGATGCTAGCTGAGACTCCAAGGAAGCTACTTATTAATGCTAACAGCAATTATAAACAATACTTATCTTGTGGAGGTGAGACAGGCGTTTGTGGCAGGACGACATATGAAACTCCTGATTTAGTAAAGGCAGCAAATCATTTGTGGCATCTGACTTGAGCTAACTAGCAGCTAAGCTAACTAGCAGCTAAGCTAAGGGCTAACAAGCTCACGGGAAAAGAGCAGAGAACACGGGTAACATAAGTGGGCGGGGCTTCGCCAATAGAATGACCCAGTTCTTTACCGTGGGAACCGCCCACCAATTACAACAGTCAAATAATAAGACTACACTGCACAACACTAGAGGACAACAACAACAAAGATAAGGAGTTAAATTACTGCTGAGTAGGAAGAATGTCCACTGTTCAGAAGGTCACAGGTTCGATTCCTGCCCCCTCCAGTCTGCATGCTTCAGGGTCCTTGGGTAAGACACGGACAAATCTGCCTCTCATGAATATACGAGTGATAGAAGGTTTATGTTTGAATGGATGAGTGTGACTCTTAGTGTAAAGTTGTTTGAGTCTGGAAAAACACTATATAACATGCATCTATTTAATAAACTCCATATTTCACAATGTTATAAAAGTGATAACAAAATACCAGTGAGGTAGTTTTGGGTGTTTCTGCTGACGACACACAAAATGACGATAACAAATACACTCACTAATGCAGATGCTTGAACAAACTCTTACTGTAGTTCCAGATTTCAAAAGACTCAGGATTGTCCTTGTATACCAGTGAGATCCTTTATCAGCACTCCACTGGGATGAAGACGTGAAACCAGTCAGCTTGAAACTCAGCCGCTCAGACAGCTCAGCAGATGCTTTAATAGAGATACAGCAACTGAATTCAAATGATGGGACTAAGTGGTGCGTTTGTATGGATAACAGCACAGAGGCTGTCTCGGTGAGAGGAGAACAGGAAGAGCTGACAGATGTGGAGAGGAAGCCGTAAAACAGACTCACATTCTCATGAGTATAATTTGGAAAAACAAATGAGGACGATAAAAATATTGAGCATCAATTGAAAACTAGGGTGTAAAAGAGAGAGAACGGGAAGATGGTTGAACAAAACTTAAAAGGAAGTTAGTTGGTCGACCTAAGGCGGAAGTTTTGTGAGTTAAGGTTTACATTACGGTACACTGAGGTCAGAGGTCAAGGTAATCCGCAGGAAGGTCTTTAGTATTGTGCTCTGCAGATTCGAGCCTTGTCACGGAATGACAAATGTCTTATCCATATATCCTCGAACGACCTTTTTTCCTGAAATATTGTCCGGTGTTCTCCTCGCTGCAGGATTTGATCGATGCGGTCGTGGTGGCCGCCGAGGCCTCGGCCGACAGCCTGATTGGCAGCGAGGGGCGGGACGTCCAGCTGGAGGAGAGCCTCGACCTCCACCTGCCTTTCCTGCTGCCGGAGGGAGGCTACTCCTGTGACACCGTGAGAGGAATCCCTCATGGCTTCAGGGAGTTTTTGGAGCCAATTTGCCGAAAAGGTCCATGATTGTGAATTCTCTATGATAAATACAAAACTTCTAAATCACACCCTGGGGATGAAGTGTATTTAAAACCGTTTAAATTGATTACTTGTGTAGTTCTTCCTGACATCCATCTCTTCCAGGTCTCTGCTCTATAACCTCCCAGCCGAACCCCAAAGGTGACTGGACTGTGTATTTCTGTGAATCTTCACCTCCTACAGAAAACACATACTTGGTAAATACAGAAGTTTTAAAGTATAATCTCAATTTCAACAGAAAATCCAGCATTAATGAAGCAGTCCCTGATTGGTTTCTATTCTCTTTACCAGGCAGCTCACAGAGAGCCGGAGGTTGTGACCATCACACTGAAGAAACCTCTCAACAGTGGGATGGGGGTCAGCATCGTGGCTGCCAAGGTGACCACGTGTTTTCCAGCTCACTAACTGGAACCGTTCTAACACCAGAGCTGTGAGCTGAACGTCTCAGCTAATTAACAACCCGCCTCTTGTTTTGCCACAGGGCGCGCAGCAGGGTAACCTTGGGATCTATGTCAAATCTGTAGTCCAGGGAGGACCAGCTGAAATGGTGAGACACGTTTCTGCAGCAGCTGAAGTTGAGATTCTACAAGGAAAGATTGACATGAGCCTCATGTGTCTCTACAGAATGGAAGGTTGGCAGCTGGAGATCAGCTGCTCAGAGTGGACGGTCAGAGCCTCATTGGCCTCAACCAAGAAAGGTAACTTCCCAACATCCAGAAGATGAATCCCAGTAACTTCAATGATCCCCCGACTTGTCCTCTAGCGCCACCGTTAGGTTTACATTTGCTGTTTTGAAGGAAATGTGACACAAAACTATTGGATGGCAAATTCGTTTGTGTTCCCTGCAAGATGAACTATATGACAGATATTCTTATGAGCTTATCCAGGCCCCAGTTTCTTAATCAATGCCAGGTTTGCATTATTAACAGTTTCATATGACATATGACTGTGGACTATAGTGGATCCCATCTTAATGGTGGATCATGATCTTGCTGGCTGCTGACTATGATAGACTATGATTGCAGCAGGACTGCTTGATATATAGTATTAAAGTTATCCTTCAAAATGTTTACCCTCATCAATGCTGCTAAAACCTTTATCTTGATGATGTTTTCCTACACTTGCCATCTATTGCACTTCTGTCCGTCCTGGGAGAGGGATCCTCACATGTGGCTCTCTGAGGTTTCTATGTATTTTTACCTGTTAAAATGTTTTTTAGTCGTTTTTCCTGACTCTTGTTGAGGGTTTAGGACAGAGGATGTCTCACCATGTTAAAGCCCTATGAGACGAATTGTGATTTGTGAATATGGACTATACAAATAAAATTTGATTGATTGATTGATATGATGGTCGATGTTGGTTGATTGTATTACTCTTGTGTTGATTCAGGGCTGCTGCCATCATGGTGCAAACCGGCCCGGTTGTGACCTTACAGGTGGCAAAGTTCGGAGCCAGCTTCCACGGCCTGGCGGCTCTGCTGAATGAACCAGCTCCAACAACGACTACAGGTAGAAACAAAATGAGCAAAACACAGATTCTATATCACTTTTGTTTGCATCGTGACCTAATCAAGAGCTTTTATTGCATCACAAGGTGAAGCAATCTTTGCCAAACCAAACGGTGAAGCGCTGGTGCTGTACCGGGCCGTGGATCCTGGTCCGTCAGGGCATCAGCTCCATGGAGGCAGCAGGAGGAAGAAGGAGCAGATGCAGAGGAACCGGCAGCTGTTTCGCTCCAATCCCAACATGACCAGTGGGTGCTCTTCCATGTCGAGCCGCTACTGGGCACATTCAGTAAATCGGCTTAATGTGAAATATGTTTAACGCTAGAGGGTTCGTCATGTTTTTTATTTTCTCCGCATTTCAGCCGACCTTTGCCCCGAGGATGGAGATGAACTCGTTGACCCTGTTGTGAGAGGAAACAACATGGCGGCTGTTTCCACCATCAACCTCTGCACTGACGTGAGATACTTTTCATTTATCACAATGAATTTCTTCAATTTGAAATATAATCCATATTTTGAAATTCTCTTTTTATTTAGAAAGGCACATTTCCATCACATACATTAAATACAGCTTTAGTCTGTCGAGGACATAAGAAAGGATGGATGTAGTAAGTTTGGGTGATTTTGTTCATATTGCCTTTCTGGGGTTTTGTTTTATGGATCTGAATTACTCCATGTAGGAACAATAACAGAGAAATATAATCCATTTTATATAATCTTTTACTTTCACTGACAAGAACAAAGGATTTCACTGTGAAAATGTCATATTGTTTTACAATTTTTTTCCACAGGTTAATTTAAACGTGTTGTAACAATCTTTTATTTACCAAGGTCTGATGAAGGTTTATCCAATATTTTACGTTTTGTTTTTATATTGGATAGAATTTGAACTTTTTGTGGAAACGTAGAAACTAAATCTGTCTTAAATGTCAAAGATTTTAATGAATTCAAGACACATATTTTGTTCCCTTCTTTCCTCCCTTCAGACGTTTCACAGGGAATACTTGACACTTCCAACCCTTAAATCACAAGACAGGAACGTGTCTGAATCCAGTCGACCGCAGCAAACATTAGTGTCTTTTGGGCCTTTGAGTGGAAGCAGCTGCAGTAAGAAGACGTACATGGTGAATATTAATGTCCTTCAGGCTCTAAAAACGTTATATGTCATCAAATCTTCTATTTATCATGTCAAGAATCAGTAAACATACGAACACTGACATAGTTCTCTTTACAAAAAAAATTTACAACCAGGTAAATGTACCTAAAACCTTTGTGTGTGCCCTTCCAGCGTCAGGCCCTCTCACAGGAAAACCTTTGTATGGAGAGTGGAGGTCCCCTGCTGGACAAAAGGGGGAAGGACACCAGTGCCAAAAACAACATGAGCCACTACTCCTCTTTCCCAATTCGCTCCAGCGTTTCCACCCATGACATCCTCGCTGATTACAGTTCCCCTGTAAAACACCAGCAGGGCATTCGCACAAGTGGCGCCGGTGTCTGGAGGGCGCCATTTTCCCAACGTCCCACATCCACGCCTTCATCTCAGCCCGTACGCATCGACATCCCCATCCCCAGGGCAGTGAACACAAATCCTCCACTCACCACCTTCCAGAGTCCGGCTCTGCTGTCGACCACCATGAGCCAAACTCCTAAAACCAACGGACACAATCCGAGCCCTCACCATCAGGCCCACCATAACTATGCATGTCCCATCTCTGCAGTGAAGAAGCTTCCCCGGCCTTCACTTCCGTCCCAGCAGCACAGGCCCGGCATAGTCAGGGGTCAAGCTGTAAAACCTCAAGTGAGCATCCCTCCAACAAAACATGTTTCCTTCCAAGAACCTCCCACTCAACAGAGGCAGGGAACGGGTGGTCCGAGGCACAGAGGCCCCCAGGAGCTGTCCGGCCCCTGGAGGAGGGAGACGCAGGAGAACCTGGAGAAGCAGCACCGGCTTCAGGCGGTGGAGCTCCTGGAGCAGGAGGTGCAGGAGCTCCAGGCCAAGGTGAAGCGCTCGGCCGAGGAGAACGACCGACTGCGGAAGCTCAGCCTGGAGTGGCAGTTTCAGAAGAGGCTGCGGGAGATTCAGCAGAGAGGAGAAGAGGAGGAGGACGAGTATGAGGATTTGGACATGATGGTGGCGATACAGCAGCTGGAGAGCAGAACTCAGGTGAATCACATCACATGGCTCTAAGGGACTTGTACAAAGTTATTTAATTATCAGTAAAGTGTTTTTAACTTTTATAATCTTTGTTTTAGAATTTTGATTTCGAGGTTCCTTCCCAGAGGTTATTTGGGAGATGGAGGCAAATTGCTTATAATAGATTAGTCAGGTTTAGGAAGTGCAGGAAAATAACTACAAAACTTCTGGAAACAATTACATTTTATTTTTCTCGAGGCAAATCACAACCAATATTACCTCAAGGCCGATATATAATGTACAAACATATGACAAGAAAAGTACATGTATAGAATGTGTTGTGATGCTGTGATTGTTCATATCACACAGATTATACTAAAACAGAATCTGTAGAGGCTGAGAGGCTTTACCCAAACCAACTGGGACTTGTTATACTTGATAAACTGAAGGTTATATTGTATGAAAATACAGAAATTTGAAAGCTTTGTGTCAATCTCTGTTCAGTAATACTAGTTGTATTCACTGTAGAATTAAGGTGATGATTAAAACGTCTTGATAATCTATAGCTCATATTTTTTGTTTCCATCTTCAGGACAAGAGAAGCTCTGGAGGAAATATCAACAGCGAACTGAAAGAGTTGAATCAGCAGATTGGAAATCACATTCTCCAAAAAGAAGAAAAGGCAAACATTGGTAATTGTTCACGAGCGCATAACAATGAGAATCAGTTTTCATGAAATATATAGTTTATTTATTTCATATTGCAATATTTCTTGTGTGTTACAGGTCACAGACCAACTGGACAGACTGAACATGTTCACAACGTGGCATCAAAAGAGTGAGTTGACTTTTTATTTTTGCAATTGAGGCAGAACATTGAAATGAAATCAACCGACATGAAGATATTTATGCAGCATTTATACAAATGATGACTTTAAGACATAGAAATCAATAAGCACATAAAGATCATTACATTAGTCTCTATTCATCAAGCTTATTACAGTTTGCTTCCTGAAGAAATAAATAAAAACAAGCTCCTGTTTGTGTCTCTATAAATTATCCCCCCCCACATGAAATAAAATTCAAGTATTCATTATGATTGTTTATTTGCAGAAACCAGGAGGAGAAAATCCAGAGCCCAGATCCTGAGAAGCTCACATTCAGGGAGCGGCAGCGTCTCTTCTCTCTGGCGTCCAGTGCATGAAAGCAGTTACAGCCGTGTCAAAGAAAATGTCAGAATGTTTATATAAAGAGAAGTAAGAATGTGCTGGTAGAAGGAAGAGTTTACAGTACAATATAAAAGGCATGTTCTGTGTCTATTAACTGTAGAAGTGTTTCTCTTAGTTTCCAACGGGATCAGTTGAGTAATTAACATTTAAGTTCATTATTGTTCAGGACTTTGTTTCTTGATTTGACGCCTGCCTCAACATTATTATTTTGTATTTTCCTACTTGTAGAGAATAAAGTATTAATTTAGGAAAATAATGTTGTCTTTGATAATCAGTGCTACATCTGTAAAACAGTTATTTAATCCTCCGTGTCACAGTTACTTGGTGCGCTGATAGAACTGCACCACTGCTTTCTCTTGCTCGTGTGTTTCGATGGAGCCGCTCCGCAGCCGCCGGATCTCCTCGATGGCGTCCTGGCCTGAAATCTTCCTCGTCTTCACCAGGTAGCAGGCCAGCATCGTCCCGGTTCGACCGTGGCCGTGCATGCAGTGAACTGCAACACCCTGAAGAGACACCATTTAATATCGTTTCAGCAGCTGCAGCTACGCACACAACCTGCATTAGTTTCTCTAGTGAGACAAGGGGAAATTAAACTATTTTAATTATCAAAGTGATTTTTTCCAGCAAACATTGCCAAACAGTCAATGTTTGTATCTTCCAAATTGGGAGGATAGCTGTATTTAATTGTCTAATGGGATTTTAATCTGAATATGTATAAATTTTGGACTTTTTCTTTTATATTACAGTTCAAATGACAAAGTAAATGACACACAGCTGAATAAGCTTCAGTACACAAAGGTTGTGCTGACAGCCTGTGTGAGGGTTTAAAAACATACTGCATGCTGGGTTAATTCTATAAACTGTCAGAGCATCAGACTTATTTTTTCCATTTTGACTCACAAACTTTGGAGGAGCTACAAGTTGTGGTTTTTTCCACTCTCACACAGGCTCCATCAAATTCACCTAATAATGATTCCTGATGTGTTTTAGGTTACTCGACCGTAGCTTGTGAGCCAACAAACAACACAAAACTGTACATGACCCTGAAACTTCTTTATAAAAAGAATCCATCCATCACATCACAGTGGATCAAGTGTCTGAGATCTCACCTCCCCCTTGGAGTTGGCCTCTTCCACGATCGTGAGGAATCTGTCAATCTGACTCGGCGACGGAGGAGTGAAGTCTGTGATGTTGATGTGGTGCAGCTGCAGCTGTGGACACGAGTCGTACTGAGGCGGTTTTCTCTCGCACAGGCAAACCAGGTGTTTGATGCCATTGTCCAGCAGATACTGGTATTCAGCCGTCATCCTGGGCAACGCCAGTCCGGCCACTTTGCCTGGCTCCACCCAGGAGAAGTTGCTTGGAGCATTGGAGGCCATGACTGTGGGATCTGAGGACAGACAGACAGAGGGAGGGGTGTTCAGACACTAAACCACTAGATGTCACTCAATCCTACACAATGAAACCTTTAACATTTCCAGCTAATGGGCCAAGACACTGTTTAATATAGTCAGACTTCCTGGTTTGGTTCATATCCAGTCAATATAGAAATGTGGAGCGCGCCCAGAGTGTAAGGCTTTGAAGCGTGAGTTGGCTAAAACTTATTAGGAGTGTGTAACTTGTCTTAACTTAGTGTGTTTTCTTTTGTAAACACACTTCTTTGTTGCTGTGGTAATATTCACTGACACACCTGCTAGGGATTGTCAAAGTTTGTTGACCTTATTAGGAGTGTGGAACTTGTCCTAACTTTGTGTGTTTACAAAAGAAAACACATTAAGTTAAGACAAGTTACAGGAGCTACTTAATAGGAGTGTGTAACTTGTCTTAACTTTGTGTTTACAAAAGAAAACACATTAAGTTAAGACAAGTTACACACTTACAAAAGAAAACACACTAAGTTAAGACAAGTTACACACTCCCTAATAAGTTCAACAAACTTTGATAATGCCCAGCAAGTGTGTCAGTAAACATTACCACAGCCACAAGTTAAATACTGTGGAGACAAGTGAGAAGGTACACAAAGTAAACAGCAGTCCTGAGGGACATTAGCATACTGGCTAGTCTGGCTAGTCCAGTGTCTTCCTGAGGGATTAGTGTAAAGACATTTCGTCCCAGTCAGTCCCAGTCAGTCTGATGCGGAAACACAATCAGCTGCCTCCACCTTGTTTCACACAAAGATCAGAAACAACACAACAGAGATCTCGTTTAGCTTCTGTCTCAAAGTCCAATTCAGAGCCACTGGAAGCTAACTAGCTAGCAGCTAACGTCATGTACACACACAGACACACATGTTGCTCAAGCAAGGACACAACTGTTGTTATTATCCAGCAAAGTGATATCAAAGCTTCCTGTTCCCGAGTGAAGTTACTCACAGCTTCTTCTCTGTGATGAAACGATGTTCGGCTACGTCCGGAAGCTGCGGCTAACAAGCTAGCATCGAGCTAACTCGCCGGGGTGAATGAATGAACTTCAAGCTACAGTAAAAATAAACAGCTGCTGGTCTGTTGAGTAACGGCAGAAGTGCGAGGTGCGTCAGAGACAACCAGCGGAAATCAGCTGACATCATAAATCAAGTCAATAACGCAATGTACAGTAGCGCAGGTATATTAATAACGTTGTGATTACACGTTTACATGTCAGGATGGCCGAGCGGTCTAAGGCGCTGCGTTCAGGTCGCAGTCTCCTCTGGAGGCGTGGGTTCGAATCCCACTTCTGACAATAACCTTTTATTTTTTTTGGTACAGTACGTTATATTTATGTAGGAGTCACTGTACTGCTTCATCAACAGAAGTAGAAGTACTCAGAGTTTATGTTTAGGTTAGTGTACTAATACCACAAGGTAGAATTTAAAAAGGTTTATTTTTATTGAATTATTTGCCTTGTTTATTAATGTCTAATTATATAAGATTATTCTTCCTTCTCCTTTTCGTTCATCATTTGAGATTTTCAGTTTGAAACAGTTTTGTTTGGTCGTTGAATGAAATAAACTTATACACAACTAAAACAGCTTATTACCCGTGAATAACACATCAGAGTCCTTCATACACATACGTGAACAAAATACAGCAAGTCACTGGCTCCAAGTTTGGAAATAAGAATAAACACAGCAGGTTTTCTGTGTTACAGACCTTAGTCAGTAAAATTGTGAATTAATTAATTTAGTATCTAACTATCTATCTAACGTTTTATATCTTAATTTATCATTAATGTATCATTTATTTTAAAATCAAACTAATATCAGATACCAAACATTTGTGTCTTTGGACAATCAGTGTTCTGATGTTGTTTGATGCCAAACAAAAACTGTGAAGCTATTTTTACAAAAGATGAAAACTGAAACTGATAGAGAGAAACATGTCAAATGTCTAAAAAGTGACCAGCTGAGATCATGTACATCTATTTTAAACTGAACAGTGGAAACTGAACCATCCGTTAATTTAGTGGAAGAAACGCAGATTTGTCCCAATGTGCTTTGTTCAAAGTGTTTTGTCCATTTTACTGTTGACTTTCTGATGCTGAGATTTAAGCAAACACGACAGTTGTTGGGTTTTCTTAACATGGAAGATGCACACACACTGAGCTGGATGTCTACGCATCAGTTAACTTGTGAAAAGAGGAAGAAAGCGTTTTTTATCTATTTATACGTCAAAGTTGTGTAATCATCCGTTAGAAACGTTAAACTGAAAGGCAGTAACGGAACATGGATTCGTCACCACAGGGTTATTTTGTCAAACAATCACTCAGTGAATAAAAGGTTTGTGAATGTTGGTAAATCACCAAACGCCAGCGACCAATGGCGTCGCTGCTTCTGGGCCTCGCTGCTAAAGAGCTAATTAAATGTCTCTACGACAACACGACACTTCCGGTGAAACTACTTTTCCAATGAAGGCCAAGTCGTTCTCTCTATTAAATGTGTGGATTCTTACCATCTAGATTGGGAACTTCGGTAGTTTTCCGTTCTTTGCTAACTTCAGCGTTCGATGAGCTTCTTTACGTAAATCTGAGGAACGGGAGGTCACATGTCTCCCCGGACAGCTGTGATTGGCTGCTACCGTACTGCGCACTCCTCCGTCGGTCAGCCGCACGTGTTCGATGCATGATACACGCCCCCTTTTCTCACCTTCGCTAATTCAACATTTCTGTGCTGTGATTGGTCAAATGTTGAAAAGTTTTCAACATTTCCACGGACGATTCGTCTGCTGCTGCCGCTTCGCGTTCCACTCCCCAGGAGCCGTGGGTTCGAATCCCACTCATGACATTAACCTTTTTCCTATTGGTACAGTACAGTACCTTATATTTATGTAGGAGTCATGTGATTTATACTTTACTGCTTCATTGACAGAAGTAGAATTACTCAGAGTTTAAGTAAGTGTACTAATACCACAAGCTAGAATTTAATGAGGTTCATTTTTATTGAATTATTTGCCTTGTTAATTAATGTCTCGTTAAACAGGAGCAGATTATGTTAGATTATTCTTCTTTCTGCTCCTTTTCATTAACTTTTTGTTTTATTAATGATTTTGTGTTTGCGTTTGAAACAGTTCTGTTTGGTGGTTGAATGAAATAAACTTTAACACAACTAAAATACTTGATTACATGTGACGGTAACTAATATCAGATATCAAACATTTGTATCTTTGGAGAATCTGTGTTCTGATGATGTTTGATGCTAAAACAAAACTCAGATTTCTTTTTTTACAACAATGAAAACTGAATGTAATACAGAGAAATATGCAAAATGTCTAACAAGTGACCAGCTGAGCTCACACGTTGGTATTTATTTCGAGTTTTCTCTTTTCCACGTTTGGTGAGCCCATGTAATGGGAAGATGCTAGATTTTATAAATTAGTTCTGTCTCGTAATCCCAAAAAGGGGAAATACAAATAAGTATACATGTATTTATATCATCCACGCAGTTGCACTTAAAATACCTGTAGGGGGCGCATCATCTACTTCAGCAGAAACAAATGGTGCTTATTCAATAGATAAAACATCTTTGAGACTTTTGGCTTGATCCATTTTTCACAAACTTGTATTGTGCAACTGAGCAATTCCAAGGATTTTATATCAAATTATAAGCAATGATGGAAACACATGTTCTGGGTTTTAATAGTTCTATTTAAAGCAGATATATAGATTTTTATACCGTTACATATTTAAGGAAAAAGTTTATTCTTCCCTGCTAATTTAAAGAAAAATAAGTGAACATATTAATATTTTAAGGTTAAAACAGTTTATTTTTTAGTTTGAATATAAATAAATGTAAATTTATCCAGAGCATCCAAACCAATATTCGTAAAATCTGATGTTTTCTGCAGTCAATTGTCTCAAAACTGCTTTTTTCTCTTACGTTTGAGAGACGTCCTTGTCGAGTCCACACTGAATCTTTCTCCTTTTAATTTCTTTAGGCCGGACCTTCTTTCACACAATCTCCACACGAAAGGAAAGAGAAGCTCGTTTTGCTCATTTCATGCAATTAGACAAAGATACAAACACAACGGTTCAGAACTCACAGCACAGCACAGTTTACTTGCTAGTCATTTTATACAAAGAGTAGAAAGAGGGTTTGTATCTGAAGGAGACAAACGGCGTCACATTTGCCAGATGGATGTCGAGATACACAGAGACTGGTTGTTGTCAGAAAGGTGTTTGTAAAGAGAATCACAGAGTCGAACGTTTCAAACATCCCATTTAAAAAAGCTTTCACTAACCTGTTGGTGTAAAAAAAAGAAAAGAAAAGAAAAGAAGTTAACAGAGCAGTCATCACGTACAGGTATAGAAAGACATCTAGGTGAAAGGTCAAATAAACATAAAATAAACAACTTAAAAAACATTCCAAGATTCAGGTGGTGTCTAGTGGAAGGCGTACTTTTAGTTTTTCTGTCCTACGGAGCTCGAGCCACCAACAAACCATTTAACAGAACATCTGGAAGTCCCAAAAGAACCACGAAACATATTTATTATTCTCATTTTATCTATTTTTGTTTTGTTTTGTACACATAACAACCTGAAGACTTTTCTCGGTTGACAGGTTGTCCATCACTCTGCGTCTCTGGGTTTTCATCATCCTCCCCCTCCTCCTCATCATCATCAATATCATCCCTTTTGTTTCATCTAAAAATCACCAACCCCCTTCAACATGCTAACCCCCGCCCCCCCCCCTCAACAAAGCAATCACAACCCCTTTAATGTTTACATGTTAACTCTGGTTTTAATTTGTGCACTCTGTAGGTGCCGTTCGAGAAAAGGGGGGGGGGGGGAGGGGGCATTAATCGCCATGCCCTCCTACTAGAAGATTTCTACGTATTTTGAACGTCTTGTTCAAAGTCCCACGCTGAGCAGGCGGCTGAGGGGCCGGGCCCGGTTTACAGGATGGCACAGAAGAACTTCTTCTCCCTGAACGGGTTCTCTGACGCCGGCACCGGCGATAGCAGAGGGTCTTCTTTGGCGTGGGCTTCGCAGTACGACATCAGGTCCGCCGCTGCTTTTGAAACCTGGATTTAAAAACACAAAAACATACACGTGTCAGCATGCTCCACGTTTAAAGAAGTACTTTGACATTATAGGGAATGTACTTATTAGGATGAGATCGATGCTGCTCTCATGTCTATAGAGAGAATAAGAAACCACAGGTAGCAGCTAGTTAGCTTAGCATAACATCTGGAAACAGGGGAGAGGGGCTATAGCCATATACTGTTTATACCCCAATTAATGTAGAGTCTTTTATATTGTATTCATATCACAGTGACATCATCATGACATCATTCTCCCCATATGATATATAGATTGTTTAAAATCTATATAAGCTTCAGGTCATGTTTCTATGTTGCACAGATACAGTGAAAATGTAGTTTTGAACTCCATCATGACATCATATGATTAATAATTATTATATATATCCTTTTTTGGATCAATTCAAGATCGTTTTTTTAGATTTAGTTTTTTAGAATTTTAGATCGTCTTTCTTTTATTTACAGAGTGATCCTGGAAAATCTATTATCAGAAGAACCCTAACCCTAACCCTAACTCTAACCCACTCACACCTGCGACCTTCTATTAAAGTCTGCTGATTGATTCCAATCTAACATCTCATTGGGTTTGAAAGCTGCCTGGACTATGGAGAATTAAAAAAAAAAAATCCAAAATGTGTCAACCGACCTTTATCCTGTCGATGTTGGCCTCCATCTTCAGCTGCTCCACCAGCTTCCTGGCTTGTGCGATACTGGCCGTGTTATTGCTCGCCATTGGGGCGCTATCAGTCGGGTCTTGTGTGCTCTGTCTACATGGAGGAGAGAGAGCGAGAGCGAGAGAGAGAGAGAGAGAGAGAGAGAGAGAGAGAGAGAGAGAGAGAGAGAGAGAGAGAGAGAGAGAGAGAGAGAGGTTTACACATCATCTACTTCAGCCACAGTGTGACACTGATGAGGACGAGCACCATAATACACCAGGCATGCAAAGAGGAGTGCTACTAACAGACACCCTGTTTATTATCACATGCCTGCAAACACACACACACACACACACACAAACACACACACACACACACACACACACACACACACACACACACACACACACACACACACACACACACACACACACACACACACACACACACACACACACGCACACACACAGGCATATTATTTATGGTCTCAGTTGCTAGGCAGCCCATGACAGTGAGGGGGAGGCAGAGAGGGGGGGAGGAGAGTGAGTGGGCAGCGCTTTGTCGTGCACTATATTTAAAATAGATAAACGGATAAGTGACATTACTGCTTCCCCAGATACAAACTCCTGTTTTGTTTTCTTCAGACTCGGCTCAGAGTCACCCCAGGGCACGGCGGCCCCCCCACCGCCTCACGAGAGGAGCAGTGAATCAATAAAGTGATGGAGTGTGTTTCTGATGCAAAGTAAGACCGGTCACCTCTAGGGCAGCAGATGCAAACACAGCCCAGTGGTTTATATATATATACGTGTGTGTCTGAGTTTGGTTCTCTTTGGTTTGATCTACCTTATCATTCGTTAAATGCAAATCAGTAAATTTCAATAAAGTCAGGATAAACACGGCATTGTTGTTTATTCATATTTCGATGAAAGGCCTTTACTTTCACTTCATGTTGAATCATGGCTACTAAGGATAGATTGATACTTTACCTTGTAGGTTTATGAATTTATTCTAAAATTGATTTTGTGAATGTCGGTAAAGAAAATATCAGGAACACTTGAAAATAAAATACCTAATCTTCAGTAAAGCTGCAAAGGTCAACTAGGAAGCAAACAGTGTATGAGCTCATGTGAGGTTTTTTGTTCTTGAAGGCCTGTTGCCGTTGGCAACAACACTGAGGGGAGGGGACAGAAACAGTGACGCTCACGATGAACACACATGAGCCACAGGATCTGAAAATATTGATCAGAGCAGCTTTAAGATTCCTAAGTCGCTGTTTTACTGATGCTGGTTGGGATGAGTCACCTCTCAGGACATTATACAAGAAGTTAGATGCTATTGTGTGTGTTTGCTCTTTGTGTGTCACACAGACGGATGAGTGGAATCCCCGGTTCAGACTCGACACGTCTCTTAAACCCTGTGTTCCCTAATTTGTTGTTTTGCTGGTGGAGGGGGGGCGAGGAGTTCCACACGTCACTCTAGAATCTCCTGATGTGGAATTGAATTAAACTTCTGATTACCTATATGAATAGAAGCATCTGTTTTTTCCACGTCGTACCAACCATCTACTTCCCCCCCCCCACAGCTGCCACCTGTGTGTGTATTTGCTTCACAGTTTTAGTTCCGTGTCCTCAGTTGCTTCTCTGCCTTTTATAACCTCTTTGATTAACAGGATCCCGCTGCGTGCGCTCTCAAACAGCGTCCTCCTCGGTGAGGGATCAATCCTGCCCGTGCGACCCCCCCTCCCGCCCTCCATCATCCCTGCATACGGGCGGCGGTGCCACTCAGTGGGGGGGTCAAGACTGATCTCAGCGCGGCGCAGGAGCCCAGCATGAATATTGATGCTCCACGGTGGCACATCTGCTCATCAGAGTCTCTGGTGTCACATGACCCGAACCCCGGTGACCTGACGTGCTTCATTAATCACAACCACAGGGTCACCGGTTCCTCTTTGTCTGCTTCACGTGATAACTCCCAATATGTACCAGAGGAATCTGACAAAATGTGATAGTATTCGGTACCTTTCTTCTGTTTTCTGTGGTCTTTGTATTCCCCGGCATTCTTCCATGTTAGTTTCCTGTTTCTTGTTGAGCTCTGACAACCCACATACACACATTTTCCGCTGATTAGAATATGTGGTTAATGATGATGTTGCACTTCAGGGTTGTCAGTTAAGTATTTTCTCTGTTTCCTTATTTCTTAAGGATTTTCTTTGTAAATCGTTCCATCTTAAAAATGGACAACAACTAACTCTCAGAGCCCAGAGTGTCGTCTTCATATTTGTATTCATTTAAAGGAAATACATGAGGCCTTTTTTATTTCCTCTAGTGTGTTATATATTTTTCCGTGAATGTAAATTTTCTGCAATATCCAAATACCTTTTTTTATTCCTCCATTATAATACCTCATTGCTCTACTGCACATTAGTCTATATTGTACAGTATGTCTATATGTACAAGTTATCACTGTTTGCAGTGTCTGATCAGAAGATGAACTGTATTTTAATGATCTTGCTTCTACAATAACAGTGATGACATTCTCTGTCGGCCGACTAATTCATCTACAAAGCGTTTCGTGGCTTCAGGTTTGAACTTGACAGTGTTTACATTGAGGGTGATTATATCAACACTAATAATATATATGAACAGCATGAGCCTGAATAGAGGTGTGTCTTAATCTTTGACATTTCAAGAGTCACGAGACAAACGGTTTATGTAAAAATCTTAATTCCCACTTTCTTTGTTTCTTTATTTCCTAAGGATTTTCTTTGTTTATCGTTCCATCTTAAAAATGGACAACAACTAATTCTCAGAGCACATAGTGTCGTCTTCATATTTGTATTTATTAAAAGGAAATACATGAGGCCTTTTTTATTTCCTTTGGCGTGTTCTATGGTTTTTCCGTGAATGTAAATTTTCTACAATATCCAAATACCTTTTTTTAATCCCTCCATTATAATACCTCATTGCTCTACTGCACATTAGTCTATATTGTATGTCTATATGTACAAGTTATCACTGTTTGCAGTGTCTGATCAGAAGATGAACTGTATTTTAATGATCTTGCTTCTACAATAACAGTCTGACATTCTCTGTCGGCCGACTAATTCATCTACAAAGTGTTTCGTGGCTTCAGGTTTGAACTTGACAGTGTTTACATTGAGGGTGATTATATCCACACTAATAATATCTCTATGCACAGCATGAGCCTGAATAGCTGTGTGTCTTATTCTTTGACATTTCAAGAGTGACGAGACAAACACAGGTTTATGTAAAAATCTTAATTCCCACTTTAAAGCTGAAAAACACATCTGAACTGAGCTGGAATATCTCGAACCAGCGTCAGTGTATAAACTAAGTGACAACCTGAAGATGATTCATGAGCAGAACCTGCAGTGGGCTGTGCAGCTTTAATAAACACTGTGTTTTACAGTCAGTGCAGCTGAGGGATCCTGGTTGGAGAGTTTCACCTTTTATGGTTATTCAAACAGAGCTTGGTGTTAGAATATATAATTCTACATCTGTTGTGTTGTCAGATTCCTCTTCTTATGAATTAGATGGGTACAAGTCTGAACAGCAGGTAAATGTGCTACTACGAAAACTTCTCAAAAGATTTTTTGCTATAAAAAGCAGAAGAAATGTTGAAGAAACAGAGGAAAGGAAATGATGGAGGTGGTGTTTACACCAGCTGGAGGGGTTTTGGATGACTTCCTCTCAGTGGACTCCTGGCTTCAGCGTATTGACATCTTTGTGGGGTTAAAATATAATAATCTGGGTTCCCTGTGTGGAAGCCATATGCCAACGTTCCTGTGATATCTTACAATCACAGATGGAGCTGCTTCGGTGTATTTTATGTGACGTTTGAGGTTTAAAATAGAATTTTTATAGCACTTTTCTCATCCTGATGACCACACACATTCTTACAGTGCATCTATGTGCAGCACGTTCTCTATCACACATCATTCATACACTGCTGTACCTATTTTAATGATAATTTTAAGCACAAGTATGTTGTGACTCAGAGTTTCACCTCGCCAAAACAAAAAAAATAGGCCATAGACTTCTTTCAAGGTGAGAATTCTGAGTAGAAATTTGTCTTTGTAATGTTTCGAGGCCATAACATTGTTTCAACACTCAGGGGAGACGTCAAAACAGGCCAGACCAACACCAGACTATTGATAGGGAGACATGTCCCTCTTTAAAGGTTTCTGGGATGTCTGTGAAAAAGTAGGGCTTCGTGTTTTTACAGAAAACGATCAGACACTGAGACAATAACCCAGTTTTATGTCAGACTGACACAGAGACATGGTGGTTTGGGTAAATATCATAAAAGAAAATTAAAAACAGAATCTTAAGGGGCTGAAATACGAGAGATGACTTTTGTCATTGGAAAGGAGAAATCAAGAGTCAGTCACAGCTGTGAATTCCTGTTTTTATAGCATCAAATAACAAATGAAAACCCAATGAATTGGTTTGTACCACAACAATGTGTCGAAATGAAAAGCTGCCGTGTTATGGGAGCGTGTTTCATGTGTAGAATATGTAAAACATCTAAATCTATGAGATAAGCTCATTAACAAAACTGTCACTGCGTCCACAAAGTTTGTTTCCTGTTTATTGTCGGAGGAGCGTGCGAAAATGCCACCCTGACATTTTCATATCTAGGGAAGGGAAGGGGGGGGAGGGAGGCATCAAGCGGAAGAGCTGGCACCTTGAAGGCAACTGAAAGGATCTCAAATGAAAGATAAGCAGAGAATACAGGGGCCTGGCCTTTTGGTTTTGGAGGTTGCTTTCCTCATTCTTTCAGGATATAATTTATCTGCTGCCCCATGTTCTATCTTCCTTCCTTCCTCATTCCTTCCCTCCATCCTATCAGCTGCTCACAATACCCTGAGATGTTGCACACGGTGTCAACATGCTGATTAATGTGGGCACTGATAAATAATGCATCCCGATGGACGCAGGCCTCAACTGTGTCAGCTGTCGCCACGAATTCAAAAACTCTTCGCTGTTGCACAAGTTGCAAGCAGGAAGTTAGTGAGCGTCTCGAAGGTGCTGTCATCTCTGACCCCTCCTGCCGGTCTCTGCCTCCTCTGATAATGCTGCACTGCCTCTTCCTCTGGTCTTGACGTGACTTACCTTGTCTGCTCTCTCCTCCGCGCTCTGCCCCGGTGTCGGCCTCAGTTCAGTCAGCAGCTTGTGTCCAGCTCGCTCTCTGCAAAGCCAGAGATACAGACAGTGACATTTAGACGCTGATCAGAGGAAGACGCTCTGTGCGCTTTCATTTCTGCATTCCAGATAAATGATGCGCCACGACTGTGTGTGTGTGTGTGTGTGTGTGTGTGTGTGTGTGTGTAGCCTCTGTCCTTTGGTCACTGTGTGTCAAAATGTCACAGCTCATTCCTACAAACTCAAGGCCTCAAAGATAAACACTGATGGAAAAACACAACAACAAACTACAGAGGGAAGTCATGCATTTAAAGGAATAGTTCAACTCTTGTTGGAAATGCCATAAGTCAGACAAGAAGATTGATACCACTTTTATGTCTATGTAGTCAACATGAAGCTGCCACTTCTTCAGTTTAGCTCAGACTGGAAACAGGGACAACTGTTGGTCTGCTATTCTGGGCTTGGAAAATAAAACAACAAGAAGTTGCAGGGTTATGTCTCATCAGGGTTGTTTATTGTAAGATAAAACATTTTGTGATGTTTAGAACTAATTACTGTTACTAAAGATGGACGACAGATCCCGAAAGTGAAGCCAAAACATCGGGAAATCTGACAACAATCTGAAATGTTGGGAAAAATGTGTTTTGTAGATTTCGGTGACACTTCTAACTGTCTGTCAATAAAGCTATAGCCACCAGCTGGTTAGCTTGGCTTAGCTTAGAGACTTCTAGGCACTAAGTCCTGTAATTAACCATCAGTCGTCATGCTAAGCAAAGCTAAGCTAACTGGCTGCACACGCTACTACTGTATCTATTGTCCTGTCAGTTCTGACCTGTTCACCTCTCTTTTCTACCCACTCCTCTGTCTCTCGTTCTCTGGTCCAACACATCAGCTCGGCTGCGTCTGATAAATGGGCCAATTACACTGCATGAGAAGATCTGCCGAGGAAGGGGATTCTACCCATCGTCAATCACGACAGCACAAAACGTTAAAGCAGCGCTACATGGAAGCATCCACTCACAGGCCAGAGCAGCCACAGTTTCCCAGTGACACCGACACAGCTCGGAGATTAAAAACCAAATAGAAGCACTGTCATCAGACCTGATTCCCTCTGGCGTCATTAATCTACACTGTTACTACCGGTTATGCAACATGTGTAATCATTTGATCAGTGCAGTGAATCTTGAACTATTCACTGGAGGGTTTCAGTGTGTAGCAGGATGGTCTCATGGGTTTTCACATGGAATGTTCTACTGCCATGAAATACAAAACAACACTTTATTTTGACTAAGATCTAACATAGAAATTACCTTCATGTGTGTTCATATTTGAATTACAACTAATAAAATGCAAAGTTGAACGCAGGGTTGGAAACAATTAACCGGATGATTATTTGATCGATTAGGTGATTTATTTGTTGTTTATCTTAAAACATTGTTTTGTCTGCTCAACAGGATTTGATGTTTGAAGGACCAACAAATTTAGATTATATACCCTGTTCTTTGACTTTGAATGAAAACATTGACAAAAGCCAATTAACTTGATATATATATATTTTAAATAAATAATATTAAATGTTGCTAAATCCAAATGGAAAGAAATGGAACAATCTTCTCTTTTTCAGTTGTATCTTGCGAGTAACTTGCGTATTTCTATGTCAATTCTTTTCATATTAACTGAAAAACACTGAAGGCGTTTCAGGAGTCAGAAAATATGCAAAACTAATTTTCAACTCATCACTGTTATTGACGTTTTCTGTCCTGCTGAAAAACAGGTTCTGATGACAAACAGTCACATGACCTGGTGCTTGTGACCAGGTTTTATTTGCTCAGAGCATGTGCTCATCCGGCTCCTCACTCTGCAGAATCACATCTCATTTCTCAGGAAATAAGCTCAACTGTGTGTTGTTGTGCGCTGCTGGTTTGGACTGAGTGGAGATGGGAAGGTTTCTATCGTAACATAGCGTTTGTTCTTTCACTGAATTTTCTGTTGATGAATTGAATTATTAATTACCTGTTAGAGCATCGAAACATGTGTGTCAACATATTAGTAGAGTGCAGTTTTTGTGCCGAACAATTAAAAAAGGATCAGTTTAGCCTCATTCAGTATCAATATTACAGCTAGAACTACTACTAGTTGTGCTTTACAAATATACATATAAATTTAAAATTGCTTGCGTTGTGTAATCCCCCAACAAATTTGGCTTCTAATGGTATGAAGAACTGCATCTAACTGTCTAAACCAATCTAGGGCAGCTAAAAAAATCGATACCCGATCAAAGAAGTTGTTTGAAGTTAAATGTGCATTTACTGATTTCCCTTGTTAGCCAATGACATGTGGCACAGATGCAAAACAACTTTATTTTAGTTGTGTTTACAGTCACCTGATGATTATGCCCTTTCCTGAATAGCTCTGTTTTCGCCCTCCTCCCAACCCCCGGGAATAATATTTTCCTCTTTTGCAGCTAAATGCTTCATAACATGAATTAGCGTGTTGTTGACTTCCTCCTACAGAAGTCTCACATCTTTCAATGTGTTTTCTCCATTCTTGTAAGAGAAAAAAGTTCTTAAAAAAAGGAAAGTGCAGAATTAGATTTGGCTTGTAGACTGTGTGTGTCATCACATTAATGCAAGTGTGCAAGAGAGAACAGAGAGAGCAAGCAGATTTTTTCAATCTTGATTCTCTGGTAATATTGTTCTCTACTTAATGCCGGCAAAGCATCTTGAGCATAACTGCACTGAGAGAGGAAAGAAGAAGATCTATGTCTGTGTGATGTGTCTGCTGATCCATTTCTATCCTGCGTTCCAGCCTCCTGCTTCCCATCCCTCCCTCCTGTGGTCGACAGGTGTTCAGTGATGGGATAAACCCCCCCCAGCAGCTCTGTCCTCCTGCCACCACCACCAGATCAATCTGACCCCCTCTGCCGTCCTCACGCTGCCATTTGGAGCCGTTTTGAACCCCTTCCTCCGGGGGTTTCGGGGGGGTCTGTGTCCTCCACAGATGTGATTATAGCTGCTGCTCGACTCTGGGTGTGAGACTTAAAGGCTGATCAAGCACCGCAGGAAACATCCTGGTGAGGAAAATATAATTCCTGGCCTGTCGAGAATGAAGATCTCTCACGTACCACCTCACACGTTGACTCTCGGCTTGGTTCATCCTCCCCCTTTCTCCCCTGTTCTCCTACTGTAGTGCACACCTTATTATCCTGCCTTCTTTTACCCTTCACACCATCCAAAGAGAGAAAGTAAGGCGACCAGGCAGGGAGTGTTCTGTCCTCCACGATGCCCAGCGTGTGAAATCAGAGCGTGGTAATTAAAAATCTGTCCCTGGCTCTGCTATCTGGACCCTGGAGAGCCGGTGATTAACCTGTGAGGGTCTGCAGGGACCGAGCCGAGGCAGGCTGGGACCCCTGCTTAGCCAAAACATGGACTAAGTCGTGAGGGCCACATAAGCATCAGACACAAACAACTAACAGTTTACTAAACCCTGTCCCATGGGTTATTGTTGCTGTACTTGTGGACGTAGCAAGTTAGCTCCACAATGCTGACTTGGAAAAGGGGTTTCAAATTTGTAAATGATGGAGACATACATGATCCACCCATAATCTAGACCACTTGTCCTTTGGGGGTCGCGGAACCAATCCCAGCGAACCCAGCATATCAAGGACATACGATAGAGACAAACCATTCAAACTCACATTCACATCTACGGACAATTTAAAGTCTTTATTTGACAGCCTGTGTTTGGACTGTGGAGAACATGACAGGCCACATGCCGACAGTAGGTTCAAGCCCAGGAACTTTTTTGCTGTGAGGTGACATTGCTAACCACTGCATCATATATGGGACATTATGATAAAAGGTCAAGTAACTAACTGAGTCCAAAGCTCGACTGGTTGCTAAGCCATGTTTGGACCTTCACTGTACAGGAGAGGTTTTCAATTAAATGTCAGTTGATTCTTAACTGGGTTAATTGATGACTGTTGAAGACTATCTCAGAAATCGGGGGTGATTTGGGTGAACTGACCCTTTAAATGAAGAAAAAACTGGAATGTTAATTTATTCATCACAGAAAAAACTCCTGACTCCAGTTTGGTTACTGTAGAAGCTGACACGGCCCTTTTCTGTGCTGAGAGACTCATTTCCTCTCTGGAGTAAGTGTTTTGCTACAAAACCCACAAAATGAATCCAGAGCCCCCCCTGTGGATTTAAGGAAATGCATTTCTTTTTTATTTATTCAAAGACAATGTGTCAGTGGAAGTCCTCCGAGCTCTCGCAGTGTGACTGAGCGACTGCACCATCCTCAGTGTGTCATAGGACAATGAGGTGCACTCTGCGATGTCACTGTGAAATAAGAGGCTGTGAAGGGCACACGCTGCTAAACAAAGATTTACAGACTCGTAAATTGATAGGAGATGTTGATGGAGTGAGTTAAAAATAAAGAAGAGCTGGAACTGGGAAAGAAAAGTTTCGCAGGAAGATAAAAGTGGCAGTAACATCCACCTTCCTGAGTGTTTTACAGCCACCGCAGCAAGGAGAAGTAATTTAAAACTGACCTCTGGAGTTATTAATGAACACGATCAAGACGATATTGACTCTTGAATGTAATATAGCACAGATCCCTGCCCTTGAATCGGCGGAAGGTCACCGTTGGGACACGGAGCCGTCAGGACACGATCGCCTGGGGACGAGGACGCCGAGGACGCCGAGTCTGACAGCTGAGCCTCTCTCTCCATTCCTGAGAACACCAGAATCTGAGCAGCTCTCAGACCTGGAACTCACATCACAGCAGCCTCCAACAACCTTTATACAGGAATATGGGACATTTGGAAAAGGTTAGCCCCAAAAATAGAGCACCCGAGATGTGAAGAAGAAGGTCCTATTATCACATAACATTTAGAGTCTATGGCTTGAATTTACTACCCTGAGAGGCAGCTAATGGGACCTTTGTGGTTTGGATCCTCACTGTGGGAAGGAAGCATGTTCAGAGGGAGGTTTTGGTCTGGTGAAATATTTAGTAGTAGTGAAGTTATAAGACCATTATAAAGCACCGAATCTTCACCATCTTTATAAACTTTTAACTATTGTAATCATGTCAAAGCCTCACGTCTAAAGATACTGGGAATACCTCACTTTACACCAAACCCCTCGGTGAAAAGAGCCACACACACGTCGACAGAATGCACCACAGCTGGCACTTCCATTAAAATAAAACCCAGTATAAACAGTAACACTATCCATCCAGTTCCTTTTAAAAGGAGCGATACCCAGCGTGTGTTTTGGTTTCACCTCGGTCAGACCACCACCACCCGTGATCATTCGATTAGCCCGGACATCTGTGCCACCCCCAGCAGGCCCTGCCCATCCTGCCATCTTAGAGGTTGCGGTGTGTGTGTGTGTGTGTGTTTGCCCGTGATATGTGTGTGTGTGTGTGTTGAGGGTTAATCTAGGTCCCAGAAGGGGGGGAAGGGAGGAGGCAGTGGCCCAGGAAATGATGCATCCCCTGGGAGTGGAGGAGGCAGCAGGGAGGATGCTCATTGCTCCAGGGAGTGCAAATTTGCTCCATTGTGTTTATTAAATCAGACGATCAAGGATCAGCATGTTTCTTCTTTGTTAGATTAAAGCGGTGACCAAGTGGTTCTATTTTCCTCAAACGTTTAAGAGAAACCTTTGATACGTGTGTTATGTAACAGCTGTGTAGTTAGTGGGGTAGAAACAAGGCACGGCTGTCACAGGAACGGCTACAGAGCTTTGGAAGCTTTGTAGTCACAGAAAAGTCACATGTGTGCTTTTGTCCGACCAGGGTGGGAAATTAACACCAGCCAAATAATGCTGGTGATGGTTTTATTGAAATCCCCTGGTCGGCATGAAACCAACCATTGTGTGGAGCTACTTTTCAACTGTGGAAGACATATTTGGAAGTGGTCGCCAAATTGAAACGGTTAGCTTCCTACCCCCCCATGTCAAAGATGATGACCTTTACCATATCTTGTGAACATTAAGCTCTGATCTCTGTGCTTTAACAGGGTGGAATGAACAGTATTATTGCATTTGCATTTGAGTTCAGAGGCACGAACACACTTTTCCTCTGGAATCAATCAGCATGCCAAGAATAACACGGCCAGACTCCTGGGCTGTTAACAATATTACAAACATCCGGGCTTGTTTAGATTCTGCTGAGAGTGTGAGTGAGCTCCTCAGAGAGACTCAGACCCCGACTCGCTCTAACTGACTGGAAGGTAATGAAAGTGCATCTGACTTTAGGGAAGAATTGGTCATAGATTTCATTCAAACTGCCAGAAACTGACTGAGAGTAGAAAGTCTGTCAGGTCAGCATTTACCTAAAAGACTTGAAGATGCAGTTCTGTGATGCAGAACATTTGTTTTGACTCTGACTTCCACTTAAGGACCTGAGACCTGACTTGAGACTTGGACTTGGACGGACTTTGGCCTTGACTCAAGACCTGGATTGGGATTTAAGAGCAACAATATAAAATTCTTGTTATTTGTCTGTAAGGATTCAAAATTTGACTTGATACTTGTCATGTCTCAAAAGACATAAAAGAGGTTTACACTTAGGTAGAGTTAGACCTGGGTTACACTTAAGTCACCAATGGAGCACTTGAGACTTCACCTCTAATGGACCTCAGCTGTATTCCTTGAGAGTTGGTTGGAATTCTCACGAAGAAAATATATACAAGTCCAAAAAGCTGATTGGTTAGGCTTAAGTCATAAATATGAGGACTTTAGATTGGCTACTATGAGATCTGACTGTACTTGGTCTTGATTTGAGTCTTGGTTGGATAAGATCCGGGCTTGTATTTGGGTGGAAAAGCCCAAAAACAGCTCTGATAGAGTTGAATCCAGACTTAAACATGGCTTCTGTGAAACTTGAGACTTCACTCCCTAAAGACTTGACTTTAGCCTTAAGAGCAAGATCATATTTTACCCTCAAGGACGAGTTTGGGAAAGACTGTAGATTTGAAATTTGAGACATTGACATCAATTCAGACTTGAGTAACAAAAACAAGGACTAAAAACTCCTGTGTTGATTGTGCTTGTCTCAAGACTTGATTGGACAAGACAAGACCACAGAAGACTGAAAAGCTCCTTCGACCCTGAGAGCTCCGGGTCCCTGAAGACTTGAATTGAGACTTGAAAAGTCAAGGACTATGGAAAAGTTGAGAGCCAGCTGGACAGAACACGAGGGTTGACTTGGACGCTTCTATCGTGACAAATCACACATCGCTCGAGTAAGCTCCAAACCCAAAATCAACACCGTTTGAAACCAACAGGTGCAGCCAGTACAAAGGTCGAGGCCTCCAGGGCAACAACAACCTTCCTACCTCGTGTTACTCGTCTCTCTGACGCCCTCCTCATCTCAGAGACACAGGTTACTCTGTTTCACAGGTTTCAGGTTCACACTGACTTCAGCCAGACAGATGCTTTTGGGAAGAACAACTCACATTTTGATTTGAAATGTTAGAATTCTTTCAGTGGACGGCTGTGAAGGGAGTGGAGAGGTCAGAGTGGTCAGCAAAGCTTGGACGACTGCTCGTGTTTCCTTATTCTCCTCTGTGATCCCTCCCTTTTCTCCTGTAGTGCTCAATACTTTCTCCTGTGATGCAGATACCTCTCAGGGTTTCGGACTCTTCCTTGTGTAACACTGATCGTCTCCTGTAGCCTCAACACCGACGTGTGAGAACAGACCTGTGGCCTTGGAGCAGCTCGCCTCGGAGATACAGTACGAGCTGCCTGGACGTGAGCTCTTGCGTAATTCCGACTCGCTGTGTGCGTTTGTAACACGCCTGCATGTGTAACGCACAACCACACACACGATTGGGATAATTTAATGCGAGTTGTGTGTTGTTTTGCATGACGATGCTTTCGCATGACAAGCCGAGAGTGGGAAAAACAAGCACATCCTGTTCCCTTTTTTCTCTGGTTTTCTTGTGAATGCAGACCGGTGTCAGAGATGTTATCTGTCTATGAACAGCAAAAAACACACAACCTCCCCCCCCCTTCACCTCCCTTCCCATCGCCATCTGCCTGATACAACCACTACATGGAGCTCGTGTGTGGTCAACAGCTTTCTCCTCAAGGTATTGGGGGGGGAGTGGCTGGAAAACCTTTGCGGGAGGCGTGTCGGTTTCTTCTCTGGTTTTTCCTCGGCCCCAGCCCCCCCCACACACGACTCTTGCATCCCGCCCCCCCCCTTCTTGTATGCCACATCCCCCTTTTTTTTTTCATCTCGTCTCATTCTCTCTGTCCTCGTGCAAATATCCCTGAGAAACAGATGCCCTTAATTCCTCTGGCTCCACATTATAAGATCTGCCCAATCCTGAGGGAAGAAGAAGAGGGGGGTGTGAGGGTGGGGGGTGGGTGGGAGAAGGGATTGGCGGTCCATTCTCTGATTCCCCCCCCAGAATGTACACATGAAGGGAGGTGAGGGACATAAAGCAGCCTGAGGGATGGGTTGATTTTCTAGATTCTTTAGAGGTAGGAGGGGATTCCATGATGCAAACCAGCGACAAAATGACACTGTGGACCTGAATCCCCCCCCCCCCCTCTGCTCCTCTGGTACACACCCTGTTTTGGATGCAATCAACCCAGATGTCACCGGGACAGAAATCCAATATGAAATAACACCTGCCTCCAGTAATGTGGAATAATCCTACCTTTCTTTCTCTATGTTCTCCTCCGGTGATGCCAGACGTATCCAGTCCTGCTGAGTAGTGTCCACGCGATTCGCTCTCTCCTTCTGTCACACACAAACACACACACACACACACAGACACACACACACAGTCTGTCTGTCAGTCAGTCAGCGAAGGCAGGCGCGTACATCCAACGCACACACTCCTCTCTCTGTATGCCTCTCTCTCTCTCTCTCTCTGCTCCAGCTGAGATCCTCCCTGCCTCCCTCCTCGCTGCTGCTCTGAGTCTCCACCCTTCAGCCAAATGCTCAGGCTGCAAGAAACTACCCACCCCCTCCTCCTCTTCCTCTTCCTCTCCCTCGCTCTCTCTGTCTTCTCTTTTCTGCTTTAGGGACACACTCCCTCCATCTCCCAGAGGTCCACAGGAAAAGCCTCGACTGTCTCTCTCTAAACACCTACGGTAAACAAATGCATACCAGGACAGAAGACAGTCTGGAGCAGCTGGATTTCCCTGCTGATAAATATTCATACCAGCTCTCCTCAGCATTTTCTTCTTCTTTCTTGACTCACCTTTGACTCACTAGCTGCTATTGTACATCTTGGTGAGAAAAAACATTCATTCAACACTTGACCACAGCGGCAACATCCTGCATGGCAAACATGACGTGTGACATGACACTGGCAGCGCTGTGGCTTTACACCACTTGTGCACAACAGTGAAACATCAAAGATTAAAACCAAAAAAAAGATAAAGAAGAGAAAGAAGTGTCCCAGCAACGGCACTACAAAGCTTGAGCAACACACGTAAACAAACACACACAGTGCTGCACATACACATGGCTCGTTCACACATCACAGAGAATGTACAGGATGTATTTGATTAGGAGGAGACGAAACAGATGTAATGTGAAGCTGTTTGTGTGTGTTGCCTTAACAGAGGAGATCCTGTTTCTGGTCAAACGTGTTCACATAGGTAATGAACATTTGAAAACCTAAATTGACAGATTTAAATAGAATCTTTTGAAATAGACACGGGCCTGAATTTACAATAAGTGATTGAAAAAAACGATGATTTGATCAATTGTTAAATGGTTTTGTATTTGTATAGCGCTTTTCTAGTCTTGATGAGTTTGACAGTCACCCATTCACACACACACATTCATAAAGTGCATCTATTCGCAGCACTTTGTTATTCTATGTGGGGGCCATTCAGGGT
The DNA here is from genome assembly GCF_963576545.1 of Limanda limanda. Taxonomy (NCBI): domain Eukaryota; kingdom Metazoa; phylum Chordata; class Actinopteri; order Pleuronectiformes; family Pleuronectidae; genus Limanda; species Limanda limanda. The sequence continues at coordinate 21,891,096 of NC_083647.1, read as the reverse complement.
TCAGCATCTTGCCTAAGGACACTTCGGCATGCAGATGGGATCGAACTGCCGACCTTCAGGTTGGAGGACGACCACTCTACCCCTCAGCCACAGCCGCCAATTGAACCCATGTCACTTCTAATAGAATTTAGACATTCAGTGGTGGGACCCTGAGGATGGTAATGTCAGGCAGACCACCACTTTGGTCCAGACTGAAATATCTCAACAACTGTTCAACCCACTCACGGACCCCAGAGGATTATGCCTATATGGACTTTGTTGATATAGAGCGATCAGGAAACTTTGGACCTGCACATCTGGATCATGGACTGTATATACAGATGGATGACATGAGAGCTCCCGAAAAAGCAAAGCCAGAGCGTCTCGATTTAGGTCGTTCTTATCACACCGATGTATATTCAAGTGTTCATGTTTTCCGGGAATCTTGGCACTAGATCGTACAAAAACAAGGTGAAGCATCATGATTGACAATCGCCACTGACTTACAATCGGTGGAGAGTGTGAAGTGTCAGGACCTTGATATCATGGCCTCATCCACCAAATGCTTCTGTCTAGAGTCTGTCTCTAAATGGTGTCATCGGTGCAAGATGGAAGCATTCGGATCTGGGATATTGTGGAGACGTGTCTTTAACAGTCATTATCTAGATTTAATCATTTCTAAACATTTGCAATTGTCAATATTAAGAGAATTGTTAATGCACGTGCACACACATCTGTTCTGAAATGATCGTACTGTACATCTGCTGTCTCTCGCGTGTTCTTCGCCTGCAGGTAAACTCGCTGAACGTTACTCATCTTTGCCCGGCTGTCTCTCCACCGCACATCTCCTTTTCTGTGAATCACACTTTCCTCAGCTTCATTCATGCAGATGTTATTTTCCCTGAGCCGTACAGTAACAGCACACAACCGGGGAGAGACGGGTGGAGGAGGTGGAGGAGGACGGAGAAAGAGTGAGTCATGGTTCCAGTGAAGGTGAACACAGGAAGCCTCTGTCACCAGGATGACAGGGACAGACCTTCCTGGGTCCACTGGGCCCCGAGGGTCTTATCAGATGATTAAATTCATGTTTTTATGAATGGATTATGAACTAGATGTTTTTATTTGTTTATGAATTATATTACTATTCATTTTATCAATGTAAATCTCTGTAATGGATGTTTTAAGTGACAAGTTGTGTTACTTCTTGTTTTATGTGTTTATACATTTCAGCTAATTTTCTAAAATGTTCATCTCACTTTTCAAATGATTTCAACAATTATTTTAGCTAAATATTTACACCCTTAACAAGCGTGTTTGTCGTGGCAACAGTGACCTCACGGTGAAACATGACGGTGGAAGCATAAGAGCAGGAGAGATGACATTCATAGTCGATACTGTATGAATGCAAAAAATAAACGCACTAATACAGAACACTATGAATTGTTGGAGCCAAACACTGAATCAAAATAGGACTTGGCAGGAGAGGAACTTTCCAACTTGGCCATGATCTCAAACACACAGTAAGGGTTTGGAAAAAAGAAAGGAGTGAAAAAGATGATCCAGCCATTTCCCTTGACTTGAATCCAATAGAAAACCACAGAGTATTTTAAAGTTGAAGGTAAAAGCATCAAAACCATTCAAGCAGGAAGAGCAACTACAAAAAAACAAGCTAAACAAGCTTATTGGGGATTTTGCTATCAACAAATACAATCTATTTGAAATCACTTAACATTTTAGTGGTGGTGTAGTACTGTTCTTATACTGTATTGTAATTGTTTATAAGTTAATTGTTTAAATTAAAGCTCATCTACTTCCCTGCCCTCTGCTACAGGTCAGTGCTGCTCTGTTACGTCCTTGTTTAACTTCAGAGAGGCCGCTCCTTCCCTCCCTCCATCACTCCATCACTGGAGGAGGGATAAACCCAGAGATTTGTTTATTTGTAATCTGATTACTATGTTTTATTATCGGCTCTGGGGATCATCTCTGAACCGTGTGGTGTCAGTGCAGCTGTTTTTCCGTTAATAGGCTGATTTATTAAGTGCTGTTAATCCAACTCGAAGAGGACACGGGCAGATGTAGCCACTTCAGACTTTCACTTTCACTACAAGGATTTGTTTTCTTGGTGCAATTAGTAGCATCGTTTTGAATCAGGGCGGCTTTTCAGGAACTGGGAGAAGCCGCGTTGGATTCACATCAACGGTGTTTTCAAGGTTTTATGAGCCCGACGTGCTCCAGCACTTAGGAGAACCATCAGCTGAGGTCAAATCCTGACCATAATAACAGGGTTGTTCACACAGCCACGGTGATACTGGCTGAGGAGGAGGAGGATGAGGAGGAGGAGGATGAAGGATGCTGTACGCTCATTGTTTATGTGTTTGTGAGTGTGCAGCAGGGGTGGGGTTATCACCACGGGCGGGGGAAGGGCCGGGATTTACTTTCTGATTTGTGACCATCTGGCCCCTCCAGGCAGCTGCAGGCCCAGAGCCGAGCCGAGCCGCCCCGCCTGTGCTGCCCCAATGCCTCATGGGATTTACGGAGAGGTCACCACCGCTGCCGGAGACGCACACTGTCACCTAATACTTCCAAACAATCGGCTCAAATGATCGCACACATCAGAAAGGATGCAAATGGTGGGAAACTTGTCGAGAGAAGATTGTGAGATGACAAATAAACAGAGGATGAATTTGTCTTAATGGAGGATAAGATCTCCAGGTCAGCTGTCATTATGATTTGATCATAATAAGTGTTATTACTAGTGACCCGGTTTGAACGCAGAAAAAACAACATCGAGAAAAGAGTTGGACGCGAGCTACACCTAATTCAACAAGACAGAAGAAAGGAGAGGGAGGAGGGGGTGGTGACAGAAAGAGAGAATGGATTTCCCCCTCTGTGTTGCCATGGCGACAGCAGTGGATGGTGGATGACTGATTTCCTGTACAGCTGTGGAGCTCGGAGAGGAGAGAGAGGGGAGAGACGCCGTATCTGTGTCGGAGGAAGGAGAAAAGCATCCATGTTTTCTCTTAAATTCGACACAAGCCTCTCTGTGGTGATCAGTGTTTTCTGGATGTAACATATTTTGAGTTTCTGTTATTTGTTACTACACTGATAACTAAATAATAAACCTTGGAACAGAGGCTCTCTCCACAGTATATCGTGGCTGACTTTGTTCAGTATTTCTGTGTTATCTCTACGTTGTTGTTTATCCAATATTTATCTTTTTAGCTACATCTACAGAACACCATTTCCCATAAGCCCTAGACATTCATGGGCTAGAAGTCACAAGTACACGCTTTAAGGACATAAATGAGGATTGTAATGACGTGCAGTTATTTCTAAGATCGCAAAGTTATTGTTGTTTTCTCTATATTTATTATAATAATGAAGGTTTTATTTTGTTATAGCAGTTGCTGTATTGGAAGCTGATCCTGTCTGATATGGAAATGTTTTGCATGTGTCTGTTATGATATATTTATGTTTATATAAATACAAAGCTTCTAACAACCAACAGATGCAGAAATGAAGGAAAAACGAATATCTCCTGGTGAAAAATGGAGCCACACACGCGGAAGAGAGACGGAAATGTCAAGAGTTTGTCGTACCAACGCTCTCGCAGAATTACTACGTCACTTCCTGCCTGTGTCTACTCCACCTCTCGCCTGAATAATGTGGAGGATCTGTTGCTGTGACAAATCTGTCTGTTCAGATAAGTCCCCTCTGTTATGTGCATGTTTGAAAGGTGAACTCTGGGTAAACTCTGTAGCCAATTCTCCGGACTTTATCCACAGGTCAAGTTTGAAAACGTACGTGTCTCTGTGAGCTACAGCTTTCTAGGAAACCTGTTTTACCTCTAATAATCTATATTATAATTGAGACAAGTGTCTGTAGAAACACAGAGAAAAGGAAATCTCACATGTTTGTTGTCTCTGCAGCTTTCAGCCACATCCAGTGTTTTCATCAGCAGATCAACCTGCTCAGCAAAGCAGACGTGAACCTACAGAGACAGAAACAGTGAGAAATAAGTGTCTCTATTAAGTTTGTACCAGAGCCACAACTTATTTACATTATCAATAAATCTGCAGATTGTTTCCTCAAATAAGTAATTCATCATTTGGTCTATTAAAAAAATGGATATGGGTCATTGACGTGACCCATTCTGTTAAAAAAAGGTTTAAATTCATTAAGAAATACAATATATATGTCGTACTTGTCCCGTATATGTACACACTTTAAATTTCCAAAAACCATTAGTTATTTAAATGTTTCTGTTTTTTAAAGTGTCAAAATATCATGTGGTGCAACAGGTTTTTAAATCTCTCTCAAATTTGGAAAAAAATAACCTTTTTCACAGCTGGTATGTAGTTGTCACATTTGGGTATCATGTGGTATGACCTCAAAAAAATGATGTTATTTCTAAAAATATATATTTTGATTATGAATTGCACAGTGGCCTTTTGTGCTGACCTAGTTTGTTTTCTTTAGGTGGCCAATACTGTGGCTGTTAATTTTGACTGAACTAGAAAAATATCATGTGGTGCGACCATTGCAGAGTGTTTTACATGATAGATAATCTCTCAATATGTGAAATGACGTTAATTTCTGTTTACAACCTTGAAATTTGACTAAACAATAAATACATTTTTATCGTATAGTTACAGATTATTTAATTTCAACACATTCATTAACTATTTGCTAAGTCCCACGTTCAAATATAAAACATCTGAATCCATTACTTACATTTTACTCAATGTAAATTAAACAGTAAATTCATGAATTAGTAATTACAGGTAGCTTAACTTTGTTAGCTTCATTAACGACTTTAGCCAAAAAGCGTCACAGCCTCACTGAGTAATGGGAAATAACAAGAGAACTACAAAGATGTCGGTTGATTTATAAATGTCCATTGTTCATCAATGAGTGAACTCAGTGTTAGCTGTGGCTAACTGCTACTAGCTTAGCTCTGTCTTTAGCTGTCCAGTTGATGCAAGACTTTAACAACTCGTTTTTAGCCTTTAATTGCAAAATATTTTGGAATTTAAAACACACCGAATTAATAACTAGGAGCTTCTGTTTGCTATGTATCATAAATGTATGACCTGACCATCACTACATTACTTTGACACTGAAATAAACCTAAAAACCTCTTTATTCTAAGGCAAGTTCTGGGCCGGTACTTACTGGGATGTAGAAGCAGGTTCACTGAGGCTTGTGGGCTTCAGAGAAGACGATGATTCTCCAAAAGGTGAAAGTCACATTGATATTTAAATCAAAAGAAAGTTTATAATTGATTAATTGAAGCCTTAACGACCATCAACTCCTGAAGCTGTTGATCAGTGGAACCAGACTTCACTGATCAACTCCTTGTTTTTAGGAAACACCTGAAAACAGCTGTTCTCCATTAAACAACCTTCAAGAAAGGAACCATGATAAAAAAATAGAATTTAGAATTAGGAATTAAAACCTTAAAAACCTGCACAAATTAACATGCACCTGCCTCTTAAAGGAAAAGTCCCCCAATAATCCAATCCACATTTTCACTATCAATTAAAGTGGAAACTGTAACTTCAGTTTAACTTTTAGAGTATTTTAGATTCAAATTGGATTCAAATACTTATTTATTGAGACTTTTCAATAGTGTCAGGCTCTGCTGAGGTTTCTCTATTAAAGGTTCAGTGTGTAGAGTTTAGTGACATCTAATTTTTAAAGTGTCAAAATATCATGTGGTGCAACAGGTTTTTAAATCTCTCTCAAATTTGGAAAAAAATAACCTTTTTCACAGCTGGTATGTAGTTGTCACATTTGGGTATCATGTGGTATGACCTCAAAAAAATTATGTTATTTCTAAAAATATGTTGGAGTTACACTTTGCAGCTGAACACATATCCCTGACATATCTCTGCTAAGGCCCAACACGCTCCTCATGAAACCACATTTAGATCCAGATTTTGATTTGGATCCACACCACATTGCAAACACTATATTAAATGATTAAATATTCTCAGTGAGAGTTTGAGACACAAGTTTAAGATTATTCCTCAGATGGATGAACGAACAGGAATGAATCCAACGCTTCACATTATTCTGTTCCAAGAGTCAAGGCCTGGTCAAAAGTGTCACTGAGATTTATGATGCAGATTTAACAGAGGAGGCGGAGGAGGAAGAGGAGGAGGAGGAAGGTTTTCCGTCACCTCAGGGACAAGACGAGAGCAGCTGGAGCACAGATGACTTCTGTTGCATCAGCATCAGGTTGCAGGAACGTACGAGTCATTCAGTGCTACACAACATGTACAGTTACTGTGTTTCAATAAAAATGCAAAATACTTTCATTGTCAACACTTTAAATACTTCAATGTTTCCTCCAGAGAAACATAGATAAAATGTCTCTGCCTCATTTTGTACTTTTTGACATAATCGAGTTGTTTTGTGTCTCTGGGCAGATGCAAACATGTAATGATAAACAGATGGATAAAAGATTTCACAGGCAATACCGCCATCTACAGGCCAAGGATGATAATCACATGAAAGTTAATGTCACCAGAGGGCAGCATAGACTCAGGAGAGAGTTTGGAAACATAATACATTCCTGTGGATTATTATAGTGATATTTCTGCTTGATAAACACATTTATTTCATTTTGAAAAGCTTTTGTAATAATTCTATGTTAATTTTTACTGGACATATCTAAAAACAAGCTGGAAGACAAACAAACGTATTATTCATTGCAAATTTAACTTGAAAGTGAAATCAGCACAAAGCAGCAGATGTTTGGTAGATAAATGTACCTTTTTATTGGATATTGAGGGCGTTAGTACCAGGAAGGCACGGACCAGACTTCATAATAACAAATCTTTTTTTTCTTTCAAACTACAAGGTGACAAAAAAAAAAAATCTTTTTCCTGAAGGGAGATCCTTTCACAGAAAGGATGATGGACACACACATACGGCCTCTAGGACCATATAACGAAGTTAGAAGAAATCATGAAGACTTTAAGGTGGTGGGTTATGACTGTATGGCTATGTATCTCAACACACACACTGTTTGAATATAAGAAACATCATTGTCCATCAAAATATGACTTAAGACATTTTCCATTAATGAGTAGAAATACGTATAAGTTCAAAACAGTGAAAGAAACAAACTGTAAGAAATATAGTTGTTTTTAATTACATAGCAGTATCAAATGCATGAGTTATGTCAAACAGAGACGTCTTTTTTTAACAAAACAAAAAAAAACTTGTTCGGATGCTGTATTTGCTGACGCGGGGAAAAATTAAATATGACTTTGGAAACTTGAAAATAAGAACGTACGCGTCACAGTTCAGCTCGGCAACAGGAATTAAAGGAGCTGAGGCTCGACTGAACATTAATCAGCTCCGATGTTTGTTGTTCGCTGGATTTCATGAAGTGAACACTGAACATTTACCGCAACAGTTTTGTAATTTCATGAAACACACTCTTCTCTTTCTTGCCGGGAGTTGGAGAACAGGATTGAACCCACTCTCGTGTCTCTACAGTAAATATGAAGCTACTGTACCACAAGCACATATTCGCTTAGCTTAGCTTAGCATAAAGACTGGAAATAGAGGGAAACAACTAGCCTGGCTCTGTCCAAAGCTAACAAGGTTGTACAGTAGGGCCAGGCGTTAAACAATAAAACAATATCAATAAGTATTGCAAATTATGTTTTTAAATCAATGGCAATATAGCAAAAGTAAAATATATATTGATATATTTCTTATGCTTTGTGTAAACACAGTGATGTTGTTTATGAAATTCTCTGCTTAGAAAGAAAAGCACAACTTTTATTCAGGAGCAAAAGTCTTTAAACTTAAAAGAAATAATAATGTGACATTTACCGTGATGATCAACATCGAATGAGATGAACCTTTTTATTTTTTGGCATGTCGCCCAGCCTTATTGTTTAGTATCAATCTTCACAAGGAAATTCAATAAATGTTCCTTTATCGGAAGAATCTGGTCTTTTTCCAATTATTGTTTTTAAATCATTTAAACCAACTGGTTTTCTGTTGTTGTGATGAAACGTTACGGTGCATTTTAAATAGATCTTTAGTGTTTTCACCCCAGAGAACTTAAAATAAAAACATTATGGCTGTATTTTTAAAGCTATAACTGCGGCACTTTGAGCTTGAGCTGAATGACTTACGAGTAAAAACATAAACAACCTCCCGTCCTCACTCACACCAGCAGACTGGAACGTTGAGATGTAATTAACGTGTAATAAGAGCTTGTAACACGACCTGTCAGCTACCGCAGGCTACACTCCGCTCACATCTTATTAATGAAACCAGTCTTTCTTGTTCGGAGCCACAAACCTCTTAATACTGCCGCATAGATTTGAATGTAATACTGTATGACAGTCTGGACGATTGTTTACAAAAACCACAACATGTAAAGAGATTTCAGGTAAAGCAACAGGAAGCAATGTAACAAATTCCAGTTTTAAAACGATGCGACGAAACAAAAGTAACGAGGACTCAAAGGAAGACGAATAACGCATGCATCAGAACGGTTTGTCTTGGCTGGCGATCAGCCCGGGCTCCATCTTGAGTCGGGATTACAGGGAAGAAGCTTCCGAGGCCGCAAACCCGACTCGAGTCCGGACACGCAGGAACAAACTCGACCTCATTCCTCCCGGGGAACTCGATCGGAGTTCACAGGGCAAGAAACAGTTCTGACCTTTTTGTGATCTAAGAAGCTGACACACGAGCCCGATCTGCCGAGGAGGCGCGTGCACGATGTGTTGATTTAAAGTAGAGCTTTGAAATCTGATGGCTTGGGATGTGTAAAAATGACGAGAAGGGTAAAAGGGGGGGGGGGCGTGATTGTCAAGGCGAGGGTTTTGACACCTGCATAGTGTGATGAAGGCACGTCGAGTGTGTCTTCACATGGTTAAGGATCCAGCCTGAGAGGAGACGGGGGGGGGGGGGGGGCGTTGGCACACCGCACTTCCTGCTGAGGTAAGATGAAGTGGCATAGAGGGAGAGTAAAAGGATTATGGATCCATTTTCCCTCTGAAGGGTTTTCGCGTCACACTGTGATTAATGACGCGGATGCAGAAACGCATCATTTCATGTCTTTGGTTCGTAGCTCAGAGAGATTTTCTGTCCTCCACAGAAACCCTTGATATGCTCATCGTGTGTGTGTGTGTGTGTGTGTGTCTGCCGTGGCTCCACCTGCACGCACACATCGTTTCAAAACCAGTTTGGAGGAGACAGGTTTGAATTAAATTGTTTTTCTTAAGAAGTTGACACGATCCCTTTCGTTTCCTTTCACACAGGAGGAGCCGGTTTTTGAAGACACAGGTTTTCTCGAGCCCAGTGTTCGTTCCTAAAACGACCGCTTCAGTCATAATCCTCCGTGTTTGTTCGTTTATCTTGTGTAACGCGTGTGACGTGGTGACTGAAGATGCAGCCGACTTGTTGCCAGTTTACTCATCTCTTCCGTTTCTTGCCAAGAATAGAAACCACCTCTCCGACACTCCTCTCTCTCGTCTCGTTCCCTGAGGGCTGAAATAGCTCCACATGTGACACGGAGGAGCGAAAAGGCCGCCCTGAGGTCGCCTCGGCTCCGTCACACCACGAACTCCGGCACCTCTTCGCTGGTCAGGTCCAGGGAGAAGTACTTGTTGGTTCTCTTGATGGGGAACGGGTGCTGGTCGGCGAGCATGCCGGCGCGCTGGTCGGCCAGGCCCTGGTAGCCGCTGCTGTCGCTCAGCTCCTGGGCGCAGCCGAACGTGTAGCTGTGGGCGGTGTCCTGGCAGAGCTCCGCCCACTGCAGGCAGTCCTTCTGGTAGAGCCGCACGTCGTCCAGGGATTGGCTGTGGCGGTCGGTCGAGGAGTCGGGCTTCTTGCAGGCAGACGTCTGCGAGAGAAGGAAACAAATCAAAATTAAACACAGAGTTATAGTTACTCATCTTTAGCTTGTGACACTCAACACTTTCTTTTATCTGCAAAAAAGAGTTTTAACTATTCCACCCCTTCACTGAATAAGCCAATTGTATCATTATCAGGAATTATGGAGTTTGTTTAAGTGCTCTGGTGGAACGAGCTGACGAATCATGTCACCGCACTCTGGATCAAGCCGTAAAAAGAGGTTAATGCTCTTTAATATATATGAATTTTTAACTGCAGCGCTGAGAAACCCGAGCATTAAATGGTAATCACCTGCGGCAGAGACTCGATGCTCTGTCCTCGCATCTTCACGACGGTCTCCGAGGAGCTGGAGGTGGAGGAGCTGACATCTTTCACGATCAGGCCTGAGGAGAAAGTATGGTCATGTTTTAGTTACTGTATGATGCGAGTGTTCCCCCTGGTTGATTGTTACATTTGATATCTGGTTTTATATCTTGTTCTCTACTCATAATGTTGGAAAACCGTGACTCAAATATTATTGTACTTCTCCAGATTTGCTGTAGAGGAACATCAGATAAGGAAAACTCTGAAACCCTGAAGTAAATCAAGTCTATGTTAATTTACTTGTAATTCAGGCTCTAGGTGGGAATATAAAAAGAACTCCATGTGTACCTGAGTATCCGTTGGACTGATCAGGAGACATCGTCAACATGTCCTCTGTGATGTGGATGCACAGCTCCTGGTCCAGAGCCATCTCATGTAGCTCCTCATAATCTTTGGGGTCGTCCACCAGCATCTCGATCTCTGCAAAAGGAACAAATGTTGCTTAAATTATTACACAACAAAAACCCTGAAATAATTATAACTTCGAACCAATAACCTGCAGTTTCTTTCTGTCTTTTGACATTGTTTTGCAGCACTTTCGAGGCAAGGTGGAGGTATCTTCATTTAACCTCTTTAGAGGCGGTTGAAATTCGCCTAAAACGCCTGTTTGAGGACTACCCAAATTGAATTGAAAGCTGTTCTTGAACCACTTGGAGTACTAGATGATCTTGGTCTCTTTTGAAAGGTAACATTCTGAACTTTCCCCTAACTAACTAACCCTAACCCAACAGTCAGAATCACTCTAAGTGCTACTGGCATTGAGTAATAGCAGTTGGCACACAGTGAAGTAGAAGGTTTTTATTTTCGCCTGAATATTTTTGGTAAACAGATGCCTGCAGATGACTCTAGCTGGGACTTATGAGCTGGAAAACACACTGGGACCCTAGCATGAAGCCTTGACTAGCCCAAGTTCAAATTTGATAACAATACCACAGAAAATGAATATTTGACAGATTTTTTCCTAAGGCCATGTCTAGGCGTTTTCCACAAAGGCCATTTGGAGACTCTAGGGCTGCCACTAACGACTATCTTTCTATCGATTAATCGGACGACTATTTTATCGATTAGTCGATTAATCTAAACGACTAATTTTCCTCCAAAAAAATCAAATTGACCATTTCATTTCAGTTAATTTTATTTTGACAACAACAAACTGTATGTCATCGTATAATGTAGCACAAAACAAAATGTAAACAAAGGCTCAAATATTAAAGTGCAAAACTGTAGGTTTAAACTAGCAACTCCAACGTGATAAAAATAAATAAAAAAGAGGGCTTATAAGTTAAGTCAGCAGTGCAACTCAAAAAGATATCAAAGTTTCTATTTAACCCCTTATCAAAATAAAAAAGTTAGGTCTGCATATTAAACAAAGTGCAACAAGTTTAAAGTATAAGAAACAATGGTGTCCAGCTCAAAATCAAACTCAAACGTTAGTTAGACATGTTTGTTGTAATGTAAGAATGTCAGCATGTCCACATGTTCTGGACTCAGTCTAGCGGACCCCCCGCGGGCGCCGTAGCTGAGGTGACGCGATTAGGACCCGACCCGCGCCGGGCCGCCGTCCGCACCTGCGACGGACACCGCCCCGCGGTCCGAGAAAAAGGAAGCCCCCGCACCAGCGACGCCGTGAGGCGCCGTGGACGAGGACCCCCCCCCCCCCAAAAAAAAACAAACAACTTGAGGCGGGCCGCACACCGAGCCTCCGGCTGCGTGGAGGGGAGTGCGCCGGGGCGACTGCTGCCCCAGCCGCGGCATGCATAGTCTATGGCGGCATGTGCCCAGCGGTTTAAAAAAAAAAATGCGTCGACGCATTTTATACGCGTCGACGCATTTTCAGCGTCGACGTAATCGATGACGTCGACGAATCGCGGCAGCCCTAGGAGACTCCAAAGGACGCTTTGTAACCATGGTAACCAACCAGGCTAAAAAGGCAAATTTTAAGCTTCTTAGGTAAGTCACGTCAGCTTTGTTACCATGTTTTTTTTCTACTTCCGGTCTGACTGAGACGTTGATTGTACCGGCTGTGGTGATCGGATTTACATCAGTGGAATCAGAAGAATCTTAGCTTTCTAACGATATGTTGCATCAGTACCTAGCTCTACGACGCAGTTCTGTTAATAACAATGTTTGACGCTGATCAGTAAAACAGAGCGTTTGAAAGGCGACCGTGGGAGGGGTGTTGTAGATGAGGTTAACAGGATATTAGGGTTATTGCCACTGACTCATTGTAGCTGAAACATCAACTCCTCCCTCTTACCGTCATCATCCAGGATGCGCTCCTTGCCGCTGCTCTCGATGCCCGAGGTGTGTGAGCTCCCGTGGCTGGTTGTGGACGAGCTGCAGGTCCTCAGGGGCCGGTGTGGGGCCTGGCCCGGGGCCCTGAAGCTGTCCGTCCCGATGCCCGAGGTGTGCGAGCTGCCGTGGCTGGTGGTGGAGTGGCGAGACAGGCGCTTGTGATGGGACATGCTGCCCGCGCTGCTGCCGCTGGCCCGGGAGCGTTTGTCCAGGTGGTCCATGTCCAGCTCCAGAGCGTCGCTGATGTACGACTCCCTGTACTGCTTCTTATCTGAGATCACACAAGACGCACAATAGACAAATTTAATAATATAGAGTAAAAAATTTCAGTTTTCAAGAGCCACAACTTTAAGTGCTGTCTAGAAATATAAACCTTAAAGCAAAACTTAAAAACTCTGGGAAATTATTAGTTTTCTAGAAGATAATTCTGAAAGAGGTCAAACAATCCACCGACCAGCTTTTCTAAAAACTCAACAATTAACACACAATCTGTCTTGTTTCAACTTCACAAACCTTAAGTATAAAAACAACTTTCTTCGTTTTAATGTTTTGTGTTATTTCTGTCGGACAATTTTTTCAAAGCTGCCAAACATTAAGAAACCGTCTGGACTTTCCCAGTTGACATCTTCGTCTACGTCTTCTACGTGTATGACTCCTCTTCTTCATCTGTTTTAGTCTAGTTTAGTTTCAGTTTTATGTCTGTCGCGTGCGAAAAACCATCGTCACCGTGCCCGATCGTTTGCTGGGATTTCTCCAGACATTCTCCTGCTGTATTCTCACATGGGCTCACTCCGACATTTTCCAAACAAATTACAAGAGCTGCTGGTAGGAAAAGTTCTGGAGCATGTCAGGAGCAACTGACTCAGACATTTGCAGTCTCACATCCTGCTGATCCAGAAGGAGAATGTCAGACTCCAGGAAGTAAATTCCCCTTGCAGGAGTTTATGTTGTCGTATTTTACAGCTGATTTATTCACCTGATCATTGTTATCGAGTTCTGGCACACGTTGAAAGAAAAAATGAAAAAAACGAAGTAATTAAATAATATGAGCTGCTGGCTCCTACCTTCGTTCTCCTCCAGTCGCCGGACTTGTTTGAGAACAGGTTGCAGGTTCATGTAGAGCCGGTGGCTGTTGCTGAGCAGCTGCAGGAGGTGGCGAGAGCGCGCTGGACAACCCGTGTAGTACATGAGCTTCCTGGCCGAGGGGAGGCCGTCAGGAAGGATCTCAAACTTCTTCCCCTGTGAGAGCAGGAGGATAAAAGGAAAAGATGAACGTTGATTACAGGACTACGGGATGATTTAGTGCAGTTATGAAAGAAGGAATGAAAGACAGAGGAAGAATGGAGTCTGGTTTTGCAGCCCAACACAAAGCGACATTCAGTTCACGTGTCTGTTTCTCATTTCTTCGTACAGACTCTGAAACAAAAGCATTTTTGAGCCGTCCTGATGATTTTCCAGGGAGAGGACATGTTGGCTGAATACACGGAAAAACTAAAATGGTGGGTTTGTGCTTTCTCCCCTCGCCTTCTGGCAGACGCACGACTCAATAACAGCTGTCTCCAGTGTCAGCCGGGTTGTTTTCAATACAGACCTATCAACATTTCTGCAAAGGTTTGGACTTTCAGAAGGTGACGGGCCAGTTTTGAGACTGTGAAAACGCAAAGATATGCAGGGTTTTGCCCACAAGGATTTTTTTACTTTATTTATCCAGATGTTATTAAAGAATCCAGCTGATTTGAAGTTTCCTTAAAGCCTGAACACAAGAAGGGAAGCACGTTTTAAATATTCAGCTTCTTACTGTAGGGAATTTAGATCATAGAAACCAACTGACAGGTCTTTGACACAGTGGCTTTTCCTATTAAATATCATTTTCTCCGGGCAGAGGTCTCCTTGAGGCCGAGAGATTTCCTGTTTGAAAAACCCTGGACTGGCAGGAAAACTGTTGGTGGGAAAAGGAAGGGGATTTATTCTCATCCAAGTTGAGTATTTGTCTTCAACCTCAAACTTCCCCTCAACAGCTCCGAGCGGCCGCCAGCGAAACGGTGGAGTCGCACCGGGCAGCGGCCGGGTGTGAACGAGCCAGAGTGAGTGAGTCAACACAGGCTGCAGCTGCATCACATCTCTGCTTCATAACACCAAGTGTATCTCTCCGCTCTTTCTTTTCATCTGAAGCATTTGAACTCTACTTTGTTGACAAGTTGCATGTTTTAGCTCAAATCGGTGAAGATGCTCGGAAATGTCGATGCTCACGTTGTCGGTGATACTAAGCAAGTCCCAGGACAGTTATATTAAGGCTTTTGTTCCACAGCCGAAAGTGGAGAGATGAGAGGAGTGGAGGGCGAACAGAAAACAGGAACAATATGGGACAAAGAGATCAGGCTCAACACAAACCAAGGACGATATAGCGCCACAAACCCAGAGGCCATTGGGACGCTGCTGGACTGGGAAGGTTTTCAAGCAAGTTTTCAAAGCAAATGTGGATAAATAGATAGATAGATAGAGGAGTTGTCTGAGAGCTTCAAACTACACAGTCTTGAGACACAGTCATCTGAAGTAGTTTGCCACTGGATCCAGCAGGAGGCGCTCATTTGACCTATTGAATGCCCTGTTGACCTGTCAGTAAATTAAGTCAGCATGCCAACTTCTTTGGCTACGAAAATGGAGTTTGCTGGAGAAGGACAAATCACGCCAAAGCATTAGAGAAGCGGCGAGTGGAAACGTTTTGTCACATCAAATCCGTTCATACTTGATTTTTGGGAGAAGTGACAGCTTTAACATGTACAGCAGGAAGTCAGGCTAAAAGACCATGTGACCACAGATGTAAATATATCAAGTTTAAAGGAGAATTATCCCTAAATCAATATATGGATGTTTATCATGAACCGACATTGGAATGAGTTAAGTTGCTGTTTCCACTAGTTTATGTTTGAAAAGGGTCGAATCTGCCCACACTCCAGAAACCAAACACACCGAGTCAACGGCCTCCCTGCCGGCAGTAACTCTATTCCAAACAAAACACAAACAGCAGCCCACCGGTGTCAAGCAGGTTATTAAACACTGTTCAGAAACCACTTAGACAAGGTTCTTGTTACATGACGCACACGTGATCGCTCCATCTAAACTCCCAGCACAAGACAGCTGCACCACTTTCTCCCCCTTTTCCAAAAAAGACAGGCCACACACATCGAGAAACTGCCCACATCACCGAGGGGACGTTTCATCCAACGATCTATCATCAACACCGGCGTTCACTGGAGTTCTGCTGAGGTCAGAGTCTGGCCCCGGATCCCACACCACAGGACACCAGGGTGATGACTTCATTTCAGTGGGAACACGTCGAACTCTCACCAGAGAAGCACAACTTGGTTTTCTCTTATTGCATCAGAAAACTGAATTCCAACCTTTTCCAACACCGAGCGGAAAAAACGCACCCCTCCTTCTCCAACCTCGATACCAAAGACAAGCTGAAGTCACAGCGGCCAAAAGCCCAGATCCAAAACATTTGCAACATCTGGTGCTGATTGACCCCACATGTCCCTCCGCCCTCTCTGGCTCGCTCGGCCCGCTGCTGCAGCCGTGGTGGCAGCGGTGTAGGATGACGTGACCGGAGGGTGGGGCGAAGGGAGCAAGCCTGTTATTCAGCAGAAGGGTGGGACGTGGCCACGAGAGGCCCCTTCATGTCCACTGTGAGACCACAGCCACGCCAGCGCCGGTGCACTGTCACGGCGCCGCAGACGGCAGATCCAGGGAAACCACCGAGAAAAAGAGGAATGAGAAAAACAGGATGTCTTTCCCCCATGAACTGAGTGGCAGACGGGACAATTCCAAAATCCACATTCTAGGACAACAAAGCATTTTTCTCAAAGGCCGTGCAGTCGTAAAAACTTTCCAAAAAATCCATTACCATATTTAAAAATACAGAGGGAGACAAAATTAGACTCTCAAGGAGCAAACAGCAGTGACAAGCAATAATTACCTCTCTGGGTTGTGATTATTAGCCGACCGGCATAAAACATGGAGGCGTCGGAGTGAAACAGATATACAGTCGGCTTCTCTGCCTCCCTGTGATAACACAAATCCTATGGAAGCAAATTAACAGACTGCTGCAGTCCACTGAACAAGGAGCTGACTCAGGCCAGAGATGAGAAGATTTAACAGGATTTCCTTGAGAGGGCAATAATTAGAATTTACTTTGATAAATCTGGAGACATGTATATCACGAGAGAATATAATGCTGCTCACAAGAAAACATATATGCTGTGAGAGTCTGTGTGAGTGTGTGTGTGTGTGTGTGTGAGTGTGTGTGTGCCAAGCAGAAAAAGTCGGTCTAAATCCCTGATTTGTTCCAGAGGACTTGCAGAGCTAAGATAAAACAGCAGCGTGGAGAAAAGGAGCCTTGTGTTTCCACGACCCTGAGCAGGAGAGAGGCTTCCACAAACATCACCGTGAGCCAGAGGATGCTCGGGTTTCATCCTCGTTACAATAGAGGAAGAAAAAGAACAAACGGTACCGGTTGGAAAAATGTGGCGTTCTGATGGAGCATCTGACTCACCACAAATACCAGTTTTCCCACGTTGGTCCAGGGGAAGTCGTACAACAGTTGCCTCACAGTGCCGACGTTCTGTAAAAAGACACAAACAGACAAAGTCAATGATTAGAATTTCAAACTCAGATCCAGGAAAGGCAGGGACACATATACTTGATCGCTTCGCAAATAAAAACTATACCTGGAATATTTGAATGCCACGTAAAGTCAGTCCCAATGTAAGCGATGCCTCCACTTCTTTCTTATCCTGGTGAAAGAGAAGAAATCATAAAGAGGGGTTAAGCCTGATTGATATAAGTAAAGAAAATTAACCCTCAGCCAAAAACTAAACAAAAAACAGCAGATCTTGTATTTCCAACCACGGCCTCTGCTTGTAGATTCATTGTCTTCTACAGAAACAACAAAGCCACCTGTGTTGTGAAAAGTGCAAGAGACAGATGATCCCGTCTCTCACCTTGTAGAGTCTGTAGTAGTGGACGGTGACATCATCAAGCTGAGCACACTCCTTGATGTACTTGAGGTGCGCCTCTGAAGCCGTGAGAGCAAACTGGTCTTTGTGCATGTTGGGGATGTGTCTCAGGATGTACTCACGGCCGCGCTTGGTTATCACCTGGAAGAAGGAGAGAGAGAGAGAGAGAGAGAGAGAGAGAGAGAGAGAGAGAGAGAGAGAGAGAGAGAGAGAGAGAGAGAGAGAGAGAGAGAGAGAGAGAGAGAGAGAGAAGTGTCAGGCTTGGCTGCCCTGAAGTTCTGCGAACACGTTTCAGCAGATTGGCAGCACGAGTTGCCAATGAGGATAATGAGTCCGCCTGCTGCAGAGCAAGCTGATGTCAGCCTGCAGAGACCAAACAAGGAACCGGAAACACTCTGGCTAAGCTCCGCATGTGACTTCTGAAGATTTCATAAGTGAGGTTTTTTTTCTAAGCACCTAAATCCACGAGAGATTTACTGCTGGGTAGCGCTCATCATCAAACCATTTCCTGTCACCGCCTGGTTTCAAGTGGCGATAAGAAGGCAGGAGGCTAATCACAGGAAGTGGAGGGCAATCAGACGGGTGTGGTGGTTCGAAACGCCACGGTGGTGGAGGACGATGTGGCCAGAAGAGAAACACAAACTGGAGAACTTCTCAAGATTAAAACAATATATCAGTGTGTGTGTGCGTGTTCTACTTTCATGGACAAAAATAAACTTGTTGTCCCAGTTCTCATTATCGCACATGCTCAGAGGTGGACCTGTCGCTAGGTGTTTGGTCAGTGTGATTAACGGCAGGTGGCTACAGACCCATATTCTGTTCCCACCACAGACCAGGACCCTGAACTTTATATTTGATCAGCTTGGACCTGTTATTTATTTCAGGGAGATTTCACTGTGACTCAGGAGAATGTCAGACAAGCTCACCCCCAGAAGGATTCACCCGTCTAATACATTAATGTGTTTACTGTTTTACTCACAACATGTTTAAGCAATTTGTTTGTGTTCTGCTGAAGCCTTTCCAGCTTTTCCCACAGAATATTAAATCTATGGCGGTAACGAAGGTCAGTCTCATGTACAACAGATCCCGAGTGACAGGTACACAGACTAAAAACTGAAGGAGGAGGTCTCGCGTGAGAGATAACTGAATAACTGAATTGCAAAAACATGAGCATGAGGTAAAAAGTACTGAGTTAGAAATGTTTGTTCATTATATCCTTTGTTTCAATGAATCCAGCTTCTTCTCCTTCTAGTTCGGGGATACTGCTGCTTTTTCATTATTTTATTTTTAGTTGTGAGCTTAATATCTTTCAGTTTCGGAATGTGAGCAGGTCAAAACAAGATATTTAAAGACGTCACCTTGAGCTCTAAAGCAAATACTCACACGTCTCTTACATAATCACATAAAATAAACAAGTGCCTGATATTTCAATAAGAGCCAGAGACAAAATAGGTCAGGTTTTGTTTTTTTGTTTTGCAGGTTGTGCTCAGTTGCAGCAGAACAAAGAAGACCCAGATGTGACCTGGTGTGAACAGTTAGAAGAAAGAAGAAGGAATGACGTTCATTGGTCTTAAATCATCCTTTTCTTTTCTCTTTTATAACTTTGACAAACAGGAGTTCAGGCCACATGCGCTACAGGTTAGACACACTCACCCACGGGGGGAAGTAGGCTTCAGGTTCAAAGTATTTCCCAAAGTGCTTGTTGCGTTTGAAGTTGCCGAGGTCGGCCTGCAGGGCGAAGGCCGCCAGCAGGAAGTAGGCCTCCTCCCTTTGGATACACTGAGAGAGCAGCACCTGTTTCCTCAGGTGCCAGTAGTAGTAGTACCTGGCTGCCCGGTCACTGCAGGGCAGACAGAGGTTCAGAGTTAAACAGATTATACGTTAATCCTGCTGATCTGGGTGACGTTAACACAGCCTGCTACGGGCGGGTGATGTAACTCGTAGCAGTAGGTTGTGAACAGTCCTTGAGCTTCACTTGCCTGATCAATCTCCCGTTCTCCACGTAATACTGAGCTCTGAAGTGAATGATCATCGGAGGACCAAACTGGTCGATACCCTGGAAAACACAAGTGGAAATTATTGTTTGGAACAAGGAACATTATTACATTGGTTAAGTCAGGGAGCAACTGTTAAGCATCAAGATTGAGAAATTGAGCAGTTTTAAAGAAATGTTTACAGCTAGGTACAGCTATGAAGATATCCGTCTTTAACCGGAAAGAGCAAATAGTCATAAAACATTCCAATTAGCATGTTTACCAACTGTCAGTTAAAATACACATGGATAGTAAAGGGAAAGGGCAACATGTCTCACAGTTAACAGCTAATTCAATTAATAGCTAAATCAATTAAAAGATAAAGAAAGCACTTTATGACAGATGGGATATGGCCCAAAGAAAGAATTATTTTGGGGTGCAACTAAATTTTACATACTCATAGATACCAGTCCCTTTAAATATGCCCGACTTTTACATCGAGAACCACAAATAATGAACTAGGAAATCTGTACATCTGTACCAACCAACCATCCAACAGGGTGAAATAATAACCTCCTTGGCTGAGGTGAATACACCTGCAATTTACAGGGTTAAAAATGAAAGCGACAGTTTATATTTCCTCTTCCTGCGTTATGAGCATGTTCACCTGATGCTGACTCTCTGATAAATCCTGTAAATCCGAGACAGGGGATTCTATTAAATCCAGTTTTATTAAGTTTTAGTGTCTGAAACTTCTCTTGTGTCACTTTAAAATGTGGACTTACACGCCTCTGCTCACAGTTACACTTTTTTTAAACTGAAGATTTAAATCCCCTCACATCTTTTCTCACCTTGCTGGCTTCTCTCTTCCATTCCTTGGGACAGTATTTGGACAGTTTCTGATCCAGCTCCATGTAGATGTGTTCATTATCTGTCAAGAGAGAGAGATGGGTTTAGGTCTTTGTCATCACTGTGTGTGTGTGTGTGTGTACGTATAGGTGCCTTCATGTTTGCCTATGCTCAGAGAAATCCCCCCTGAATGAGGTCTGTTCAAAGACTGGCTCAGAGCCATCACATCAGACAGTCTCTGCTCTCCTCTTTGTACTCGGAGCCTCTGGTATTCCTTCTCATTTCTTCACCTCGCTCAGTCACGTCTTAATCTCCTCCTGAAGTGACGCCTTTCATGAGCTGATCTGACAACTCACAGTTTCTATAACATGAAGACTTGTTGAAAAGCTGCAGTAGATGAAGAGAGTCTCGTACAGAGCACCGGAGAATATCTTCCTGACCGTGTTATCAGAGCGATGAAATGTGAAGTAAGACGTGAAGACGATGTCCAAAATCTTATCGGCCTCGTTTTCACCTTGTTAAATTCAAAACATTTACCCAGAAACTTTGAGTTTTATTTGGTGACGATAGCTGAGGCTTCTGCCGCCATCCCATTACAGCTGAGGTCAACGGCATTTAGTGTGTGGTGCTTCAGGAATCCATAAATTACATTTAAAAAACTCCAGAGACGACTGTTTCCAGAAAGAATATCTCTGTTGCTGGATATCAAATATCGACAGTGGAAACTTGTGTTTTTTAAGACTTGTTTGAAGCCTTTAATTTAATTTTAGTGGTCTATTCTGTCAGTTAACATCAACAGTACATCTACATTGAATCATGTAGTTGATGTGTGTGAACAACAGTGGATATGCATCTGTAAAAAATCTGAAGAGATCGTCTTAGGTCATCTGAAGAAAGTTTGAATGATGGAGGAACAAAGTCGAACCAATCAATTAATAACCGCTGTAAAGCTACAGCTAATAATTATTTTCATACTAACAAGTTCCAAGAGCCTGAGACGATGTAGTGAAATATCTCGTATTTTCTGACCAATAGTTCACAGACAATGCTACCAACTAGAATAGGATCAGCAGCCTTTCAAGACTTCTCCGTTTAAAGTGCTTGCAAACTGCAAAGTAGTGTGAGCCATAAGAGTAACTGCACTGATAATTAAATGGATCACTGCTGTTGAAACTAAAACATAGCAGCGTGGATTAGAGTGCAGCTCTGTAAGTCATTTTTTCCATCCGAGCTCGGGAGAAAAATAACCAACCCCGACCAGAACTCAAGAGGAATTCTGTATTTTCTGAACCGAGCCTGATTTTTTGAGCAGAACTATAAAAGACCCGCATCCATTCATCAGAGCAGGAGTTAGTGTTTTTCTTTTTATCCTCCAAACAGCGAGGAACCAGATGTACGTCTGTGTGACACTCTGGTCCGAGGGGACGGTGGGTGACACACAGGGAGTGGGTGGCCCTTTGTTTGCCTTGGGGATTTCACGCTGTTCAGACAAGCACTTCAGGAATGTCCCACCATCAGACCCACTGGCTCCTGCTCAACTGCCCTGCTGTGCCGTCATTGGCTCATGTGGAGGCCAGCTGTCTTTGGACGCTGCCTTTGCCATTTACTCTCCCTTTGCAGTTGCCTACAACTGTCACCCGCTGTCTGCTCGGCCGTGGGACAGACACGCTGACTCAATCCATGCGCACGACCCTCGCTGGGCAGCGTCACAGTAAAAACAACTTTACCCTCCGCAGCACAATGGGAGGCAGTCAGGGCGAGGTGGGCCTGGTTCCTGGGAGACCGCCATGACAGATAGGTGAGAGATGCTAGTTTAGTTTAGTGCGGAGTTATTTGTCTGAGGAGAGTAACTGCCTGGTTACAGAGGTTTAAGTGCTACTCCTTGCGAGTTTATTCACTGCACAGTTTGCATCCAATCAATGGGAACTTTAAATATATATATATATTTATATATTTAAAGTTCCCAGTGATAAGAACTACCTAAATGTGTATTCTGACTTTTTAGTTTGGTTCATGTCCCATTCACTACCATGGAAGAGACAGGGTTTAGGGCCTATACTGCAACCAGCCACCAGGGGGATTCTGTTACATTGTCAATCTTTATAAACAGTCTACAATCACAAACAGAAGAAGGAAGCATTTCTTTGTTTTCCTCGAAGAAGATGAGAGGTCTTACTCTGAATAACGCTGAGACCAAACAGATGACAGTCCTTCAGCCTCAGGAGGTCGCACACCTGCACCAACAGTTCCTGGCACAAAGTCTTCACCTGAGGACATAAGAGGAGGAGGAGGAGGAGAAAGGTTATTTTTAGCTTATCTGTTAGCAATCACATTCCTTACACGAATACAATCAGACACAAGCTATCGAACGCAAACGTCTGGTGTGGATTGTAGACTCCCTGTGACTTCTTGTAAAATTAAACCTTATTTTGGTTAAAGTCGAAACCTTGTTTTTGGCCAACAACACCAGGAAGTCACATTCAAGGCTATAGTTATGGAACAACAGTTGGTAATTTACTGTAATTAATATCTTCAGGATTCTGCACCACAAAAAACAGGGTTTCTTCAGTAGCTGCTGTCAGATGCCAAGAAGCCGACATTTATTGTGAAATTAAAACAACTCTATTTACGCTCTTTGAAAAAGCTTCTAAGGCGAGATCAATACAACACTAAGGGAAACTGATCCAAGTTAACAGCTCTCTCGAGCTCCTTTATTTACACGTGCCAGTTATTTTTATGTACTTATATCTTCAGACTGAGTTAGAGGAGCCAGTTTCCTCATGTTTCTTGCGTCAATCTCTTTATTTCCCAGAATACCAAATTGCTCATTTGACTGTTCAAGTGATACACTCATGGGAAAAGCAGCATTGCAACAGGAGAAGTGACATCACGTCTACTCACATTGACAATGACGTTGAGCGTGTCATCGTTGGGCAGAAAGACACAGACACAGCGGCGGTCTTGCATGGTTTTGTTGTTGTGGAAGCTCAGTCTGTTCATCTTCGAGTGGCTGGGACAGGACAGGCCCCTCCGCCTGCTTCGGGGGCTCTGGGCCCTCGGACGACCCGCCTCCTCTTCCTCCCCCTCCTCCTCCTCCTCAACAGCTCAGTCGCTGTAGTCCAGAACAGACACACCTGACGCACCTGTGGGCTCAGCAGGCCGAGCAGCACTCGCAGGGCAGGGCATGGGGACGTGAGCTGCAGTCTGACACTGTGGAGGCACAACAGAGAGGATGGAGGACTTCAAGTTAGTGTATCACGCTGTATAAAGATGGGCTCTGCGAAATGAGGGGATTAGACCCTGACCATAATGGGTTTTGTGGGCTTGATACCACTATTAAGGGGTAAACATATTTCTGATAGTTTTAATATCGAAAAACATAAAAGCAGATAATCAAATGTCTTTGAATAGTAATTTCAGCCGATATTATCAGGCTACATCTAGAGTCCTATGTTTTCATATGACAGGAGGCAGCATTCCTGTTCATGTCCTTGAACGTGTGACATCAGCGCAGGAGAATGTCGGTGACTCCAGAGGAACATGTGCACAGGAACTGATGAGATGCATAA
The DNA here is from genome assembly GCF_963576545.1 of Limanda limanda. Classification (NCBI taxonomy): domain Eukaryota; kingdom Metazoa; phylum Chordata; class Actinopteri; order Pleuronectiformes; family Pleuronectidae; genus Limanda; species Limanda limanda. Next base: position 21,867,162 of record NC_083647.1, on the reverse strand, counting down.
CGATGGCTCGAAGGAAACACACAGAACTCAGACTGAGTCAGACTGAAAAGCAACTTTTTTGTTTTTTTTCTATCACTTTCCCGTCAAAAACAGAATTACACCACAGCAGCGACAGAGTAGCTGTTGTGAAACTCGTGCACGGAGATTTGGAAGCTGAGCGGGTGTCTGAATTCGTTGGCACTGTGAGTTTAACAGCTCCACATTTTCCTCCTGGCATCAGATTTGTCAACTCATTCTGTTTTCAGCTGTTGACACGGTTCCATATTTAGTTGTCTGCTGAAATCCACATGTACAGCTCTATTGATGCTGACACAGAAAGACAAACATTTAAAACATCCCTAGGTTATATTAGTATTACTTAAACACTGGGATTGTTGTGATGTGTATGTTTAATCTTTTTATAATAATTTTTTGTGTATTTATGGGCAAGTTAAGAACATCAGTGCTGCAGGAATGAGTCAGAATATCTGCCCAGTAAATTTTAAGTGTTTTCACAGAAATGTGTTGGAGAAATTTGACTTTATTCTGCACCTGAGCCAAACTCATGATAAATCTTCACAACTTTGTGTGACTCACACACACACACTCACACACACACCTCCTGAGAACAGCTCACAGCGTGAACTGAGCCCTGGGGCGTGTGAGACCAGCAGGGAGTGTGAAAAGTCTCAGAGCTGACAAAAGAATGTTTAAGAACAATGGATCCAGATTATCACCTCATCCTGTTTTAAAGTTCCTCACCTAGAGGACATGTTGTCATTAAAAACAGATAGGACAGATAATGGGAAGGATCCCATGACAGAGAGGGGAAAACAATTTGAAATTTAAAAGACGAAGGCAGAAAGTTTAGGGTTGAGGAACCAATAAACCATGATCTAAATGTTGGGCTTTGCTGCAGTGACAGGACTCCTGAAACAGGTTGTCTCCTCTGCAGCTGGTTCCAAACGTATAGAAAATACAACAAACAAGGAACAGCAATGTTGAAAATTAAGTATTAGGGATTTCTTTTCTTAGAGGTCAGGACATTAAGTGTTAACAGCGTTTTGCATTAACCGCTGGTAGTCTAGTCATGGATGATAAGAACCAATCAGGATGTAAATGCGGGAGACTGCCTTATCCTAAAATCTAAGTTCCTGCTCGTCCATACTACAAAGGGATCTAAAAACAAGACGGTGCAGTTTATCGAGTGTATTGATTTAGGAGGTTGAAAACTCTGGAGTAGTTTGGATGGCAGGCGTGACCGCAACAACAGAGATGTGTCTAAGATGAAGATGATGTGTTTAAAACTGAACCCTGCTCACATGGATGAGGTCTGGGCAGATGGGAGAGTGAGTGTTAATAATGAAAATCCCTGTTGTTCAGCGTCTGTAACAAAGCAGCAGGTCGATTATCTGTCACCGGTGGAAACAACACGGAAATTACCGACCGAACCCCAAACCAATAAACACCTTTAGCTGTGGGATGGGTCTTCTGCTGCAAACTCTGAAAGTGCTTTTCGGACTAAGTGCCCATTCAATACGCCGGCTGTCCACATTTATAGAGAGGGAGCATTGTGGGCAGAGCAGCCGTAAATACACATACTGTTGACATCCTGCATCAGTTCTCATTGAGGCTGGTCATTGGTTGTGCAGCGTGGCAGGCAAGCAGCCACTCAGCAGTCAGCTGATGAGCCGTGACTGGGACGACTCCCTGCACTGCTGCTGACCTTGACTAAACTGCTGCACTGCACAAACACATATGTACATGAAGACAAAAATCCATCACACACATGCACACACACACACACACACACACACACACACACACACACACACACACTCTCACACCCTGATCTCTTGCCATGACCATATGTCAGGTGCAGCTACAGAGCAGCTGAGCTGTGGGATGGCAGCAGGGTTAATTAGTGCTGAGATCTTTCTAATTGGATCACTTCCAAGCATCGCTCGCTTCTCATCCAAAGAGCGAGAGTGGTTCCAGTAAACCACAACCGATACAACACTTGCCGAGAACACCGAGCTGCTCTCTTTGCAAGAGCACAGAGTTTGAGAAGCGTGATTTAACTGTACCGTTCTTTGTGTAACTAGATGATTACTTCTGATGTTTGTCGACTGAAAGAGGCAAAAGATAAGATGCAGATTGAATCCTCACTAAAGCTAATATCAATCGCTAAAACATGAGACTTTTGGTAACAGTGACATGAAATCAACGGCTTACATGTGAAGTTGACTACCTCTCACGTGTTAGTTGCAATGATGCATTTTAAAAGTGGAACATAGTAGCGTGGATGTAGCCTTAAACATGGCTTTCAGCATTTCCTAATTTCGGGCTCAACTGTAATCATATAATAAACCAGCTGCAATATCTACTGCACATTATCTGAATTCACTTGAGAAGTCGTCTTACTGGAGAGAATTTTACAGACTTTTTCACTTGACTTTTGATCAATTCTGTACAGAATTTACTGGAACCTGGAGCTTCTTCCAGCTGGATTAATCAGTCTTTGTAATAGTTAATAGTAGGATGATAAATTAAATCTATTTGCCCCTCACGTGTTAGTTGCAATGATGCATTTTAAAAGTGAAACATAGTAGCGTGGATGTAGCCTAAAACATGGCTTGCAGCATTTCCTAAGTTCTTTATTTTAGGGGCTCAAAACCTCGTATTTCTCAGGGATTGAATTCTGTGAACAAGATGGAAACACTCACACATTCAGCTTAGTCATGTCTTCCTGCAGAGAGGTTAATGGCCCTTGAAGCAGTTACCGTTAATATCATATCATGTTGCATGTGCAGCCAGAAATATGATTCCTACTTTCTGCAGACGCCCTAGTTATGACACACTTATCATAGTGTTTAGTGTTAAATTGAAAGTGGACGTGTGTTGGTCTCATGCAGAGGCGGGTAACTCGGAGAAAACCGTGTGCAGTCATTATTGATGGGTTTAAAAGTCTATAGTGTCATGTCTGGTCTACACTCAGCATGGCAAACACTGGGTCTGTGAGAGTGCTGCTGGGTAATAACATTACTGCTGCTTTCCATCACCCCTTTCACTGCTGTGCAAAGTGTGATGCAACACTAAAGTCCATCTAAAGCAACACACACACACACACAAAGAGCAGCCAACGGAACTTCTACCTCCTGCCTTTCAGCCCCCGGAAAACAGGAATTCTGTCAACGTGGCAAACCTCAGAGTCATGACATCAAACCCCACACTGGGAAAGAGAAAGAGAGGCCCTCTGTCACAACTACACCTCTCTCTTTCTCGTTCTTTCCCTCCTCCTTTCACACACCAGAGGGGTGGAGAGCCTCTGCGACCAACTATTGGAGGGTGAAGCCAAAGAGAAACTTCCTCAGCTCGGAGAAGGAGGAGGAGGAAGAGGAGGACGGAGGCTGCTTTTAAAATAGCTTCAGGTGGAGTCTGTGTCAAACTATCAGAGAAAGGAGGGAAGAAGAGGGAGGATGTATACAGCAGAGAGGGGCGAGAGAACGCAGGACGGAGGGAGGGAGGGAGATGGAGTGAGGCGGCCCTCAGAGCTCGGGCATGAAAAAAACTGCTGCAGTCAGGAGAATTCCTCACTAACATCTGCTTCTCATTCCAACAATGGCGGTCTTTGATTCCTGACGAACACAACGGGCAGCTCCGCCACCGGCTCCACGTGCACACATCCTCCACCAGCATCCTACAACCTGGAGCTGCACACGTGATCTGTAACTCCTAATCTAGAACAGAACCCTATTAATAAAGTTATACATTAGTGTTATTCACTATAACTGGCTGGTTTTGTCTGGCTTCGCCGACTTTGAATACTATACTGGTGCATCAGGACCTAACAGGTAGAGCCAGATAGGTTTTCAGGCATGGAAAAGCCGATTCAACTCACTTAGCAATATTTATAACTTTGAAGAGATGAAACCATTAATCAATTGACTGAAATAATCAAGAGTTATTCTCACAATCAATTTGTTGTTTAGGCAAAACCTTACTAGTTGAAGCAGCTATATTAGAAGTACTAGCTATACGAAAATGTGATATATACTTTTAACAATAAGTTGATTTGCTGATAAAAAGAAAATGGCCAGCAATTAATAATTTGAGATATTCTTCATTACAACTTAAATGTTCAGACTCAAGCAATATATAATGTGAAGACTTTGAAGGGATGTTTAAAGGTATTGAGTCAAAATCGATGATTGAAGTCTTGAGTGTCACCTCACACCTAAAGTGTGAGGTGACAGTGAACTTTGACCATTTTATTGTTGTCCTCTTGTAACTAAGCTTATTAAATTATTATCGTCCAGTCCATGTGAATATTTGAAGAAATTCCCTCAAGGTGTCACGAGAATGCAGGACAGACAAACAGCATTAAAACAGTTAAAATAATGGCACTATGTTCACAGACTAGATTCACTTCATTCAGAAATAAAAACAAATCAAATCCCAAATTTATCACACAAACAATCGTATAAGAGGATGGATGTTTGTGTTGCTGCAGAAGCTGACACAAACTGCCCTCGCTGAAATATCTAGAGAGCTCGTTTTCAAAAGGCCAAAGCTTTTAAAAATAGTGCCAACTACTAAATCTGAGTGGGAACTGCTCTTTTTTTTCCTCCTCCTCGGTTCGCTGCCAGAATATCTGTTTATTCAGCTAATGAGAAATGCTGCTGAGCCGACGCGCAGCCCTAAATCACATTGGTCACAAGATGGCACGAGCCCTTGCTGTGAGACTTTTCCTGCTCGTCTTCGTCTAACCTACCGATACGCTGAAAGAGGAGGGGCCGAGTGTGGAGAGTAAACAGGAAGAAGCACGCTAGCGGCCGACATGCTTGACCACCCGAACCACTAATCTTGGATTCGATGGTCTAAACATCTATTTTGGGTCCTGGCTGGCTCGAGATGTCAGGAAGTGGCTGTCATTATGTACAGAAACGAAAAAACTCACTTATGTTTATTTTACTTACAAAATAAGGCTGCCCTGACTGTGATGATGTTGTTGTTTATATATTTGTGTAGCTCTGCTGTGACCCTTGCTGGTATTAATAGAGCCTAGAAGCATGTTTAGCTGCTCCGCCATAAATACCTGGATGCCCTGTGTGTATGTGTTTCAGCCTTTAAGCTTAATCTCAAGCAGAAAACCACTGAGCACTATTTAAGACTGCAATTCCCATGATCCTCTGCCCATAGGTTCAGGCAGAAGATACTTTTTTGTCTCAGAATTCCTTGCCTATTTCCAAGCGGCTGAAACAATCTGTGGCTCAGATTCAAATTAAAGTCTGAGAACCTCAAACCGGAGTTGAATGATTTATTGCAAGTTGATGAAACGTAGCGTCTGGATTATGGTAATTATCCACAACACAGGCAGAAGCAGCTCCAGTAAATATCGCTTTCTTTCACAGGAAGTATAATCTATCGTATATGTGTTTCCTCATAAATCCAGGATGTGAGGAGTAAACGCCTGCCTGTCCTCCTTAATCAAATGTCACGCTCATTAACCTCTCAAGGTCATGCCTGAACACAGAAAAGCCCTGTAATGATATTATATAATTCATAAGGAAACGTCGAGGAATGGGTGGTGGGTGGCCTCGGGCTCAACTGCTAATCACATAATAAACGCAGCTGCAATATCTACTGCACATTATCTGAATTCACTGGAGAAGACGTCTTACTGGAGAGAATTTTACAGACTTTTCACTTTTGATCAATTCTGTCTAGGGATGACTAGAACCTGGAGCTTCTTCCAGCTGGATTAATCATCCTTTGTAATAGTTAATAGTAGGGTGATAAATTAAATCTATTTGCCCCGCTGCTGTTTCACAATTCAACCCCTGCACACATGTACACACAGGAAAATTACAATATGAAACATAGCTGGCAGCTAATTGCTCTTGATGACAGTCATTGTCTGAGGAGCAGAACTATGCAGGGAGTGTCGAGTACACGGCTTTTCTACTTAAACAAGTAACATAAACAAGCTCCTTGGTTTTTGACTTGATTTTCCACCAAGATTTGGAAGTAATAAATCATTTTTAATCCAGAATGCAACAGAAACATATATTTGATTAAATTAGTTTTAATGTCCATATTGGAGTTGGCTGAAAGGTTGGAGTTGGAATTCTCTGGATGATGTTAAACCCAAACAATTTCCTTCTTTGAAGCCAAACCACCAGGTAACTATTATGAGTGTGCACTTGACTGCTTGAATCAACATTCCTTTTATTGACAATGTTCGACAGGTAACTTTTTGGAAGCTGTAAACTTAAAGCAACAGGGAGCTAAAACAGTAAAGTAAAAAAAACCTATGAGTTCTCAGTGAAGTAAAAATGATCTTTAGGCTAAAGATTTTCAACGTCCATAACATCTGGCTTCCATGTTGCTCTGAGCAAGGACACACACATGCATGCACACCTACACACACACACACACTTCAAACTGCCTGCGCTGCCAGACGTGTTAGAACAGAGTCAGCAGTCGCTCCCTTCCCTCCCCGCCCAGCAGTCAGGCTTGGACTGTGCATGAGTAACCCCACAAAACTAGCAGTCGCAGTGCAACACACCGCAGAAACGTCAACCCGACCATTACGTATCCTCGAAATAGAGCGAGTAGCATTAAAGGAGAGGGTTAAAAAAATGAGCTGCAATTATAACAAACCCCGACCGAGCCCGGCTTGCTTTGTTTCTACCAAAGATTTCTGCGTTTGGACAGAATGTGAAGGGTTGTTGCCGGTGATCGGATCCGTTTCCTGCGAATAGGGATCGTCTCCTCTATTGACACTGTCACACCTGAAAAGAGTCACAAGACTGAGACGTGGTGTGTCTTTTTAACCAGGACAAACAAAAGCTACGCGGGAGTTTATCTGCAGCCTTATACGAAATCAGACCAATACCTGTAAATATTTGAGAGTTGGCAGAGTGTGTATAATAAAATACAGCTGTGTGAAAATACTTGGTGCAGGGCCAGCGTTTTCCTCAGCTTCGAACTCTACGGCCTGAAAATTACTTACACAAGTAAAGATGATGAAAGTCCATCATTTGGCCACTTCCACCAAAAAGGCCAAACAGGACTTAAAACTGGAACAACAACTGTAATTTTGGGTTATGCATACGCAAACGTTGGCACTGGGAGTGAACCTGCGTCTCAGTAATACATCTTCCCTGCAAAAAACTCCATTGAATATCAGCTAAATATCAAACAGGAAGTTCTGAGAGCTGCAGCGAGGAGTGAGAGCAGTCGATAATATCCTCGGGGGGTGCCGGCAGGTTAAATCTGTCTGGTCTGCTTCCTTGAAAGGACTCGAGCTTCACTAAGGCGGCCATGCAGGCAGAGGGGAAGAAACAAAACCCAAGAAAAAGCGAGAACCAGACAGAAATGCTAGAAGATCTGACCCCGTTTTCTTCTCCCCCCTATGGAGCACTTCAAACATCGATATAAGGAGTCATGGATAAAGGCATGTAACACTGACTTTGAAGGTTTTCATTTAAAATTCTTCTTGTGGTCTTCTGTTGAGCGATTTCAGGACTATAGTGAAGTCTGTGCAATTTGTCTTGCATCTGAAAGCAGCTACATGGGCTGGACAGTAAAGCAAAGAGCCCCGGGCACCTGTATAAATTACAAGTACAGATATTCAAATGCTACACAGCCACATTTTGTAAACACAGATGAGATAACACACGATACGGGGTGGTAAGAGGTAGAGTTTCTCCTTCTTTACGACAATAACAGTAATCTGATGCTTCCTTCCTCGTGGACCTGCAACACCCTCATTCCTCACTTACATTGTCCTGACAATCAAAATATGATCTCTCTTACATCTTAGCTAGTGGCAAAAAAGTTGTAGGCTGATACATTTACATAAATAAATACATAAAATTCAGATATTTGAAAACAAGTTGCAAATCACCTCCCAGCGTGTGTATCAGACTTCCATTGGAGAATATTATTTCTGAGGAGATGATGATTGTCATTAGCATAACATGGTTATCTCTCCATTATCAATGTAAACGCACAAACAGACATGTTCTTCCTCAACTAAAAGATTCTTCGTCCAGACAAGTGTTTTCACTCTGTATCAGAAGGAAGGAAGTCAAATTTTACTTATATAGCACCTTTCAAAACTTGGTACTACTCCGTTGGTTACTTCGTTAAAGTAAAAAACTACGAACAAGTGGGACATGGGATTTCTTTTCTTGGACTGACAGTCAGTTTTCACAACACTATGCATACATCACTGGCCGTTGAGTTGTGACTGATAAGAACCAGGAAGCACAAGCAGGTGATAGCGTCATCATTTTCGAAAAAGTCTTGATTTATGCCTGACCAGACTAAAATGCAGCCCAGCAGTTTTCAAACGAAAATGGGGTCAGCAGCATTTCCAAAAGTATTAGGCCCTCAAAAACTCCAGATAAGGGGAAGACGGTTGCCAGGTATTATCCTTAATGCTGAGGGAAAACCCTGTTACCTTCAGGAAAACATTAGATCCTGACGTGTGGTTTCTACCTGACGGGACAGTGGAATCAAGGTAAAAGCTGCAGGGTTCCTCAGACATAAGTGATCAGTGAAGTGGTGCTTTCAGGCCACCCCATTACACATTCCTACACAGATTCAAGTGAATGAGTCACACACACACACACACACTCATGCACACACACACACACCAACCACCTTTGTTCACACGTTTCCTTTTTGTTTCCTGTTCAAGCAGAGCTCTTCCTGTCCGGCCAGCACCTGCACCATCTCCCTCTTCCCTTCATTTTGCTCTGGCCGAGACAGTGACACAATCACAAAAACACAAGTTGTTTTTCTTCCGTGTGTCCCCCCCCTTTTCACAGCTGGAGCAGAGACGCGTGTGTACTGTATGCTTGGGAATGGGCCACACAAGGTATGTGATTATCCTGCCATGTGTACTGGAGGAGTTCTAAGTGTTGCAGGAGATCCCCTCATTGAGCCAGAAGTCACGCTAACATTTTCAAAATGCGAAAAACCCTAATTTTTGCAAAATGCATTGTGAAACAGCATTTATTACCCCTTCTTATGACTTACAGCTAAAAGAACACAATAGTGACAATTCTACAGTAAGAATCAAGTTCGGCTGGGGAAGCATTCCTCTCAGCGGAAGTGCCCTTGAGCAAAATATGAAGCTCCAGGGACTCATCTTCCCAGAATGACCTCTGGGGATGAAAGATACTTGATCACTTAAGAGGAGTAAACTTACTCAGGTTAAAGTGGAGCCAAACAGTGTTCAGAGGCTGGACTCTGCAGGAAGGCGTGAGTCCTCTGGTCTGATTCTAAACAGAGGGGGAATTGTTGGCATTCCTGGTTGCTAAGAAAACAACTCTTGAGTTTGCTCAAAGGGACATTAAAGGGGGACTGATTGACATCTAACAACATTGTCCCCTGTTGGAGGGGAAGGGGGGGGGGATTCATGGCATGTTAACTGCACTGTAATAACACATGAGGAGGAATTGTATCATTTAAAGGTTCAAACACTTTGGGATCAACATTTATCATTTTTGGTAACATCTTTGCAACATGCACTTTGTAACGTGTTTAAAAAAAAAAGTGCGAAACACATAAATCATTAATTACCCCGGGGAGAAAAATGTGAAGCCATTGAAATAACCTGCGTCATAAACAGTGAATAAATAATAGAATGGAATTGGAATGTTTGGAACTTTTTGATGCTAACATTCCAAAGTAAAATGTGGTGGCAGCATCACCACTGGGAACTCTTTTTAAATGTTTTAAAACCCACTTTAACTATTATACACGTTAAATTCAGCGGGGGGAAATGCGAATTGTTCAAGAGATTTAGCTAGCCTCAATGACGTCACTGGGGTCGTATCCGCAAAAAAGAGTGCGAAAGATTTGTTTTAAACGTTCAGAGCATCCCGCATGGAGACGAACCCGCAAACCACTCACCTCCGTCTCTAACATGAGGGAAGAACCAGGTATAATCCGAACGAGAGCGTTAATCCAGTAGTTCTGCGTCCGAAGTCACGAACACTACGCAGAGAAATCCCGAAGTTTTTAGGGAAGAAGAAGTTCGTGGGAAACGCGTCGTTGCTCCGCAGCTTTCGAGCGGCGCCGCAATCTGTCCCCGCAGGACGAGGAGCCAGCAGGAGGACATGTGTGGAGGCTGCGAGCGGGAACACGGGGGGCGAGGAGACACATCCACATGTCCCACAGGTCTGAATCCACCATGTAGACCCACGGAGTCATTCACACGACATCTTAATTAAACAGCTATATGTTCTAGAATGTTCTGGATGGTGTTAGAGTGTTGTTATGCTTGTGAACGCCGCGGTGCTCGCTGCGTTCACCCCTCTAGTGGAACCCTGAGTTGGTATGGTCCACGGCTGCCTCTCATTCCATTCCTCCGGACTGAGCTGACCGACGCGCCGCGGTCATGATGGAAGAGGAGGCAGGAATAGACCGGGCATCGACCCTGTGTATTAATACGTACACTCAGGAATAAGGTGGTATTTTTACTCCCAAAAACACACACAAATACTCTGCAGCTGTTTTTTTTTTATTATAATCCTATACTGATAATAATAACTGTATTTGTATTGCACTTTTCAGTACAGGCAACAAAGTGCTTAACAGCAAATAATATGCAACTCGCAAACTATCATCATCATAATAAAGTCAGAGTTAATCAAATAAGACAGATGACAATAATAATAAAGATGCAGATAAAAGAAGCATTATCTACTCAGCACTATGACGAAGCGTTTGACACTTTTGGAGTCCCTAGGCTAAACAGTGTTGCAGACAAATACAATACAATTGAAGTAACTGGCAACCACTTCTTCAAACGTATAAGAAACTAAAGAATAATAACATAAAATACCTCTGTGCTGCCCGTGTAATGTTATCCCAGTGTCTGTAAACCCCCGACATTAGCATTGGACTAGAGAAAATGTAATTTACATCATGATTTTAGTCTAAATGTTGGCTCTTATCCTCCTAGCTACTGCAGCAGCAATATCACAAGTTCTCGCGATACTCACAATCCCTTTCATGAACATGGTGTCAATGACACTATAAGAAGTGAGATAAAATGGCTAAGCGATTCTGCAGATTCATCCATAGTATATTATAATCCTTCTCTGACCAGAACCACAGCGACAGAGTATGGTAACACAATGAAATACCCAATTAGACAGATATCGTCTGACTCAAAATCAAGTCTGTTATTTTAATTCATGTTAAAACCAATTAATAGCACAACATTCACTATATCATCTTCAATGAATGTTTTATTTGTAGTAGGCCTGTGTTACAAAGATAATGCTATTCATCAATGGACTAGAATGAACAGGCAATAGGTAGCAAAGTCATGTTTTTGTGTTTATAACATCTCAAATCTGAGCCAACATGTACTATTAGGAACATGAGAAGACTAAATGAAGCCATAAGCTAAAGCAAAAATATATTTCCGGCTCTGAGAGGGCACCAGTGTCCATTTCTGTTAAATGCTTCATCTCCATGTTTATTATGATGAATTGCTTGTGCACTGGATCCTCATGCTTATCCGATAAAGCCCCCGTCCTCCCCCGTCATGATTTCAGCCACAGGTTTAGACAGTGTGTGGGGGGGTACCCTCTTAGTTGACATGGTGACCTGTAATTAGTGCTCATGGGGCCCAGACTCCGCTCCGACTGCCTGTCAGGGAGAGGAATGGACTGCCAAACATGAAACGGGCCAAGGAAGTGTGCTTGGTCAAGCCAGGCTAAACCCCCCCCTGGCCCAGCCTGCACACAGCTTTGAAGTGACATCAGAAAGGAACCTGTGAACAACAAAGCTAACCCTAGAGACTATTATCTTCAACATGGACAAAAAAACTCTGCAGACCACAAATCGTCAATCCCTGGATGTGACACCGAACTGATCGGGTTACTGTAACGCTTGAAGCTGCAAAAAGGGTCAAAAGGTAGCAGCATGATCGGAAGTGATGGCACGATGCTTCATATTTGACGCCAACAATAACACAAATTGACTTATTTCTCAATATCCAAGCAGTTTTCTCTACCCACCAGTTCCTTATGCACTGCAGTCATATATAACCTCCCTGTCGAAAACACAAAAACCCTGTGCTGAATGTACCAATCCAAACGTGACACTCCAGACATGTTTTACAGCCCATATCCCCCCCTCCCTCTCGGCCTCCCCCTCAGACCACAGAGTGCTTCCAGTCTTTGTCTGCAGCACGTCTGCCTTGATTTGATTAGCTTTCTCTGGCCGTGCTGGAGATGCAACTGGGAGCAGGTTGGGCTTTTTGTTGAGGCAGGATCTGACTAATTGAAATAACTCCCTCTGTGTTTCTGTCTCCCTGAGGGAAGATCAGGGGAAGATGAGTAGCCTCCGCCCACCAGACGTCGGTCCGTGTGAGGACTCCTCACTATCAGCACTTCCACTAATGTGATATTTGCAGCTAACACCATCAAACAATGTAACAATAAAAGATATGACGAAGGTTGCACACAAATCCCTTTCTGACTTCCTACATTGTTACCATAGACTAAAGATGTCCCCCCTTTTCATTACTAGTACATTCTCTCAAAGATGTTTTGTGTCTTACACTGATGTATGTTCAAGTGTTCATCTTTTTGATATGTTAGATATTTTATTATAAAACATGAAACGTCAGGATTGAAAGCTGAGACGAGCGATCGGGGGTTGGACTTCACCCCTGACTCCAAATAATCACTGCAAGATGTCGTTGTTTGTACCTTGGATATTTTGGCTACGCAAAAAAGACATTTATGACTTAATAGGTCAATTAATGTCAACTCAATTTTATTTGTATGGCCCCAAATCACAACACAACAAATTATCTCAAGGCACTTTACTTTTAGTAAGGTTGTATTTTACATCTATTTCTAAGCAAAATACAAACGAGCAAGCTGATAAAGGTTGAGTGTTATTACGTCAGATGAATAAAACTAAAACTATGTGGCCAAATTATGTGGACACTAGAAATTACAGCCACATGTTCTATGCTATAGGTCAGCCTCTGAGCAGTGCTTGGAGACAATGTTGTGTGGAAACAGAAACCCCCCCCAGCTTAAACAAATAAGGCTGAAAGCACATTCATGTCTGAAATGGAGAAGGTGTTTTGGTCTTATTGGAAGCGATGCATTCTTCAAATTTACTGGAAACTTTCTTTTGCTGGCATGTCAGACCATTGCGCATATTTGAACGGAGCCTAACTAGCCTTTCATTATTTTTTCAACAAATGCTTGTTCCAATCTAACAACAAGCATGTGTCTTTCAAACTCCTCGGAGCTCGGACCTGAAATCTAAGAAGCCGTGTGTTCAATCAAAGCAAAGCAGATGTTGTCTAACATCTGTTATGTAAGAATACATACCAGTCTCCCTGTGCAGTGCTGGGTCATAAGAGTTGGACGCCTCCCTGCTTCGAGTACCAGATCAAACACTTCAATCAGCATGAGGTGATATTATCACCCATGTTTATTTGATGTGATTTTTTTCTCATTAATTTAAATCTGTTCTGAGGCAATAAGGCAGGTGGCCGATCGGTTTCATGAGGTTCTTGCGTCAGTAATCTGACCCTTCTGGGAAATATTGGGGAAACAGATGAGGGGTAACTGCATGCAAGATAAATTAGAAAGTGAGATGGTGAAAGGACGGCTGAGGTGCACTCCTGAGCACTGTAATTCTGTTAGAGTGCAATAGTGAAATAGATTACTGAAAGTTAAAAGAACGAACTTCCCCGTCTTGCAATATTGGAAGGAAAGTGCAGCCGTAATTCTGATGCTCCGGTGTGCAATAAAGTTGGTGGAGGAGCAGCACTGAGGAAAGGTGGTGGGATCCTGCAGGCATACAGATAGATGTGGGCATTGATCTGCGTTCCTGTGCCAAAGTCCTCTTTACGTGCTGTCTGAGGATCTATTCATTTCTCCCAGGCACCAGTAATGGCATTGTAAGCAGAAATAATGGTGCAGAGATGAGACACCTTGTTATATTGTCGAATTATCACACACAAAACTGTTGTGGTGCAGCTTTTGATGGCAAATGCAAATAATTCCCCCTCACTTCCCCCCTCGATTTGAACATTAATAATAAAACAAAAGCGTTTTTATTCATCCTATTTTTCATTGTTTAACGGAGACAATCGCTGCTGTATTGCTGACACGAAAGGGGCCGAGCACACAAGTCACACTTCACATCTGCATAGTCACCGGCTCGTTTCCCGATGGACGAGCGGTGCGGCACAGCAACGAGAGCCAGAGAGAGAGAGGGAAATATAAACAAAGGAAGAAAGTGAGAGAGTAAAGGACGGGGGGGTGGAAGAGGGGTCTGAATCACCAGATGGTACAGTGAAAAGAATATACAATGGTAATACTATACCAGGTTCTCTCAGTGGGCTTATGTCAGCCTCGACCACGATAATATATGCAGGTCAGATACAGAATGGTGCGTAACGTTGACATGATTCTGTTTGTTGATAAGCGAAAGTACCTATAAAAAGCTGATCATTTACAGGAGTCCTTTTGATTCATGAATATGGGTTATACAAATAAAATTTGATTGATTGATTGAGAGGCTTTTTCTTTTCTATCTCATCTTTGGAAATATGAGCCAAGATTGTGCAAGTGTGTATATGTGTGTGTGTGTGTGTGCAGAGGGACACTGTTTTGTTTTTGCATGGCGTCCACGTGGCTAACGTAGCAACGTGGAGTCGGGCTAGTAGCTGCGGGTCAACACAAGCCAGGTCTAAGCACCAGCTGTCATACCTGGCCTCGGCCCCATCAGCTCACACTGTGACCTGGCTCCTTGTCAGCTGCTCTCTGCTCTCACTGTGTCCCCATTGTGAGAATCCTTGTGGCCTCAGGGTAGTATTAGTAAATCCTATATTTAGAATAGTGCAAATCATTCAGTATTTGGTTCATATCTTGCTATTCGCTATAGTTGTCTTCTTTTTCAATGGATTTATGAAGTTATGGCTTCACTAGTTTGTGTATTAACCATAGACTCTATATAGAAATGGTCCAAGGTTCTGGCAAGTGAAGCCAAAGCGGAAGATACTGAGCCTCCAAAGAAATGAATGGTCTCAATTAGTCATTCAAAGTAGTCTTCAATAGGACATGGTGTTCATTTTGTAAATTATGTCCCCTTCAGAGTCAAATAGATGATAAAACATGGTACGAATTGGGGCGTGGATACCAAATAATTGACCCCTGGTACCATCCAATGGCTGCAGGCTCCACCCACTGCACCACCAAATAAGGTTACCTTTGGTTTTAAAAAACCAAGATGGCTCTGGACAACACAACATTCATAGATCAGCATAGAGCCAGTCTGAAAGTTGGAGTTTGTCATCTTACATATGAAGCTGCTCATTTAAACTTTGAAAAGTGAATTGATTACTCTTTAAAACATCTATCTTTATTTATTTTAACATTGTCTGAGTAGGTGTCACCCTTTCAAATTGAGATGTTTCATGTTAGAGCCGCTGTAAGCACTGGCCATCACTTTCATAATTATCACTGATGGGTATATGTGCTAAATTATTCATTGGAGGTATCGAATGCAATTCTGAGTATTGTGTGATGCAAAATTTATTGGTGTTTTGCCGTTGTGTGACCACTGAAAGATCCGAGTATTGATCAGACGACTGATAGACTACTTATGGGCCTTTTTATAACAATCGTAAACAATTATTGATTTTCTCTGTCTGTCCATGCTGGTTTCAACTTGGCTGTGAAAGGCCAGAGCCGAGGATGTAGAGCTCTGTGTGATTTGATACTGGCTCTGTCATAGCTGGTGTTTGTGCCTTTGAGCAAGGTTAGTGAGAACGGACAGATGGATGGTTGGCTGACTGAGTTCAACCCAGGAATTGTCCTTTACTGCCACAGACATATAATTGTTTCACTGAAGAATTGATGATACATTTCTTTCATTCCAATTGGAGTCACTTGTGGTCAATGTAAATATGTATTGACCAGCAAAATAAAAATATCCCCATGGGGCTGGTGTAGAGGTTGTGCTATTAATAACAGTTTCATAATTGTGTGTATTGTCATGATGCCAAGGGTAAAATGTGTCAGTGAAAAGCTCCTGAGCAAGCAGTCGCCTTGTGAATGATGTTGTGCACTTATACGCGGGACACCTTGAAAACCTCATTTCCCCCCCGCTACCATCAGCTGTCCCAGCTACAGGCAATTAGCTGCACTCTGAAAGCCCCAGTTTGTTGTTGCTTCCTAAACGGAGAAGACACATCCGAAGGCCATTAACATGAATTAAGATGTTTACCTTTGGGTTGAGATCTGGACAGCAGCTCTCACTCAGCAGGTTATTGTCCGTCCCGCCACAGGTCACCGCTTGTTCCCGACTCATAAATCACCTGAGCTAACCTCGTCCAGCGGCTCGCGTCATGCTTACGGAGGATTGTAACAGCGGGGATCAGAATATCTGTTGTTGGGGATTAGTGTTGATTGTGATCGCTGATCCTTCCCGGCCGGGGAGGTCACAGGGCTGGAGGCCGTGGAAAAGCTGGAGGCTCAGGCACAACAAAACAAACAGCTAAACCACCACCACCAGCAGCACCACCACCTCCTCCTTCAGCCACTCCCCACCCCCACTGCATGGAATGTGCATGAAAGTCTGCTGTGGTTGTCATTGTTGACTCTTTATATCTGCAGCACTAATGCTGTGATGACTAATGGGTCGCCCAGTCAGTGCCGGTCGTTACAGTTAATGCTAACAGGCGATGCACGCTGAACATGGGCAAGTCGTCATGGCACTGTGGTATCTGCTGGATACTGAAGCCCACCTCCCTCCCTCCCCCCTCCTCCCTCCTTTTACGACTCCCTCCCCCATTACTGCAATAAAAACATTCTCTGTAAATGTGAGTTGGGGGTTGAGTGCAAAGTAAAAGTGGTTCTACACGGACTGAGTTCACAGAATAATACTGCTACTTCAGTATTTGGGTGATATGTCGATTTTTTGTTAGCTTTGCAAGCTTAGAAGCGTCTGTCATGATGGTCAGGAGGAATTGGCCGACATTTGTTGGCGGAGGGGTGTGAGTGTCATTGATGGGCTTTGGCAGACAGAAGTGATTGTACAGGTGACTGGATACACTCCAATAAAATCTGGTGCTTCTTTGAAATTCAGCAGCGGTCACTATGATTTATGATGTGGTCCAGTTTCAACCTTACGTGCTCAGAGGATTTTCAGTGGACGTTTTCCAAAACTCGAAAGAGATTTGGTGAAAAAATGTCACGAAAATATGTGTTAACTCTGCTGTAGGTGAGAAAAGCCTCAGAATTATAAAGAGTCTCTTATTTCTTTGTTTTATTCTGAACTCCAGACATTGTCCTGAATCAGTTTCTCCGAACATTTCCCAAACCTTTCCTTCAGGTTAAAGGTTCAGCACTTCTAAAAATCTCTAATTAACATATTCAATCACACTTGAGTCTTATTCATAAAAAACAAGGTCACTGACGGCTGCTTCTGGCTCTAGCTATTTACCATCACACATGAGTGAGGTGTTGATTTCTTCATCTAACCCTCAGCAAGAATGTGAAAAATAATATTTTTCAAACGTCAAACCAAATAAAACGCTATTTCCACAGGAGCTGTTTTCTTTGTGACGCTGTGGCTTAAACTTGACTTCATTTGACTCTGATATATTCATTGAAGTCACCCTTGAAATCAGATTGAATAGAGCTGAACTGAATTTCCTTCCCAGTTGAAAAACAGCAATCCAAAAAGTGGCCAACAATTTCTATATATAATCCGAAAGTTTGAAGTTTGAATGCATGTGATTATTTCAGTGCTTCCTTTACGTGTCTCTGGTCAAAAGAGAGAGGTAGGATGACATGTGACTCGGGTCAGATCAGAGATGCAACTCGCTGCTTGTGTGCTTTTTCTGGATCTGACACTTTTAGCTTTTTTTTATTCCATCTGTCGTGTTCTTTTCCACAGAGGAACATCGAGCAAAGCTGACATGATGTACCATATCAAAAGACAAGGTTAAATCCTGCCCTGACATCTCTGTATTCATATCTCATTCATGCCAAGCAAAGAGCACAGGGTCACGACTGGGTCACAGTGACACGAGATGCCAAGAGTCTCTCAGGGTGCAACATCCTCCAGCAACCTTGGTTTCAGTATCTGTACAAAGTCTGTATCCGAGTCCTTGTCTGTATCTTAAGCTTCTTATTATAACAACACAATACGCTACAGGACAAAACAGGATAAAGCAGAGGACGTGTTGCCGTGATAAACAGACAATGAGGCTAGGGAGAGAAAGTCATGTTGTGCCGAGAGAGGAAAAAGGAGCAAAAGCAAATATTTGCCGGCGCTGTCGAGGTGTTTGGGTTTCGAGCGCTTCGTCCAAAGTCCAGAAACTAAAAAGCAGTCGCACTTCCCCAAACTCTGCCACTCGAAACCGAAACAGGCCAAACACAAATCCCTCGTCAACACATCTGACCCCACAGGTGCAGCTGGACCTTGAATTCCGGTACGCTCGTCATTTTTTGTTGCTGGGATAAAGAAAGATATGATGCTCCCAGTGTCTGCAGCAGGGGGGGGATTATAAATCCTGTTGACACATGTCGTCAAGGCTGGGAACGCTCCCCCACCATCCGCTGTCAGGAATACTACCCACATCGATACAGAGAGACTCAGTGTTCTCCCACGTGTTGGACTCCCGGCGTGTTGTGTCTCCGCAGGCAGAGATAGCGCCGGTGCCAGGGGATCGGGGGGGGTAGGAAAGAGGAGGGCGCTGGATTAAATGTGCTGAGACGGGGATGTCGGGTGGCGTGTGTGAAGTTTTGAAGGATTACACAATGAATCAGCACAATTATTGATAAGGGACAACTCTTAAATCCTAACGTTAATACCACTTATATAACAGCTCTGCTTGTCATGTTGATGTGACGCCTGGAGTGGAAATATTTGTGCTTTAAATCCTCCCACAATTTAAATCACATGAGCCATTTATTATATTCTCAACAGCAATTTTAAAGCGTTAACTTGAACTTTTATTGCTGCAGCCTGTCAAGGTTAACAATCACAACAGCTGTAGATTTATCACCATATTGTGGATAACGATCATGATCCATGATCTCTGATCCACCACCAAAATAAGCTTTGTGTTTGCGTTACAGAGGAGAGCTATTAGTTCTTATTTACGTACTTACTCTTGTGTATTTTGAAAAGTATTTTTAACTGTGGCCTAATGCTCTGCTACTGTTCTGTCAACTTGCTAGAAATACAAAACAGCCAGGGAATCACCGAGGACAGAGACACCATGATGTCCTTCACTGGATCTCATTAATCTATTAGTTCAGTGCAGATGTGTTACCCAGTTTAGTTTAGCATTAGCACAGATACACACACTGTTTAACAAAGTCTTAGATGTGTCCTCTTGTTTCAGCTGTTGGAAAATGTGCGAAAGAAATATATATATATAACATATTTCATATCACTCATTACTTAAGTAACTTGTAAAACTTGGGGATGTTTGGTGTTTGTGGAGGTTTTAGAGAAATGGTCAGTTGTCATGTTTTATATTGTACGAACTTCAACTTGTGGGACTAAACAAACATGAACTGAACTGATACATTGTTGTATAATTATGTCACGTATTCATCATGGTTTTGTAACGTGCCTGTCGTCTGTCATTTTTAAACATTGAAAGGCAAAATAAGTAAACCTCTCTGTCTCTCAGTTCAAGTGGAACCAAATGTGTGTGTATGTGTGTGTGTGTGTGTGCTCTATTGAGACATTGATTCAGCGCTGGGGGGACAGGAGAGGCCGGGCTCTTTCAGTCCAACAGGGACATATTGAGTGAAGGGACCATCCTGTTCTGTCTGCTCTCCGGAGCGAGCAGCATCATGAGCCCGAACAAAGGCTCAATGTTTTCATCTTACGTGTTCCTCTAAATGCGTCGCACACTGTCAAGAGGGAGGCTAAAAATACCAGACTGGGATGAAAAGTTCCCGAGGCCCTGGGGCGGCACGAGAGATGCTCGCTGGTCCTGCTGTGAATTCACTGTTAAAGGTCTGTACTCCTTTCTGTTGGTAATGTACTGAACAGTGCAGGACATAAAAAGAGACACGCACACAGAAAACACCTGAGGAACAGTTTTATTATAGAGGTTCAAACAACAGCAGTTTCACTCTGGGACGCCATTAACTACAAACTGCACATGTTCTTTCAGAAGCATCGTGTTTTCAGATTGATTTAAATTCATCATCTAACCCACCTGCTCAAAGCATGCTGAACCACCACCTGCACTTCATGTCCCTCCCCATACCAAGACGGATGACTTGGATTGGCTGTGAAGTTGCTACTACCCAATGACAAATGCAGAAACTCAATGACTGACACACAACTGAGAAAAAGTTAGATTTCACATTAAAAGCACTCAAATCATTAAGTCTCTCGTCTGCTCAATCACAGAGCCTTTTAACCACACATCTATTTATTGATTTACTTTTTAACTGTAAATAGCTAAACTTATTAACTGTACATATTATATTTATTACCTTTTATCCCGTATTTAACCTTATTTTAACTACTATTTTTAATAATATGAACTTATCTAATTATCATGAACTTTCTCTTTTAATACAACATTTGTTATGCTATTTTGAGATTCATTTTATGAACTTATCTAATTATCATGAACTTTCTCTTTTAATACAACATTTGTTATGCTATTTTGAGATTAATTTTATGAACTTATCTAATTATCATGAACTTTCTCTTTTAATACAACATTTGTTATGCTATTTTGAGATTAATGATTAATGATTAATGATTTTATACAGGGCTACACCCAGATCTGGATTTTAATTTGGATCTGCAACTTTTTTTCATCAAGATATATGAATTATTCTCTAAGAAATAAGAATTCCTTGATCTGCCCCTTGATGCCAAATAATGTATGGCTTCTTCTTTGGGTCATGACCCGCCCACATTTCATGGAAATCAGTTGAATAGCTTTTGCATAATTCTGCTCACAAACAAACCAACCCAGAGGGAAACACTGCAGATAGAGGTTCATTGTCTTGACTGTGACCACACACATGACTCTGCTGGACAATCACAGACTGTCTCAGACTCCTCCCCCCGAAGTGAGGTAACCACCTGATCCCGTGTTGCACTCAGTGGTTGTGGGATCCAGACCTGACTGAGACCGAGTGCACGTCACCAGAGTCCCATCTGACAGCAGGGAGTGGTGGTGGTGGTGATGCTCGTGGGCGAAGGGTGGTGCCAGTGTTTACATCCCAGTCTGGTTACATCATCCCCCCCGATGGGACTGGTGAGACAGCATGGCGTGTCCTCCTGATTGGCCCACAGCAGTGGCGTCCTGTCCACGCCACAACCCGGTGATGCTGCGAGTTAAAATGTGAACTGTGGAGCCTTTGTGAAAAAGGCAAAGACCTCACCCTCAGCTGCCACCCCTCTCTCTCTCTCTCTCTGCTTCTGTCACTGTCTCTCTGTCCCTCTCAGCCTCTCCGTTATGATTCAACACGACTGCACAGAGAGTCAGTCAACGGGAACAGCTTCTGCTCGCTCTGCGGCGGCCTGCCTCGCCCCTGAGAGCAGACGGTAATCTCGAGATTGACTGAGGCAATAAAACATAAATGTGGCCAGAGCAGCTCGGCTTTGATCCTGTGCCTCACATGCTTTTTACCCTTCAGGTGATGTTACACTTATAGTTAAGTGGGACGTTTCGTCAGCTCAAATCATTTGAGTGTTTTGCACAGGAATTTCCCCGGTGCTAGCTTTGATACCTGTTGGTTTTGGAAGCTAACAGATAACTCAAGAATTCCTTGAACAATGGCAAGGCTAACGCAACAGCAGGATTTATTTTTGTTTCTTTTGGTCGAAGAGCCGTTATAGTAGCACTAAATGCTAACATGAGCTTGTGAACATGTTCAGAATGACAATGCAGAAATTATGAAGTGATGAAATTAAATGTCAATTAGAGGTTTTAATGGCTTTTCTGCTTTCGCCACAAAAGCAAATGAAATGATTATTTGACAGAACAGTGAACAGGGGATATTCCCAGGGACAGAATGAAGCATAAACAGGCACTTTGTATGCAATGAGTCAGACTGGGTGCCGTTCTGGAGCAGGAGCCTTTCAATAAAACCATTTATTGTTCCAATTTCCAAGTTGAATTTGTTTCATACGGGTCAGTGAAGGACGATAATTGCGTTGATATGCAGTAAATGTCATCTGGTGAGGAAATTACACAAATTAGGAAATCATTTTTTTAATTATTCATAGTAAGAGTCCAGAGAGCTTTGTGGCTCGGTTTCTACGTGGGCTGAAGTTGCCGTCAGTAATCTCACCTGTCATCACCCTCACAATTAGATCTCTCTGCTCAATCTGCATTTCCATCGCTCGCCGCCACAATGAAAAGAAATGAAAATATTATCTTTTCTTTTATTTAGAGACTCGAATTCATGATGTGTCTCTTCCTCATTGGGTTTGATCTTTATTCAGAGCCCTTGTCCTTTGTGAAAGAGCGTTTGACGTTTGTTTAACCTGCGGTGCTGTGAGATCTCGGCCTCTTCTTTACCCTGTTTATTCAAAATCTCCTAAAAGGGCTGTTTGAAAGAAAGTCAATGTCGGGTCACATCTGGAAGACCTTCGCATTGTCTCACTTGATCTGAGGTTTTTAGTTTTTATCATATATATGAGCATCAGGCAACCCGGACGACGAGAGACGAGTGGTTCACGACATCAGAGCACGAGGAACGAACTCATGAGCGGAGGTTTCCTGTCTGCTCCTCACACGTAATGAGCAAACAGAGGAACTGAGATCCTTCAAGTGAACGACACGATCAGCGGGTGAGTCACGCTTTGCTCTGCGTCCCTCAGCGGAGCCGGGAGGAGGCTCGCCCAGCTGCTTGTATCTCGCTGTCTCATCAACATCCATAACACAGTGTGAATCAACCCACGCACCATTTGTTTTAAATCTGTCGGGGGGGATTCGCTCTCATCCCAAAGATTAGCTCCAACTTTCTAGTAACTCCTGACAGAGCTAAATTGTTCAAACTGCTTTCAATTTACATATTCATTTTACAAGGAGTTGAAATTCGCTTAGCTTCTACTTTTTATCCAAGTTTGTCTGTCAGAGAGTTGTGGGAGAGAATCAGAGCAGTGAAAGTGTGAGTCCTAAAAACCAAAACAATGAGCTGAAAGATGCTAAAATGCTTTTAAAAACTACAGTTGGAGAAAACTGTAGATCTTGGTGTTACTTCCCTGTTATTTGACAAATACAAAAATACTAATAAGAGCAGCTTTTACATGAGAAACAACATCACAGAAGCCTGTTGAACGGCTAACGGCTTAACCTTATCTTATCTGTGGCAATAAACACTTCCAAGGAGTTTCAAATCCTCGATGCTCCCACTGAAACAAGTCAAACCTTTTCTACAACCCAGACCACATGACCATGGATGATGGAGCACAACACAGGAGGAAGCCGCCTGTTTCAAAATAGAAAAAACACACCTGAGGGTACAGTACATTCCCCGTGCGTGATGGAACAGCGCCCTGCTGTTGAGTCAACGCCGCAGCCTCGTCAGTCTCTTTTCTACCAAGACGGATATCTGTGCTTCTGATTGGCCGGCTGCATTTTGAGGTCCCAGTGACGCAGCTTTAAGTCTTGACATCAACATGACAAGACATGAGAGGAAACAACAGTCTTCCTCAATAAACATGAATCAGTTCCAAGTAGCCAGATTCCTACGAAGGTGAATGATTCAGCAGAACTTTTCCGAGAGCGTGTTTACGTGTCTGGTTCTTGTTTGTTCTTGCCAACTGATCAGTCACACTTCATATCCAAGAACCTCACCTGGAGTCAACCCCTCCTGACTCCTGTATCTGTGTGAGAGGGGCTCTAATTACAGCCCTGGTAACTGTTTATTCGTTGGTAGAAGGGTTTCTTTTCTTCACAGCTCCGCCCTCTATCGTAAATGTGCTTTACTGTATCTGGCAGGAGGTTTTTTTTCGGTGGAACAAAGGCAATTTTGTTGGCTATTAATCCCCCGCAGGTGGGTTTGTTTCTCTGTCATCCAGTAATGGGCTAATTAAGGAGAACAGTAACCGTGGGAGCGCCACCCACCTTGAGTGTGCTCCGCGCTGTGAACCGCTCCTATTGTGTGTATTTGGAGGTTGGGTTCTTTTTCATGTTAATGACATGGAACAAATTACTGGACCAGGTTTCCAAAAGACTCTTGTTTCATTATAAGGCAGAAGGAAAAGATCATGTCAGTGTATATAGCTTCATTTGTGGTAATCAACAGAAGGTTCAACGAGATTTACATCTTGGTTTGTACAATAGGCAGAATATCCTGTTTTCTAAATAAGTTTTCTTTTTCATTTTGTTCCATATAGGAACGTCTTTAAATCTCTTTACTTTTATCTGAGAAATTTGCCTGATTTTAATTAAGTGTTATTTCTGTCTGGAATTGGTTTTAACTGTTTTATCATAAACTCTGTTGATGTACATTTTTTTAAATACTTTGGTCTGTCATCCTGCAGGTTAACAGGATGACTAATGTTTCCACTGAGGATTTTCTGAATCCTTCTGTTACTAAACAGCTCTGCTCCATCAACATTGTAGCATAAGTTGGTCAGAAATGTTCACAGCACCTCCCTGATTTTGTTAATTATTATTTAGCCTTGGACTTACATCCTCTGAAATGTCCCAGTGAGTAATGTTAGGTCTTACAATCATTCAGTAGTAACAGTCACATTTCATCATACGTTAATGAAATAGCAGTTGCTGCATAGTATGAGTCATCTTTACTGATAACTGAAATGAATTCAATCAAATATTTGTTCTAATTTTCGAAGTGTTATTTGTACTGATTGGATTTTACTCTTGACTTTTTATTATATTTGTCTATTGATTCTCCTTGTCCAACAGTAAATTACTTCAGGAGTATTTTCATTTAGTTTTTAAAGCATCTTTATCTTAATGTCTCTGTGTTGACTGAGTACACAGGGAATCCACAAACCCAAGGGAACCAACAAAGCACCTTGTCATTAGTGGGAAGGACAATCCAATATTTACTTGGGACTGTTGTATATTCGGAAACCTCAAACAGAAACGAAATCTCAGGCTCTGTTGTAGTTTCTCCTCTTTAAACACATTAGGCAATGATTAACTGGTGCCTGGTTTCCTCCCTGGCAGCCACCTCACCTCCGGCTTTCATTGTGTGATCTTGGGCTGTGCAGCCCCCCCCTGCTCCGGCTGTCAATAAAATACTTCAATGATCAACGCCCCCCCCATAGTCAGGGAGTCGGCTTCAAAGCACCTGTGGACCAGCTCCTCCCTCCTCACGGTCCGTCCCGTCTGAAAACTGATTCTCACTGCGGCTGTCGGACGTTTTCTCTTCTTCTAAGTGTTCAGTGTGTGCGTTCAACAAAAGACTTTGAAGTCAAACCCAAATGATGAGCTAACAGGAGCTGTGAATACAATATCTGTGACGTTTAAGGCCCTATAGGTAAACTGCATACTCAAGGTCAGGATTAACTACTGTCGACTACGAGAAAAATGTTGAAAGTTCAGCAGGAAAATAAATTGACAGTCTCCAATGCCCATTTGATTCTTAATTAGCTTTCTTATATGTACTATAGTTCCCCACCTCTTAATAAAACTTTGTGATGAGTCATTATGAAACTGCAGCAACGGCTACAATCTTCTTGACATTCAGTTTACATTCATTGTTGTTTTGAGTGTTCATAAAATACTAAGAGTTGCTATAATCAATGTTTTTATAATAACAAAGTATTGACGGTGTGAAAACAATGTGCAACGTACAACAGAATTATCACCTCAATCTTTGGATCACTTCTTCTTTACTGAGATTTATATTGATTTGCAGCTCAAAGTTTAGCCGTCACCAGAAATCTGTTTCTCAGGAGTTGGTTGAGACCAAAAACTGAGCAACAAGCGAAGAGTGAGGTGGCCGGTGATAAGATATTATGCTGCTCAGTAGTTACATTAATGTTTGCATCACTATAACCAAGTGGCCAGAATATCAGTAAAAAAGTAAATCTGAAAATAACATACACATAACCTTTAGATTTGACTATTCTGTTTAGAGTATGTCACAATCTTGCCTTTGATGCTGCGTTTCAATCAAAGCACATAGATAAAGAGTTGTTCGATAATCTAGTTTAGTCTAAGTTTGTCCCTCAGCCAGCCTGGCACCAGCCTCTCAGGCCTCAGGGTTCTGTACACAATCCTCGCCTGGAGATATGTTTACTGCTTTTCCTCGAAAAAAAAGGGAAAACGTTCATTGTGTCCCTGCGACTCCTGATAATCATGGAGTAGGTCACAATGCCTGATCTGTGGCCGACTGAGGTCGTCTACTTCCTGCTGATTGTCCCGGAGATCAATGTTGTGGTTGTGATAAACTGAGCCAGGAAACTCGTAGACTCAGAGTGTTGAATGGAGTCTGAGGCAAACAGGCACTGGGAGTATGGTCAGGCCTGGAGGTGGAGTTGCATTTGATAATGGCAGTGGAAATACTGGTAATAGTGCTCGGAATGGGAACAAGAGCAAGAGTCATGCTGGTTTCTCCATCCACATTTCAGTCGCAACATTTGTCTAAAAATACAATTTACGACACAGAGTTTCTTGGTGTAGCTCTGTAACTTTTAGAGCAACACAAAAGAGGCTTTAAGCAACGGAAATGAGTCTGCCGCGTGCCCGCCACGTTTCTATTTCAGGGCCTTAGCGGTGCAATTTTCTCCTTCCGAAACAAAAGCCTGCTTTTAAATGGTGGCTTGATCCGCTTGTGCCCTCAATTACTTTGTGCGAATGAGGGAATTCCCTGTTTCAACAGAGGAGTAAACCACCTGCTTTCATACTAAACACAGTCACAACACAATAACAGGAAAGTGCAGACTGAGGGAATAGAGGGACGCGATCCTATCTGACGGTCAAGGATAAGGAAGATTAAATCCATTTCAGCTGAGGCTCAGGGACAGTTCTGAAGGTTATTATCTCATGGCTGAACTCTTGTCTGAGGGACCTCATTGACTCCAAAGACACAGGAACACATTACAAACAGCCTCTGGAACGACGCGTGGAACAAACACTGCGCTTAAACAGAACCAGATGTTCCCTTCAGCCATGAACCGGAGAGCGCTGGGATCCCGCTCTGGGTTGGGCTGATCCCCAGCGTCACCGAGGAAAACCAGCTCCAGCTTTAGGCCTTAGCAAAACAGCCCTCTTCCTGTGCCTCACAGGAGCCACTTCTCCTATTCTGAGAGACCTTTATACAGACATGTATACGTTTCATTACGAGAATATTAATGCGATAAGAGACTGAAGTGGTGTCTTTGAAGACGCCTGGTGACTACGAGCTCTGTCATTTAAGCCTAAATGCGTAATCAGGATTACTTTAGACTCAATGTGATCCCGAGCGAAAATATTGTTTTGACCTGGACCTGCATAGTGGCTGGACAGCAAACTTTCAAAGTGAAAGCACAAACAAAAGACAACAAGACTAAAGACAAAAGAGACTGAATGATCCATTCAAACTGGGAAGTCGCAATTTCTGAGTTCACAATGTGAAAATTAACGTGGAACTCATTCTAAAGTCAGATTGACAACTCGGGAAGTCGAAAGTAGATACCTAGCTATCCCCCGACCTCAAAATTCAAGATGGCTGCTCCACGCTCCATCCTTACAGTTTCTTAGCCCTGTCTTTGTTGTGTTTCATTAAATCAGTCGTACACTACTTGTGATCGTTATCACATAGTATGCTAACAACAGCTAACCTAGCTATTGCTAACTCCACTCCCCCTATGTCTTGAAATAAAATAAAACTACTTACTTATACTGGAACGTGTTGACTGGCTAACATACGGAAGTGTGGGAGGTAAATGTGAATTTTATTCTAAACTGAAGATGATAAGGTCTCATCAAAGTAATAACAATGTATTCCAAGGAATTTATACACATACAAAATATTTTTCTAATTAAAAAACTGTTTACTTCTAATAGAATAACTTTAGACTGTGTAATTATGCCATGCTTAGAACAGTGTAATGCCAACAAGGGTAGCTATGATACATTGAGATAATAATATCTAGATACAATTAGTTAAACTTACCAATAAAGACCAATTAACACTGTAAAATCAATTGGAATCAACGTGTGATTTCATTGGTTCATCCAGTTTCATTGGGTTTACTGTACAGGCCGTTGCTGTGTGAGTCACAAGGTTTTGCTTTAAGAAACGATCCTTCATCGTTTCCTGTAACATGACAAAGCTAAAGTTTTTTACTGTAATGCAAATGGAATTTTGTACCACAAGCACAAATTAACAGCTTGGTTTTGGGTCTAATAGATAGTCTGTGGGTTTGGGGGGCTGGGGGTTCGACCGAGGGAAAGTGCTGCGTGTGTAGTTAACATCAGCATGTGAGCAGGCCGCGCTCCAACCCACCGCTTGTGTAACAGCAGGCTCGGAGCTGCGGCCAGTTTCTAAATGAGGGGAATGGAAGCTGTTTCCTCCCAAAGAACCAGGGTGGATCCAGTCAGGTCCGTGCACACTGGATGGTTCAAAACTTCCACATGGGAACAGAAAAGAAACAAAACCAAGAAAGAAAAAACAATCATAAACAAAGCGAGACAGATTTCACCCAGCAGGAAATGATTTGCATCATCTAATAACGCAAGCCTGACACCATAATGCTTGTCAGATGAATAAATGATGCTGCGGAATGTGAAAATCTGTTGTTTTCAGTGAAAATATACACGGACCACAGAGACTAATACCACAAAGTTGTTGCCTCTCTAAACTTCCCCAGCCCAAGTTTTAAGTTACAACAAAAGCACGTTTCTCCTGCCAAGACAGCCATCAAGGTTTTAACTCTAAATTTATGGAAAGTCATTAGAGCCTCAGGTTCAGTCTCATGAAATATCAAGAGGCCTTGTTGTTCTTATGAAAATCTAAACTTTGACATCTTCTACGAACCCGGTCCCCCAGAAACTGCATTTACATACTGGTGTCTGTCTCGTTTGACTTGTACTGTCTGAATCATTTTCACTGGCAACATGTCCTTAAGTCATGTAGGTCCATTATTCTACCATACGGATGTTATAGTCAGTCCAAAATAGGTGGTTGTTTTAAGTGAAGGACTTTAACTCTTGAGATACGAGCTCACATCTTTAAAGACTGGGACAGAGGGTGTGGGGCTTATTAGCATAAATGCTAATAAAAATTAGCTTTAGTCACAAAGTGTACAGAAAAAGTTTATAGAAAACACTTGAAACTTCCTATTTTCACCGAGAGACTTTATATAGAGATGGACGACATGACAGATCCTCAAAAGTGAAGCCAAAGAGTCTCAATTATAGGTCATAAATAAGCATACGTCAGATAAATGTTTTTCAAAAATGGTTTCTGTCATTTTAAGTAGTTCTTATTACACTGATGATGGTTATTTTTTCGAGTAAGGTTGGTTTGATGTTATGAAAACAGGGGAAAACTTTATGTAAATATTTGTCGAGCATTTAAATCGTTAGGACTTAGCCACTGGGGTGAAGACATCATCTTCCATCTTTATTTACAGTCTATGTTTTTACCTGGCTGAAAGGATATCGTAATCATCAGAAATCATCCTCTACTTGTAATTACAACAAAGTTTTTGTATATTTTGTCATGTTTAAGTATAAAAGGACCTGAACTATAATAACTTATTAATTTACCTGTGAAAAGCTTGTATCATCAGACAAACTCAGACCATTGACGTTTAAACTAACTTTAACAAACTTTCTGTACAGTGATCTTATCATGGAGAGAGTCATCTGCACGACATGTGACAATCTCGTATGTAAACAAATTCCCAGGAAGTGTGAAATTTGTAAGAAGCTTGATACCCCAGAAATGAAAGGGACGGAAAAAGTGTGGTTGCAGTTACTGTGGGAAATACTCGTTTGATGGTGTATCTCGTGTCCCATAAGTCAAGTCGGCAGCGTGGAGGAGGAATCGGAGCCTGTCACCGTCATGTTCTCCTCTCATCGGTAGAGACACGCCACCAATAACAACACTTAAGTTAATTCCCACAGCTGCGGCAGGCCTGACACCATACATCGGCCCACATCAAGCAGGGTCACAAGTTTGCTCCCCCGCCACAGCCAGTAAGTCTGTGTCAGCCATGACTTCAATTATCAAAATGAAAATGCGAATCCAAGTAATTAACAGTGTGCAAATCATGCTGCACTCTAATAAAGCTCTGAGTTCAGCCAAGACCCAAAAACTGGTTGGTGTGGACATTTTCAAGCAACCCTCAAGTTTGTCATTCCATCGCTCTGGCAGCGACCACAGCACAACAGAAATAACAGGAGTCGTTTGGCACCAGAACATCTCGTGCATCTGCGCGCACGCTGGGGCTTTGATAGTTTCTCGAGTGCCCACAGGGAGAAGCAGATTCCTCCTCTCGAAATAACCGGCCGTTAAAGTAGATGATGTGTTTCAATTTGCCGTCTTGCGAGGAGATGCAGCAGAAGGGAACCCGCGTGTCGCTTAATGTGGGAAATGAGGCAAACTGCAAATAAACACACGACACTGGCAAAAACAAATCAGTCAAATAAGTACTTCTCTTCTGAGACTTCTGAGAAGGATGTTTACGATAATCTCTGGAAAGCATTTTCTCCGCATGGTTGTTTTGATGGGTACTTTTAATTGTACACTATACAAAACTAAAGCCTAACATTTGCTTTAGTATAATTTTTAATTAAAGTGACAGGGAATATTTAATTTAAGTGTTTTTTCCAACTAACTTTACTAAAGATATAATAATTTTATCCTTCCTGCCATATTTTTCTCATATACCCTGAAACATGATCAACATAGAAGGCCTCGTGCTGCTTCCCCCTGATTAGTTTTTTGAATTCTCTGTGCATCTTTGACATTAACGAGCGCTCTGGTTGGCCGGACGTGTTCATACCTGCAGGTGTGTTTTACTGAAGGAGTGAACGCAGCACTGGGACAAAGCTTCGGAGTAGTTCTTGTTTTCTTGTGGTTTCTCTTTCTTGTAAACATCTGTGTTTTGGAATTCATCCAAGTGAAGATCCTGTTTACTCTTGCTGTTTTAAAAATGCTGTTTTTTAAGATTAAAAGAGTAAAAATACCTCACTGGCATTCACCAAAGTAGTAGTCAAGATAAAATATAACAGGAAAAGTAAAGGAACCTATGCATTTTTGATAATTGATTTTGATGTGGAACAAAAGCAGTTTAAATAGAGAGCCGTTAAAAGAGCAGAGGTGAGTGATTGGGTTACTGTGGTGTCAGGGAGGCAGCAGGATGTCAGCAGAGCGGTGAACAGGTTACGGCCTGTCCTGCATTTAGAGAGCTGCCTCTGAGCTGACATGAGGAATGTGTCTCCATATAGAGCGTGAAATCTGTGCCATGCAGTTTCCCTCCGTACGCCTGAAACGAGCAAAACGTGAAGAGAAAGACTCTATCTCTGCAGGGTCCGGAGCTCAGAGTGGAGTTTTCAAGAAGTTGTACTGTAACTGGGGTTGTTGAGCTTCAGGTTTGTTGATATAGAATAATAAAGAGATAGTAGTGTGTGACTTGTGGTTCAGATAAAGACTCAGGATGTGAGCAGATTGTTCTTTGTTTGTGGGACAGATTACAGATTGAGATCAGACAGGTAACATTTGACATATATTCGTTTTTTGTGTTTAACTTTATTATATTCTCTGTTTCATGAACTGTATTTCTTGTAATTGAATTGCTGTTTTTGTATATTCCTTTTATTTTCTTTCTGTTAATCACTTTCTAACTTTGTTACGTAAAGAGTTATAGAATCAAAGTTCATTAGCATTATTACGTATATTGGTTGAGAGTTTGATATATATTTCTGTAATGGATCATTGTGATCAAAATCTCAGAATAAAGGTAGTGAGGAAACATTCCGTTATATCAGTCAATTGTGGTTACTTTATTTAGTCGATAGCTTATATAAGAAATATCAGACATGTACAGTATATCAGTCAATATCTAATACAATACCACAATATTCCTCAGTAGGCATTAAAGATTCAGGCATACAAAACTAAATCCTTACAAAGAGACACACTAATTCCTCCCTGAGTCGCTCTGTCCTTCAGACAGGAGGGAATTCTTCCAGGAGGCAAACTACGGTCATCCTGGCGTGAACTTTCCTGACCTCCACTGCCTGGGACTTGACCTTTCACCCGCTGCTGTGGAGCTGATTGTGGTGTCAGAGGGCTGGAGATGAAACCTTTTAGTCAGGGGAAATGAATCTTCCACATGCTGCTGGAGGAATGTCACGGTCCAGACGGACCGGAGTTTCCCCCCTGGGTGTTCAGGAATTCAGGCACCTGTGAAATTCCCTTTAGTCTATTCAGGAGAGGCGTCAAGCCTCCGAAGGTACAGGCACAAAGACAAGGGACCAGGAGGATGCTTCGATTCTCCAGAGACAAAGTCCTTGTCTGGTACTGGTCCCCTCAGAGCCGTTTGTTCTCTCTCTGTGGCTGTGGGCTCAAAGGACGAGTTTTATCACCTTCCTACGAGCTTCCTCTACGCTTCACTAAGACAGTGGGTGGAATTCAAAGCTCTGAACTACACAGGACAACAAAACTGGGCCTTTTTGTTCATGTCCTGCTCAGTCAATCAGTGTCAGCGCGGCCGGCCGTCCACACAACGAGTGGGTGTCACATTTCATATCCTCTGGGAGCAGAAGCTTTGAAGCAGCAGCTCCTGAATGACAGCGATGGCAGAGATGCTCGCTGTTGACGGCGCTGCAGACACACACCGGGGACAGATTCTGAATTCTGCACTGAAGTGAAAACAGTTTCATCATCTCACATCACAACTGCAAGTCGGGCAGCGGGTATAGCGGGTCGTCCGCTAACCAGACGGTCAGGGGTTTGATCCCCGTCTCCCCCACTCTGCATGCCGAAGGGTCCTTGGGCCAGACATCTCACACGAGGGCGTTAACGGAAAACATGAACGCAAAAGTGACAACAACAACAACAACAGAAGCCACACGATGGAAACGCAACCACAATGGAAGTAAGTGACGACGGATGTTGACAATGAGATGAACAGAGTTACTTAGTGCGGTTAAGTTCCACATCATTTGTGAAAACCAATAAAAATACTTGTCTTAAAACAAACTTTAGTTCAGATAAAAAGACTTATTAGATGTAATTAAAAACCTTTGTCGAATATTATCTCTAAAATTTAACAAGGAAAATTCAAAAAGATGAAGAATTCCAAAGAAATATCCACCGTTCAGTTGTGTTTCAGTTCAGTCTGTGGGACTACACAGTGAGAGCTTTGAATCTGTTTTAACCACGTGTGGCTGCAGGGGGCGCTGTTGCTCGGTAAAAGCTACATAGTGTTGCTTTAAGAGGCAAAAGCAAAATTCCTGACTGGACTTAATTCTGCTGATCCAGGAAACATGATCTGATCACTGACCAGCTTGCCCAGATCCGTCCAACACATCTCATTGTCTTTATTTCACATTTAAAAATACATCAAGCGTGTAAATGTTGGTAAAGAAGAAAAATCCTGTGCACGAGTTCGTCTGATTTTGATTCCTCGACCAGTCAGGTTCAAGCAATTTGTGTCGCTGTCAAGTGTGTTTTCTCTTGTTCAGGATCAAACTCACAGAGAAACACTTACCATGCATGAACACCTCAGAGGTTAATTAAATTATCTGACCTCAGATCTGCTAAATCATCACTACAGAGCCAGACGTGACAGAGGAGGACAAACACTAGAGTAATCTACCAGGCTCAGGTTCTGCACTGTAGACGAGCTGCAGAGTCACATGAACCCTTCCATTACTCCTGAGCCTTCCCCTTAAAGTACATGTTGACAAACACCAGAGCTCTGCAATTAAAAGGCCTCGGCCTCCGAGACACAGTGACTGCGTGCTGACGAAGTTCGGCGATTGTTCCCCTGTCATATAAACCTTGTAATTACCTCGTGGCGATAGAGGCTTCTCCTCTCTGCAGGGCTGACAGGTCGGCGAACAGAAATAACCCCGAATCTCCTCCCGAGCTCTGCAGAGAAACAGCAGAGTCTCAACCTGGAGCACGGAGCCTGACACTTTGTTTCAGATGTAAACAGGAAGAAGGGGCTGTGTGCCAGAAACTGTGACAGGAAGCGTGCGCTAAAAGGTTTGGGAAGTGTGGAGGAGATCCTGATGTGGAGGACTGGATGTTTGACACACAGGAGAAGTGGATCATCAGTCGCATTGTTAAACTTGTTAATTGTCTGTACAGAGACAAGAAATGTGAACAAGCTATTGGTGTCTGCATATATTTCTTTTATTTTATTTATGTAGTGTAAAGATATTAATCCTCACGTCTTCTGTCCTCATGATTAACACCCATCATTATCTCATAAGAGGCTGCCTCTTCTGGGAGATGATTTCCAGTGATCTATTGCTTGTTGCATACCTGATGTGCTCCAGCCTGTCGTCACCTGAGAGACCAGGGTTTAGAATTCAATTCAATAAAAACATCACATTCCCAGAGAAGCTTCTTTTTGCTGAATAAGCAAAACTAGACACCTGCAGACTTATTTCACAGCTCAGCAGGTCGGACATTCTGTGTCAAATCATCACACTTTAGGGACCTGCCACAGATTTTAATGAGGTTTGGCAGAATTCCCCTGAATAAGTCAAAACCCTGTTAGCCCATATCTCAAGACACATACAATTTAGTTTTCATATGTTTTTCACGAGACGCCCAATTTTCATTTGCAAGATTACGCAAATACTGCTCAATAGAAAACCACGAAACTTGGGTTATGGGTCAGGGAAGAATCCAATACATTTTGGAACGGATCCAAACCAGGGGGCAGCTCCAGGAATGTTTAGTTTTTCTACATCATCTTAGTTTTTTCTGAAAAAATGTATTCCAAATAGATCTGCACCAAATCCATCTAGTTTTAATGTGTATTTAAATGTCATTATTACAGATTTCCTCCACCTGCAGCCACTGAATGAGTCCATTGCTGGAAATGACATTATGTGCTTAAGTAATTTGACTCGTTAAAGGTTAAAGAATCCGATGACGTTCTCAGACTCATGTCTCCAGTGGACACACAGCTCAGCAGCTGCCCTCGGAGCCAGAGGGAAAACCAATGTTTCTGGCTAAAGGCCAAAACATCCTGTCACTACTGGTTAGAAGAAATGCTTTGATGTACCAGTGGCCTGTGCGGCTCTAACACCACGCGTGACGTTTCCTCGCGGCGCTCGGGGGCGTCGCCACAGCTACTCCCATGGTTATGTAACCGCAGTATAAAGGGAGACCTGAGAAACGCTGTGGAAAGGTCTGCTTCACCAGTCAGTAAAGACTTATTCTTCTGTCCTCAGCGTTTCTCTCCACAGCTCATGAATCCATCAGCCACTGCATTAAACCCAGGTAACTGCTTATAATGTCGTGGCCGATTGGTCTAAATAACAAACATCCAGACGCTGACGGCTCGTTGCTGCAGGGACTCGGTTTGTTTGGATTTCCACGTGACGGCTGCGGAACTATGTTACACGGCCTAAAGCATATAAACCCGGAGTGGAAGGGAAAACACATTGAGCCTGACCTACAGCAGAGACTTAACCTTCACTGAGGCACAGCAGCCTCGTGGCCCCGGGGCCCGGACTCTTATCTGACTGTTTGTTCAGAGCTGCTCTTCTTCAAGTGTCTCAGATACGAGCCTTTGTTGGGTCGGACGATCAGTGTCTGTCAAAGCGCTCGACTCTGAACCGACACAGTCTCTGAATCAGCTCACGAGACCCGGAGGGACCTCACCAGAAGAGGAGCGGGACACAAGTGTGTTTACTCAAGGGCTTTGTTTGGAGCCTCTTGTACTTCACTTGGTTTTCTTTCTATTTTATGGCACTTTATTTTTCTAGTCTACTTGATATGACAGCGACATTCTACTCCACAACATTTAAAATAAACACTAGGGTCGTTTGTTGCTTTATAGACTAAACTTAACAGTGTTTGGAATACGTTAAAGGTTCAAACAAGAGACTGTCGATAAAGATGTGAGACGCATCCCCACTTCCTCTCTGTCGTACAGAAATGAAACAAAAACATATTGGATACATGTGACGCCGTTTTGGGCTCAGATCGTAATCGAGGTCTTGAAAGTACTTGACCGATTTTTGACTGAATAATGAACAGTTAAACATCAGCATGATAAGAACTACCTCCATGACAGAAACCATCTTTAAAAATGTACTCTTTAGTCTGGTACATGTCCCGTCTGCTAACATGGAGGAGGCAGGGTTAATATACAGTCTATGGTTAAAAGGATATACAGCCCAAAAAACAGGAAAATTCTCATACATCTCAAATACTCATGCATCTGTATTAATAATCATCAATGGATTGTAATAATACTTTTGATACTTTATATAATGTATAATACTTAATATTGTGACATCATCTTCTAACAGAATACTTCATACTAGCCAACTATCTAATAACTAACTAACTAGCTAAAATAGAATACATGATAGTCAGATGTTTGGCATGTGACCCAGTAAATAACTCTTTGAGAGGTGAATTTATTCAATATTTCACAAAAAGAACAACGATTTGGTGAAGCAGAACTTTGTTTTTTCATCTTTCCGTCTCCGTTAATCATCTCTCGACCCCTCAGTTTTATCTGGTGACCCAGTAGGGAGCCTGACCCTTGGGCTGGGAACCACTGAACCCAGTGGTACCCAGCCCAGTACTACCTACCTGCAAATGAGCTCAAATCAACTTTCCCTAGAACAGCTGCAACAGTAAAAAGCTGTTAGAATCAGTAATAATGTCATTTATCATCATAAATCAGTCACAGGGAACGTTTTACTGCACTTTTTACGTTGTGACAACAATATAATATCCCTCCCTTCCCTTTTCCTTTGGTCCATCTCCCGTGAAGAGATTTAAGATGCAGAAAACCATTTTCCCTCCACACGGACGCGTGAGAAAGGAATTTGGACGTCCAAACACACCCCCACTCCCAGACTCCCAGCCAGACATTCTGCTCATCCTGCTGATACATGATGATGTTTAAACTCTGCCGTGTTTCCGTGAGTCAGCTCAGGGACTTTCAGATGATCCAAGAGGAGCAGATGTGAGTTTCATATCAGGTGACGCTCTCCATAAAAGTTGTTTGGGCGATTTGTTAAATATTCAGCTCCTTCTGAGCAGAGACTCTTATCGTTAACACAGAGGCAAAGTACAACACACACAAGGAGTGAATCAGCACCTGGCACTTGGATAAACATGAACATTAAACCTGAACATTTATAGCTTTTGCATAAAGTTTTACAAGTTCAAATTATCTTTAGCGTTAAAGAATGTGTTTGCTAGGTTTTATTTATGTTTCCTCTTTCCTTCCCTCTCAAAGTGCTGCTTTAAAGTTGCTTGGCGACGACTCAGAAGGAAAACCAATGTTTCTCCACGGCTGCTGTAAGTGAAAATGAGAAACAATATTAATCTGCAGCTTTGTTTTATAGCTTCATCCATGTGGCTTTGATGTATTTAATAATTTTTCTATATAAAACTGGTCTCTAGAGGGAAATCCTTAGATCAGTGTAATAGAGTTTTCTACTGAGATAAATCAAAAGGCTGAGAGTCAATTATATATATATTGTTTAGTAAAATGGACCCTTGTGTATATTTTCTTCTCCTCCCTCCTGGACCCTCCTGAACACTGCCAGCCAAGCCAGGGTTTATTTTATGTGTGTGTTTATAATGCAGGAAGCTGGAGAAGCTATTTTAGTTTCCTGCACAGAGTGAAAAAGGGGAAAGCGGGCGGGTGCTTTCTTTCTGGCGCGACTGCGATGGTTTCCCAAAAATATACCTGCGGCAGACACAACAACAAACCTCTGTGTTTCATTTCTTTCCCTTGTGGATGAGCCCCCATGTAATTATCGGCCTGAGAGGAAGTGACACACAGCTCACAGATGTAAATATGGGCAGAGGGCAGAAAAAATCATTTTGGTTGACTGAAAGCACAGTGGAGAAACAATTAGTCACTAAACCGTTGAGTATTTTTGATTAATGGACACAAGTGGGCTGGAACACAGAGGAGTCTGTGTGACGGCCGGGCGCCGGGTGAACAAGTCAGACGGGTTAGGGGGAGAGAAAGGTGAGGTTACATGAAGGGTTCCAGAAAAAACTCTGATGTTCGGTTCAGGGCAGCAAATTAGTTTATTCTGAATTCATGTGAATGTGACTATTCTCAAAAGTTAGGAAAGGAAACCATGTAAAGGTTTGGAAAAAGAAGAGGGCATATTCACCCATCATTCTTGCTACTAAGCAGCAGGGGATTGAACCACCGACCTTGCAGTTATAGGATGACCCGCTCTACCTCCTGAGCCACAACCATTCTAATACATCATCAAATTTTCATTTCAAATCTAGAACATTTCAAATGGTTTTGATGTAGAAACCACGAAGATGTTGGCTTACACACACACACAAAAAAGGTTCCTGTGTTGCATTGAAAAATCAAATATTGTAGATTTGTTCTTGTTTGTTCTCCACACTGTAAAGAAAAATCTGTTACTTTTACTCAGAACAAAACTCAGAAAAGTAAAGTAAACAAGTCATGGTAAGTCCAAAATAACCTTTATTTTGTTAAGAAAACAAAAAAAAATATATAATCTCACATCTTAACTTTAATTGATGTTTGTTTAAAGCAGATCTCACAGTGTTAGAGCTCAGCTCTGGTTTCCAGTGTTTAAAAGCTTCTCGGCTGTTAAAACCTTCACTTAAACTTTCCAAGCTGCTGTAAACAGAACATTCAAAGATCTTCTTATGGTTTCAAACTTCACACAGTGGCTGTTGTTGTCCCTGTAGCTGAGCACATGCAGCACATTGTGATGTGAGCAGCTACATTTCAGAGAAAGGCAGAAAGAACAAAAACAATAGCCGCCTCTTTGTCTCTGTGTGATTATCCTCCGCAGCATTTCAGATTGATGAATAAATCATTATCACAAGCCCCAACAGACGAGTCTCCATCTCTTCATCTCCTTCATGGGTTTTAATGGTCTAACCACACAGAGGACGCTGAGGGGGACGAGCGGCTCGGAGAACAAGTGCTGCCTTGTTGAACGCTCACACTCGCAGCTCGCTGGCGTCCAGCGGCCCGGCGAGGGAGGCGGGATCATATAACACTGCCTCGTTTTTCTCAGGGATTTTTGTGGTTTGAGCAAAAGCCGTCCTGGCCACTGGCCTGGGGATTTAAATTGAAAAAAAAGAGAGCTCAATCCAAAAATGCGTCTGCCTCCTCCTGCATACTGAAGAGTCACCCCCGCTCTCATTTCACAAAACTTTTCTCTTTCGGAAACTTTATATAGGCTCCTGTAAAATCATCATTTGTTGGTTTAAGTACCTGTTATGGTTTAGGTTCCTGTTATCACAAGTTGAAGTGATTGACATTGATGATTAGAAGAATCAGATGGAGAAGTGAGGAGTGTGAGAAACCGGAGCCGGAGAGTTTCTGTTTGTGTTTGTGGTCGGCTGCTCGCCACTGAGGTGGAGAGAGTGACTCCGGTTGCAGTCGTGGACATCGTCTCATCACGTCTGCAGATAAACAGAAGCCTCCGGGGGTTAAACTGAGTACACACTGCTAAGTATATGTACTAAAGTAATTTATAACTCTGAGGTACTTGTACTTCAGTGTTTTTTCAGTTATCAAAGCAGGCACCTCAGGCTTGACCAGCTGGAGGAGACCAAAATGGAGGAATAGATGTTTATAATGCGACTCTCTAACTGCCATGTTTGTTCATTTTCCTCCCACTTTTATTTAAGAAATAACGTGTTTGGCAGGTTGATTATATTCCACTTATAAATGTATATAATGACTCATAATTGGTATACGGATAATACTGTATATATCCTGATATTGAAAAATGTAGTGAATGACGACTGAGCCAATCCACTTGGAACCATAGACTGTAAATAAAGATGGATGACACGTCTTCACTTTCCCCAAACGCCTCCATCTGGCGCCAATGACGTGATTCGGAGGATGGAGCCACAGTATTTAGGTCAAGTTGATGAACCGTCTTCTATAAAAAAGTATTTGAGTTTTTCTTTTGTCCCATCCACTAATATGGAGGAGGCAGTGTTTATGACCTATACTGAAGCCAGCCACCAGGGGGCAATTGAGACGCTTTGGCTTCACCTTTTAGGGAGCTGTCATGTTGTCCATCCAGCCTCTGCTCAGAAAGAACTGACTTTGACCTGCTGATGGCGCTAGAGTAAGAAATCAGAAGATCACATGAATTCATCCTCTGGAGAGCATGAACTCTCGTCAAGGTTCTTACCCTGAACCACAGGTGACGAGTGAGAGGATCAGATACATCAACTGGGGAAAACTTCATGAGACATTTCAGTCTGAACCAAGGGATGAATCCACACAGCTGTGACATCATCAATCGAAGGACTTTACCAATGAATTGCGTCATCGCTCTGTGATCCAGAGTCTTTTCATTCCTGCAGAACTTTCCTGTGGAGGTGAGAACATGGACCACAGGAACCCAAGTGGACCAGAGCGGCTAAATGAACCAGCCACTGAACCAGCAGTGATGCCATCTGCCTTCATTTTCCTCTGCACAACAATAAAACAGGCGTGTGCCTCTCCAGCGCAGAGGAATGTGTGTGTGTGTGTGTGTGTGTGTGTGTGTGTGTGTGTGTGTGTGTGTGTGTGTGTGTGTGTGTGTGTGTGTGTGTGTGTGTGTGTGTGTGTGTGTGCTCGATAAATCAAATCCAGTGAGGCGGCATCAGTTGAGTGTGCAGGCAGCTTGTATCAGGCAATCAGCTCAGTGTTCTTCCACGTGCACGGCACACTGCACGGCCTCTCTGCAGTGGAACATCAGAGCGGACTGGTGCAAGCAGAGGAATCCCTCTCCAGCCCCGTCCTCTTCTCCTGCTCCTCCTCACAGAGGTTAATCCCTCTGGACTCAGGAGCTGCACTGATTACAGATCTGCTGCAGAGTCCCACTCCCCTCCACTAATCCAGGGGGGAGGAAGAGATGAAGAGGCTCCAGAGAGGATCATGGGAGATGTGACCTCACATTTGTCACAGCAGATAATGAGAGGGACACAGTAGATAAATCACCTCGAGTGTAATAGAGGCTGGGACACAGCGACGGGCCCTGAGGTGGAGGAGAAGCAACTTGTGACCTTTAAAGCACCAGCACCAGTCTGCTGTATACACCCAGAGGCTGGGCACTCACCAACATGAGGGCAACAGCGACACCTGCTGGCAGGAAGTTCAACTAAAGACATCCTCCTGTAGTTTTATCCATGTATTTTCTTATGATTTCTGGTTCTTACAAATTCTAAATAATCAAACTTGACCTTTTACACCTTACTGAACCAATTTACTGACTTAGAGTCCTGCTGATAAAGATACATTCTCAGTGTGAAAAACAGGACAAAGAGGTGTTGTTCGGAGTCAGAATCCAAATTGTGCTGAGCAAGTTTTCACATATTTGGCACATCACGATTCAACAACAGCACAATTTTAAAGAAAGATAAATAAAGTCCTGCAAGTAGCATGGAATAATAAATAGAGATTAATGTGTATCAATAAGTAACCTGCGATATCTTATTTAAATGGTCAAGCTCGACAGTTTTATGAAGGAAAGTGCAAAGTTTCTCAATATGAAACGTGAAGAACACGTGAAACGTTCTAGACGGTAATGAAAGAAGATATAATCCAGAAAAAATATCTTTGTCTGCAGGATGTGAAACAATAAACAGGACAATTTAAAAACTGTAACATGCTCTATATGTACAGGTGGGATATAACTTGTACATTTACTCAATTAGATCTCCTGCACAGTACAAATACAAGTACAAGTTTGAAGTACTTACAATGTACTTCCACTAGATGTATTTTACAGTTATTGTTATTCATTACTTTATTAAGTTAGGACGTTATACTGCAAATAAGAATATTGTTGAAGACTAATCCAGTGATCCAGACCATTTCTGACTTGTGAGACCTGAATTCTCTTCATTCTGCTGTTCTGCACTTTTCCTACAGTAAGAGTTTGAATGCAGTACTTGTACTTGTATTGTTCCACAGGTTATTGAGTACCTGATGTGAATACTTGTCCAACGGCTGATACACCATGTACCAGTATTAACCCTCATCTTCTCCAAATATTTGATCCTTGTTTGTTTTCCAGAATGTTTCTGGAGCCATTTAAATTCATTCCAGCTGTTTCATTTCCCTTGTTGATGAAGCATAGTGTTTGTGTCAGTTAAGTTATTGTAAACAACACAAACGTCACGAGTTAATCCTTTATTCAAAGTAAAGTTCAAAACAATAAGGAGCTCAGAGTAAAATGTGAACGCTACAAGCTGTAAATAGGGATCAGGTAAAAAAACAACACAATAATACTCTGTTTTAACCCTCAACAAAAAGATTAATTAGATTTTGTTCATAATTAAAAAACAGCATTAAAATCTAAATTAAAAGTGAAATCTGTATTAAAACCACTGCTCACACACACACACACACACTGCCCCTGCTGACTGAGGAGGATACACACTGAGAATCGGAGTGATAATGGATAGATTTTTATAATTCAAGTTAATTTGACCTTTCAGACTAAATAAAAGTCACATTAAAAGTGGTTAAAAAAACAAAACAGGGTTCTCTTTGTGTTCCGCACCACAGCAGCATCAGGACGGATTCATACAGGCTCTTTAATTATACGACCACATGCACACACTGAGCTGTGGACCCACCGACAGGCCGACAGCTCGTCTCAGTCCCTTAAGTAAACTTCCTTTAAATGTCAAATTAAACCTCAGATTGTTAATATT
This sequence comes from Limanda limanda, assembly GCF_963576545.1. Classification (NCBI taxonomy): domain Eukaryota; kingdom Metazoa; phylum Chordata; class Actinopteri; order Pleuronectiformes; family Pleuronectidae; genus Limanda; species Limanda limanda. The sequence continues at coordinate 21,824,308 of NC_083647.1, read as the reverse complement.
ATGAGACATTACGGGGCCAAACAGCATCTACAGTACATTCACCAGGTATCTTACTGTACTTGGACTGAATGTTACTATATTCCAATTGGTCAAATTTACTTATAACAAATGGTCTGTATTTACCTCAGGTATCATATCTTCTTCCATTTAAACGGTTAGTTCCTCAGCTGGTCTTGTTTTCTGCAGCTAAGAGTGAATCTGTCAGTCTGTGTTTAAGTGCAATCGCTGAGAAAAGCACAGATGATGTCAAAAGGGATAAATCAGAAGGACCTGCGTCGACGGGATTCACTCTTTATACAAACTGAGGAAAACAGATGTTTATCACATTTGTTCAAACCACAGAAAGATTCACGGAGGATTCCACGGGTCAGAGTTGACCTGAAGGAGGATTTACAGGATTTTTCTTACTTTCTTTGACTGTGTGGACATTTTGAAAAAAGAGTATTGACATGTCTGAACAGGCCTTGGCAGAAGTACGTGTTCTCCACGTGTCCTTCTAGTTTACAGACTGATCAATGTTGATCCCCCGCATCATGTGACAGCATTGTCTTTTATCAGAGTGTGTGATTGATTAGAACTTCAGCTGAATCAGAGCAGTTCAGTTTCTGAACATACAAACCAAACACATCTTACAGGTCTGAACTGAAAGCATTCAACATGGTGGCTTTTATTGTGAAATCACCACTTGACGAAAACAATGTGCGTTTGCGGTCACATGAAACCTCGGCGCTTCCGTTTATCTCCAATTTCTGAATGTGAAACTTTGTGTGAACACTGACGTCCGGTTGAGTTGTCATGGTTTGTAAATTAAGCCTACATAACATGACAACATGTACACTTGAGCAGAAGCGTAACAATTCAACAACAAAATCCTGAAATGCAAGCCTGGTATAATAATAATAATAATAATTCAGAGGAAAACATGTAATAACACACAAATCTTAAAAAACAAAACAATGCATAGCATAAACAACCCTGCAAATTCCAGCTCCACTGCACGTCGTTGCAAACCTCAGCCAGGCCGTTTGTTCGCTGAAGTGAAATCAGGTGTCAGGAGTGTTTCTTCAGCTTCTTCCAGGCGGAGCCGGCTGATCAGGCAGAGAGGGCGGAGTCTGCAGCGCTCCCGTTCGGGACGAGGGGAGGAGGAGAAAAGAAGCGAGGTGTTTCAGAGGAAGAGGACGAGAAGAGGAAGGTTAAGGGGGAGGTTTGGGGCTCCCTGCTGTAAACACTGTGTCTCAGGACCAAGGCTCCTCCAGCTCTGAGGCGCTCTTCTCAAAACGAGTACGGGTCAATGTGAAGCTCCACACTGCTGCTCTAAGTGTCCTCTTCATCCTCTTCCTCACGGCTGCACACCACCCTCTTCCTCAGAGATTCGTCAGCCAAACCCTGTCCCTTGGGCTCCGGGCGGCCCTCGGGGGACCCTCTTCTTCTCCTCCAGACCTCATCCTGGTCTCCGTCCTCCTCCTCCTCGTCGTCTTCGTCGTCGTCTTCCTCACCATCGGCCTCGTGCTCGTCCTCCTGCTGGTGGAGTAACCTCGCCTGCTCCAACGACTGTTTCTCTGCAGAGTCACAAGCACGATCACAATCAGGCACGGTAAACGATCCAGTTACAAACCGACCACAATGAAAGGTATTCTATTAACTGTTTAATTTTCTCAATATATACATATAAACCAGGACTGGATCAGTAAATTATCTTATAAAACTCACTCTGGTAATAATTAGTAGAAGAGAATCGTCGAGAGGGGAAGGCAAAATCTGCAATGAACACCAGCAGCTGAAAAGACAACAACACCCATTAATTCACTGTTAATGTCCGTGTACAAAGTTTCAATTCTGTTTCTCTGTTAAATGAAAGTGCTCAGAGGAAGAGGAATCGCTCACCAGACCGAGAGCGAGCCCAGAGAACAGAGTGGCCAAACCAAATATCACATACGATCCCCAAACAGGAATCCCCAGCTGGTCCGTCAGGTAATTATGACAACGCTGGAAAACACACAATCACTTTAATGGATCAAATGTTACAGAACAGTTTCAGAACCAAGTTAACCAGACACCAGGCGCCTATAGAATATTGTGCTTTCTTTTCATTTAAAACAATAAAAATTCCAAAACAAATAATTCATTGATTTAAGGAAGAACGATTGTGCAACTCGGCTCTGAATCACATCAGTGAGTCACACTGTTGGTGACATGTTATTCAAGAACTGAACTCAACACCAGACACTGGAAATAAGTAACTACAACAATCATTGATGTGTTTTCTTTAAGTTTAACTCTCTGTCCCACAATATGCATCATCTATTATACAAGTGAGCTACAGTTACACCTTTTCTTTATCTATTGTTTCAGTGCTGTATCCGGTTTAAACGTACATAAGATTTTTTGGTATCCCCCATTATACTTTGTACTTAAAGTATTCGAACCCAGCTACACTGGACCGCACATTCTTCCTTCAATGAACTGTGTGAAATGGTCTTAATAGTTTACTATGTGAAATCCTCACTTACCCGGATAAACATGGAGAGCTTGAACAAAGCAGACATTGAATTCATTCTGTCAGAAGGAGGAGAAACAACAAGAGAACATTGGCTTGTAAATTAACAGAGATTTGTCTGTAACATCAAGAAAAACAGTAACATCACAACAAACGTTATTATCAAGATTAATCCTGAACACAAATAGTGAAGAAGAAGAAGGTTTTGTTTGTGGTTTTGGCTTCAAAGCAGCAGAGACACAACAAACAGAGACAACAGGGCAGGCAGGTTCTTTTCTGTTACTTCACAGTAAACAGGAACAACAGTAACTGATGGTTTCACGATAACATGCTCTACAGATCTGAAGCTGAGGGACTGTGGATGACATTAAACAATAACTAGAAAACCTTCTTGCAGTGTTGACACATTTAACAACATATTACAAGCACTTGCCTGGGGTTATGTATCCCCGCAGTTTACAAAAGCAGATGAGGTCATAAGGTGTTTGCACCTTGTGAAAACTGAGGGGTTTATAACTTTGTACGCTCTCGACCTAAATATGTAAAGAATTGGATAAACTCACAACAGTGAGGACGGCCCAAACCAAGAGGAAATGGGCTCCACTGCTTTCCATTTCTGTTCATCCACGAAGCTCAGGAAGTCGTCTTTAGTGCGAGCGCCCTGGTACTTCCGGAAGACGCCGTCCTTACAGCTGAGACACACACACACACACACAATGAGTCATGTTTTCTTTGGAAACATCTCTGTGATGGATATACTCAATTTAAAACCAGAATATGCAGCAAATTCACACAAGATGCTCAAGTAAGAGAACAGATTTTTCTTTATGTTAAAAAAACAAAGGATTAATTAAGGTACCAAAAACATTTGCAGATTAATTTTCTCTTGCTTGACAAATGAATTAAAGTGTGTAGCTCAGATTATAAACAAAGTTAAAACCAGAAGGTGTAGTTCTTTCAAGACTTTACAGCAGCATTTCAAAAACCACAAGCAGTCACACTGAACAGGAAGCAACAAAAGACACACACAAAATAACTCAGAACTCACTGGTAAATAGTAGGAAGTGAGGTGATGATGAATCGCCCGCTCAGACCTTAAACAGGAAGGAAGTGTGAAGAGTGAGCAGGAAGAAGCATTTCTGACTCATAACTTGATTTGGCAGACAACTGAATTCACCTCCGACGACAAACTGGCTAAACACTAGAAAAATACAATCATATGCAATACATGACAATAAAGTTGCCTCATTATGAACTCCTCTGGGTTGAAGCTTCTTTTCTGTGTTGTTTTTCCAAGTTAAAATTTGTATTTTATTGTCCCGATTACTCATTTTGTTTTTTAATCGGATGACTTGACTATGCTTCTTTGAGTTTGTTCTGTTTGTACCAGTCTGCTCTCACTGGTTTATTAGACTGCGGTTATTTTTAAAGAGGGTTAGGGTGACAGCAGCATTATCTATAAGAAGAACAGACAGAGTGAACATGGTGTAAATTACGCCGTCGGACTCGTATGCGAATGTCGGGGATGGCTGACACTTGGATGACACTGCAGGAGCAGCAAGGAGGAGTTTTACGTTTTTTTTATCTGTTGTTTGTTACGTTTGAAGTGGTCACCAGTTACTTCAATTGTAATGGATTTGGCTACAACATTGTTTATCCCGGATACTCCAGAAGTGTTTAATGGACTTGCTGACTTCAATGCTGCTTTCCCCTCTAACTTTATAATATTGTATTTTACAATTAAATGTAGATAGCCTGTTATATATTTGAAGACCAATGTCGTCTGTATGAATATGAGAATGAAAGAACAAGGAAATGTTTGGCCAATCTGAAGTGGTACATAGCTGTTAATATTGAGGTGATATAATATATAGTAATTGTTGATTTTCAATCATGAATACTGACGTCTGTAAATACATTTCCCATATTATAACACTCATTCTTGCCAGAAGTGCCTTTTGAGTACTTAATGCTTTATGTGCTAATTTCTATTTTTTAAATGGACTCAAAACACTTCACCCACCACTTCCATCAGCGTAGTGGTGAAGTTTCATTTATCACTGAACTTTTCCTTTGAAGTAAGTCAGTTTGAAATATGACTCATCAATAACAACATAGGAAATTTGACTCCTCTGCTTTGTGTTTCTCTACTTTTTGGGGTTGAAATGTCTAGTTTGACGTTTAACAGATGAACTAGTGAATGAGTGACCACTAGTTGGGAGGTGTGTGGGGGGGGGGGACGACGACGACGACGACGACATACCAGGTTGCTCTGTCACGTCCACCTTGGCGATGTTGACACCCATGTCCTCGCCCCAGGCTGCGAATTCCATCCACACCGGCTGCAGCTGCTGACAGGCAGGGCACCACGGGGCGTAGCTAGGGGGGGGGGAGGAGAGAAAGCTTTTAATTCAACGTAGAAAACTTCGAATAAAGTGCAGAATGAAGGAAGTCAATGTAAAAGTGTTTTACTGAGCACGACCCTGGTGAGCTAGTTGTTAGCATCTACCGGCTAAAGGGTGATAGCTGCTAGCATACACAACTCATGCACTTGTCAGGAGTAACACAACAAGAGGAAGAGGTAACAATTATAAAAACATAACAACTGGACATTTAGGCTTCAGGCTGTTCACTCAAGGGAGTCAACCCCCCCGGAGATGTTAGTTCTAAGAGCTAACTGACAAGCTAGCTAGCTGCCTAGCTGTTAGCATGGGGATGACACTCACAACTCAATCATCCACTCCCCGCTCAGGATCTCCTCCCAGCTGCCGTCGGTCACCTCCCTCAGCCCGGCCGCTGCGGCCCGAACCGGCGGCGACGAGAACTGCGCGAAAACGAACAAACAGCAGAGGAACGAGGGGAGTTTGTTCCGGAGCATCGCTGCGAGCGAACAGCGGCTGGTCGCCATGACAGTCCGAGTGGGAGCAGCACTTCCGGTCGGCTGTCTTCTTCTGGGGTTTACTGACGTGACGTCTGCCAAACAGGATTAAAGTCGCAGTATCGCCACCTGCTGGACCGGAGTGTGCAGCAGGAGATTGCCAGTCAACTAAACTAAACTAAATAAATAAAACTTTTTTTGTCCTGTTTCTCTTAAAGGTTTATTGTGTTCGATTTATGTGAAAGGGATCTATTGGTAGAAATGGAATATAAAATAATCCTAGTGACGTTTTTACTCTAAATTGTACAAATTGGTGTTTTCTTTACCCTAGAATGGGCCCTTTAAATTCAAATACTTTATATTTAAATACTTTATATTTACAGGATCGGGTCCTATCTTCACTGAACCTTTAAGTAGCTCATTAAAGGAGATGCTTGGGGTGAGGAGAGAAAAATGGGGAAGAGAGGAGAGATGAGTGGAAAAGAAGGGAGAGAAGAGAGAGAGATAACCGAGAGGGGGACCTGTTAGGACAATAATCATGTCATTTAAAGATTAAATTTGAACTTTCAAGAACATATGAAACTACTAACCTAGGTGGATTCCACTTCCTCAACAAAACGCCCTGTGTTGGCGAACAGATGAAATTGTTCTTCAGAATCAGGTTTAGCAACAAGGTGACATTCCTCAGTGCATAAACACAGTGTGGGGATCACTTTGATACCTTTGAATAAGGGGAAGAAGGATACGTGTAAATGATCCCCACTAAATGCAAAACGGTTATAGCAGCGTGTCTGTAAAAATAAGAAAGTTCATCATTATTAATCATAAACGTTTGCTAACAGCAGGCGGTGCTATTGCCCCAAAAATATCTGAGAAATGAAGAACAACAAAAACCGCAGTGTATAAATGGTGAGTGTTAAAAGTAATAAAGTTGAATTATTATACTAACTATAGGGAACTACAAGACAGGAACTCCTCCCTTGTTCCCTGGTTGAGACCCTTTAAATATGACCCCATCAGGTGCACATGCTGTGGGAACTGATAATTATTTTTAATCCAGGCCTGTACAGCAGCCATATAAAATTAGGACTGTGCCGGATGGTTAGAATTCGATGCTGAAGATGAAATGATGAAGGCAACACTCATCTCCCGCCTGCACCGGAGTGATCTGGCAAAAGCAAAGGAGAGCAGCAGGAGGATCTGATGTGTCCTGTTCCAACCCGGGGGAGGAGGAGGAGGAGGAAGACAAGAAGGAGGGATGGGAGTCCAGGAAAAGGAGGAAGAGGAATCCTGGGAGCAATAACACAACTGTATCTGGCTCCCTTACAGCTGGATAGGATTAGACACCAGTGAGGAAACGCTGAACCACACAACTGAACGAAAGGTCATTGGCATCCACCTGAATCCCTCCGGCGTAATAATAACTTCTCTATGCGCTGAGTATCTGACACATGGGCACAGAGAGACCACAGGTTATTTATCACGTCCCTCACAATCAGTAACAGTATGTCCAGTGCATGTCAACGTGGAGCTGGTGAGTGTGGCCGTGATGTGTCTTGTCATCAGAGTCCAACAGGAGCCTGAGGCCAGAACCTGATGGAGCCTGAACTGCTGTAGGAAGTGTGTGAGACATATGGCAGCCGAATCGAGTTTTAACAGTTACATGATTGAACGTTTACTCTCCAGAATAAAACGATACCTCTGACAATTTCAGTTAAACCAACGTGGCGCTGACGATTTCCGTTCAGAGCTGGAAAAAGTCGAGCTCATGCATCCAAAGGCCCGACAGTCCCACTTAAATCCAAACCGATTTATGACTTAGGCTCCTTTACGCTACCTCAGCTGCACATTGGTGATATCTACAGTTTTCTACAGTGGCTGATAAAATCCTACCTTCCCTATGAAGCCACATCTAAATCCACTGGATCTGGATTTTATGTGGATTTTGTCTTTTCTGTATTCCTCATGCAAGCAGGGAAGCAATTATGCATTTTGATTTAACTCTTCAACAACCTTGAACTACTGTTTTCAAATGAAAGAAATTCCACAAACTGGGAAAAGAGTGAGTGAAAATCTTGCTCCTCTATTTAGAATTTGTAACATTAAAATATATTTTGACCATTAAGGAGCGTTTCTTTTCTAAAGTGAAAATCTCCCTCTCAGACTCGCAGGTCACAGCAGAGTGGAAACTGTGAGTGGAGCGGCCGGGAGATTATTTTCTCAAACACACTTCATAATTCTTAAGTGGTCGACTTTGAAACGTCCAGTCTGGGAGGAAAAGACAGATGTTCAGACTAATAAAAGCAGAGGCGTGTGTGTGTGTTTGTGTGTGTGTGTGTGTGTGTGTGTGTGAGTGTGTGTGTGTGTGTGTGTGTGTGTGTGTGTGTGTGTGTGTGTGTGTGTGTGAGTGTGTTTGTGTGGGTTCAGATTTAAACTAGGAGGCCTGACTTTTATGAATTTCATGGCTTCACACATCTGAAAGAGTTTACCAGTCTTGTAATCTCCAGTTGTGTTGTGTTCTAACAGTATTTGTCCATTTTATTGAAAGAAACATGAGCAACATCCTGTCTTAAAAACAAAATACCGTAATCTGTTTCGGTGTATGAATCCTCGACCACAGTCTGACACTTCCTCCTCCTCTCAGGAAATTAAGCTTTAATATCCCGGACATCTTACGCATATGGAGCCAGATTCTGTAAATTAGTCAGTTCAGCACTTTGAAAACCTTTCTGTGTGAAGTTTCATGTTCCCCAGAGGATGGATCACAAAGACTGAGGATGCTGTGTTCACGCTTCCAGAGCAGTGATCACATCAAGAGGAGAATCTGTCCAACAGTATGATTTAGACTCAAACACCTGCCAAACAAGTGACATAATGATTCATATCAGCTTCAGATTTGTGTTTAACGTCAATGAAGAAAGTAAATAACAAATCTGTCATTATTACTGGCATCTGTACAGCTGTTAATATGTTTACTTTATTGACTTTATTGGCATTGTGAGTGTTTGAGTTGTGCAGTAGTGTGTGTGTGTGTGTGTGTGTGTGTGTGTGTGTGTGTGTGTGTGTGTGTGTGTCGCTCGCTTGTGCTTCATGCTTCATGTTTAACAACATCTGTGTTTTTATAACCTTTGGGTTTTTATAGCTTCTGTCCTCTTGGGTTTTACTTTGAATTTTTAAACGTCACTCCTGTCTCGAGTAGATCACATGACTTTTTTTCAAAACTTAACCATTTAAAATAGTTTTCTTTTCAGTTTTTTTGATTCAGACACCAAAAACGATTTTCTCTGTTTTTGTTGTTGAAACGAGCTTCCTTCAATTAAAATGGCTGATCATTTGCTCTTTACTGTCTCACACACAACAAAAATAAACTGCAGATTTTATCACCTCTCCCATAAATGCTGTGCTGTTTTACTCTGCCTCTTATAATGTCATCTGGACTATTTACAACTCTCACTGAGTGAATGTATTCATGTATTCAGCTGACCTGATCTAATCCTGCCGCCCCCATCTCTGCATGTATACGCCTGAGTTGTAAAAGCCACGAGACATCTCTACACTGATTTTCCAAACCCTTCATTTAATGTTTATGAGTCTAATTTTTACAGCTTCATGACTGCGAGCGTCGGATTCACGCTGACGCAACACGTCTTTGTTGGTAAACGACTCTGGCTGCTCTCCTCCTGTTTGCACTTCACTTTAACTGCAGAGCTAAGTCAACATGAGTGCTTCATAAACGTGCTTACTGCCGGCATGATGCTTTCATTACCAAGGTGTGAGGAGAATTAGCCTCTTTAGTACACTGGGCCTCAGTGTCATGAATTAAAAATCGGCCCTGGGACCAGAAATATGTTGAGTGTCGTCTTCTTCCTGTTTTGTCTGATGCTTGTGGAGCTTAATCTGTAATTACAGCCACATTACAAGAAGCAGAACGTCTTATCAGGTCGACCATCAAACCGTGAACTCGTCTCATGCTGCAGGTTTCATGCAAACATCTGGATGTGTCACCATGACTACAGAGTATTCACTGTTTCCTGTGACAAAAGGGGCTGAGTGAGATTTTAACTAGAATCGTCAGTGGAGGAATCTCTGACAAGATGAGGATGTGATTAACAACAAGCTGCAGAATGCATCGCAGCCAAACATCCTCTGCATGTTCCCATCGGTTTCCTGTGGCCTCGAGATTCTCCTGCGACAGTGAGCGTCTTTGTTGCAGAGAAGAAAGGTGACGGGCAGGCGGGCGGGGGCCACGCTGCCCTACTGTTGGGGCCTGTTTGTGTCTGTTGCCATGGTCACCGTCAGACCGCCATGGCAGAGGACTGGTGGAGGCGGCGGCAGCGGCTCCTCCGCTGGCGGCCGAGCAGGGGGAAAAAGTTTTGGCATCTGAGATCGAAAAAAGAACCAGAGAGGAAGCATCTGGTGGATCTGCACAGGCTCAGCTGCAGGCCTCAGCTGCTCATACCCACAATGCACCAGCGTGAGCCGGATTCAGGTTCTAAATCCTCTGAACCTGTGCAGTGTTGGAACATATGATCTGATCAGCACACGCACCACAGCAAACAGCGGATTCTCCAATGTGGAGACGGTTGTCGGCAAAACAGTCTCATCACAAAGTTTCAGCAGAGTCACGGAATCTTCTGCTGCAGATCCAGAGTTTGTTAAATCTGTTAATATTTTTTATTCCCAAGACTGAATCTTGTGTTCAACAAAGTTTACACTAGGACCTGAGTGTATTTATGTCATAATGTGGCTGGAAGCTTTTTTGTTGTTGTTGTATCTACTGATGCCAAAAAATGATGGTGACATTATATTTGAAAACGACCAAAACTAAACTGAGTCTCAAATTTGAGGTTGAGTTATTTTATGACATTTACATTTTTTTGAACTTACGATGGATTTCCGGGTTTTAAGCTGAACTTCAGAAATAAAGTCCATAAAATGGAATTGTGAACTTCTATATATACGATGACCTGACAACTGAAAACTAGCTGCGGAGGAAGATCATGTAATAAAGAGGAAATGACCAATAACTGCTTATGATCTTTTGACTGTTATTGTCCTCAGAGTAAGTAAAGTTTCACATTTCCTCAAATCCTCTCAAAACTTATTATATCACTGGAATATATACATTATGTGAGAATAAAGTTTTCTCTGGAGCTTGAAATGTTCCAGTTGGATATAAATGACACCTGAGTTTATCGTCATTATAAGATCATCTAAATGTTGTTGTTGTTTGTCATAATCTTGCGACAATGATTTTAAATTCATCATCATGTTTCACTAATTTATTAAAGTATAAAAGGTGATGTTACCAGATAGAATAGGGCTCAAGGGTTCAAGAGTCTATTGTGGCAGAGAAAATGTTAAACATTTGCATGTGTCATAGGTTTAAATGGATTAGGGAACATAGATTCAATTACACAAGGCAACACACACAAGTGCTGAATGGACTTTACATTTGTTCAACTAGAGCACCTTCTCATATTGTGTTTTCATAGAAAGAATCCAAAAGAGACTAATAGACAAAAGGAAAGAAAAATAAGACAAGTTTTAAAAAAGTTTAATCAAAATGTCCACATTTCGAACAGGAAGAGACTCGAGGACGACTTCTTCATGACTGTATTATGAATGAAAACACAGACACTCCAAATGTTTCCTCTAAATCAGAGCACGGCTTGTTTGCTGGTTTTTACTGGGAGTCGTCATCAAGCTGGCGTTTTCCATCGAGTTTCCAAGCAACAATATTCACTGCCAGGTCTGAACCTGACGATGAAGCACAAGAGAAAACACGTGAGTCGGTGCAAAGTACGAGAAGACATTTGCTTACGCTCAACGTCTGTGTTTGTCTTAACAAATGTCATGAAAATCCACGACAGGAACAGATGTAAGCAAATGAGCTGAGGGACGAGTGAATGAAGGGACGTGTGCACTCTACCTGTCGGTTAATATTTGTGGCTCTCGGCTCCTCCGTGGCCAAAACCTGAGAGAGGAAGAGAGTAAAGAAGAATTAAAGGTTTAAAGAGGAGATAAAAACAGCAGGAAATACACTCAAGGTCGCAAACTGGACAAAAAGTTCCAGGAGATAAACCCTGACGGCTGTTTACAGGTTTACAGTGTGTGTGTGTTTGTGTGTGTGTGTGTGATGCTATCAGGTGACAGTGCGTGCTTTGACTGAACCATTAACAGCCTCAGCACTATCACATACACAACATTATCCTCACACCAGGGAACAAAGGTGATCGAGCCTGAGTCACACTGCTCGGCTTTCCCAGTGGTGGGATGTAACAAAGTACTTTTACTTGTACTTCATATATCAGCAAATATCTTCAGATTTTATACTCAACTACATTTTTACAATGCAATGAGGATTGAATTGATCCATTGATACAAGAAACATCTAAAAATTGGAATAGGCCAAACTCTCCAAGTACTTTTACCTTTAGTACTTGAAGTGTTATGGTTGTGAACCTCTGACCTTTTTTGATCTTTTCAAAGATTTTCTGTTCTTTGGACTTTTTTATGTTTTAGGCGTTTACCTTGTTTTCCTTGTGTTTGGATTTCTTGATGTTTTCATTTATGCATTTCACTCATGCTTCTTAGCCGGAGACCTTCAACCTCTTTTATTTCATTCTTCTCTGACAATAACTATATTTACAAGCAAGTACTCACTCAAGTAGAAAAGTGCATATGCTACTTTCACTTTTACTTGAGAACATTTGTTTAGGTACATTTTTCAGCACTTTCTCAGTCGCTGTTTTTTTATTCCTGGTTTAACGTTCGTGGTGTTGAACAGATGAAGGGAGCAGCACTCACCACCGGGTCCGAACAGGCTGCTGTAGCAGGGGTTGTGGCAGTAAGGCTTTCCTTCACGCTGGAACAGAAGAATTCACAGAAATGTCAAAACATCTAAAGGAAGTGGTGTGATAACCTCAAAGATGTATTGGTCATAAAACATCTTCCTATACAAGAAAACCACTGCAACATGTATTTTAGTTGAGTATCTGCACACGTTATGAAATGAACACACACGGCTGTTAAATCAAGATATCTGCATTATTCCCTGAAAAGTGTGTTGAAGAGAAAAAAACGACCCTTAAATCCTTTTCCATAATTATTAGCCAATAATTCCAGATTAGTTATAAAACGTTACAGATTAGATGATTAGAAGATTAGAAGAGTCATAAATTAAAAACACGTTTGGGCTGCCAGGTTGTGGAAAGTCCTCCTCCAGCTTGACACTTTAGTATATTCTATCATATTCTATTATATCGTATTATTATTATGCTGACCCTTGACCCTTTAGTAAGGATTTAACAGACTTGTAGGTGTTTGTGTCTCCAGGTTTCTCACCGCTGCGTGTGAGCCCGATACCAGAGTCTTGGCGCACTTAGCACACTTCAGACAGGGCCGGTGCCAGTCCTTCCCCATGGACGTCACCTTCTCAGCTGCCAGACACAGAGAGAGAAAGAATTCAGACGTTAACAATCAGTTCACCACAATAGTTTCAGCTCCTGGTGCAGTGCATCCTGGCCCAATACCAGTTATAAACCAACCAGATGTACAGTTTACAGATCGGTTGGAGGACATTGTTTGGGTGTGGTGCTTGGACTCAGTGTCTCTGAAGAATCTGCCTCATAAACTCCGATAAAGACTCTTTTTATCTGCAGAGCTCATCACAAACACCCACCAGGAGGACAGTAAAAGAGGGGAAGAGCCTTTTACAGAAGGGCACAGAGAAGGTTTAGGACGACTTTTGAGAAGAGGGAACACTGCGAGCAAAGACAGGAAATGAAGCTGCTGAGGTCAGAGGGCGTAGCCTCCGAGAAGCAAGCGGAGGAAATGCTGCAAATAAAAGAAGTGGCGCAATTAACGAGCACAAAACGGGATCGACATCTGCAGATTTTGAGGGAGGACAGCGAATGTAAATACCTCCGGGACCATCGGGTCATCCCACCAGCCTGAACACATTCCCACAACATGAGAATATGACATGATGTTTCCTCCCTAAAAATAGCCTGATGGGGGCATGAGATTACACAACAGGGACAGTGCTGCCGGGTGGGGTCAGCCCCTGAGGCCAGCGCCACAAAAACATTTCAGAAAAATGCGGTCGGATATGGTAACGTCCAGTCCGACCCGAAATAATTACTGTACTTAACTTAAAAAAAAGCAAACCAGTGGACTGAACAAACACTGGCGCCCTGCCCGACCGAGCGGCGATGGAGTCTCACACAGAGTCCGTCCCCGGCCACGCCCGTGTTTTCCTCTTGACTGTACGTGGATCTGATAGAGCTTGATTTTGTTTGTTCAACCTGATAACGTGACATGGAATGAGGTGTGACAGAAGGACGAATAATCCGATCTGATCTCACTCCCGCTGCCCGGAGCGTTCTGGAGTCAGTCCAGTGAACACAAACACACACATCTGAATGGAAAAACAGACATTCACTTCATTCCATCCCCAAAACCCACTATTATACAACACTTAGTCTCGCTAGAAAATAGAGATTGACTGATATATTGGTGGACAGATAATATCGCCTGATATCAACCAGTGCAATGGCTGTTTTGAACCTGCCTGTCTGGAATGGGCTGTTTGTTTGGCCTGTGGTGATGCTGGTTTTAGATTTGTTTCTAAAACTGTTAAAGTGTCTCAGTCTGCAGGACCTGCTCTCGTTACAGTTCATCCAGCCGACAATTAACTGAGAGGAGCTGGTTGACAGGTTTTCTTCCCTCCGCACAGAACCAGTTTGGTTTCCTACCTCTGCCTCACAAGCTAACTGGCTCTCATTCGTTTAAGGTTAATGATCTTGCGGTTTTAAAGCAACAGAGACATTTAAGGTTCTTCGCTTCCGTGATCTCACGATCGGAAAAAAAAAGTAATTAGTTTTCCAGTAAGAGGGAAGCATTCTCTGGTTTTGGAGCTGGACCAGGTTCCTGCTGGAAGAAGCAGCAGTAGCCTGATTGTTTCCATCTGAAGGCAGATTAACATTTAGACGGATGAGTAGTAAACGAGAAGGAGAGACGAGGAGGAGGAGGAAGAGGAGGAGGAAGAGGAGGAGGAGGAGGAGGAGGAGGAGGGGGAGGAAGAGGAGGAAGACGAGGGGATTGAAGCAGTGAGTTGTTATTATCACAGACTGAAGCTGCTTTAGGACATGCACGGAGGTCCTGGACCGGGTTGTGTATGTGAGAATGCAAATGTCCGAGTCAGTTGCTCCGGACATTTTCCAGATCTCTTCCTCCCAGTTCACCAGTAACATGTCTGAATGGGTTCATGTGAGAAAACAGCAGGAACATTTCCAGAACATTCACAGCGTGCGAGTGGGTGTGTCGGTGATGTCGTAAACATGCGATGGAGGCAAATACAAATATCGCTGTTAAAGAAAACACCGGATTTACGAAGCGGAATGTAATACGTTGTGTCCAACCTCTTTCGTGTTCTACCCAATCCGGAAATGTTCCTGTTAGTCTGACCCAGGAAATCTCCTGCTGCAATTGTAAAAGCCAAACTCTTAAAATGTCCAGAACCCAATTCCCTGGACAAGATAAAATCTTTCTTTCAGATGCCTTTTGCCTCAGCCAGACTTTTGCATTTTTCCCTTCTCCTGTATGGAAAAAACAGAGATTGGCTTGTTTGTTCAGGCCAAAACAAATTGGTTTGCTTGTCTTGGCCTGAAGAGGAAGGTTCATCCACGAGAGGGGGAGAATGGAAGCAACGGCTCATCAGTCTCACAGTAAACTCGTCTGACTGACACTCCAAAGACCTGGCTCTGTATTTAGTTACTGTGCGTCTCTCTGGAGAAGACTCCCTCTCCTGCAGCTCTACACTGAACCGGAGACAATCTTGAAAATGGATTAAGACGTGAGTTAAATGGAGCCATCCCTCTCCTCCCAGAGCGGAGTAATTCATCCGCTCTTTGACCGTGGTCCTCGTGAGACGGAGGGAACCTGCCTCCTCCGCTCCATCCAGTCATTATTCATGCAGCTAATCAGTCATGGAGAAGGAGAATTTGATTCCTGCAGCGAGTGAAGCAACATCTGAGAGAAACTTTGCACAGGGCAGTGAACTTTTCAGGCTACTAACAGGAAAAGTGAAAAGATTGGATGCTGCAGAGGTGAAATATTTGACTTTACATCTAATTCAAGGCGACAGGTACTTTTCAGAGTAGTAGCGTCACCTCAAAATATTACATTATAAAAGTACAGTTCTGGTGTTAATCTATGATAATATGTGGTAGAAACATTAAGATAATTTACTACAATAAACAATGAAGTACCACAATGTAAATATATACAAATAAAAATCAAATTATTCAAATTTGAGTTGAGTCAAGTAAAGAACTAGAATCAGCATCGTTACTATTATAATTATAATTATAGCACAATTCTGAGGTACTTCTAACGAAGTATTTACATTTTCTGCTTCATTCTACCTGTGTCCACAAACGTATTACTACATTACATAAACTTTTATGCATCGTTGTATATGCATATACTCTAAATTAAGTACAATGTACATACAGTGAGTAAAGTTCACAGTAAATCAGTTAAAATTGATTCCAGCTCAACCAGCTGCAGCATTAAAGTATCTGTGCACCAATAATAATGAAGTTTGCTGATAACTCAGTATGTTTGTACTTGTGCATTATTAAGAATGTGGGTGCAGTAGTGTAATAGAGATGGAGTAAATTCTCTGCAACTTTCTTTGCAAAACTAAAATCAATAAAATACAAATATAAAACTTGAATTAGTTAGTTCTTAAAATACATACGTGTACTAGATATTTATATATATGTGCTTGCAGTCATGTGCTCGTCTTATTGTCACTATGGTGAAATCCAGCTTCCTGTTTCCTCATTTGCACAGAAAAAGACTCTTGTTCTCTTAAAAGTATACAACAACATCATTCTTACCGAAGTAAACTTCCTTCTGGCAGTTCGGGCACTTTGGCATCTTGTCAGCTGCGGATCTTCTGCAGACAAAGTGAAGAAGCTTCTCCTGCTGTGGACAAGTGACCTGTCGCAGCAGCTCTGAGCTGCAGATGCGCTCCCTCCGCTTCTTATAGCGCGAAACAGCTCCACCGCAACCAGAGGGGAGAGGCTTCTGTGTGTGTGTGTGTGTGTGTGTGTGTGTGTGTGTGTGTGTGTGTGTGGGTGTGTGTGTGTGTGTGTGTGTGTGTGTGTGTGCGTGTGTGTGTTGCACAAAACATCATGCCCCACTTAAACTAAAGAATGAGACCACTGCACTTTATTCGCCCTCTTTCTGTGGCATTTATATGACCACAAATGGATAAGTACGTTTTTAATTTACCATTAAACTGTGTGTATGTCAAATGTATCTAGATTGTAACCATTAAAGTGTGGGGTCAAGAGAAGTGATTAACATTTTAGAAAAACAAATCACATAACATATCAGGGCCGGGTCTAGACAGGCATGTATGAGGGGGCAGCCACAAATCTTGAGGGGGCATTGTCCTTTATTATATTATTATTATTATAAATTGGGATTTAGTGAGGGGGCACAACATTTATTTGAGGGGGCCAGGCCCCCTCTTGCCCCTGCCTAGACCCGGCCCTGTAACACATATGATATTATTTGATAATTCATTGATTTAATTAGTTGCTTTTCCACTAATTTCTTTTAAAATGCTTGGAAAACTACCAAATAAATATATAGAAGTTATTACTACTGTGAAGAAGAAGATAAAGAAGAAGAAGACGAAGACGAAGACGAAGACGAAGACGAAGACGAAGACGAAGATGAAGATGAAGAATGTACAAACATGTAAGAAATAATGATAATAATATATTGATATTATTCTTATTCTAAGGAGAAAGATATGAAAGATGTATATGAAAGAGAAATGAGATAAGAAAAGATGATCAAGGTATAAGATGATTTGAGCACTTAAACCTCACTGAATATCAATATTACATTATATATATATATATATATATAACTAATGTTCCAAAGAATAGTCTTCTCAGTGGTGTTTCATCACTGGGACTAAAGTGTAGAGTCTTCAGGCCAACGCCTGAAGACTCTGTGTCTTTTAATCACTGGGGTATATTTCATATGAAATGACTAATCATACAAACCATCAATTATTAATGCACCAAACAGAAGTCCTTTTATTTTTTTTAAAGTCATCAGGTCCAGTTTGCTCTCACACCTTCATGAGACAGAGTCAGAGTCAGAACAGGACTTTATGTAAAGGAGATGGTAGAGAGATGTTTGTTTGTGGTCAAACTGTTAAACTTTGTATGATAATTAATATCTGAATTCCTAATATAACAGTTCACATCTACCAAAGTCAAGTTGGTGAACCACTGAGTTCTGATCCTTCATTATTCACTCTCTGCTGTGACGTCAGTAGAGGAGCCTCCCTGCTGCTCCATCACAATCTGCTTGATATATGACTCCACCACTATTCACTGCTGAGGAGGAAGATAACCCACCCTGTGAATAATACAAGTCAAAGTCCCTCTACACACACACACACACACACACACACAAACACGAACACACAAACTCACACCTTTGTTTTGCTTCGTAGTCAGAGAGACACACCATCTTTAAATGTAGTTGTTTATTATATGTATACTGATGGTACTTGAGATGGATGAAAGTTATGGATAGATGTAAAATACCGTTCAAACAAATAACGTTTTGATTTAGATTTGTTCTTCTTTTATTCTCCTGTGAAGTTCTCTTGTATGTGGGTGTGACAAGTCAGATGATCTATCATGTTACAGTAGCAAAGGGGGAAGTAAAAACAGACACTTCAGCAAAAGTCATGAACGAGTTAAAACAGAATATAAACAAAAGAAAACGTCAAAGGAAATTTACCAAAATGAATTCTTCCTCTGCCCACATCCTGCACCAGGTTCTAATAAAACCAGTTGAGTCGTTTCTGCAGATTCCTGCCGACAGTCGTCGAACAGTCGGGAAAACAAAACCTTGCTCACATTGAAATGAATATAAACATTGAAACATTATCCACTTTTATAAAGTTGATTATGAATTAAAACTATGACGGTTTGCAGGTTGTGTTAAACAGACCAGTAGCTGCACAGCTGAGGAAACAGTGTGTCTCATGTGATTACACCACGTTGTGTGTCTGTTGTGACTTTGTCCTCAGTGTATATACGATCTATGGTGTAATCATTACACAGAGGCCACACCCAGCTGCAGAGCGACTTCTGATCCCATCCGAAGGCTTGGAGGTGTGTGTGTGTGCGTGTGTGTGTGTGTGTGTGTGTGTGTGTGTGTGTGTGTGTGTGCGTGTGTGTGTGTGTGTACATGTGTGTGCATGATGGGGTTTGTTGTTGGGTTGTTATTCTTACTTTTCTGTTGCGTCTACACATTCTGCGCCAACAGACACAACTTCAAAGCAAAGTATCTGAGCTCCGTTATCGTTGAGCGACTTCGAACGATATCAAACCCTCCGAGGATCCTTGTCACGACGCTGCCATGGCAACCAAACACAAACACACTGATGTTGTCAGGGTGACGACATCAGTGACCTTTAGTATTTTCCTATTGCCTGGTTGGGACGTTTTCAGGGCGATTTTTGATAAAAGTCTCCACCTTGCTCGTCTATACTCCATTAACCTTTGACTGAAGTTGTGTGAGGATAAACACACAATTTACCCCCCCCCCCATCCGTGACACACCTGCAGAGTGGAGGCACAGAGGGCTCGGGATGACCACAAACCCATTAACCTGACATGATGGCGTTCCAGTTGAACAGGAACAAAGTTGACAGCCATTGTTAACGAACCAGTTCATTATAACACATCACGCTGCGTTTCACATTTAATAACACCTCAGTCAAAAGTTGACAGACAGTAATTGGACTGTTGATTAATAGAGGGGCCATCTTGGGTTGCGAAGTCGGGGGTGGTGAGGTTCATTGAGCTTCAGAGATGAGATTCCATCTTGAGGGGACGTTCCAGTTGCAACTTCCGACTTCCGTGGGTCAGAAAACCGATGCACCTGCAGGGTTTGGTGAATAGTCGACTCCCTGAAGTCTTTTTAGAATGAGGAGTTTCCCTGGTTTCCATTAAATCAGGCAGGAGCTCTGCTGCTCTGCAGATGAATCAGCGAGCTCCTCTCCCAGGTCGCCGGCGGTCACGCTCCAGCAGCCTTCCCTCGGCCCCGGGGTCGACTGGGCTCTCGTCCAGCGTCTGTGGTCGATGTGCCACCGACTCGTCTCTGTAAGTGCCGAAGTAATCAGAGATCGGACCTCCTCCTGTGAACTAGACAAGACTAACGTGGAGCTTTCATGGTCTGCACCGCTAATCAAGGAGAGAGGATACAAGTCACATCCAGACGCTGTGTGCAATGTCGTTGAGAAGAAGCTTCAATTTACGGTTCGGTGCAGGTACAGCTTCTTCTCTGAGGACCGTGACGTCATGTTCCTCATGTTATTCTGGGACTTTGATGGAGATGAACACTGCTTTCAGAATGTTTTGACTCATTCAAGCTAAATCTAAGGTCGATAAACAAATAACTATAAAAGATTCAATCTTTTTTCCAACAGAATTTATGAGCATTTGAATCAGTGGGCATTTGATTTATGAGCATTTGAATTAGGCAGTTATGTTAATCAATCTACAATCTATATTTCTACATCAACAATGGACCAAGATGGACGACGCAACTACGCCTCCTCCTCTTCAGTAATGAAGCCAAAATATTCCCGATGTAAACTGGATTCTGCGCAGTAGGGACATATCAAATAATTAATAAAATCAAATCTTTAAAACCACAGTTGGACCTAAAATGACAGAAACCACCTTTGAGAAAAAATGTATTTGTATGTGCTTTGACTTTGCTAACATGGAGTTTTAGGACGTGTACTAGGATCAGTCAACAGGGGGCGATCAAGACACTTTGGCTTCAGTCTATGGTTTCAACTTTAGAAAACTTCCAACAAAGCTGCACATTCAGATCTTGTCGTTTTATTGGGGTTGGATTTGGCATTTTATAATCCAACTGAAAAGCTATGTCATCTCCTTCCTCTGGGAGAATAATCACACCAGTATTTCACATTCCGTTCACATCATCCAAACACATGGAGGCTGTGCTGTGACCTTTGACCTGTGATTTCATATGATCCAAACAGGCGGCGCTCAGCGTGACCCTTGGCTCAAAGCCACCAATCACAGAGGAGCTTCTGTATGAGCAGCTCGCAAAGTAAAGACTCACTTACAGGACGTCGCACATTTTGAAGCATGAAATCACAGAAGGAAAACAGTCGCTCGTCATCCAAGAGTAAAAAAAGATGTAATATGATGTTTGAATTCCATGTGCGTCAGATTATAAGGAGAATTAGACCGGCTTCTCGGTTTGCTCGAAGATTAATGGAAGAAAGTCTGAAAATTACTTGCAGAGCGACAAATTGAAACCAAATTTCCTGTCGTTAATCTGAAAATAACTCCTCGCTCTGCTTGTTCTAATCGTACCGATGCTTTCTGGGGTTTGCACAATTTATAGCAGCAGCACTGTAATTACCCGAGGTGACGGATCAGGGTCCACGCAGAGCAAACACTATCTGTTTGTAGGGACATCTGGATGTAAAGCAAGCCGGGTGTGGACCTTCCCTCCGTCAGATCTGTGAGACCCAGAGGAGGCTTCGAGGAGCCAGGAAGCAGCTCAGCCTGATGGAGGAGGACACATGTAGTCTGTCTCAATTCAGGACCTGCATCCTTCAGAGGCTGCATTGGAAGGTTGTCCCATCTTGAATGCTTCCGTCCATTTTTGAGCAACCAAGGCTCCAACGAGTGGATCGATTTATTGCAATTCGGTGACAAATGTTGTTTCGAAAAGCTAAAAAACTTTCATTTCGGTTCGGCCGCGGCCCACGTGGTTCATGTAGGACTTTACAGTTTTCACATATTTTGAAACACAGACAAGTTCCATGTTACATTTACGTGCACTATACACAGTATGAATGTATAATCTAAGAATTCAACCCGTTCATGGCTTTATGACAGTGGTTCTTGACCTGGGTTCGATCGAACCCCAGGGGTTCGGTGAGTCACTCTCAGGGGTTCGGCAGGGGTCAGGACACACACAGTATAGCCCGGTTCACACTAGCAATGTCAGGCCGTTTTTGTCGGCCGTCAAAAAATTGGCTCCCCACAATTTGGCAGCACACAATTTTGCTTCGCCTGTCAGATTACAAATACTTAGTTGCTTAGTAAAAATGTGTTACACAAAATAAAATCAGCCCACTCGTATTATTCGTGACGTCACGCTCCGCTTGGCCGTCATTGGCTGCAGATGATCACGCCACATTGCTTAGGTTTGATATCTGTGCTGAGGGGAACTTGGTGCGCTCAGTAGTCGACTTGTGGCTGTTGTGATTGAACGTCATTCAGCAGAGCCAGCTTCAACAGCAACTCTTCAGAACAACAACGCTCTCAACGTTTTGGTCTCACCAAATCGTACCATACCCCCATATTGCTAAGAAAGCCCTTGAGATACTCACACCGTTTGTTACAACGTATCTTTGCGGGCAATCCTTTTCAAGGATGGTAGACATAAAAATTAAGAAAAGGAACAGACTTTTGCGAAAATTATATGAGAGTGGCACTTGCCAAGGTCAAGACACGCATTTCTGAACTTGTATCTGAAAGGCAGAAGTCACATTGATTTGCAGTAAATATTCATTGAGTTATGTTTTTGTTGTTTTTCATGGTTGTTTTTGTTCTTTGAACACAGTGATTTTGTGTGCAACTGATGCATGGTTCATTTTGTGCACTAACAAAATATATACCTATGTTTTGAAGAAATCATATTGAATTTTCCAATTACGAAGGGTTCGGTGAATGCACTGATTAAGCTTGCAGGGTTCAGTACCTCAAATAAGGTTAAGAACCACTGCTTTATGAACTTCGCAACTTATAGTTTTTGCTTAAAAAAACTTTGTTAAGTTAATTCACGAAGTTTCCCTCAATACTTTTAGTTCATCTTTTAACTTACGGTTGCAAAACACGAGATCTGCAGCTCAGCTCTGCTGTTGTTTTGCTCTAAATATAAACCACCAGCAGTTAATGGTCTGTGGTTATTTAGCACTTTTCTAGTTGACTGGATCAAACCGCCGACCTTTTGCTCGGCGGTCGACACGCTCGACCTCCTGCAGCGACTTCAAACAGCTCTGATCCAGTGTGAAGACAGCCAACAGTGAATCTGTTATCAGTGAGATGGAATGACAGTGGATTACATGCTGTGTTATTACGTGTGAATCCCTCGTGCACGTGGAGGCAGCGTGACAGTGACAGGTTCAGCCGCTGAACTGAAGTATAGGGTGTGAAAATACAGGGCGAAGGTATTCTTAACATAATACACATCTTAAAGACTTACAACTAAGATGCTCTGTTCGTGTCTATTGTGAAATATGTCAATGGCTTTGTTGATTGAAAGGTGCAGGAGAACTGAATCTGCCCTGACAAGCCTTCTCCTGATCAGCCGTGTGAAGAGAGGAGGGAGGAGAAAAACCTTCTCTCATGATCCTGGGTCCAGGTTCTGTCTCCTTTTCTTTCCCTGGATTCAAACATGTCACCTCATTATTCCAGCTCCGCTCTGCAAGACAGGTTCAAGCCCTGTTTAAGCCTGATGCCTTTCAGCTGTGGCCCTTCAATCAAAACAAACATGCACATGCACACTCTTACAACAATGCATGTGCAAACACGGTGAGCCGGGGTAAGTGCAGGTCGAGCATGTGGAGCTGCATGGGAAATGTCAGGGCAGCGAGGTTCAAACTGGGCACCATCAGGATAGAACCACGCCTGTAGACGGATTTTAATGATAAAAAAACAAAAAGGATCCCATGAAAAGCAGTCAGATCTGGCCGGAGCTCAAGTATTCAGCAGGAAAAAGAAAAGGTCAAACAAATAAACACTGCGCTATACGCTGCAATATCCTTGGCAACTGGAGGTTGTTTGTTGTGTTGTATCTGCTGCCATAGCAACAGGGAGTTCCTTAATAACAGGAAATGAAGAGGCAGCATTTCTCTGAGGACACGGTGCGATCATTTCCTTTTAAAGACGTGCGAAAAAATGTCTCTCTCCAGTCACCTGCACCCGACGTACAGAACAAACAGCACAAAGCTTTAACAAGTTTTAACAATAACTTATTTGAACATGTATAAGCAGCATTTCCACATTGAACGAGAGACATCAAATACAACAATGTGAAAAAGTTAAAATGATCAAATAAAATTGGGGTTACAAGAAGGCCATTGTGTGCATGTAACTTTGAAACAAAAGTAAGCTCAGACGTAATAAAGGAAATAATCCAGATTACAAAATTCAAAGGTACCTGATTTAAATAATGAGTTTTTCAAGTTGTCCTATGGGTGAATCTTTAAAAACTCACTGGCAATTCACCAATCACATACAAATGTACAAGATTAGACACATAGAAGTATATTAAGATGTGACATTTTTAGATTTAGCTCTGTAATTAATTCTTTAACTAAATACAAGTGGTAAATCTGCAGCCTGTAATGTATTTGTGACATTTTAAAGAGGAACAGTAGGACAGGGTCAGTGAAGAGTGAACGTATAAAAAACACCAAATCCAGACTGAACCCAGACTCTGAATCTAATTTATCAGGTTATATCATCAGTTCATTTAAACTCAGTAAATAGGATAAATCTGTGAATTAAAAGTTGGGATGTGAACTCAAATTAAAACCAGAAACCTTCTGCTCGGACAAATCAGATCATGCTTTTACTCTGGAGTGACTGTCTAGAACCAACATCTGGTTTAACCACTGCAGCTTTTCACCCTCAGTTTCCCCCGGAGCCTCATTCGCAGCCTGAAGATTTGTTGCTCATACGAGTCTGTTCATTAAACTCTAACCTGCTTCACGTGCTTTCATTTCTGACTGAGAGAGAAACATCATATTTCAACGTTAACAACGCGAGTCTCTGTTCTCTCAGCTGTGTTCAGGTCTCTCTCACACAGTGAGGGTTTCTGGGTAATATGACGTCCTTGTGCTTGGGGTCAACATACTTAAATATACTGTACTAACAGATCTCCACCTGTCTAGAGACAGATCAGCCGGTCGCTCAAATACTCCAAACCCGTTTCTTTCCTCACTTCGAGCCTCAGTTTTACAGTAAAACCTTGTATTTCCTGTGAAAAGCAGCTTTTCTGGAACTTATTATCTGAATGAATGTAACCAGCACAAAGGAATTCTGGATCGAATTAGGGGCATTTTGTTCTCAAAAGGCATGACTCCAATTTTCCACAATCATACAATTACTTTATATAAAACGGTGCCGAGGTTCAAGGCGGGATAATATGTCGAGTAATAGCAGCAGAGATCAGCTTAGGCTGATTAAGACCCACATGTTTTAATGGGTTTTAATGGTTTTCCTGATTTCACGTCACTGATTCTAAGTGTTTCCTGATGAATTCTCCAGACAGCTGTTTAAACACAACCTATTTTACATGTTTTTTCTGCTTTTATCCCTTATTTCCTAATCATAAAAAATATTAAGCTCTTAAAGCTGCACAAATCAATGCGTTTTTATTATCAATAGTGAAAATCGATTACACTCTCAGCTTATTATCTTTTTTTCCATCCTCGATCTCATTAGATGTTTTCAGACATGAATTCCGGAAAATGTCAAAAAAATTGGGTCTGCACATTGCACGAGTTCAGAGACAGAAGATATTTGTTCTGTAGCAGTTTCACGTTTATTCTATTTCAAAAAATGGAAAATTACGCACAGTGGCTGCAGGACAACTTTAGATCACATACACACACGTCTTCACGTCACTTCCTGGTGTGTCATCACTCGTTCAGATATTCTCAGGATATTTTGGGGTCCGGCGTGGAAAAAGTTCCAGAAAATGTCGTGAGCAGCTGACTCGGACGTTTACCTTCTCACATACAACCTCTCGGGAAGATTTCTTGAAACTGTTTGAGTTCAGTGAATGTTTGAAAACCACTGGATTGAGAAAACCAGTACACGACCTGCTACTGGACATAAAGGAGCATGTAGCAAAGAGCCAAATATTACATCAGTAGAAGGTGGAGACCAAAAACAGAGCTAAGAGGAGCATCAACATTTTAACTTACATGTAGGAGATGGATAAAACCTCGGCTCCAGACCAATATTAAAGCAGTTAGGTATCTTCTGAATGTTTAAATTTGAACTGATAATACATCAGTAAAGTAGTTTGAACTTCTTTCATTGGACCCATGAAGCCAAAAGCCACTCCCCCCCCCCCCCCCACCCAAGCTTTTCTCCTCTGCCTGTGTTTGTGATTGTAATTCAATGCTGTGGTTTCACCTTACATGAATGAACGAATAAAAATAGGCGGCTGGACTATGTGTAACACTGCTGGTTAAATATTGACACTATGTTTGACAATCCCGTCTTTGTTCTCTGACCTCTGCCCCTCCCACTGCCGCCAGTCAGTGAAGGGTTTCTCTTCCCTGCAGTTCTGAAGCTGGAAGAGTCTCTTTCCTATCTGTACTTCCACAGCCTGCTCTTTCATTTTTGTTCCTCTTGTCGATGCTTCACCTTAAAGCCCGGCCCCCCCCATCTCACATAGCTGCTGCTCGCATGCAACCCTGCTCTGCTCCAACCAGTTTGTCTGCACCCAGGTGCTACACAAACGTTCCACATGCTGCAACCTTTGTTAAGGCTCCGGCTGATTCTGCCCGCTCGTAAAACTCCAGCCCTCAAATTTCTGCGGCGGGCGTCTGAATCCAGAACGGCCTCCAAAGTAAACTGTGTCCTCGTCGTAGATCAACCCGAAGGTGTCAAATAGCTCGTGACCGCGGAGACATCGTTTAGCACCAGTTGACAGAGTCACGGTTGTTCACGACTTCCACTCCGGTGACTCCGAGCTTCTCAAACACGCGAAGGCTTCTACTCATTAGGGCCAAATTGTGACTGCGATACCAAATCAAGTTGCTTTATTACAGCACCACTAGGGCACGCAGGGGTTATTCATATTTTTGGAAGATAAATGACAACACATTAGAGCAAACGTGGGACTTTAAGTCGCTAGTTCTAGACTCATTTGTCAGTTTTTAGGACCCGGGGGGGTCTCGTCTCACCTCATTGCAGACTTGGCTCGCAGTCGGAACAATTAAAGTCTCAAAGTATTTCCCTCAACAGCTTTTTAAGGTTCTCAGTAGATGGACAAATGTTTCACTGCATCACCAACTTGGACTTGGAGAAAAACAAGTAACAAATTCTACGTCTGCGTTTGAGGCTAAACTTCAGATTCTCTTGAGAATGGATGAATTATTTTGCGTTCTGCCACAACGACCTCAAAAACCAAGACCAAGACAAAAGGACAGAAGATGCTGCACCTTTAGTTGCTATAGTTACTTTCACACTGTTTTGGTCCAAAGGAAACTATGTATCTCCAAGTTGGTGTAGTTTATTTTTTCTGATCAAATTTAAAATCAATGTGGAATAAGAAGGAAAATGCTGAAGCTGAAAACATCATTTTAAGAATTGCGATTATTTTATTATGATGACTATAAGAATCTTTTTTCCCTTCTAAGTGACAGAAATAGAGTTTCCATAGCAACGATCTTGTGTGTTTGGTCCACACATTAAAGTCGGCTGCTTGTCGTCAAGTTTATTCCAGCACTAAGTGGATAAAACTTACATTCGAGTGGCAGCTGGAGAGAGTTTATTTCACTGTAATAACCACAAACACTTCTGTAAATGTAGCAGGTTTCCACAGCAGGTTTGTAAAGTGCTCGAGCAGAAATCCACCGATCCAGCCGCTCACCTCATCCACCGACTCAAACGGAGCCATTTACATCACACTGCAGTTTTCTCTTTGATTTTATTTTTTCGTGGTCGACTTCAACTTAAGTCCAGAGTGCTGCAGTTAGCAATCACCGACCAGAACTGCTTTGGATGTTTATTTTTATCCCGTAAATGCCACAGAAATCCCACTTCAGATCAATCACTGAACTAATGATTCATGGGAGTTTCCTTGTAAGTCTCGCTATAGTAACCAGTGACGCACTGTAAAACTTTAACCGGGCTCACTTCACGGTCGATCAATAATTGAGGTTATGATGATGAAAAAGACAGTTTTATAACTTCTGAACTTAATAAAGTTGCAGAAATGTAGTTTACATTACAGCGACAGGACGTGTTTACAACGATCGGGATAAAAGTTGACATCGTGAACTTTCCCACGAGTCACTTTTAGACTATTAGTGACTTTTATTGGGAAAATGATCAGTGCACAATTTTCTCTCTGCAACTGGAGAGTTCACCGAGTCGACGGGAAAAAAAAACAGACCTCATGATATTTATGCCTCGTCGCTGCCGGAAAATCAATCAGCCTTTTCCTTCGGACAGAATCGGTGAATGCCAGTGAACGTCAGACTGCAGTCAGAGAGACATTAATAATCCAGGGTGCATGTCTGTTTGTAGCCGGGATTGGCCTCAGTCCATCAGAGACCCTCAAAGGATGCACAAGTCTGTTTGTGTTCTTCCACAGAGTTGGTTCAGAAATATCATCTGTTGACAGCTGCTGAATGTCGGAGGCATTTGACTTTCCAGATGTGAGGTCAGTTTTGCATTGTGCGGTCCGAGATTTGTTTCTTTGTCCTCCGTGCACCTTCTGTGGTGTTTGTCATGTAACTGTAATCCTGATAACATGCACAACAATTTATGGAAACTACCCCCAGCACACCAGAGCCTGATGTTTCCTGCAAGGCTCGACTGCACATGTGCACTGCTGAGGTTTTGCTCCAGTAACACAAGTCCAGTTCACCCAGTAGAACACAGTTTCATGTCTTTGAGGGAAAACAAGAGTTGAATCAACTCAATGGTTAGAAATAAGTTAAGAACACTAGTTTAACATAAGTAAATGTAGGTATTATGTCGTTCACTTTACATAAGAAGACAGTATTAGTCTTGTATCCCAGTGTCATGATCCAATCCTTAACCATTTCCCCTTTTGTGAAGCTAAAAATAACGAGATGACACTGTAAATTCTCTGCAAAGAAAGTTTTTATGACTCATTTATGCAGGTGTGAACGTGCACGTACAGGCACACAGACTAAAGAGTAAAGGATTAGTTCTTGCAAGTGAGAGAGACAGAACTGGAATTCATGTCACCTGCGAGTCCGTGTTCAACTCCAGCTGAAACGATGACGTCTGTGTGGATGGTGAAATCTTTGTGGGCAATGCAGCCCTGGAGCAATTAACAGATCTCAGCTCAAACGTTTGGTTCAGTATTTAACTGAGGCAGGACAAC
The DNA here is from genome assembly GCF_963576545.1 of Limanda limanda. Classification (NCBI taxonomy): domain Eukaryota; kingdom Metazoa; phylum Chordata; class Actinopteri; order Pleuronectiformes; family Pleuronectidae; genus Limanda; species Limanda limanda. The sequence goes on along the minus strand of NC_083647.1, from coordinate 21,795,665 downwards.
TTAGAGCATGGCGGACCACTACAGCACAGAATGATGGGATGTCTTAACATAGTGAGATTGGGCACTGGGCTTGTCGGAGATCACACAGCTTCCCTCCAGTTTTGACCATTCTACACTTCAGAAACCCAAAGCTTTTCAACCTTGTGAATATCCTGCTTCTTCTCCTGCATCATATAAGACGTGCAAATGTATAACAAGACGATTATAGGTTGAACTTATCATCTTTGTTCATCACAAACCCTCTGAGAGATGTTTTCCTAAACACTGCAGCGTGCACTGTGACCACATTCCTTCCTGTTGGATGCAAGCGAAAGAATCCGGTGGTTTTTCCTTGATAAAATTTCTCCTTGGACCAAATCAAATATAAGCTCTTGTGGCGGGGGGATTTTTGAGCCACATTTCTGCCAACCCTGCCGAGCCCGTCCAACCACAGACGCAGAGCAATCAGGCTCTAATAACATGTTATTTCTATGAGAGGTTTTAATCTGCAGACAGGTTTGGATCGGGAGTTGTGTCACGATCATTTTGAACTCTAATATCCGCTTGAAGATTTCTTTTAGCGTTCAAGACTCTCTCCAAATCATACAGAAAGTGACAGATGTTAGAAATAACCTGGAATGCGGCTTGTCTGAGAAACCAGCGTCTCCATGGTTACCGGCTCCCAACAACACAAACAGGCCTCGATTCCCTCGCCAGGCGGATGAAAGGCAGACGCAGAGAAACTGTTTTCCCAAGTGTCGGCCTCCTGAGGGTCCCTGTGGTGGGTTTTTTTCACAATGTGGGAACATTGAGGAATTCTGTGAAATAATGTGCGAGCAACAGCTGGGGTCTTTGCAGGCGACGTGGGTGCAGAGCTGAGATCCTGGAGAGATTTGCTCTGGTTCAGGTTCCATTTGCTGTCTCGTGTCTGCAGTTGGACAGACGTAACGTGTAAATGTAAAACAGCAGACATGTGTGTGTATATGATCTAAAGTTGTCCTGCAGCCACTGTGCGTAATTTTCCATATTTTGAAATAGAATAAAACAGCATTTCAACTTGAATCCAAACAGATGTAACGACCTCTAACTTCATTTTGACTTTCCCCTCCAGTGTGTGTGTGTCCCGTTTGAGCGCTCGTCAACATCTGCATCTCGTCCCTCCCTGTCATTCTCCTCTCTCTCTCTATCGTCTCTTCTCGTTGACATTCCACTCATCGCTCATCCTCCTCCACAAGTGACTACAAACTGCTCGCTGCGCCCCTCCTGCGCTTGTTTCCCATCACGGTCTGGCAGCGTGCACACTGGGCCCATTGTGCACAGACACTTTGCCAATTTCCGTGGATGCTCAGCGATGAGGGAAGCTGCTGTGACCTCAGCGGGCGCGGCCCTGGACGCAGACACAAGCTCTCACAGACGGACCCGTCGCTGCATGAACGGAGGACATGTAAACCCATCGTGTGTTCAGACACTACCAGAAAAACCAGAATTCATCTCATCAGCAGCTAAACGATTGTCTCCTGGTCTGTGCAGTGGAGGAGAAACCGTTTCTTATGGAGGCTTGTGTGCACAGTGGCTCCGGGCCCGGGGGGGGTTAGGTCATTGTTTTTAAATCTGAGCTCAATTAGAGATATGAATGAGATGCGTTTAGTCACGACTGCTGCTGCTGCGTTCAATCATGCATTCTTCAGGGTTACTCACACGGGATGGACAGCTTTTATTTCATGGAAACAGACAACAGACAACATACAAAGATAAACAATGCGTCTCCACTTCCTCCCACTACTTAGAAATTAAGCCAAAATATCCTGGATTCGAACGCAGCCATCTTGGGCAAATGACGCCCTCAAGAAAAAGAGGGAGATGGAGCTGGGGGATCAAGGTCCCGCCCATTCACAAGCTCGACCAATCATGAGTCAGTGTCAGCCGTTAATTATGATTTTTTTATTATTGCATCAAAAACGAAATAAGAGCAAACTTGGCTGGAAAACTGAAAAACTACAAAAGAAAAATAGAAAATCATCTTTACTTGTGATTTTTGACTCTTTGTGTCCCATCTGCTAACATGGAGGAGGCAGACTTTATGACGTGTACTGCAGCCAGCCACCAGGGGGCGATCAAGATGCTTTGGCTTCACTTTTGGCTCCACGTCATGTCTTCTGTATTTATTTACAGCCCATGCCCTGAACTCAACACTGACAGATTTGGAGCAGTCGTGGTTAATCACAAATTCTCCCTCTAGCTCAGTTTTGGTCTCCTCCATCTCCCTAGGGAAACATCTGGCTCCGCAGCTGCCAACTTCTCCACAGCGTCCCCGTCCAGTCGTCCCATTTCTCTGTCTGGAGCTCGCTGCTGAGGAGGAGGAGATGAACGGTGGGTTTTAAGAGCTCTGTCCTGATGAATGAAGTGATATTCCCTCCACTTCTCTTTTTAATGAACATGTCATATAAGGATGACTCACTGATGGATTCCAGTGCAGCAGCCCACCTACGATCTCTGGGCTCAATCCCACCAGAACTTTCTGTGCTGTCTCTCCTCTGCTTCAGCACCGCCTCGGCTTTCCAATCCGCTTTACAGAATTAGAAAGAGAAAGGTCTAGAACCTGAATGGACTGCCAACTTTCCTTTTAACAACAGGCCAACAGAGGCCACTGAATTTTCCATATTAATTCCGAGTGCTCTTTTATTCTGAGCACAATTCCTCTGTGGCGCAGACGTTCAGTAACTCTCTATTGTAAATCCTGCAGGTATGCATTGTGATTTGCAGAATGCTGCACAGGAGGAAACCTGCAGTAATGAGCTGAATAACAGGAAAAAGTGGCAAAGGGAGAAAAGCCTGAGGAGCGGCGTGATGGGGGCGAACCCGCTGTTCCAAGTGATCGGTTCAGCAGCTGCTTCCTGTCTGAAGGGTGTGGCCGAGCATTGTGTAACCGATCGGATATTTTCAGAAGTGAGAGTGGGCAGCTCACGTGGCTTCAGAGCTTCTCTCTGTGGATCAGATGCTGCAGAAGGAGCCGGAGGGTCGAGAGACGAAGCTTCAGGCAGAGACGAGATGAAACGAGAGCTTCAAACGCTTCCATCTGATTCCAGGAGCGACTCCAGCCTGCATGTTTTAAAGGTTGTTCGATATCTCAACAAGGCCCTGAGGTCATGTTTTCAAATGTGATGCAAATATTTAGTTTAACTCAAAGATGAACTGATTCGATTTATGATCAAAGGTCAAAGGTCAAGTTCGATGTGGCCACACAAAGCACATTTTGAATTGTGAACCCGACATCTCAGGAACGCCTCGAGGGAATTTCTTAGAATTTTGTACAAACTTTCACTTGGACTTTAAGATGAACTGATTTGATTTTGGTGGTCAAAGGTCTAAGGTCAAGGTCACAGTGATCTCATGTTCTTGTGAGCATGGTGTATCAGGAACACTCATAGGGAATTTCATTGCATCTCAAGAACTTGGAAGTCAAATCTTGCAAATCCTTTGAAATTTTGCACGTATTCACATTGACTGGAATGGATGAACTGAATCGATTTTACCCCAAAGGTCTTATTATATTTTAATGGTCAAGGGTCAAAGGTCACGTTGGCCTCCTATGTCTGCACTGGTGGGTTAGGTAAACAGCCACCAGGGAGGTAACTGCAGTTTTCTTAAGTTTTTATATTCTTGCCATATTTATCTGCCCTTTGTTTATTCTGTGTCCTAACTCATCTATATGACATGTTCTGGCTTCGTCGACCGTCTCTGAGCCAAAAAACACTTCTTATCCTCCCTGACTTTGCCACAAGCCGGTTGTTACCGATATCTGTGCAGAGGGGAGCTCCCTTTACAAAAGCATGATAAAAGCCCCTTCACTGTGGGCTGGGCCGGCCCTGAGGGAGCGGTGGGAGAGAGAAACGCAGAGGATCCAGAGAGCAGGAGACAGGAGGGAGGAGGGAGGGTCCTGGCGTCAGGCCCGGACGCTCGCAGCTCGCCAGGGTTTCATGTCTGATGTCGAAACAGCAGCAGACGACCCACCTGAGTGATTCCTCATGTTGGGCACCATGAGAGAGAGTCTGGGCCGTCGGGGTAACAAGGAGGTTCTGGGGTTCTGCCTTTGTTTTTAAATATGCTGCATGATATCCTCCTTACATTGTAAATACAGATCCATTTGGCTGTGTGGGTTTCAAACGGGCCTGAGCAGCCTGAGGGAGGATGTTGTGAGCAGAGGGAGGAGGAGGAGGCTGAAGGGCTGTTCTGTTATTAAACCCTCACACCTGCCCCTCTCTCTCCTCTCACTGACTCGCTCGAGATAATCACCACACGGGACAAGTAAGGAGTGTCTTCAGCGAGACGAAATGGAAAACCATCGGGGCATTGGAAGGATGTGGGATTGTCACCGTGAAGAGGAGCAGGACAGAGCTGATAAAGCCCCTGACGCCTTCCACTAACACACAGGATCCGATTGAACTTTACTGGGAGAACAGGTCGAGCTCCCATGGGAACCATCAGTCAGATGTCACTGCTGAACCAGTCTGGATCGAGGTGCTATTGGAAAAAACATCAAAATCATAACTCCCACGCAAAGTTTCCCTTCGATTATCAAGTCTATATTATCACCGGGCAGATTATTCAAATCTAATTATCACGAAGGCGCCTCGATAATTCATTCAGCGCTCGGGAACATGAGCCACACTCGATGCCTTTGTTGTTTTTTAAATTGTTGATCGAGAAAATATCAGCTGCTTTTTTAGAAGAGATGAGATCCTGCAGAATATTTCCTCTCTTCCTCAGATCTTTCTTTCCGTTGAGAGACGTGTCTGCGCTGCTCCAAAAGTCAAACGTTGTTGTCTTAATTCAATTTCTATCTCTGCACCTGTCGGGATTAAAAAAATATCAGGATCTAAATCTGCTTGACGGTCGATGTTGGCTTGTGTTGTCAGGCTGCTGTCAACAACCCTCTCCTCCACCCCATTTGAATTTCACACCTTTGAATATTGTCCACATTGCTTGTATTTTTGGTTCGAACATGCAAATCTTTTCCACTGCTAAACTGTAAAGTTCATTATGTACTGGGTCTGTGGTGGTTCCTCTTCGGCCTCCAGGAAAGACCCACAAGCTGGTTCTGCTGCAGTTTGACTTAATGGTACAAAAACTGTGCCTCGCATGAATATTTGTGACTTTCCTCAGTGTTTTAAACTGAATTTCCTTTGGGTTTTTGACATTTGAAGACGTTACCTCCGTCTCTGGGGAAACTGGAGCACATTTTACACAACTTTTGACATTTTGAAGTTGAATCAATAGTGAAAACAATATGATTTTAAGCCCTTTATACAGAAAGTTTAAAATTGACAAAGGCAGGAAAGGACCGTTTTGCATTCAGCATAGAAACTTGAAGCAAAGCCGACCTGACTGAAGCTGTGAACTCTGTAAGCCTGGGGCCCACTCGTCCTGCAGGTGGGGACGATCTGTGCTCTCTGTTAAGTCCTGTGTGTCTAATTTTATCTGCGACAGATGGTTTCATTCGGCGGCCTCCATCACAAGGCCGCCGTCAGTCAGAGGTGTGTGTGTGTCTGTCGTCACCGGACTGAGAACAATAACGACTCCGCATGTAGGCGGCTGGCAAGGCTCCACATGATGGCATCAGTTTGGTATCCAGGCAAACACAGAACAACGGCACAAAGACGTCTCCAACGGGCGTTATCGAAAGTGGTGATTCATATTTTTTAGTTTTGTGACTGAAATAATGACACAGTGTGCAGCCGTGCAGCCCCTGTGTGTGTGTGTGTGTGTGTGTGTGTGTGTGTGTGTGTGTGTGTGTGTGTGTGTGTGTGTGTGTGTGTGTGTGTGTGTGTGTGTGTGTGTGTGTGTGAGCGGTAATGCTACTGCACCTGTAGTGGAGTGAAACTGTCACAAAAAGTGATGTAAGACTGAAACCATGCAGCGGTGGGAAGTGTCAGAGCTGTCAATCATCATGTTTGAACAGGAAGCAGAACAGAGAAGTCGTGTCAATTCTTGTGAGCTGAGGACGTCATATTCTGCAATTTACAAGGTAACGTGAAGATTGTGTTTAATTTATAGAATTCCAGTGACTTTATTCCCACGCGAGAAAATGAAAATAAAAGTTATTTAACATGCAGGCACACAATTCAACTAATAGACCACACTTCAATGTTTGTGCTGCAGAGGGGTGGAGCTTTACCAAAAGAAGAACCCATTTAATGTTGGTGCCAATCTGGATCAGTGGGCACATCCAGGAAAAAGTTTCCCACAACATTGACAGAAGATGTTTTTCAACATTTCTGTTATTTTCTAAGAGAATATTTCATGAATCTTGAGGATAAAAACGAAAAAACCCAGATCCAATTAATTTAAATGGGGTTTTATATAGTTTTAAAGAAAATAGGCAAACACAACAGATACACAAAATATGGTAATATAATAAAAATCATTAGAGTAAAAAGTTGTCCCCTCCAACCAGGTCCCCGGCCCCTAAAGGACAAATCCATCCTCAAGGGTCATTAAAGGTGACGAAGCCTCTTTAACCGGTTTCCTTCGCTCCTTGAACTCGAGCAGTCGACAACTCAAGGTTTACGATGTCATTTCAAATTAAAACCTTTAATATCCAACAACAGGTTTATAACATACTATTATAGCTGTAAACCTTGAGTGGATGCTGTGGTATAAACACAAAGAATGACAATATCATAAAACACAGCTGTAATAAAAATGGAACATGTCTTCAGGGGATTTCTTTATGGCTCCACACACCTCAGTGTGTTTATGAAGCATTTACTGAATGTTTTATTTAAGATACTCTTTATAACCTGAACTGAGAAACCTGATGTGTCTGTGTTGCGTCGTAAATCTCAGTGTGTAACTGGTCTGACCTGCGAGCGACCCACTTAACCCAGTGATTCATTCAGGGGGAAAGTTGCTGAGCGCTCGCTCTGCTGCTGCGATGACATTAAAGACTCGCTGCTTTAAATATTCACTTTAGTGCAATGACACAATCGTTTCCTCTGGTTTTACTGGAGGCCTCCGAGTAACAAGAGTCTATAACTGCTTTCAACAGAGTTTAAAGTTGCTCATATATTGTAGGTAAGACTGAGTGAACACAGGCCCAGAGCTTTTGGGAATAGACGCTTAACCTTCATTATAGCTCTGTTGATGCTGAGTTGGTTGTAGTTCAATGTTAAAACGTTTTATTGTAGCACATTCCCAGATTTTTACCTTATTCCAGTTTTTAGCGCTAGTTCCAGGCTCAGAATTTTGCTTTTTTGGCTTTTATTGGTTTTGAGAAGTGCTGTATAAATATGAATATGATTAAATCGTTCTCAATCCTGTCAGATGCATCCACTGCCCTCACAGAACGGAGAACATGTAAACTCATCATGTGTTCAGACACTACCAGAGAAAACAGAATTTATCCCATCAGCAGCTAAACCTTTGTCTCCTTGTCTCTGCGGTGGAGGAGAAACCTTTTCTTATGGAGGCTTGTTTGCACAGTGGCTCCGGGCCTCGTGTTAGGTCATTGTTTTTAAATCTGAGCTCAATTAGAGATATGAATGAGATGCGTTCACCAACGACTGCTGCTGCTGTTGCGTCATCATGCATTCTTCAGGGTTACTCACACAGGATGGACAGTTTTTGATCAATTTATAAGGAATATAATTTTAAGGTTATAAGTTTTGTGGAGGAGTGCTTCGTAACATGGTTTTGATAAGTGCTGTATAAAAAAAACCATTATTAAATCGTTCTCAATCCTGTCAGATGCATCCACTGCCCTCAAGGCCAAGGCCCAAAGCTGATATTGGGTTCATCCTCCACCCGTTCACCTTGTTTCAATTAAATCAGTTCTGTAGTTTTCCCGTAATCCTGCAAACAAACAGCAATGGAAACATCACCTCCTCAGCAGAAGGTAACGACGATTAAACAACAAAACCACAAATTCTCACCACACGCTTCTTGAGTTGCAGTTTATAAACAGAGGAGTCCATACTTTGTCAAACAATAACTGTGGAAACACAGATGAAGAGTTTCTGAAATATTTATTTGAGGGATTAGAACAGTCGACTGCAGCAGGGCTGAAGTGCAGCGTTCTCGACAGTGAGCCCCGCGGCGCCTACAAAGCCCCACGATGCACAACAGGCTACACACAAGCACGGTAACAGTCGTACAATAATACTATGAGTGCACATTCTTACAGAATGACTTGTCTGCGGTTTCTCGTCTCTGTTACTACGAGCTAAAGCTACGGTTTCTGCTAATGGCAACCGGAAAGAAAAAAAATACATCAGCTCTTGGAAAACAACAGCAGGGTTATTCATTTGGAAATAACAATAAAAATCTGGATCGTAGAGAATTATACAGCTTACATCACCTCATTTAACCTCCGTCAGGATCAGTCCTATAAAGGGTGGTAGTACAGTGGCTAAGGAAATTTAAAGGACTTGAGTTAAGTAATAAATACATGTTTACTCCCCTGACCCATTCTGCCTCGCTTTAAAAATAGCATTATAAAAAACAGCTGGGGCAAAATTAGTGTTATTTATTAGCGCAGCAAATTTCCTGACGTGCTGAAAGTCATGTAACAGTCTCAGAGATCCTCTTTTTTTTTTATATAATATGTTTTTGTTTTAAACAAAATCTCACTTCTTCCACATAAGGAATGTTGTCAGGCAGCCAAACTGTAAATATGGCATTTGTTAAGTTTCTTTTTATTTATTGATTGGCAACGTGCTGCTCCTGAGCACCACCTGTGCACGACCCAGCTTCAGAGTGTAATTCCTCTGGAGGTCAGAGCTGCAGCTTTCCACACCTGAGATTCACGTTCCATCTCTTTAAACATACATCACGTCAAAACATCCTCAAACTGTTCTCTTGGTGCAGAATTGAACTGTAAGACCTTTCTTTTGTTACAGTAGTGACAGTTAAGTGTATAAATGTGTAAACATGGCAAAGAAAACCTGGTTGAAACAGTGAGTCAGCTGTGGGAATGCTGGATGTGGTGCTGAGCAAATACAATACATTTCACATGTCTAACCAGCATTTGTAACATTTGAGCCGTGGGATCCAGGAATGCTGGGAGCGGGTCGGCATACAGGGGAAGACGGGAGAACGGGAGGCTGGTCGTCTCAGGTAGGAACGCACGGGTGGGGGAGAGAAGAAGAAGAAGAAACTAGAAATAATACTGTGGCTGATGGTCAGTGTTGTGTAGAGCAGAGGGATGAGGCTGAGGGGGGGCAAAGGTTCAGGGCTGGGTCACGGCACTGGGCTCCTTGTCATAGATGTAGCTGCCCACACCGCCAGTGTTCACGCCTGGAAAAACCACAGGGAGAGCAGCGGGTGTCAGGGGTGAGAGAAGAGAGAAGAGGGAGAGAAGAGGCACAACAAGAGCAGGAGAGGCTGCAGAGTCCTGGAGGACGATTCTCAAAGCTCAACAAGCTGCACACACAGTGTTATACTGACACTACTGCTGAGGAACATGTATTTTGTGCAGCTCTCACACACACACACACACACACACACAACATTCTGTTTCAAGTAGTAGCTGATAATTAGTGGGTGGACAGCACCCCCTAGCGGTTACCTTTGGGCCCGAAGAGAGTCGCATAGCATGGTTTGTGGCAGTAGGGCTGGCCGTCATGCTGGAGGGAAAAATAAAAACATTAACACAATGACAGGTTTATTTTTAACAGGTCACATTAACATCAAGGTGGAAAACCTATAAAAGACTTTATTATAATGGCTGCATGATGAACACAGAGGAACCGGTAACATTGTAGAACACAATGAAAATAATATGACAGTATTATAATATGAAGAGTTTTGGACTGCTTACTTAAATACCTCTAAATATAAATGTTTCTTTGTTTTCTTTGGTCAATCGTTCTTTGATTATTTTTTACATATTTTGTTGGTGTTTTTGTCCTAATGACATATTTGTATTATTAGATTTCTGGATATATTCATCCAGAATTAATGGATTTATATGTAAGCCACTAGGGGGCGTATTCATATCTTAAGTACAGTCTATGGATTGTTTAGGTAAACCTCATTAAGTCTATGTCTGTCAGCATTTCCTTTGTCTATCGTTCTTTTGTCCTTTTCAGTCTTGCACACTTTCTGCCTTTCTCTTCCCCCCCCAATCACTACAGCCTCTTTTCTCACCTCTGCATGGCTGCCAGCAGAAAGAGTCTTGCTGCACCTCTCACAGCGCAGACAGGGTCGATGCCAGTCTTTGCCCAGCGATGTCACCTTCTCAGCTATTGTGAGACACACACACACAGACACACACACACACACACAGACAGATGTGAGACACCATGGCAACCACTTTGCCGGTTCACACCTATTACTGCAACCTCTTTTCCTCACGGGCGTTTCCACTGTGAGTGTGGAGCTACTCACCAAAATACACCTTCTTGTTGCATCGGGGGCAAAGGTTGGCCTCTCCGGAAAAAGTGGTGATGCCGCCAGCTCCTGAAACATTAAACACACATTACACACACATACATAACCCACACACATGTCAATACTGGAGAAGCTGGAGGAAATCCAATGTACTAATAATATGAAGGAGATAAAAAACTAGAAATGTAACAGCTTTTAAAATATTTGAAGAGGGAAGACGACTGTTGTTGCCAATTTAAAATTTACTGGTTTCCAATTTAAAACACTTCTCTCACGCAGTCTTTTTTGTTTGATTACATGCAGTTCTGTCCTGGGACCTGCAGGTGGAGCCGAAACACACTTTTCCGGTTCACTCTCCAACAGCCAAGAGAGTGGAAACTGTCACTAAGTGAAAACTGCACGGCAGAGATCAATTCAAAGAAAATAGTTGATAAGATTTTCTTGTTGCTGACACTGAGTGTGTGTGTGTGTGTGTCTGTGTGTGTCTGGTGTCCTGGGAAATCCTAATCTATGAGAAGGACAAAGTTCCCCCTCAGTTCCCAGGAGACTTCACGTATCAGCAGCAGCTTCCTTTCTTGTTGAAAACACCCAAATGTTCACGGGACACTTCCTTGACTGAGCAGCTTGTTCACATCAACACTTGCTGATAGATCCACGATGTAAAGTACGTGCGACATGACAACACCAGCGTGTTTCTCACTCACCTTTCGACGGAGCCTTCGGTGCGAACACTCGCTTCTCCTCGGCTTTGGGGACTGACTCCCCTCCGGCAGGGTTGTTGTTGGCTGGAGCGTCGTACACATAAGAGCCGGCTCCACCAATGTTCACACCTAAAACAGACAGAGTCCAGGAAAAGAAAACAACAAACAAATCAGTATTGATGCATTCACATCTAAACTTCAACTGACTCGGTCGACTCCAGTTTTATAGGGAAAATATTACTAACTAAAATGATTAAAGTGAATAAATTGCTTTATATGTAAACACTGACATAAAAATGTATCATAAATAACGAAGGCCTAAATAGATATTTAATTACATAAATAAAAATATATTTCTATTTAATCACAAAATAACGATATGACAAGTACCTTACAGCAGTAGCAGTTATGCTAGTGAATTTATATACAGAAATAAAAATACTGAAATATTAACTTGTTTTAAATTGTTGCTTACCCTTTATTATGGAATAATATTTTTAATCTATGTTTTTATTTTGAGGACATTTGGCTGATTAGGTCTGGAGCATTGTAATTTCAATATTTGTTCCTATTTAATGAATGAATTAAACCTTTTGACCTGTAATTATTTATTTATTTATTAAGTACTTTATACTTCTAAACCTGCCACATATGACACATAAAAGAAGTATGTGTGTAATACAAAGACATGTAATTCACCTTTGGGTCCAAAGAGGGCAGCGTAGCACGGCTTGTGGCAGTAGGGCCTTCCGTCGTGCTGAGGGAGAAGCACCGTGACACACAGATTAAAAACACTCAAAAGACTTGTAAAGGATTAAAAAGGGGGAAAAAAATCCAGATGACGCACATGAGAAAATTGAGCAATAACGTCCATGAAAAATCCTATTTCACACATTTTTCTGACATCATATTTTAGGTTATGGTCTTTTTTTTTTTTTTTACACGGATGGAAAGAAATGTGTCTAAAAACGGAAACTGTCAGTTTTTTTTTCCAGCTCACGGCTGCTTGATGATGATGTCACTGTCACCGGTGGCTCCAACACATAATAATGACTCCATCTGTATCTAAGGAACAGGTCTGTGTTGATGAAGCCATCGCCACGCTTCAGTGCAGCCCACATGACCGGGTGCCACTTAAACAGGAAGAGAAAGAAAATCCGGTCTAAGACATAGATGGCCTGCCGCTGCTGGTGCATGCTGGGAATGTGGCGGTCACTGGGAACGACCCAGCTTGGGTGAGAGATCAGGGCTGAGTTCCAAGTGTGGCCACTGGTCCAGAGCCCGATGCCCATACATGAGAGGAGGAAGCCGGGCGAGATGCCAGGCCCTGGGTGGTGGAGGGAAGAAGTGGGCGCTAAACAAGAGACACTTCTGCTGCGGCCACGTGAGCTCCTCTTCCTCCTCCTCTTCCTCCCCCTCTTCCTTCTCCTCCACCTCCTCCTCCTCCTCCTCCTGCTCCTGTGGCGCAGAGGTAAGAAGGATTGTTCTCCCGCCTTTAATAATGCATCGACTGTGACCAGCTACTGTTAAAGCAGCCTCACACGACCCTGTTGGACATTTATGAGATCCGTGGCGGTTTGGCGGCAGAGCACTGATGACTTTCTCAGGACAGGACACACAGAGCTTCATTGTGAAGAGGAGCGTCTGGTTCGCGTCGCTGCACAGACTCACTGAGGCTTTGGCTGAGAAACGTAAAGGAGGCGGACGGACCCTAAAAATTGATTATCCATCGCTGCAGCACAGCCCACTCTGTTCCCAGCATTAAACTTCCCACATCCTGACACCTGGATCTGTCTTCTCCATTTATTCTTCTGTATTTTCTGCCTTCTGCACTCCAGAGTCTTGAGTATAACTTACTATAAAAATAGGTTTTGCTTTTCAGAGGTGTCAAGGTTCAGGTTCCTCTTGAAAAAGTCCCTAAAAACACAGTTTGAAACACGTGAGCACAACTCTCACTTTTCTAGTGAGGCGCCTTCAGGTCGGCTCGTTACTGCCCCAACAGGCCAGAGGCCCACACTGACACTTTACGTAGGTGAGAACAAAAAAAAAGGTTGAAAGATGAGAATCTGGGGGTGTGAAGTGAGAAAGAATTGATTTCATTAAAACCTCCATTTCTAACTCTTCATCTCTGCTTCTGGTTCGCAGGTCAATAGGCTCTATAGGCTGAGTTGCATTATGGGTAGTGTGGGCACCAGGATTACAAACGGAATAAAAAAAGAGGATGTCTTGTTGTTTTATAATCAGTCTAAATATGAAGATAAGGAGGCGAGATTTGAAGTTACAAGGAACATGTTGTTCATGATTTCTAGAAACAGCTGCTGACAAGACCGTCTCACCTCAAGGTTGATTGAAAAGCTTTTCTGGAGCTTTCAGTCACATCAGGTTCTTCCTGAGCAGATGAATACGTCTCACTTGTCCTGACACCTTTAACTTTCTTAATTTACAGACTCACAACAAGTCACGACATGTCTGGGCTGTTAGTTATTTGAGGAGCAGGTTCGGCTTTTCAGAGATTCCATTATAGTTCCATAACTGATCTAAGTAAAAAAAGCTATTATGGATGTGCACTGGGCTGAACAGGTGCTGCACAGCGGTAGTCTGACTGGCCGGATGAAGACTGTGACTCCATGCTGTTAACCTTAGGCAGCCTTCTCCTCCTCCTCTTCTACTTCCGGCCTATAACCATTTCAAAATCTTCGCTGTGGGAAAAAACAACAACCTCTGGGCTAGTAAGCTACGTGCTGAAAATGGCAAATTTGGATCAAGATTTGGTGCAAACAAACTATGAAAAACATTTTTTTGTGTTTTTTTGTGGCGTCTTATTATACAAGCCATAACGTTTCATTCGCTCTATAGCAGAGAGCTAATGGGGTCCGGCAGAGCGCTCCTCTGACACAGCGCTGTAGAGATGAGTCTGGTAATGTGAGACTAATACAGTCATGATCATTTAGGGTCATCAGTCTCGAACTGTCACCTTGTCCGTTCCACCCTGGCTCTCTGCCACCAGCCTCTGAAAGCTGCTGCCCCCCCCCCTCCCTCCCCCCGTACTATTCCTAGAGGAAGCAGCGATTATTGCTCAGAGGTTCAAGACCTTCTGCGTACCAGACCCCCGGATGACATCAACACTCCCCCAGACTATCTCACAGATGCTTTACATCCGTACATTCTTTTTTTTCCAAATCCAAAGTCTCTCAGCCACACTCTGTTTCCATGATGCTCAAGTTTTATCTACTGAAGTCAGGCTGGTGGCGCGGCGCTGCATTGGATTTGGAAGCTGTCCGGGGGAAAGAGAGAGAGAGAGAAAGAGAGCGAGAGAGAGGACGGTGGTGCTGAGACAGCGCAGGCCTCAGTGGAGATTGTGCGACTACGTTACTGTTAATCGCGCAGAGATTACACAGCATCCTCTGGGTTCCGCAGGGGAATTCTGTACAAAGAGGCTGAGATCACATCCTCCCTGCACAGAGGAAAGAGGCGGGAGACTCAGAAGTGATATTCACTCGTGTACAGGACTTGAATCATTGGCTGGTTTCGTGGAAGACAAACTAAAAAGGAGCACGATAAGAAAATCCCTGAGGAGATGGTGCCAGATAGTGAGCAGGGCTCGATCAAGGGTTACAGACGGCGGAGTCTGAGTTCAGACGCGAAACTGCACTTTGATTATTCGGAGGAAAACGGATATGAAAGCGACTCACCCTGTAGCACTAAGGGAGTTAAAATTCCCACAAAGAAAAACCATATTGACAGATGCTACCAGGCAGGAGAATGGACACTCTGCAATTTCCTGTATAAAATGCACATTGTGAAATGAAATAACCCAATGAGAGTCAATACATAACAAGGTGGTAATGTTTTGACAGATTTCATAATAACAGGCAATGAACTCAGGGACACAGTTTGTTGACCTTTGAACTTTGTGTGGTCGACACTGATATTTTGAAGAAGAAGAATGAATGAATGAACAAATCTATTAAGTCTTAACTCAGAAGCTATTTACGGGAGGTTGTTAGCACCGCCGAGTGCACGGCACGTTAACATGAATGGACTGAGCAGCATGTGACCTCCAACCTCAGGCGATGACAGTGACGTCTCATTAGTCAGACAGAGGTGAGTCTGCGTGCACACGGCTGTACAGGCCAGTACGAGTCCACATCACAGCCCAGTACCAAGAGGCTGGGCCCCTTCGGACTTCTGATATCATTAATGAATGGATTCTGATGCATAGTGCTGACGTGATAAGTAATTGAGAGTTTGACTTATCATTTAAGTTAGTGGTTCCCACCCTTTATGGCTTGTGAGACTTCATAAAAAAGGTTTCTGGATTCTCACAGATTAGATGGGGTGTGAGTCATCTCAAAAATAAAAGGAATTTTGTCCAGGTGGGATCTGATGTTGTATTTTATTACCCTGTTATGAGAATACGCAGCTGATTTGGCATTTCACTCCTAATATATTGTCAGAAAGTTCTAAACACAAAGGATCAGGACCAGAGATATTGTATTTTTTTAGTCCACTATTCCATAAATCACAATTTTAAGACACTTGCGACAACAAACCACTTATCGATAAACTGAAAACATAATAGAGATTTATCGATGATGAAAAGGTTGTGTAGCAGAATGAAGAATTAGTCTAATGTGTTGAAAGTGTGACAGTACTGCAGTGTCACGGTGTCGTACTGACCTCAGCGTGGCCTCCGGCCGTCAGGAGCTTGTTGCAGCGGTCGCACTTGAGACACATCTTGTGCCAGTCCTTCCCCAGCGATGACACTTTCTCAGCTGAAAGACAAGAGACAAGAGGCAGAAGAATGAGTTCACGTAGATTCTAATAAAGCCGCGTTTGTGTACTTTCCTCTGTTGTGTCGGGCTTTGTGTGCGTTCTAATGTGCCGTTCCATCGGTCATCTCAGGGTGGAATGACGTCCCCTCATTGCCTCATCGCCACAATAACGATTGGCCTGTGCCCTGCGTCTCTGAGCCGATGAGCCGCGTTGGAAATCCTGTCATCGTACCAACCCACTGATTGTTTTCTGGTGGGGTGGGGTGGTGTGGGGGGTGGGGAGACTGGGAATGCCTGTGTACCGCACAGGATGCCGTCGTGATGTCATCGCTGGACAGACAGACAGTGGCGTGAGTCCCAGTCCAGCTGGAGCGGCGGGGGGTGCCCACGTCTAACCCAGATCCTTTGTGTTACCCCTCCAAACAAACACAGACACGCCCATCCCCCAGTTTACAGTAAACCCCCTTTTCCCTGCAGACAGACCCTCAACCCCATTTCCGTTCCCTTTTTTCTCCAGGCGACCACAGCGACCGCCCCTCCAGACAAGCATAGGACCCTAATTATACACTTTCCAATAATAAATCTCGGCTGCTTCCACACAATGGGGCCTAAGGAGTCGGGCAGGCAGCGGAGGAAACACCTTCTCTTATCAAGGCACGGCACAAATAGACGGATGCCGGACTTGGTTTCCTACACAAACATATGCAGACAATCTTCCTCCTCTTCTTCCTCTCTATAGCTGCTTTCCTGCATGTGCCATAATGTAACGTCAAATTCCTGCATCGGCATCAGGAAGCAAATTTAAATCATACAAGTCAGATGTGAGAGACAGCTGGTTAAACCACAGAACCGGCCTGGCATGAGTCTTTATCTCATAAGACCTCCAAAACCAATTATGTTGTGGCCATCATGTGGAAAATGCTTCTCAGCAACTCTGAAGGAAATCCGTCGACTCCCTGCAGAGAACGTGTTTACTCTCCAAACAGTTTCACCCGTCACTTCTCCCTGATTATTACAACACTGAGACAAATGGCCCGACAACATAGTATGGGGGTGCGAGGTGAAGGGTGAAGTGTGGGGGGGGGTGCTCATCAACACTTAGGAGCAGAGGAATGCTGAGGAGGCCGGAGGATGCTGCGGGAGATGTTCAATCACTGTAAATGATATTGTTCTTCAGAGTAAAAGCCTGTAATAAATCAATCTGCTCTTAAATCAGAAAAAAAAGGCAGAAATACAACCGGACATCACTGGAGTTAAGAAGAACTCGCTTAATGAAACTAGAAATCACTGCTGTCAGAGGTTGGTACACGAACAAAGACGGCAGCTCAGATCCCGTGGGTGTGTTCTCTGCTGGTGGAGCTCGAACCTGTGAAGTGCTGCTCGTTGCTATCTGCCGAGGGAATTCACCGCTGTGGGCACACGGATCGACAAACACCACACACACACGCAGATGGATTTTTCTTGGTGCTGAGTGATGCAGAAACACTGCTGACCTACACTCAGGACTAGGCCTGCTCACATCTGCACAGACAGAGGTCGGATGCTGCTGCTCGTGCTACAACTCCTCTTGGCTTGGTGTTACACTTTGAATCACTTCAGCATCAACTGCAAATCTCAAAATATGTCACTATGCAGAGAATGAACATTTTCCTACAATTAAAACTTGCGCTAGAGCACGACCTATAAGGGTCTAATGCTGATAGCAATATATGGACCAGTATACATAATTTTGAAATTCCTACAATGCCATTAACAAACCCAAACAAATGTTATTTAGGCTTGATATTAAAAAATGAATGTGTAAAATAAGCTACCAAAGTCGGACATCTTCCCAAACCTTTAAACAGCTTCAGGTTATGTTCCACGACAGTATGAAAGGAAAGAGCAGTGGCTCAACGCGAGTGTGAGTGACTCCTAAATCTGAGGAGAACCATACACCTCCTCCTGACACCTCTGCTGTTAAAAATAGGTTGATAAATGGACCGCGGGATCCATGCCTGTGTGTGTTCAGAGTGTGCGTCTGTCACTGACTGACTCATGAATGCAGACACACCTCCAGACAGTCCTGAAAAGTCAGTGAATGAATGGAAACTGACGTCAGAGCCTCCAGTGCGTCCTCGCTCCCCAGTATATGACTGTGTCAGTGTGTGTAGTCACCACGTCCACAGTTTAACAGCCCCCTGTTTAAAAGGGCACTTGTTATTGGAAGAGGGGTGAGCCTGTCTGTCTGTATTATGTGTTGTGTGAGTTGTAGAGTGGGGGGGAGGTGGAGGGGATCTGCATCTGGCCCAGATGTTTACAGCCCGAGCTCTGAGGCAGCCGCTGTGCTTATTATTCTTCATATGGCCTCGGCAGCTGAATTAAATCCGCAATTTGTATTTGGGTTAACACTTTTACAGAGAGACAGAAATATAAATAAGGAAATTCAAAATGACGTAATGACTAAGAACTGAGAGACAGACACTTCTCTATTTCCCCAAATAGCTCAAGTGTGGGCACACATGAAGCAACTGAAATGCCACCACATCATCCTCCACCCCCCCGAACAACAGGAGGTAAATGAACCCATTTGTGTAAACAAACACGCTCCCTGTTCACAGGGACGTCGCTCCGGAAACTCACATTTACAATTGTCAACATTGACGAGGATGTGCCAAATCCTTTTAGTCGAGCGGTTCTCCCTCATGACATCCGGCAATTTGCCTCATTCTGGAGCACAACACAAAGGATTCCCCTCATGTTTTAATGGAGCTGCCTTGGAAAACCCCCTGTGAGGATTTACAGTCTGATTTTGCATTAAACCTTTGATGGATTTAGAAGAATATTCCAATAATTCAGGATCCCTGTTGTGTTTAACAGCAGGGGGGTGGAAAACTGAAATAATACCAAGCAATGCCAATATTATTAAGAAGATGACTGTTTAGTTTGGTAATCTACGATCTAAACTGATGGCAAAATAAGCAGAAAGATCTAAGTAAACATGGGGCCAAGTGCAAAAAAGGTTTTGTCTTTTTTCATAGAAAGGTTCATTCACAAAACGTTATGTTATGTTAAAATGAGTTAAAAGAAGAATCCAGGCTTTCTGGAGATTTCAACAAGCCAAACTTTAAACTGTTAGACCATAATGATTTAAGACAGACGGCAGATCTAAGTCCCAGAGCTACTATCACAAGATAGGATGAAGCCAAAGACAGTAGATAGGCACTAAAAGTCAATGTACTGCGATAACTTCCTAGTGGAATCCCTTCCATGTTGGTCGTGCTTTTAGTTTTATTACTGCAAGCTAACATCTGTATTGTTGATAAAAGACTACAACACACTGATGCATTACAAAGTACACATGATGCCAGAACATCTCTCAAAACACATTTAAGAATTTAAATATTATGAATCATCAGTTTTCTGCTGGTGTACAATGATATTGTTAAATGATGCCACATTGTGCCTTTTAAACCCAGAGTATAAAGCTGAGTCACGTCCTCTGAAGAACTGATTGACACATGGATGATGCCTCTGTGGGAACAGTGAGGTCAGAGGTCAACACCAAAACCATATGATACCTGCACCACTGTAAGCTGCTTAACTTCATTTGTGAATTCCTGCTCTAAGCTCTTCATTCTGCCTCTGACTTCTCTGACAGCATCGTCAATATGCTTTAAATCAGTGAGGCCGCCTGCTGCTGCTGACTCCTCTCACTGATTCAGCCCCGGTGTTTACAATCGCCTGGTTTCACTGATGTTACTGAACATGAATCAAAGTCAAGGAGGCAAAGCTGAGATCACTCTGACTGCGATATTGTAGAGCCTCTGTGTGACTGTGAGTCAGCTGAGGCCTCATCAATTTCCGGAGGAGTTTGTGATGAGATGTGAACCGAGAGAGCAGCAACAGAAAAGCAATAATCATGCAGAAATTGGTGTGTAAACTCAAAACAGAACCACAGCTGGGGCACTCCACCCACCTCAACAAGTTGATCTGCAGCCAGGAAATTATCCAACAGGCTCAAGTGCAAAAAAAAACCCCTCACTTGACGCCCCAACGAAAAAAGGCATCACATTAGTTCTACAACAAGTTCTACACAGGCATGAAATTAAGGGGCCTCAACCCAGAAATACAGCAGGTTGTGTGGTTTAAAACCCCGAAGCATTTAGGAGCTTTTATGTCACTGAACGACAACAACAAACCCGAAAATTATGATGGTTCATATTTCAAATGGTACATATTTACACATAACACAGCCCTAACGCAATTTGTGGCTCCAAAATAATGATAAAGTGAGTAACAAACAATAAGTGATGATGACACAACATCAGTTTTTGTAATGTCATTTTGGAAATTGCAGTCATGGGGCATCTGATGAAAATGGGCCGAAAACAGAAATCCAACATCAAATAGATTCAGCATCTCTGAAAACAAATTTTGATAATGTGATTTTACAAAAGATGGACGGACATCAGGGAACTTCCATCAGGCCGTGACTCGATTTAGTTTGTTTTTCGTTCTGTTACATGATGCACTTCTACTTCGGATTATGGAGAGTGAAACCAATTACGCTCAGACAGAGTCCCTCGGCCTGTGAAGGGAGAAGAGCCACAGCAAATGGTCCACAAACACTGTGTAATTGGACCTTAAACAAGAGGTTGTCAGGAAGGAAACATTATCGGCCCATTTCTGCAAATGACTCCATTATGGCTTCTTAATTGCCGAAGGTGACAGGACAGCTGCGCCCACACACCTTTGCCAGGAAGTTCTTCTACCTCTGTTTTACTCCAAGTTACAACAGAGCAACAGTACAAGTCCCTGAGCTACTTTCACACGGCTGAACTCCCAGAATGCAGTGCAGCAGGGGGTTGGGCTCTGAAATCTCATATGGGTGCTCGCTCTCTTATCGCTCAATAATTTGATCAGGGTGCAACGAGGGGGAAATCTAATGCGTTTGACAAAGGGGGACAAGAACGCTGCCGCTGCAGGAGCTCGAGTCCACAACCAGATTAAATCAGCGACAACTGCGAAGGCTCCTGTTTCTGGATGTGTAACCGTTTTCAGAGAGGCACACACAGATGTAAGACGCTTAAACCGAGCATGAGGGTTGATTCAATCCCCAATTTTAATAAAATTGTACAGGTTAGAACATAACTCGCGATCGGTTTGATGATAACTTATCAAATCATCAGCTTTGGAACATTTTTGACCCCAAATTTAGGTCAAGTCTCTTTGTAAGGTTCATGATGTAATCACTGTTATTGTAAATATTTCGAAATCTCGCTTGGCTGGTTTCTCCTCTGTTGCACCCTCTGGTAATGTGGACCCATCTGCTCTGCATTGCACATAATAAACCCGTCCAAAACACACACACACACTGACACACAAACACACACACACACACACACACACACAACCCTCATTCCCTCCATCCGTCAGTGACAGCTGAGACCAAGCGGGTGTTTTGCTCCTTTGGCATTCGTCACAGCAGTGTGATAAAGGCACGTCCTAATAAACACGGAGCACCTGACTCAAAGTGAGATTTACTCAGAGCAGGAGTCAAACACGTGAAGTGAAAAACCTGGTTCTTCTGGTCTCCAGAGAAATGCACAAAAAGGAAATAACAAGCCTGTGTTTCCTCCTCTGCATCCTCTTACTATTCTGCTCTTTGCAGAACAAACACCCTCAGGATTTGCGCGCTTTCCCCTCAACGTAAAGACAATAGGCATTCAGTCAGGCCGGAGACCCCCCCCTCACAGAGGGAAGTGGCTGTGAAGGAATTTTCATTTGAAACTCATTCATCACAAGCTTTTTTGATTGTTTCATTGAGTTATCTAATTGTACTTTTTATATCAAAATCAACTTACTTTCAAGACTGAGAGGCAATGTCAGAGAATTTGAAACATTAGGAAACTAATGCCGAAATTGGTTAAATGCAAAAAACAGATGTTCGGCCTCCTTCTTGTCAACTGACTGATCTTTTTAACACGACTGTGCAGGAACTGAAAGAATTCAAAACAACTGCACATGATCTATAATCCATCCAGACTTGATTTGTGAAAAGGGAGTTTTATATTTTTTTTTATACTGCTTGCTCTGTGTTAAAAGTAGGTTGACCCCCCCATCAGTGATGTGAACATTAGAATTGATTTCTACAGGGTCAATTTGTTCATGTGGCTTCCTGTGGAGCCCGATGCTAAAGAGCCTCTAGGAAACCGGGCTCTGGATCCGTCTCTCCCTGTGGCTGATGCAACGCCGTGGCAAAACTTAGCTCTGGAGGTCGTCTGTCGCCTCAACCAAGGCGAGGTTTCCTCCCGAGGCTTTCTCCCTTTTCTCTCCCCCAAGAATGAAAGAGGCCGACCTTGTGAATTCACCGACTGACGCAAATGGGGCTGCAGTTAACTTGCATCCTGTCTACGCTGGTCAGAGCAGCCGCAGGGAAAGAGCTACTCCACGCTCCCTGGCTCTGGGACTGGTTCGCCCTCCCTGAACCCCTGAGCCGGCTTGGCCCCACACCACAGCTCTTCTCTCACCGCTCAGGACAATGTGTCCCAGCTACAGGGACTTCAAAAAGATCCAGTGTGCATGACTTGCTCACAGAGTAGTGGACCATGTCTTCAAAAGAGGAAGCAGGCCTGTTATTAGTGCACCTTCAGATGGAGCCTATGGAAATTGGATTATCATCCCAGGAAGAGCAGACATCATATGACAGGAGAAAAAAATGCAGCAGACTTTTCTCTCCCTAAAGTAAAATCATCTGAGTCTTGTAAAGTGGTGTAATAAAATTAACTGATTCTCCAGAGGAGCACGGTGCCCTGGACCTGCTCCCTTCAAAAGAGGAAAAGTAACTTTGAAGTTTAGGAACAACTGTGATGATCTTGATGTGATCTTGATGTGAACTCTTCAAACAAACCAAGCGCTTCTGTGTTAATAAAAAGAAGATGACTCGATGACTCAAGAAGACATGGTCCGATACGGAGTCAAGACTGGACACTAATACTGAACTAATGAAGGCTGGGTGGCAGATCATCCGGATAAGCAAGACATAAAGTACTTGTCCTGACCCTACAACCTGTTAATTTTCACTCTCTCTCTTGCATTTTAATCTCTTTATCTAAATTTGCAGTGTTTTAAACTTTAATAGGAACTGTTATTACCCTGTGCTGAAGATTTTCACCAAACTTAGTAGGTATATTTGTTGGGATGATGCTTGATTCCAAGAAATAACTTATAGAACTGATCAGTCTTTGGGGTTAAGCTGAGGTCTGACAGTTAAGAACTTGCCGTGTGAACGCACACAGTGAAAAACAGAGTCTAACGAGTTTTTGCTGAGTGCTGCTTGTCTGCAGAGGACGGTAAAATCTCTGTGGATGTTTTAAAGGCCCTCTGAAATAAGACAGAGAGAGCCAGAGAGCAAGAGAGAGAGAGAGAGAGGGAAGGCTGCAAACAGCTCGATAATGAAGCAGTACGAAAAACTACTTTTGAGATATTTTATGCTATGTAAAAAACTGTGGCGGGAAAAATATTGCACAAATATAAACACATAGGGTATATATAGTAGCCTTAGAGTTATAAACTTAAAGTGTAAATCATTTGGATGAAGAGTAAGAGAGCAGCTTTGTTCTTTGCTGTTGTGTAATAGGTCACATCGCTGGAAGGTGGAATGGTTTCACCTGAGTTAGGGCAGTAAAGGGGGGCTGGAGGGGGGGGCAATTTGACTTTCAGCACCAGGCTAAATGTCGCCTCCATTAGGGGGGATCATATTTGTGCCTCAAAAAGCCAGAGGAGAAGGACCCTCATTGACTGGTGCACAGTAGCTGGCAGGTTATGCAATGAGACCATACAGGAGGCAAGGACTCAAGAAAATGACGTTACATAACTGACCAGGCACATTCACACAGTCCACTGGGCAGCCGAGTGGAAAACAGGGTACTCTAACACTGACAGAGAAGAGGGGCAAGAGAAAAGGGTATTGTGTGGACGTTTGGGCTAAAAGAGGGATAAAAAAAGAGGAGGTGTGTGTGGGAAACACTACACCGCTCCGTATCACGAAGCTGACAGGGCGACGGTATTCTGCCTCAGTGGAACGGCTAACGTGCACCGAGACAGAAAGAGCCCTCTGTGAATAGAGATGTCGTTTCTCATTATAATGCATGAGGCGCTTTGAGAGTCTCCGTTTAAAGCCATCTCGGCCCATTTGCCCCGGGTCCTTGTGGCTGGAAAAATAAAACCAGGGGAAGAGGAATTCAGGGCCCGAGGCAGCAGCAAGTGACTGATGAGGAGGAAAGAGAGTGAGAGGAATCCAGGAATGAAAGAGAAACTCACAGCAGAGAAGTTCTCCTGCTTATTCACTTAGCTGGAAATAAGACAAATTGCCACCGTTTGTCATGTAAAAGAGTTGGGATCGCTTTGGTCACTTAGTGAGTCCATGCCGTGATGCGTTCAGGGACTCTCTCTCTCTCTCACACTATCAATGCATTTCCACTGGGCCTGGTCACAAGTCAGCCAATGGTCCCCAGTGATGGGAGGACACAGTGTGGACATTTTAACAAGTCAGACACTTCAAAGTCATAGAGAGCGTCACCAAGTCAACATTTGCCTTTAACGGTGGTTCAATTGAACCGTCACATCTATAAAAAACAGCCGCACGTAAAAGTAACAGTCGGAAAATAAGGAAATCAAAAGAATTTTCCATCCGAGACTGTGGCTCACCGCTGCCATTTGATTTTTTTTTTCGCACAAGTAAGGAAGAGGAGAGTAAAAATCCAATATTGGCCGACACCAGCTGGAGGACCAGGTGGGTAACAGCAGGGTGGGCCAATCAGCGCTCTGTATAGGCAGCACACAGCCAACCACAGACACAAGGAGGAATGGGACAGACAATTTTCTTTATCAATAACACATGTCCCGGTGAAGATCAGACGCAGGGAGTTCGAGTCTGTTTTCTCACTTCAGCTCCTCAGCCACTGAGAAGGAGGAGGATGTATGTAGGTGGAGCGGCTGAGCTCATCCTGCCATATCTGAAATCCATCCCTGACATCATGTTGATGCTTCGGGGGCAGTGGGCAGCACTCAGACTCAGACTGGAGGTTTTCTCCCTCCCTGACCTCTCCCATGTCTCCTCATTTGCTTCCCTTCCTCCCTCGCGGTGACTGGAACCTAAATATTGTCATCAACACGTGCCTGCTTCATCCTCCCTGATTTCACGTGGGCCGGCCAGTTCCACCCATGCAGCAGCTCCTCCTCATCTTCTCCTTCAGCTCCGGGCGCTCTCTCCACCCAACAGGACACACCCGAAACCCAAAATAACTCCACTGGGCTGGATCTCAGTACGTTACATAAAACAACAACATACATCCCAGAGACGCTGTGACTCACCCGCTGCAGCGATTTAAGGCTGTAGCACACATGAATACTCAGAAATGCACAAAAATCAGTATTTGGAAAATGATTTCTATTGGTGCAGAATTGATATGGTTCCACGCCAGCGACTCTGGGGACCCGTGGGATGAGCAGCAGCTGGGACGTGTGCTGTCCCTCCCGTTACGTAAGAGGACTCTCATCCACTCACATAATTGATTTTGACCCCTGTGAGAGCCATGATGTGCGCTGTGAAGTGTAGAAAAGATCAGCGCAGAGGGAGGGAGATTTCTTTTTGGGACCCCGAACATAAACAGAGGATTACTCAAGGTTCAACGGGACCACAGCATGTCGCCCCCCTAAAATAAACGGGAGGAGGCTGCAGATTAAAAAGCAGCGCCGTCATTTTTGGTTTATTATCACAATCTAAGCTCCTTTAATCTTCCTCTTTCATCTTGCTCTCGTTCCGTGTACACTTCTCTCTCTCTCTCAGTGTAAACATCTGTCACAGGAGCTCTGACGACTGATTCCTCTCTGTGACTACAGGTGAGAGTCAAAGCTCTTCCTCCAAGTGGGTGTTTTTGTTTTTTTAATTCATCACCTTCAGCACGCAAGGATGCAAAAGATGCGTGTTTACAGTGTTGTCGTGCCACTGACGCAGCGTTGTGTTGCCGTGCTCCTGTGAGATCTCAACATATGGTGCGTCTCTGCACTCTTGGCAGTGGCTCTCATCAGCAGCCGTCCAAAGCCAACTGCCGAGCTTGGATGTTCACCAAACACAACAAATTAAAAAAGCAGCAACAGATCGGTGTCAAGATAACAAGAATCACGCATTCAGTTTTTTTTTGTGAAGATCAAAGAGAAAGGACCAGTTTCTTGTGATGCTTGATTAAATAACAAAATATTTAATTTGAAATTTAAAGAAGTGAAAATTGGTTTAAACATTTGCTAATATTGATTGGTTTGCCTCTGCAGCTTTTGGTCCTCCCACAGTTTGTCTCTGTGAATGATTGACAGCACAAGAGACTCTTCACCTAAAATAACCACAGAAGAGCGTTGAACTTTTACTTATGTAAGAAACTCTAAAGGACAAATGCTGGAAGGGTTTGAATTTCTCTGAAGTAACTAAACCTCCAATATTAAGACAACACACTTTTTAAAACACACAACTCATATTGTTCAGTAAACAGCCAAAGTGCGTGTTTACATTTAAGAAATTCATTTGAAAATGTGGCAATTTTAACTCAATTTTAACTCACACTGAATAAATCCAGTTGTGCACTTGTATTTTTTAATTTTCAATGAATGAACATGACCTGCTACAGCTCTAATTAGAACCTCTACTCACAGCATTTAGGCTCTTACACTCTAAATTTTAGAGTGCAAGAGCCGGAACATCAAAGGAACACATGTCACAAAAACAAGTTGCTAATGAGCATCACGAGTAAAAGTGATTCCACCCACACACCGCGGACATTACTCACCGAAGTACACCGTCTTGTCGCACTTGGGACACTTTGAAGACATGTTGGGATGTTGGCGTGTCGAGTGAGAGTGAATCTGCGTGTTGTCTCTTGTCCTCTCGTCTCTGTCTCGTCCAGCAGCGAGTGTCCCAGCTCCAGTCCCTCAGCATCTATTCACGCAACGGCTGCTCATTAGCATAGCCCCGCCCCCTGCCGACGCGCCCCCATCAGCGTCTACTTCAAGGGCTGTGGGGAAATTTCAGTGTCTGGAAATCAGCCACTCGTTCACTATTCACTCACTGTTCTACAGAGATTAATGCACTCCTGCAAATTAACAATAAACATCTTCAATTTGACGAAACGTACACTGCAAAATGTCACAACACAAGCACATGTTTTCAGGGGACTACACAAAAATGATTAACGTGGCTGTAGCTCAATGGTTTATTAAGTTCCATCACCACTGATGAATAGAAGACTTCTATAACTTTTTTGGGTCCCCTGGAAACATTTGTTTGTCTTTTGACCTTTTGCAGCGTATGTTTTTATTTCATTTTCATTTTAAACCACATTTTAACATGTTCCTTTATGTAACTTACAGAGGCTCGTTGTGAGGTTTGTTTAATTAATTATTTGCTATAAAATGGGTGTAAACTTCATGATGAAAAGTTGAGACTGACTCACATCTACACTTCTTACATTCTCATTATCCACACACTTATTTCCATCACTTTTCACACAAGCACAACATAATTAATGCTTTTGAAAATACAATCTCAACAAGTTTCTACTTTTACACCCTTTAATACATTTTATATTTTTTCCCATAACCACAGGACTTTGAATCTTGTCAGTCCCACTACCTTCTAAACACTCCAGCCTTTAGACATAGTCAGATAACACAGTGTGCGCAGTGTGGCCTTGAGAATCTCCACTGCTGAATTGTGAGTTGAAGTTTTACAAGTGGCCATGAAGGCAGCATTTCCTCTCTCTCTGGCCTGCCTTCCTATTTCATATTCAGCCCAGACCAGGCGGGAAAGCCTGTGGCCCAGTGGCTGGTCTACTGGGGCACGTGCACACCCATTCCCCTGCTTTCCCCTTTTCCACAGGAGGAGTAGGCAGTGTTGGGTAGAATCACAATGCTTCCTTTCAGAGTGACTGACTCGCAGGAATTCGTTGGGCAAAGGAAGACGCTGAAACGTGGCTCGGGTGGATCAGCTTTCCCTGGAGAAGGGTTGTTGGCCCCATGACAGATTAGGGCCGGCTGAGGGAGAGGGCTCCTGAATTTCTCACAGTTCAGTTGCATTCACTTGAGATGACTAATTGAAACACTCATTGACTGGACATTATCAGTTCTTTCAGCAGCGTCTCGTTCCACTGGGGCGTCTCGTGGCTGCAGTGGCTGAGTTCATCTCTTTCACACGTCAGTGCTGTCTGGTCTGTTTGCCTGGTGTGACACAGTGCAGGTCCCGGGCCAGGAACAGACTCTCGGATTTTTCCCACATCTGCGTACCGGCTGATTAGCAGCCGTCAGCATGTGTGCAACCGATTCCACCTTATCTCTGAGTTCATTGTTTTTAAAGAGAGAGACCAGTCTTAACGGTCAGTGGGAGATTTAACAGCCAGTTCAGGGTGGAGAACCTGTACAATGGGCAGATTCTGGGGAAGCCTGTCAGTTACAGTCATGGTCAGATTGACCACTTTTGGGAGCCTGGAGCAAAATGTACTTATTAGGGTCCTTTTATATTGATCAAAGATATCAGTCCCCTAAATCTACCTTGTTTTTTTTCATCAAGATCCATGAATTATTCTTAGCATTTTTTTCTGGAAGAAGGAAGTTAAAAAGAAATGGGATCTTTGACCTTTGTCTTTCATTGCCGAAGTCCCAGCTTTCCAACAAGTTTCAAGGAAATTCACTTTGTAGTTTTACGGTAATCCAGCTGATAAACAAACAGGAGTGTTTCAAGGTATTATGGGGGCACTGGGCAAAAGGGACCTGGGGGGGATCCTGCATCAAGTCAAACTAGAAAGACAAGGACATGGGGCCTTGTTAGAGGGTTTCCGATAATATTGACATTGCAGTCTCCTGTACATAGCCAATATAGAATTTAAGGGGGGTTCTAAAAAAATAGCATAACATAACATCCCAGGTGGAGGCAATTACAGTCAGTTATATTGATAATGAAAATATTTGTTGATTTCAGCCTGGCACTTCTACCTTTGCTTTTGTTTTTGTGTTGATTTCTTGACAAACAGAATAAATGAAGGCAATTTGATTTAGTGAAACACCAGCTGCAAGATTTAGGATGGATGACCTGACAAATTTGAAACAACAAAAGTAATGTAAACCCTAATTTAGTACGATGACAAGAATATACATTTTTTTAGGGGGGTCCTCCTGGACGGTTACCTGCTTTGCACTGTTGGTAATCCAGCCTCAGCTATACCAGAGAGATGTCTCTAACCAGCATGCAGAGTCTCTGCTCCACAGAGGACACGAGTTCATTACCGTTCACCTCCAGTTGTTTGCTGTGGTTGCAGGTTTATTGCCAGTTCAGCTGCTGCACACAATCCCACTCAGACCTGCTGAGAGAAGAGGAGGTCAAAGATATTACCGAGCGAAACGGAGACAAAGAGGAGGCAGGAGCTCGAAAGTGGAGAGGCACTGCGCTCAGTGAATATCTGTGATAATGATGAAAGAATGGGTGTGCTGGTCCCAGTCTCTGACACATGAAACATTTACGTTATGATGAAAAATAGAGGTACAACCAGCAAACCTTCCCCTTGACAAATCGAGTTTAATAACTTAAATTCCATCTTTTCAAGGTAAGAAATATTTGGAGCAAAAGTTAATTATAAGGGAGGGGAGAGCTGCCGATGACAGGTTTGTTCTGAGGAAGCGAGATTTCACGTTCAAAAGGAGTGTGAGAAATCCCACAGAAACCGAAGTGGACGTATCCAGGCCACTAGTTTTACTTTTAACGTGTTTCTGATCTGGTGTTTGATTCAGACCTTCGCTGTTTCTCCAGAGCAGATCAAGCATCCAGCTCCTCGGGGGGGAAAGACGGGAATAGACAGACATCGGGGGGGAGAGGGAGAAGGGTGAGTTGGTCTCATGGGTCTGAAAGCATGTTGGCACAGCTACTTTAAAGACTTAGGATAAAACAAACAAGGAGCGAGTACATGAAAATGTGATCTTTTCTTTATCAGAAAGCATTCTTAAAGGGACACGTCACCAGATTCACACATGAAGAACAGTTCACTCTTTACTAAAAAGATTTATAATGTCTTTTTATGAAAGGTCTGAGAAAACATCTTGAGTTCAGCTTCAGATTTATTAAAGAAACATTGTGTTTGGACCTGGGGGCCTTGATATTTGTGGGTATTTATGGGCAATAACGTTTTATGGAAGGGCACTAGTGAGAGAAAACATTGTAGTTAATATACGACAGGATCAAGATAACTTAGATCTATCTCCTGCAAGTGACTCAGCTTCATGAAAGCATAAAAGTAAAAAGCAGAAATATCCTTTGAAATATTGACAAGTGTGGTTGCTTTGAAGTATCATCCTGTTTTTTTAAAGTAGCATCATTCTCACCACTTTAAATTCAACAAACAACAGTTATTGAACAAATAATTTAAAGAAATCTGAATATATGGATGGGCACCAAATTGTATATGAAATATTAAATATAGATCTGTGCATTATTTCATGAAAAGTGTATGAATATTTTGAAAAATACCCACAGCACGTGCCCATAACTCTGTTACTGTATGTATTTTATTCTATTTTATTCTATTTTGTTATATATTGTTGTTTTTATATTGTTGTTTTATGTTCATTGCACCAATGACACCAAGGTAATTTCCTGTATGTGCACCTGGCAAATAAAATAATTCTGATTCTGATTCTGATCACATCCACATCAGAATTTGATGGGTTCTTTCCAGGCCCAGGCTCCATCCCTTCACTTAGTTTGGTAGAAATTGGGTTTGTTGTTTTTGCATAATTCTGTCAACAATCAAACCCACAGACACAAGTGAACCTGACCCACACTGGGCTTGTTGATATGTGGAATCCACCACTGGCTGTGTTCAACCTCTTGCTCTATGCAGGATCACCAGGCCCCAGCGGTGCCCAGGTATCAGAGGTGTTTATGGATTCAAGCTGCACACCTGAACTCAACCCCAGCACACATTACATAATCCCTGCAGCCTCGAGGCCAAACTGGTACCGAAGCTGCTTTTGCCCCCGGACAGTGACAAACCAATTTCTCTGCCTTCAGCTTCTTCTGTTTCCCCCTCTCCCTCCCACCTCTCCTTTACACACACTCCCACATTCAGGCTTCACAGATGCAATAATCCACACAAAAGCCACGTGACGTGTGGTTTTCTGTGAGGAGCCCACATAGCGACCAGGCCGAGCCCAGCCCGGGACCACAGCAGCAGGCTGCTTCTTTCAGAGAGCGGGCACCAGGGCAGGAGGGAGTCAAGCAGATGATTGAGGTCTGATTGGAGGGTAGTGAAGCCTCTAGTTAGGGCGTACAAGCACATCATTTTGAAGGTCTCACGCAGACAGCTGTGGAATTTCTGAATATGTAAGAACACAGTGTTCATATATGGACGACACGTGATCTGCTGGCTGAGCATGTGCGTGTCTTTGACTAAGAGAGAGAGAGAGAGAGAAAAAAAAGGCAGAATTAATTATTGAAATGCTCCCGTAGCGCACACACTCCAGAGTGGTGATTATAACAGACACAGTAGCCTATGTTTAGCTCTGCTTGGAGACAGGGCTGAGATTATAAGGTCCTCAGATGATAAGCTGTAGGTCTGGTGACGGACAGACGGAGTGGTCCCTGAGATTTTAATGGACAGATAATGTATCTTGTTGATAAGACTGAGAGACAGGATTGTCCGTCCACTTTCTGGGTGCCTAATAATATGATAAACCCTGTGTTCCATGATCCTGTATCACTGTACTTATAACTTGTTGGTCTAATTGTTGTGAAGCACAAGATGCTTGGGTGCGGTGGGTGTGTACAAAAAGTAATTATCACTATAAAATAATGTAGATAAAATGTAAATTAATATCTCTGCACACAGTTCTGAGTTTATTTAGTCACAGTGTTTCAGAGGTGTTACATAAAGACAACGTGGGGGACCCAGACCCCCGGAAGCGAGAAAACCATTATACTGTATCAACAAAAGCCCTCATATTGTATACATATAAATGATATATTCATATACATATACAGGCATAATAAACATACATATCTATACAGCAAGAATGGGTTGGCCGTGGAGTGGAAATATGCAACGTATGATTGATGCCTCCAACAACATTATGTTTTCAGGTTCTCTGTCCATCCAACGCTCATGAATGCAACATCTCAGGAATGCTATAAGGGAATGTTGTCACATTTGGATAAACATTGACTGATGAGAGGGGGTCAGAGGTCAAAGGTCAAAGTCACAGTGACTCAAGGAGGTTAAACATTGAAGGACTTCCTACATATTTGGCAAATGTTCACTCTGACTCAAGATGAACTGATCAGATTTTGGTTTTCAAAGGTCAAAGTCACTGTGATCTCACAAAAACACATTTTTATCCATAACTCATGATTTCATGTGCAAATTACGACTAAATATACTTGGCACCTTTTATTAAATTCCTCTGTAGCCTTTTAATATCATGCAGTGTTTGCTTTAGCCCTCGTTGGCGGGTGAGAAATCCTGTGTTTACAGAAGCGCTTGAACGCCTCAAAGTGATTCATTAAATCCAATTTCACAGGAAGCTGTTGTGAAACGAATTATCCAGAAATTCATCAACCCTCTGACTAAATCAGGCTCCTGTTTGTTTAGGTCCCTCCTCAGGTCTACACATCCCATCCAGCCTCAGTGATCTCTTCATCACAGACGTAACCCTGGACTGGCTTGAACATTCGCTCTGTTTCTCCCACGCAGTATTTCTTTAAATGCAGTTAGCGGAGAGCTCCTGTGTTTTCTTTAGCCATGGACAGTCAATTCTGAAGTATTTCTCCTCCACTGGGACCGAAACGAGGTTCAGAATCCACTGAATGCCATTTTTAGTGATGTGGGTGTATGGTTTTCCTTGGCCCGTGGTTCCACTGGATGCCCTCTCGCTGCACCCTGGTCTAATCTAAGCAGCCTATTTGTGTCTGGTCGCGTATTGTATATATTCAATTAATCATTTCATTTTCTGTGTTTGTTTACAGCATGGAGTGAGTTGTTTCCTGTTCTACTTTTTTTGGGGGGATTTTTGGCATCCTTGTTGGGCCCCTGTGGAGAGAGGGGGGGCGTGGTAGAGGCAGCTGGCAGGAGTTTTGGGAGGTTTTGATCTCACTATCTACTCGTCCTGTGATCCTCCCTCTCACCGAGCTCCCTGTCATTTCAGAGAGTTTCTCTCGTGTTAGTCTGTGAAAACAAAGAAACTGCTTGTCCTCCTGTTTGTCGTGGCTTTTAATTCTAATATCATCCGTGAGAGGATGATTAGCAGACAAAATATGAACTTGAAGACTATCTTGAAGACAACTAAACCTCTGTTACTAAGCTTTTTAAGCCAATATTTAAGATGACAGTAAAAAATGTGCTTTTGAAATTCTTGGGCTTTGTCAAATCTCGCTCACTTGAGTTTTTTTGTCTGACTAATGAAGTTTTTTCTGTTTGTGAGGCAGGACGTCGTTGAAGTGTAACCGACCAATGATCAATACGTTCTAAAGACTCCATCTTACTCAGCAGATGTATCAGAGGTGATCGCGCTGTGCGAGCGACTATTGATCAGCATCACTCATTCAACACGGCCTCAGATTGACAACTGGTCAGCCATCACTCATGTGGTGTGCATGTCCAGACAGATGCAGTCTTATTCACTTAATTGATGAAAGTTACATGAGAAGATTGAAGGCAATTTAATTTCTACATTTTATTCTGTTCATTTCATGTGGTGTTTTCAAGCGATTCCAGAGATGCACATAAGACATCTAAAAAAATAGAGTGTGTGCTCAACAGTCCCCTTTAATTTAATAAAGCAGCACCAAACTGCTCACAGTCATAGATATCAGTTCCCTAAATATGCCAGTTTTTTCAACAAGACCCTTAATGAATAACTTAATGTCATTATTCTTCCCCCATTAGGTCTTCCAAGTTATTACAAACACTTGAAGGCAGAAGTATTTGAAATTATATTCACTAGAAAAACCCCTCGATCTGCGTATCATCCATTCATTCAATAACTCAATTCAATCTGGCAAACAAAAAAATACTGAAAATCAAATTGTTCGTTTGTTTTTCTGTGTGAACCAGAAGTTTTAATTTGTTTAACTATGTCCTGAATGAAATTGAAACTATAATAAATAGGGAAACCGAAATAAAATACTAAATGTATGTTTTGTCTTCCTGCTGCCTGTCCTCTCTGATACATGGACCCTCTTCCCCTCTTATCTCTCAGGTACTTCCATCCAAGTCAGTCCACACGTCAGTCACTGCGACGGCGTCGTGCCTATAAATAGATTTAACCCAAAAAAAACCTCAGCCCTGGAAACTCTTTCACTCAGCACTAAACAAAGCGTGAGTCTGTTTGGTCCACCAGCCTGGGACCTTTTACGTGTTACTGCTCCGACGCAGCCAAGTCGAACCTACTATAAAACATGCTTTTTCCACTTGATGTGAAGAAAACCTGCTGTGTCCTCTGGGTTGAGCTCTTGTGGTGTATAATTAGAAGCCTCTCGATATGGGTGGTGCCACAGTGGAAAACAAAGCTCGCTCCACCAGGGTCCCGTCCTGGTTCAGGTGTTTTTCTTTTCACCCTCCCCCTGTTTTCTGCAGGAGAGAAGAGGCGGGTGACGGCTCTGTTTTCTTATTGATCATCACTCAACGTGAAGCAACAGGCAGCGCTGGGCGATGAAAGGTATCATCAAGCATGTGAGGAATCGTTTTTTATGTCCGTCAATAATGGGAGTACAGGATGTGACAATATCCCAGGCACATGCTCTCATCACACAAAGTGCATCAAAGGGTTATTGATCCATTTGAATTGCACTGTCGCCTCACAGCAAGATGATTCCTTTACGTTTGAAGGCTTTCTGTGTGGAGGTTTCTGTTCTTCTCGTGCCTGTGTGGGTTTTCACTACTCCAGCTTCCTCCCACAATCCAGAGACAAGCAGGACTGATGGTTTGAAACTGCGTGTAGGTGGGAATGAGTGTGGATGCTTGATTGCCTCGACACATCAGCCCTGTGATGGATGTTTAATGGAGAACACCGCTCACAATGTAGGCCTCAGGAGAGTAGGCCGGTAAAGATCTCAAATGAAGAAGTGTGGATTAAGCAGAAGCAGAACTGTGTCTCGGATTCTTTGTCTGAGAATGAAACTACCGTGATGACTTGACACCTGCTTTTAAATCTAATTTTATCTTTTGTATTTATTTTAGGGCGGCATGTTGCAGTGGTTAGCATGATTGTCTCACAGCAAGACCATTCTCCTTTGAATCTTGGTTTGGCTGTGGCCTTTCTGCATGGAGTTTGCATCTTCTCCCTGAGTCCAAAGACATGCAGATGAAGGCTAGGTTAATTGGAGATTGCAATTTGACTGTAGTTGGACCTGTGATAGGCTGGCGACTTGTCCAGGGTGTCCTCCCCATCTCTCACCCACAGTCAGATGAGATTAATTGAAGGAACCAGTATGGAGTAGTTGGTAAAAGCTTCAGGAACCTGGTGAAGCATCAGCTCATAGAGCCAAAAAAGCAATTCTAGAATAAAAGACAAAAATATAACATTTTCACATGATGAAAAACCCTGTTGATAAATGACATGAGAGACATAAAGAAGCATCCTTCATTCTGCAATCCAATTGGTGGACTTTCTCTAATAGGCTCCCAGGATGTGGAACCGTACATGTGTTCCATTTCATGCATGTTGGTGAGAGACATTAAAAAACATGTGTCACAAGCCGCTGAATTTTTGCTCTCGGCATCAGCTGGTGAAGCTCAGGCTCGATGGTGTCGACCAACTTGAAATTACAAACATTCTTACTGGAAAGAGATGGAAATTCAGTACGTGACTTTATGAAGCCATTTGCCATTCCTCTTTTCATGTCTGGCTGCTGAAGGTTCCCCCCCACCCACAGGACGCCTTCCTCTCACCAACTGCCAGAGCCCCTCTCAGAAGATGCAGGCACATTTGGAGGGTCACCAGCTGTTTTAACCAAAAGAGGTGTGTTGCTCTCGACTGGCGGCACATGATCCGGTGGTGGAGGGGAGACCATCAGCTGCAGGATTCTCTCTCAAGGTGGGGCCTGGGACCTGCAAGGAGGGTCTTCATATTCCTCTCGCTGCATCCATATCAGACACATGCTGATCTCCTCACTTGTAAAGTCCTTCCTTTTTTTTTTTATTCTGTGAAGGTCACGGTATCAATAGCCCACAAGTGCAATGTGGGTAATCCCCTTTGGATTTGGTCCAGGGTTTCTTGTGAGGCTTTCAAAGCAAAGCTGAGAGTTTCCAAATCTGCAGGAACAGATGACCGACTGAAAGACATCTCCCGGAAGCATCTCACACTGTCAACCAGCCTTCTCTTCACTAAAGAGACAGTGGTGGGGACACAATGACAAAGTAGGATTTATGCTATGCTTGTGTTTAAACTCTGGCGTGTTCCCAGAATTCATTAACACTCACTGAAGTGTCATTTCCACTGTTGGGCATGTGTGCATCAGTGGCCTTCTTTCTCCCCCACTGCATGATGCCTTTGTCATGGAGCAACCGAGGACAATAGAAATGGCTGTGTGAGTGATGCACCCTTCTGGTAGGCTGAGGTAACTGCATCCTAAACTCCTATGTTTATAACTGGTATTTGGTTTGGTTGGGAAATGATTTGTAGATTTTAATTGTGTGTTTTAATTAACATAAGCTAAAAAACTATGGATTATAATACATCAGACTGTGCGTTGTCTTAAATCTCTTTGTAGCCACTGCTTACTTTGTCAAAAGCAGGACAATAGCTTCCCCTGTAGTCAGATCTACGCAATTACAGCCTGTGTGTCCTCTGCATGTTTCCCACAGAGGGAGTGCATCTCTTCACAACACTGATATATTTAGCTGATGTGAAATCTTGTCTGACAGATCCCCTACAGCAGAGAATCCCAATTATAAGAGTCAGCGCTGCCTTGTGCCAAAACTTTCAGAGCAGTGAACAAAATGTCACGTCACCGGTGAAGTCTGCAGCAGAGAGCTGTCACATCTGGGACTTGTATTCAATGAAGTCAGACAATCAGAAAAATTGTACTTGCGTGACAGCATCGTTGGATATTTTCTAACGTGATACAGCAGTGGTGGTGAAGGAGGTTTCGAGCAGTTTCTTGTTGTGCATTCAAGAAAATTCTGGGATTCTTTAAATATAGCTGGTTTGCACTTAGCAGCATGTGTATGAGTAATATTCATCATGTTTTATAAGTACAACACGAGTTAAGCAGCAGTTTTATGGCTTAAAGACACTGGTGCATCACAAACCTCATGTGACTCTTCGGGACGTAGCATTTTTCAACGTTTCAGCATCAGCCCTGCAGGAGTGTTAGGTGTTGTTTGTTAATCAGGATAATTTGGTAAAAGCCGTGTTTATCCAGTGTTGATACAGAAATACACCCATGCACAGTTTGAGTGTTTGGTGCAGAGGAGAGAGAGAGAGGGAGAGAGAGAGAGAGAGAGAGAGAGAGAGAGAGAGAGCGCTCTTACAGTAGTCCCTTGCTGTGCCTCCCTTAGTGTCTTCCCCCCAGTGAGAGAACAAATGAGGAAGCACAATCAAAGATACGAGATGTTTTCTGCAAGGAAACAGTCCGAATTGATTTCCTTTGTGTTGTTGCCTCTGTTGTGCATCTGCTCCACGGAGGAGTGGAGCAAAGAAAGAGGAGGAGGAGGAGAAAAGTAGGGGACAGAAAGAAAAGGCCATCAGAGGTCATCCTGCAGAGCTGCAGCCAAACTGTGGGGAGTTTCTGCAGACACTTAAAACCGATCCATCTCCACCGACTGGGATTCTTTGGGGAGAACACCTGCGCTGTGCCGAGTCCTGCCCCCCCGCCTGCCTGTCGTCAGCAACATCTGGCAGACGGGCAAGTGGATTCAATAAGAACATCTGCACAGCGGCCGGCAGCCAAATAAACAAACTGCCCAATGAAAGTCGTCACAGTTCCCAAATACAAGGCTGCACTGTTGACCACCTTTTTTTTTCTTTCCTTTAATCAAGACCACATGATATATTGGCACAGGTTACTGGGGAACTCTGCAAGAGCTTAAAAGAGAGCTCACGTGTGACAGCTGACGTGTGATCCATGACATGGAAATAGCACTGGGACTTTCTGTGATATACTGTACATTTTTATGGTATAGTATCACAGGAAAAGAAACATTAACTAGGATGGTGAGCACATGAAATACATGGCTGTATTTTTAAGAAATGCACTTTATTGTCAGAGAAGTGAGCAAATATATGAAAAATCCATTCGTTAAACTGTTATTTCAATACGCAGCACAATATCATGCATGTTATAATTGGTGAAACATGTTGAAATTCACTGTATCTTAGTCTACATGACGTGAAAGGTTGTACACACACACACACACACACACACACACACACACACACACACACACACACACACACACGTACAAACACGCATGCACACACACACACGCTCTCTCTCTCTGTCTCTCTCTCTCTTTCTGTCTCATTCTTTTTAAGAAAGGAGCCCTGAGACTCACTACAGGATCCCTCGGATGCTGCACCGTTCCAACCCTGCACACTTGAGCAGCAGTGCACACTGTAAGTGCACACGATTGGCTTATAGCGGTCACGTGACTGCAGACTCTAGTCCCCTGTGTTAGGCCACATAATTGAGGCTTCCATATGGTATAGATCAGATGTAGCCTTCACCACAGCATTCCTGCAGCACCGAGGCTCTACAAGCCCTCTCGTTTCCACAATAAAAACTGAGCTAATCAAACAGCTTCCACTCGAAGATGACACTATTTAGAAAACCTCTCTTTTTATGCTACATCTCAATTATCTCAACGCCGTCTGCTGAGCAAAGTGGGATTAAAAGATATACTTTTGTCAGTCTTTTTTATTTTCACAAGAGAATGCACTCTTAATTATGATTAGCCTTCTCAAAATATAATCTTACAATAAACAGGGAGAATAGCTGTATTTGTTGGAGGGGAAATTGTGCTGCTGCTTTTTTGTTGCACTGCAAAATGTCCCTTTTTTTTAATGGTGGATTATGCCAAACAAAACAAAATCCTGCCCACGTGTAGGTGGGGGGGTTCATACAACAACTACGTAGGTTGCAGTAATAAGCCAGATTGTCTTAAACCCTCCTGTTTTGCTGCAAGAATCCTGTGAATCCTGTGATACTATATGATCAGTCACTGTGCATTTCCTCCATGCACTGCACACTGTGAAGATAATGTGGGTGCATTCAATGTCACATACAGAGATAATGTAAATATGAACACTATCGTACAATAAACAAATGGATTTATCTGCTTCAAATATTTGGTTCCATAATAATCTGTTATCATTTAAAACATGTCTCTATGTAGCTAAATGCATTTGTTTTACAGGCAAATAAGCAAAATAATTAGTCAAATTTGGCCTTTAAACATTTATAGATACAGGGAACAGGAAAAGCAAATACTAGCCTCCTAAAGCCAGCCTACACAGATTTTGTACAAATTAAATACTGCACTGCATAAACACCCTAAAAATCAGACTAGATGCTTTTACATGAGGCAATCGTTAACATTTATCTGGTTACTGTCTCCATGGTGAGAGACCATTCTTGCATACATTAATTAAGTTCAACTGCGCTCACTCCTCTTTGCAACCAAGCCCATGGGGCCCTGCCCATAGATCCAGTCCACTGACATCAATTTACACCACTGAACTGAGGGATTTAGGATCCCAGCATCGATGTGTGATGCGATGAGACAGGGATGCTTCATTTCCTAGCGCAAGAGGATCCAGGTAAATTGATTTTTATGTATTTTCTTTAAGGCTTGTCAACCTTAGTTATTATCTTGTGCAAAAAGGTAAGAAATGTGTTTTTTCCAGGCTTCAGGGGCTCTCCTGATAGTTTTATCATTTTTACTGGTGAATGCTCCTAAGTCCAAGTAGAAATTGATTGATACTAGATTATAACATCAGGATGTTTGCTATGGTTTCTACATTTCCCCCAGAATTTGGGCCTTTTGACAACAGAGGATATTTAGGTATTATAATAATGAGGCTTTTCCCACTTTTTTTACATTTAGACATTAGACTCAATCAATCGTTTTGTAAAGAAATACATTAAGAGTGTAAGTAGAGGTTTGGTTTAATGTGTATAAGTTCCTTGACAAAGTGAAGATATTAAAGCATAATACAAACATCTTTCAACATGAGCCTAATATAAATTCAAAAGGTTCATCTTCTAAAACGTTTTTCAGTGAGACAAACTTATAAGTTGGAGAGAACAGATCATGGTTGATATTGTTATTCAGTGGTTTAAACTTGAAAGCTAATTTGCGATCAATCAAATTATCCAGACCAAAACTGTATGGTATATGAAGTAGGTCCCTCTGCAGTTGCCCTGTTTTACTGTAATCACTCAGCCTTGATTTGTCAACACTGATGTCGACAGTAAAGTATTAGGGTCAGAAATAACGATTAGTAGTTTGATATATTTA
Source organism: Limanda limanda (assembly GCF_963576545.1). Taxonomy (NCBI): domain Eukaryota; kingdom Metazoa; phylum Chordata; class Actinopteri; order Pleuronectiformes; family Pleuronectidae; genus Limanda; species Limanda limanda. The sequence goes on along the minus strand of NC_083647.1, from coordinate 21,755,288 downwards.
TGAAAGTACAAATTACAGGGTGGTCGATCAAGATCATGATGGCAGCTGATCGTGGATTGTGATGCGGGATCCTGGTGGGGGTGGATCCTGATTGTGGACTGTGATTACAACCAGACTTTATGATATACAATAAACCTACAAACACATTCTACCATCACTGACAATAACTCCTCAATTTCAATTGTCATTTCTGCTCCCTTCATCTCCATCGGACAGTTTTCTTATGAATAACTACTTCAAACATTGAATTCTGGTATGTTACAAACTGTTTCTTCTTATCATCGTTGCAAATATTGTTATTTTGTTGTTGTTCTCAGTTATATGAAGCATCTATTGCACTTTTGTCCGTCCTTGGAGAGGGATCCCTCATGTGTGGCTGAGTTTTCAATGTTGTTTTTGGTAGTATTTCCTGACTCTTGTTGAGGGTTAAGAATAGGGGTTGTTGTTAAGCCCTATGAGGAAAATGTGATTTGTGAATATCAATCAATCAATCAAATTTGATTCGTAAAGCCCATATTCATAAATCGCATTTGTCTCATAGGGCTCAACAAGGAGCAACACCCTTCATCAACACGTCCAACAATGACGAAAAGAAAGAGTTTATAACTCAATGGAAAGTTGTGACAATGTTTTAAGTATTTATACATAAGAACACTGTTATTGACAGTCTATAGAAAACTATAAACTATAGACAGTCTATAGAAAACTATAGACTGTCTAGTGCAAATATTCAAACTGAACATTTGAACAAGACTGTTATTTTTTTTACTACTGTATTATCCCACCTATAGTTTATTCATATTTATATATATTAATCTTGCTCATAGTGTATACATCGTTCTGATATCATACAATACCTCTTAATACTCTTCATATTCCATATATATTTCTTACTGTATATGTCTTATTTATTTATATATTCCACTTTAAATATGCACAATACTCTGCACTTTTACTTAATTTTGTTGCACTTCTGGTGAGATGCCAAACTTCGTTGTGTAATACTTGTACTGTGCAATGACAATACAGTTGAATCTTATCTAATCTAATCTAGAAAAACAATTTGATTGATTGATTGATTGATTGATTGATCGATTGATTGATTGAAATTTCAAGTCTATCCTTGGTTTTCCCAATTAGTCTACCGTAGTTGCATGACACCGTCACACGAATCAAAATCAATTTGATTTGTATAGCCCATAGTCACAAATCCCAATTTGTCTCATAGGGCTCAACAAGGAGCGACATCCTTCATCAACACGTCCAACAATGACTAGAAGAAAGAGCTTATAACTTAATGTAAAGGTGTGTCAATGTTTAAAGTCTTTATACATAAGAACACTGTTATTGGCAATCTATACAATTTGATTGATTGATTGACTGACATTTCAAGTCTATCATTGGTTTTTCCAATTATGTTTTTATAACTATGCAACCCTTGAAGACGTATCCTTTGATAAAGTATTTCCTGACTCTTGTTGAGGGATGAGAACAGAGGATGTTATTAAACCCTATGAGGAAAATTGTGATTTGTGAATATCGATCAATCATTCAAATATATTCCCATATTCACAAATCGCAATTGTGTCATAGGGCTCAAAAAGGACCGACATCCTTCACCAACTCTTTCTTCTAGTCACTAGAAGAAAGAATTTATAACTTAATGGAAAGGTGTGTCAATGTTATTTATACATAAAAAAAACTGTTATCGGGAATTCATAGAAATACAACTTGATTGATATTAATGACATTTTAAGTCTATCCTTGGTTTCCCCAATTATGTTTTTATAACTATGCAACCCTTGAAGACGTATCCTTTGATCTACTTGGCCCTAGTGGCTTCCCGTAGTTGCCTGACACCGTCACTCGTTCAGTTGGACCGGGACCAGCGGGAGCAACAATGGCGTCGTGGGGCTTGTAGCTAACGGTCGCATCCCGCAGCAGCTCCCCCCCTCTCGTCCCCGGGTTTTTGAATCTCGTCGCCCGGGTTTGAATCCCGGGTTTTGACTCTCGTCGCCGGGTTTGAATCTCGCCGCCACAGCTTCGCGGCAGCTGCACTGTCTCTTTAAGCCGCGTCGGCCGCTCCGTATCGATCGAATCCTCCATTTTCCAACACGCAGCGGCGGCGGTGCGAGCAGAGCTCCGGCGGCAGCGAGCGAGCAGAGCCAGCCCTGCGACCGGGAGAGGACGCCGGGGACCCGGGGAGAGCCATGGCCGCCAACATGTACCGGGTTGGAGGTAAGAAGCAGGCGGGGAGGGAGGTGGGAGTGAGGCGGGGAGAGGGGGGACAACGTTTCACGGTGGGTTTGTTTTTTTTATGGCGGACGGACTAGGATTCGCCGCGGGTGTTTTAAAAAAAAAAAAAAATGTGTTGCTCTGTCTTTCTCCTTCCCTTCGTGTACCCCCCCCCCCTTCTCCTCCTCTTCCTCCTCTTCCTCCTCCTCCTCTTCCTCCCCCCCCCCACCAGCCTCACTGGTGATGATGGCGAAGAGGAGGATGGCTGATGAAGAGCAGCGGTCTCCCTCTCTCGCCTCGTTTATTTCTCCCTCTCTCTCTCTCTCTTGGGGGTCTTTTATTGTTGTAACTTAATTCGAAACTACTCCTCCAGCGTGTGTGTTGTGTTTCTATGCGTTGTGTTAAAGTTGAGAAAAGTTTTTGGCGTCTCTCTCTCTCTCTCTCTCTCTTTTACACAATAACATGCACTCAGACCTGCAGACTCCCTGAAGCCTGGCGGGGAGGAACTGATGCTTCTGCATAGAAAGAACAAAACACCACCACCCCCCCCCTTAAAAGAAAGTTAAAGGTGACTTTGTTTACCTCCAAAAATGAAACCGGAACATTAAAGATGATATTTGTTCCTACATCTTTAACCAGGGTTTCTGCTGCTTTTGTGTTTTTATTCAGGCAACTCCAGTTAATACCTAATTAAGATTCCAGTTTCCCCCTCCCACTCATTTTCTGCTTATGGCGCTGTGATTCAACGCAGCTTAAACAAAGTAGTGGTTGGTGTGTTTTCTTATTTTAATTATTTCATGCAGTGGTGGGTGGAGCAGGGGGAGAAAATAAATAAACTACATCAGTTCTGCAGAATTTTTCACGCAGGAAATTTCTGTAATGTTCCAACGCAGCTGATTTCCGATGTGCGTTGAACTCTCCGGGTGATTCGCTGGGCCTGTGTGGTCGTTTTCAGTCGTGACCTGCGGGTAGAAATCGGGACAATTGGCGTTCACAACAGCAACATATCCTCAGGCGTTATTCAGGCCAGAGGTGGAGCCGGCAAAAGCAGGATGTGACGTAATAACTCCGCTGCAGAGATAGCGTGATTTTCTTAACTTAATTTTCGGTGTCGTACCTTCTCGCCACAAACTCTTCTTACATCTTCGTCGGCGTCTTCTACGTGAGACACCTCTTTGTCACAAGAGGATATTCGTTTATTTTATTTGTTTGCGTCTGTTACACGTTGGAAGTGTCATCAAATACCTGCAGAGTTCGGTGCATGTCTGAAACCAGCTTACGTGAGATCGCAATCGTCCCAGTGAGTTGCTCCCGGTGTTTTCCAGAACTTTACCTGCCAGACCCCCTAGTAAATGTCTGGAATATGTCAAGAGTGAGAGCACGTGACAATAGAGCATAAAAATGTTCGGGTAATGGATGATGTTTTCTTACATGTGACAAACGCAACACTGAAAAGAAACCATATATAATACAAGAAAACTTCTGGATGAAAAGGCGGCGTTGTACACGTAGAAGATTCCAACAAAGATGAGATTCAAGAGCTCTTGGTGATGAGGCCCAACGTCAGTGTGATATCTTCAGCGGAGTTTATGTCGTGTCCTGCCTCCCTCCTCCCGCATGCTCTATGCTTTGAATGCATCTGACCCAGAACACTTCCTTTACATATAGAAACCAAACTCCAAAAATTGTCTTGACCCAATTCTCTAGTCATTATTTCTAAAAGGGGCTTATAAGTTAACCAAAGCGTGTTGTAAGACTAGTGGCAGAAACTTGGACTATGGGCAAAAAAGGTCTCTGGTTCGTCTCTGGTTCGACTCCACGGAGAAACAACAAGAAGAGGAACCTGGATTGATCTATCCAAAAAATCCAAGAGGATTCTCCCTACCCTGTCTAGTGCCTCTGAGCAAGGCACCTTACTCCCCCAACATCTGCTCCCCGGGCGCCGTAAATGGCTGCCCACTGCTCTGTGTGTCCTGCACCAGATGGGTTAAAAGCAGAGGTTACATTTCCCTACAATTGCAGGAGTGTGCTTGTGCATGTCTGTGCATGTGTTTGGGACAAATGTGTCTTAATCTTAATCTTAGATTGCAGATTCAAGTATGTTTTTATATCATTGTAGCCGGCTGTTACCTCTGCTATAAGGTTATGTTTTAGGTCCTGATCTTTTTGTGTGGTTACTTGTTAGTTGGTTGGTTGGTTTGTTTGTGGGCAGGATTTCACACAAACTACTGAACAAATTTCTATTAAAGAACCTGTTAAATTTTGGCTTAGATCCGAGCAGAGGGGTGGATCCAGACCTCTTTATAGCAAGATAGGTTGTTTCTTGGCATCTTCCAGAGATTAATGCATGGATCTTGATGGATGTAAAGGGGCCTATTGGTGCGGCTTGTCCGAATCCAAGTGTATGCATGTCCAGGAGAGATGCAGGCAAAACATGAGCGATTCATTACATTTTGAAGATTTATTTATATACAACGACTGACAAAACTGTGTCTCCTGGTACCTGGAGCAGAAATAGCCTGTAGTCCACGTCACTGTCCTCTTATTCAATCAAATGAAACAAGGCCTACCTGAGTGAGAACAGGATTACGTCCAGAGCAGGGCACGAACTTAACACTTCACCAGCCAAATGTTGGTGAATTTGTTCCGTCTCCTGACTCTGTCGGCCTTTTCCACGGCGCCACCAACCAGCCGAGCTTGCTTGTCTTCTCTCCAGAAAGGTTATTTGCTTGCAGAATAGTAACAACGAGTGATTTATGCTAATTGTAGCTTCAGGACGGTGTATTTTGCTCCCCATGCCGCAGCGCCCTGCAGTTTCAAATGAAAGTTAATTTAATCAAAATGAATTAAACAATTCACATTCACAGCAGAACATTGTTCTTTTTGATCAAAATCACACGTACAAGTTATTGCTCGCCTTTGGAAGGCAAAATTGAAACATTACAATTCAGGTCTACTTGTTCATTAACCGAAACTAATCAGAAAACACAAATCACATGACCCGGTAAACAAACTGTTAAATTGCTGCTCCACAGTCGTAATTAATATCAAAAACACTCAGTATTAGGCCAAAAATCGGTCTCACAATTGAGTGAGTCTTCTCCTGAGACCGATTCAGCTCCCGTCAGAACAAAGCAGAGCCCTTGGAAAGATGGCCGCCACTTTGCAAGACAATGCAGGATCATCTTGGAAAAGCAATGACTTCCCTTGTGAATGAACCCTGGACAAAAGCCGGCTTTGTAGGCCTTGATGTCTTTGTTTTTACCATGCAGGCCACAAGCCATTCTTCCTGTGCCTGCAGCGCTTCATCCGTGTACTTTAACCCACTCACATGGAAGTAGAAGCTGAACCAGGAGTCTTATCATCTTAAAGGTGGAAAGGAACGAGAAACGAGCACAGAGTTTTATAAGAACAGGCTCCAGAAGTTTAAAAGTCTGAACCTGCAAAGAGTCACTAGGACTCGCTGCAGATTTATAGCTCGGGGAGAAATGACTCTCGTGAGACAATGAGAAAAGAAATAGTTACGTGAGATCTGGATTTGAACACTTTGAAGGATATGTTCTCATTGTTTGAACATGTCCTTAAAAAACAGCTTGGTGCCCTTATGAGCATTGAAACAGGTTTTGTTTGGTGCAATTACTCCTGATGTTCACACTGGTCATCAGAAGATCTCCTCCCCATGCACTATTACTGTAAGTGATATAAAAACAAAATCCACAATCAATGTTTGTGCAAAGATGTGTTCCTGAGTGTATCTGAAGGTAATAACAGGCTTTCTCTGGCGTTTGGGGTTAAAACAGCACAGGGGGCCGTGTTGTTGGGGGCGTGGCGCCTGATGCACCACTGAGACGTGAAATAGGATCCACAAAGTCCAGTTTGAGCCACAGATCTGTGGTTTCTACGGCTTCTCTGATGCCAAAATAGTGCACAGCTGTTTATAGTGCTGTGAGGCAACTCTTCACAAACTGGAGCCTTATCATTGTGGTTATTTCATCTTTTATCACAACGATCAGGTTAACAGGAGAAATACAGAACTGACATTAGCATATCTACTACAGCAAGCGTGCATGCATTTTGGTCAATGTACTTCTCGTGCTTTGCTGCAGCTTAAGTTGAGGCAGGTAGGGTTTGAGTCTTTGATGGACAAGCACCAGTGTTACTTTCATAAGGAGAGAAGTGATTCATCTACAGCCTTCCACGATTAATCCATTACTTTTGCCATCAGGATCACAACTTCTAACTTGCCCAACCTTATGGAGGCTACCAGATCTAACTTAGATCCTGTTCAGACCTGGTATTGAACATGTGTGGACAGGTCAAAGTTCATAACTTCTCTGCTTTGTCCCCAGTTTCCACTTATGAGCAGATCTGAAATGATATGAAAATTATGTTTCTGTGTATGTGTTGGGAAAGAAGGAGAGGGTAAGAGAGCAGAGCCAGGAGAGTTGGTGCAGTTCAGTGCTCTGCATGCAGCTCTACTATCAAATAAGATTTTACCCATTTGAAAATAAAGACAATCGATATGTGGCGGTCGCTGTTTATATTGTGGTGGTGGTGGCCACAAATAAATCAATGTATGGGAAACACTGAGAAGAGTACAAATATTTTCATTTCGTAGTGAAGCTGTAGCAGGTCAGAGCGCGTCAGCTGAGGAGGCGGTCCTTCAGTGTGGCCCAGGACACAGATTCACACAAGAATGTGTCCACATGCGTCCCAGACCAGGTCTGAGTGGTCGGATCTCGAAGGCCCCACACACACCTGGTATTAACATGTGGTTCTTTTGATCCAATCACATATGCAAATAAATATGTACATGTTTTCTGCTCGGGAACACCAAGTTATGTTGTTTTTACCCTGTGAGAACACAAGTGTGTGTGCGGTGTCACTTTGTGTTTGTCGGTGTGCGCGAGAGAGAGAGAGAGAGAGAGAAGAGCTGATTGAATCTCGTGCAGCTGCGTTGTGAATAAAGATTTAACAATTTTAAGTAAAGTATCGATCATTATGTGGTGAGCAGTGTTGATATTGTGGCGTTGGATCCAAACAAATCAACGAGAAGAGAAAAGATGTGTTTGATTCTTAGTGAAACTGCAGCGGGTCAGAGGACGTCCTTCAAATGTGGCCCAAGACAGATTTGCGTTCACACTGTTTAAAGATGCTCCCCATCTCTTAATAACCTGTATATACAGCAGAATGGAGCATGTTTTATGACTAAAATGAAAATCGTTGCACCTATCTTTTAAAACGTGTCTGTTCCAAGGCTGCTGGCCAGTGAAAGCTCTTCTGCAAAATGTGCTTTACGTCTTCTGGTGTTTACTAACTTAAAAAAGTGGCTAACTCTGGTGTCAGCGCCCACATTTCTTTTGGCTGGTGAGTGCCGAGGATTTTCTCCTCGCTGCCCGTGATGATTCAGGACCTGCTCAAAGGTGCTGCAGTGTTTACTAATCTACCAACTGACTAACTTACAAACTTTGACAGCGCCCACACTTTGTTTGGCTGGTGGCTGGTGTTAAGGGCCCACGCTGGCAGTTGCTTCTGTCACAGATCTGGTGGTTGCACACTCGCGGCAGAGTGAAGATCTGAAGCTTGTTTCGCTGTCACCCTGACAAACACAGGCACGGTCACTTCAACAGATACATGACGGCTATTAGAGACGCAGGCTGTTTTCAGACACGACCTCCGGGTAAAATACGGAGAATCGTCTACGGAGTTTACCCAGAGTTCACCTTTCACACATGCACGAGGCAGCGGGAGGTTCCCTGCACAGATGCTTTCACAACAGCAACAAATCCTCTGCATTATTCAGGCGAGAGGTGGAGCAGCCGGCTGCAGCAGACGAGACGTATTAACTCTGCTGCGTATCTCACCTGATTTTGTTCTCAACACACAGACGTCGGGGGGCTGCTCTTATTACCACAAACTCTCCGGGCATCTTCGTCTGTGTCTTCTTTGTGTGTGGAGCCGAGATATTTGTTTTCTTTATTTTTTTTATACATTTTTGCATCTGTCACGTGTTAGAATCCAGCTGCTCTATGAATCCAGCGGGGGGGTCCACTGCTGTGATCAAACATCGACTTCTCCTGGATTTCTACGGACATTATTCCGCACCTATCGTCACATTTCCATTGATGCCTAACTGCACTGGGCATGTTAGCAGGACCACCGTTATTTGGAATTTAAGATGTTTGTCCAAAATGCTGAAATGGTTGTTTGAGATGTTTTGTGTAAATCTTACTTCAGTTTGCTGCTTAATCCAAGTTTAAACAAGTTTAAATTAAATCAAGCCAATCGCTGCTTAAACATCATTAAGCAGAACAAATTGATGTATCAAAATATGAGTGCTTTATGGGGTGAATGAAGATTATCTCTCAGGTCAGAAGGAGAGTGTGCAGAGCATTACGTAGAAAGACATTAGTCTGTGAAGTTGACGTTCACTGACTTCATGCAGGAGAGACGAGAGGAATCGATGAATAGATAAACGCTCGCGTCTCGTTCTGAGCAGAGGGGGGGCAGCTGTGTCGAGGTTTGATCAGGGAAAGTAAGTTGTATCAAAGTGTGAAATAAAAAAGAGGTGCAAGATTGATTCAGAAGATGAAATCACCTGCCATTGCCATAGAAACCTCCTTCTGAGTCATCATCTCTTTCCACGGTTGCCGCTCACAATGAAAGACACGCCCCTCAAGAACCCTTTCTCACTCAGTGAGGTCGAACGCGACGCTTCTCTAACGGGTCGAACGCCACGATCTTTTCTCAGGTTTACCCGTGTGCGAGCGTTGGATTGGGGTGTGGGCTGTGGAGTGGGTATGTGCGCGTGGACGAACGTGGGCAGATGTTCATGTTCTCCGTTTCCTGCCTCTCTGTCTCCCTTCTTTTCTGTAGCTTCTCAGCCCTTCTCATTATACTGTTTATAGACACCACCCCTGTACTTACTCAGGCTGCGTCAGGAGCCTCGGTAATTTCTGAATCCCAAATTAACTGTGTCTGTGATGAAAATTGTCAAGCACATTAAAATTGGCACTGGAAATTCAGATTTTGAGGCTTAAATTCGTAGTTCCTGTTTGGTACCTCTAGAAATGTTTGTGTTGAGATTACATTAAGCACTGAGGTGTTTGGTGTTTTTGTTGTAATAACTGCATAATTCACAGAGATGAGGGTTGCTGGGGATGCTACCTGTCTCAAGCACAGGGTTTACAGCCATGAGGCTTCGCTTGTGGCATAATACATATTGCATGGCAGCAGCCAAGGGTGGGAGAAGCAGTTTCACTGAAGCCAGCAGGAGGAACAGTTGGTTCTCTCAGGTGATCACCACGCGTTGGCAAATAGTCTGACGATTCTGCAGCAGAGGGAAATACTGCAGAGCTGAAAAGTAACAATCATTTTCATAATCAGGTGATATTTATCAAGTTCAAGATGTTGGAAATTGAAAGAAATATTCAGTTTGCAAAGATATTAAATGGAGAAAAATAGAAAATCCTCCAAGAGGAGGAAAATATAATGAATTGATTTTCAAAATAATTGCGTGTTAATTAGATTTTAATATATGAATCGCAGAATCCATAAAACTAATATATACAGCTATTATTCATTGTGTATAACTCAAAGTTTCCAATGAATAGTTTTCCGCATTTTGGAGTAATTCTAATATTTTAACATTTCAGAAAAAGCAGACCTTTGAGAATAGATGAATTGTTTAATTTATCATCTCTACAAGTATCAGTTATATCAGTTCTGACAACATTTAATATAAGAACCCATCGTGCATCATTCAGACCAGGGTTTAAATTATACGACAACTTAGATTATCCTGAAGTTAGTTCACATAGAACACAATGTCTGAATCGGGTCTGTTTTTATTGACGGGCTAAGTAGTTGAGATGTGAATCCATTAGTAGGGTATTTGTGTGTGTTTGGCCAGAAGGGCTGCAACCACCGTTTATTTCCTTGATTCCTCATTTTGTCCATAAAATGTCAGAAGTTGGTCAGAAGTGCCGGCTGTAATTTCCCTCAGCCCCAGATGATGTCTTCAAATTGCTGGTTTCAGTTTGCCAACCCTCGGAAACCCAAACAGATTCAGTTTATGGTCGACGACAGACAAAAGCTGCAGATTATCACATTTGAAAAGCTTTAACCGGCGAATGTTTGGAACATTAGACCCTAACAATTAATCCTTTATAAAAAATAGTCGCAGATTGATCTTCTGGTTCCAATTAGTCCTCCATTTCGAATTTTAATTAGTGCACCTTTTGTGTAGTTTCATTTCTGATGTTTCCTCTTAATTGAAGTGTCTTCCTCGTTTGTCCGTTTACGTCTCTGTGAAGTTGTGCGCGTTGCCGTGCGTGTGACAGTCTCTCTCTCTCTCTCTCTCTCTCAGTCTGTACCCAGACTCCATCAGTTATCTCATGTTTTCTCTCTCTCTCTCTCTCTCTCTCTCATCACTGACTGTGTGGCTCTCTCTCTCTCTCTGGCCTGGTTGGAATCAGCCCAGCAGACTCTCTCTTTTGGGGCTCGGTAACATGCCTTGATTGGCTCGCACTAAATTCGACTGCACTGTGACGTCGCAGGTCCCGGAGCCAGCCGATTGGCCGACGCGGGGAGCGGGGGATGGAGAGCATGAGGGTGGATGGGGGGGGGGTTATACGCGGATCGAGGTGGCGGGAGGGCTGATGGGAAATGGAGAGACGGAGTGACGCTGCTCAGTGCCTACAGGCCCTCTCCTCTCTCTCTCTCCCTCTCTCTCTTTCTGGTGCTCTCATTTTGAGTTCCTCTCCAGCTTGCTCTCTACCAGGTCTCAGCTCCTCACATGGTGGAAACTCCAACACGCAGTCCCATCACACGCTGGACTGTCACCGCTTTCTTCCCCGGTTTTCCCGCTGGAGGGGACACAACTTGAACTTAAAAGCGATTCCATTCCTGGTAACCTAAGTTCCAGAGCCAGGAAAAGCGTAGACGGCCTTCTGTGTCCTATATCCCATATTTACTTTAAATGATCGAAGAGACGTGGCGTCACTAGCCTCCAAAAAACATGTCTGAATGTGTGGAAGCTTGTGGGAATGTTTGACATGTGGTTCTGCTTCAGTTTGAAATGGTCGCGATGCATTTTGGCTCTTGAGTGACGGGTCCCTCAGAACTGGCAGAAGTTAAAACGCAGTCAAATGTCATCATGTCGCTCTGTGGTTTGTCATGAGGTCTTTTGAATGTTGACATTTTTGTAAAAAACTTAATATCTACAGGGGATATTTGAAAAGAACATCTCAGTGTCCCAGGTCCAGTAGATGGTGTCCTGCTAAGGTTGAATTTTTTCAAATAAACAGATTTCCTATAATAAATAATTTAGAATTTTGAGCAGTTTGCCAGACAAAATAAACTGCAGGAAGATATGGACATAAACTCAGGAACCTGTCACATACTTCAGGGTAGATAATGGGTTCAATTGACAGAGACATCTTAGTAATGCTTTATATTACTGTCCCGCTATTTTTCTACTAATTTATTAAAACCTTCATGGAAAGAACCACATAATCTGACAGTAATTACAGGAAAAATACAGTCTGAAATTTTCAGGATTTAATTTTAGGTCAGTGAATTGCTCCAGATTAATTTCCACTTTAATCCCAGGGAACATTTATTTTTTTCTATGTAAATAATAGTCATAATTTCATGCTAGACTTCATCTGCTGTGACCTGAATATAAGTCATAAGAAATAATTGATACTTAACCATCTGATCACTCCTCCCTATTTTACATATAATTAGTATCAAATTGTATGGTTTGGTTTTTGCTTTTTTCAGATATTTAATAGATTAATTAATGAATATAAAAATAGATTGATGGATAAATCATAACGTTTTTGATTGTTACTTGCAGCCTTTATTCATATATGAGCTTTACTTTATCTTTTGCTTTGAGACACTTTCAGTTCACCTCTGCAAATAATGGGTTTATTTCCATTATCAGTGAAATATATTGATTATTTGAATAACTGTAAAAGATTTAATTAAAGAAAGGAAAAGGTGCTCAATTCATTATAATTTACTGTGAAGAGAATCAGCAAATCCTCACAAAAAATTCCAGAATCATCAGAAGTTGTGTTATTATTGCTTGAGAAGTGAATTTAATGGTTATCTCATAATCAGAGATGTCTTGGATCATTAGGCTGCTAAATGACATCCTTGCTTTGTGTCTCTTAAGATAAACCTAAAGAAAATTGCAGATTACTCATCTGGTGATTTACTAATCGTTTCAACAATTAATTGATTAGCTCTAATCTAGGTTGTAGCTTAAGATGCCCTCAACCTACTTCAAGAGTCTGAACAATATTTTTCTGTCCATTTATTTATTTGAATATCCAGTCGGACAATCCCAACTGGTCATAAACCCTTTTGTCTGACCCCTCACCTCCGGGCTGCCGTCTCCCCAGAACACGAGCAAGTCAAATATCTCGTCTTCATTTTCTGCTCCGCTTCATTTCAAGTTGGCCTATTAGATATTCAAGCAGCGGATGACGATGTCACAGTAGCAGCGGAGTCTAGTAACAAGCTGGTACAGGGTGAAGAGTCGATGGGCGGGATGCGACCATCTCTCCCCGTCTCGTGGCGAAGCTCGAGCAGCGAACGTGTTTCTGCGGTCGCCAGAAGAAGCTGTCACAGAAATTACACTCTACATGCTTTTATAAACTGCTGCTGCTGCTGCTCTGGTTAAACCACAAGAGGAAACGTTAAGTTCTCAACATCTTTATACACTTCAGTGCGTCTAAAATATTGAGGAAATATTTAATTGAGTTACCATCATACTGGGACAGTCAGCTGGGCATCTGCAGGTCGGGAAAAGTCGTAAAAAAACAGTGAATTTACTTCTGAAGGCATTAGAAGGTATTAAAAGTCTTGAATGTCATTTTCCAAGGCCGTAAATATTTTCTCTTTCCTGCTGCAGTCTATCAGATTTAGTCATAACTTTTTCTTTTTCTCTTTTACATACGTTTGTACTTTCATGCAGAATGCGGAGGAGATATAGTTCTTATTTTTAGACATCATAATCACTGTTGAATCATAATTGGCAAGATAAAAATAATATTATAATTATTAAATATAATAGTAGTAATACATAATTCTATTCATCAGTTTTGTGTTACTTATCTGCCTCAAGGTTTTGTTAATTGATTTATCATTTCACGTAGAATTAAGGATAAATACAGGTGATGTGGTTCAAACAAAATATTCAGACATAATTAAAATTTACTGACAAAGAATTTGAGACTTAAAATTAAGCTGAAAAAAATCATTTTTGTGATGGATAGAAAATAACTTTTATTAATTAATCATTTGTTTCAGTTTTCAAGGATGATGCCAAACATTTTCTGGGTCAATTTGTTGTTGATGTGATTTTATTGTTTGTAAATTGAATATCGTTCAGACAGGATGTTTCAAGGTGTCGCATTAAGCCTGATTTCAAAACAAGTTGTTAATTAACCATTAAAAAAAATCATCTGCCCATTGAATCACACTGAAACCTAGAACAGCACTCAGAAGAGCACATATCTCCGCCAAGGCCAAACAAAAACTCAATCATGATGCACCAAATTGAGCAGACTCAGCAGTTTCATCAAGATCTCAGCATTATTTCTATCCCAAAATGTTGAATAACACCCTCTCTCACATTGTTAAAAGCAGTGAAAAGAATTTGCAAGATCCACCCATTCGTTCGGGTCCAAGCTTCAATAAAATCGGTTACGCTGGTTTTGCGTATTCTTACTAAAAAAGCCGCAGTGCAAACAAACCGCTAAAAAGAGTTAGTTTCATCCAAAAGTGAGCTAGATACCAGACTTGACTACAGCAGCTTTGTGCACAGTTAAAACATTTAAAGTGCTTGAATGTTTGGCATTTCACAAATATCAAAATAGCTGTCCAATTAGATTTATTAAAGTTTAATATATTATTATTATTCCCAGCTGTATCTGTATCCTGGAGCTAACTGTGCATGAAGAAGAGGGGTGGACAGACAGATGCTTAATAAAGTGTCTGTAGGTGAACCTTTTTCCTTTCAACTCTGCCAGTAATAGAAATGCTTGATTAGATTTGGATGGAGTGCAGGTCCTGGGTGTTCCAACACGATGGCTGAAAGCCCAAACCAGCTTGTGTTGGACTCGGCGATTGCAAGAAATAAAAACACGAGTCGGTGTGGGTCGCGGTTACGCTGGTGGAATTTTGGACAATGTTTTTGGTCAAGATGATGTGAGGCCTGAGGGAGCGTCGGGGATGGGGAGGGGGGGGGGCGGTTCGGGGTGAAGGGAGGATAGCTCGGGCTCCAGGCAGCCGACCAAGTGTGGGGTATAATCTGACAGCACTCAGCCAAGACACATGCAGGGCTAAGACCAGGCACCCTACCAAGACCGGGGCCTGTGGGGATATCCTGGTGAGAGCTAATCCTCCAATGGGCCTGGAGCAGCGCCAGGAGCCACACACACACACACACACACACACACAAACACACGAATGCAGACACGCATAGTAAAGCCACACATGCGCGCTAAAGCTTGTGCATTCGCCCATATACACCCACACACATGCAAACACACCGTGCATGCTAACAACACACACAGAGGGGGGTTGGATGAACAGAGGAATAAGACAAAGAAAGAATGATGGCTGAGGAAGTATGAGACTGCAGTCTGAAGTGTGTCTGTGTTTGTGTGTGTGTGGTCAGACCTCCCAACTACAACTGAATCTTGATGTAGTTCAATATGTTGTAGATGTCTCTTGTGGATTGATTAAACCATTCATACAATGAGTTTCCATCAAAATGCATCACAAACCAAGTTTCCCCATAAATCTGCAAAGGAAAATGTTTATGTTTGTGCAGTACCGTCCGCTACTGTCACGTGACTGTTGGGGTTGGGTCTGTTGAGGTACACAGTAGGTGGGATTAATCCTCTTGTGAGTTGAGGAAAATATAACAAGATTAAACGTGTGTCAAATAAACGAAAACCATGAAATTTTCAGTGTCATGAATGCTTGGTGACAAAGGGTGAACTGCATGTTTCCTTTATTAATTCAAAGGCATTTTCAGTTAACTTATTTGTCCACAAACAGCTGATTTCTTTCCATCAGTTTCCACGTTTCCTCTCCTTTTGTGACATTTAAGTCATGTGCGTTATTTTTTCTCATATTCTGCTGCACATTTATCTTTTATCGATGCACCGACTTGTTGTATTTTTCAAAATTTCTGCATTTCCAAGTAACAGATTAATCAAGTGATCCCAGTGAAAATTACCCTGAATACTTGAAATACCTGCAACTGTGACTGACGTTTGTTTTATTTTTCTCTCTCTCTCTCTTTCTCTTCCTCTTCCTCCTTCTCCTTCTTGCTGTTCCTCTGCAGATTATGTTTATTTTGAGAACTCGTCCAGTAACCCACTGCTGATCAGGAGGATAGAGGAGTTGAACAAGGTGAGTGTGTGTGTGTGTGTCTCAGGTTGAACAGATGAAATCCGTTTCATTCTTGTTAGTATATATTCTTACATCCTTGGTTTTCTTCCATAAACATTCTCCCTTTCTGTGCACATGAACAGAAAATATAAACCATGATTAATTGTCCTATTCTTTTTTTAAGCCCAGTGTCATTACATCTGTCACATTGCAAGTTATTTTATAAAACAGATTGTTTAAAAAATATACGTTAAATAAATGGGGGAAAAAATGGTTTGAACACTTAACAAATATTTCTGAATTTAATCCAATATAGACCTAAAACACTTATCTGTTAATCAATAGGCGGCTATTTTATCGTTTTTGTTAATTTTAGTTTCAGATGCTTTTCTTAGTCGGATATGACAGTAAACAATAAATCACCAACTCGAGAAATTAAAATGATTATTAAGAAACAAAAAATTTTATTAGATAAAATCAACATGAAACGTCAGCATTGAGAATTACTCATATGTTCAATACAATAATGATAATTGTTGAAATTAAAATTCATCGATAATATACGATTTTAAGTTTATGAAATGAACGGTTCAAATACATCTTTATGGCTCTGGAGGCAGTGAGTACTCCGTTGTATTATCACATAATGTTGCTGTAGAAGGTGTTGGCGGGTGAATCCCATCCTTCAGTCTCGTACATTGTTCAGTCGGAGGAGCAGAAAACGAGTTGTGTCTCTGTAGAATAGTTACAGGTGCCTCTGTGTCCCGGGCCTGTGCCGGATAATACGGAAGCTGTTTAATGTGATTGACACAGAGCTCCGAGTGAGCCCTCTGTTCTGTCTGTCACTGTCAGTCTCTCTGCTCCTCGGGGATCCGTGGGTTTCTCCTCCACGAGGTTCGAGATAAATATCTAGAAAGTATAGAACAGTGTGAAAGGGAAAAAATCTTGACAACCACCAACTGCTCGGAACTATTGAAAAAGAAAGAGTTTGGATGGAACTGGCTTTTACGTAACAGTCTGCGTATGCAATGTTTAATACTCTGAACTTTATAACACTAACATAAATCACTGTCTTGTATTAGTGCCATGAATTTAAAGATTTAAAAAAATGATAGAAAGTCAAATGACCTAGCAAACGATTCTTTTAAAATAGATTAAACTGCTGATTATTACCTTGAATTTTCTTTTAGTCCAGAGGATATAAGACAATATTACAAAATACAAAGCAACATGATGGTGTCAGATTGATTATTTTGTTGGACCAACAAAGTTTAGTGTCATATAGAAGAAAAGAAAGCTCTTATTTGGGAAGGCAGATCCATAATATTTCTGTTACTTCGTTATTAAAATAGTTTGTTTTCATGTTCACAGTCTGTCCTTGAACGTTTAAGAGAAATATGCTTCATGTAACATCTTCAAATTTATGGCAGCTCTCTTTGTATTGTGCCTAAAAATGTCAATGTGTATGTCAGGCAACGGAAGAAGACAATATAAACAAAATTGAGAACCATAGAAAGCCTTCACATTTTATTTGTAAAGAAAAGTGTTTGTTTGCTCTAAAAAAAAAAATCAAAAATGAGCAAATCTTTTTTTTTTAGGCCAAAGCTTCTTCTTTTTTTCCAAATGTTGACTTTCAGGAAATTGGATTTTAATTATTTTATAATTGGCAGAGCAGTAAGTCTGATTATAAATGTCTGCAGACTGAAAAAAATGCTTCCACTTTGCTTGTCCTCCGTCATCGCTCCTTTCATCCTTCTATTTATGAGAGTTTCTATCCAATGTGCTCTGCCTGTACTATGCTGCGGATATTTTTGTTACCTGGGATGTTGTAAATGGAGCTGCTGTGTGACGCACAACAAATTTAAGATGCGTTCTGACCATAAAAGTATCATCAGCATCATCATATCATTGCCAGTAACGCATCAATATTGTAACGTATACTCTTACATTTAATGTTCCTCGATGTGTCTGGAGTTTAAAAAGATGTAAAAGCTACAAATCAATTTCTAAATCATTGCAATAAGACGTTTTCGTGCAGCTCCTAATTTAAAAACAGTGTTAAATCAAAATATCAATGTAGTGTTACTGGGGAGAAATGAATCTCCAGGCTTCACAGAACCCCCCCCGCCACCAAACACTCCTTCCCTGTCCTGACAACTGCAACACTTATTGTAATTTTGGAAAACACTTCTGTAGTCTCACACTGCGTTTTTTAGCCAAACTTTAAAAAAAAACTAGCCTCATTAATGTGTTTTTGTGTGTGTTTCTGTGGTGTGTGTGGGTGCTCTGTGTGCGGCACCACTTGTTGCCGTGGTAACGCCGATTGTCTCTGGTTTGCAGACAGCCAATGGGAACGTGGAGGCCAAAGTGGTGTGTTTTTACCGGCGCAGGGACATCTCCGGCACACTCATCGCCCTGGCAGACAAACATGCAAGTGAGTGACCAACCATAACCCATCCAGCAAACATCCGGCATGAGGAGCACACCAGCCAGGGCTGAGAACCATTTCATTTTGGCAGACCTCTGCAGTTGTTCTCCTCTGCAAAGCCTTCTTCACATCCAAATCCTGAGAAGATTCCTCCGGACCCGAAAGCTCGAGCCCTTTTTGTTATGAGGCCACATTTGCAAACCAGATTCTTATCGAGGGGTCATACAAATTTAAATAGTTTGTGTGCTGTTACCGAGCTGAGAGCAACACTCCACACTGCAGCCTCCTCTGATAGGTCTGACTCCAGGCAGCATTCGATTTGCTGGATGTTTTCAACACGACGACGCCTGCGTGTGAGCTCCTCCTGGTTGAAGTGTGGCTGTGTGGCGTGCACCTGAATGCGGTGCTGGTCTTTAGAGCTTGGAGCGAGCCCCGCAGCGTCTGGAACAGCTGGAACACATTGAATGGGCTCAGGCTGCATTGTGCGGCCTTTCTAACGTTCCAGGTTCCACAAGGTTTTTCAGGGAGAGAGACAGTGAAACAATGGATTTAAAAATGAATGAATGGAAAGAACGAGGTTCAGTTGAAAATGGTGAATGATGGAAGACTTGCAGGTTACCATAGTGCATAAAGAGATTTCTGACGGCCTCCCTGGTGGTCAGTTGGAAACGATGCCTTCAGGGCACTGACCCAGAGACCCTGGATTCAAAGAGTAAAGAAGAAGGGAATAATGTGATTTATTCACACTGTATAACGTTTAATTTTTTTTTTTAAACATGACAAGAAGTTTCCTGTTTTGTCACAGAGCTCTATTCTCCTCATCTGACCTTTTGTTGAAGCAACTTGGTCATTCAGCCAGACATGACACAAGCCAGATGTTAATGCAGATTCTCACAATGTATTTAGGATTAGGATGTGTTTTATAGGAGGAGACTTTACCTGTAGAATTTTTTTGTTGCGTGTCAACACCGTGCTCCATCTAAAGTATAATGTTAGTTAGAAAAATGTCACCACCCACTAAACATCATTTATAGTCGTACTTTTATTTTGTTACTATAATTTTTTAATAGAGATATTTTTTTTACACCTGCAGAACTGTCATAAATAAATATTGTAGTGGGATCTATTCTGAACGGCCACATTGAGTTGGTTTTGAATTTTGGTGTCATCATAGAGCACGGGATGCCAGAGCTATTAAATAGTGCAAATGGGAACAATGGTGGTTACTTACCAGTCTCTGCCGATGGGCATTTATGACCTTGTGCTGAGGTGCAAACACACAAAGTCTGGTAGGTAGCGTGGTAAACTCCAGCTGCTCAACCGTCCTGTCTCTGTGTACCGTGGGTGTGAATGTCAGGTTGTTGGTTTTAGAAAGTTGTACAACTTGTCAAATGCAAACTTCATCCGTAGCACAGTGGAGCCTTCTGTAACTCGCCCCGTGATCCAACGAACGTGTCACCTTGTGTGACGGCTCTACTTTGTCGCCCGGTGAGGGTAAAAAAAGGGTCACGGGTGCCAGAGGAAAAAGGCCAGAGCTGTTCTGTTAAAACGCACAAATTTGAGTACGCGGTGACACAACCGAGCGGACTGTGTCTGGTCCACATCTGGTCTGAGCTGACCTGCATGTTTCTGTCTCCATGATGTGGTGCAGCATGAGAAATGTCAACAACACTTGCAGACAGTTTTCTGGTTATGTCGGCTTGAAAGGCAGGTTTGAACTGTCGTTAATCGTGCGCCTGCTACCTGTGCACAGGCCGTTGAGAGCACAACCACGACCTGACGCCACGGTTAAACTTAAACCATACAGACAAACTTAAAAGCATAGGAAATCAAATAAGCCCTAATTACATCAATCATAGAAATTGGTTAATAGTGGTACATCCTGACGTACTGCACCCGAGCTGTCATCCTAAAAGTAGAGACGCTGTCGTTGTTCAGGCAAAAGCAGCCACTAGACTTTGACTGGGTGTGGCCAGCTCAGTGAGTGTGTTTGTGTGTGTGTGTCTGCATGTGTGTGTGCGTGCACAGAGATGGCCTGGGGGGTGTATCCGTGGCAGCACAGGATTGTTTGTTCTCCTGGACCACACAGCATCAGTTTCCCAGTGTGCGTGTCCCTTTTTTAAGAAAGTCTGTGATTATTTTTGACTGGTGTTTGTGTGCGTTCATACACACGCTGCTTTATCTGAACACACCTTTCTATTTATTTATTTTTACTGCAGTTTTGGGTTATTCTGCTGATGTGGTTCTCCTCTGAGTTTTTTAAAGCCCCGATATCGACCACGGTTTGAGGAGAAAACACATTTGAATGTGTCTCGTTTCTTGTTGCACGGCGGGTAAACATTGATATTTGAATGCAGCCGAGCTCGAACCCAGCGGTGTTGTGATCCTCTGGCAAACTGACAGATGTGGCAGAGCATTGTTTTTTTGAACCTGGAGAAATGTTTGTGTTGGTTGCTCCTATGCCGGCCTCTCAGATTCGGCTGTGCTCTGCCAGCTGCAGTTTGGTGAGGGGCTTCCAGACATTTGCAATATGTAAAAAATGCATGGCAGGACTGGCTGCGCACCGCATGGGTGTGGGCTGTATCCTGTCTGCGTTTCTGTAGCGGCAGCCACACTGTATGTGCCTTTCTGTGTGTGTGTGTGTGTGTGTGTGTGTGTGTGTGTGTTAATGTGTTCCTATGCATGATGAACTCTAGTTTCCAGCTCTGGGTCCTGCCACAGGAGTTACTGAAGGGGTACATTTAATTCAGTTTCGTTATGGATCAGTGGAGAATGGCAGCCGCTTGTGTGCGACTCGTGTGTGTCTGTGTGTGTGTGCCTGTACGAGTCTGTGTGTCTGCTGTGAGTCATTGATAAAATATTTTTGCTTGCAGGGATCCTGAATACTCCCTCAACGGGGCCTCCAAACTCCGCCATAAGCCCCTCCCCTGTGAGCGAGGCAGCCTCCTGAGTGGTCAGCTTCCGTGGCGGACTTGGCATTTTACCTCGCCGGCCCCTCCCTTCAGACATTTGAATTTGCCATGACACCTTATCCTATTTTTGAAATGTGGCTCCTAGCTCCCATAAACAATAGACAACAATAGCGTTGGTGAACTGATGCGCCCAAGTAGAATCGGTAGAATCCCTTTGAGCCGGTAGTGGACTGTTTATCACAGCCACCGTTTTGGGTTCCAAAGTGGATTGTGTGTCCACTTGTTTTTCATATGGCTGTTCTATAAGTGAGTACCAGGAGTCCCAACATGGAAAACCCCCCCTCAATGTGCCATTTTGTACCGTTTTAGTAACACAATCACTCTGTGTGGTGGACGGGAGTCATGATATGTAATAGTGAGACTAGTTTCCACAGTGATAGAATGGATTTTCTCATTTTCTTCCCAGGCTGCGGAGCTTTATGAACCGCGGCAGCAGCTTCGCCTTGTGTCGCTTCACATCGAGTTGTTGTCCCCGTTACTGAGCTCATGGAGATTTCATGGTGCCGTTAATCAATGTTACGTATCTAAATGAGCTTATTAGTTTGAGCTTCATAAAAATCCAATCAAGTTTACTGTTTGTCAGGGAGGAAAAGGGACATTGATGCTAAAATGCCACTGTACACACAATGTGCTAATTCATTAGGTTTAATCAAAAGTTTTCACCTTTTTGCTTGTAACGAAACTGTTGTTGCCTTCATGCCTTCTGTCTACGAGATGTGCAATTTAGAAAACCAGGTTACAGGTAGTAACAGCATCTTGCATGTTCACATGCACTTTAGCAACCTGTCTACTCTCAAACTTGTGATTACACCCAGTTGTCCACTACCAGGATCTCTCCTTTACGTCCCGACACAGTTTTGATTATACAGTACGTTAAATATATCAGTGACATGCTATATCTAAACCCTACCATCCATAATAACAGGATCTTAACAAAATCTTTTAAAAAGAAAATGATCCTGAAAACGCACCTCATCTGACCACTCGCTTAAAATCCGTCGGCCCATTTAACAGAAAGCAGAAGTCCACTCTAGTTGCTTATTTACAGAAAATACTACGAGAGGACCGAACTGTTACTGACGGTTAATGTTAGCAATGTTTTGCTTTCATTGCTGATAAGAGAGATTTAACTGATTTGAACCAATCAAGAAGTGAATGCGGGTGATTGCGTCATCATTCCCACGCATCTTTGTTTTCTGTGCAGCTCCAGAGTTTATAAACCAACATGGGGTCAGCAGCATTAACAAACTTCTCAGTTTTTGGTGCTCTAACACCAGAGTAGTGTGATGGACAGCTGTGATAACAGTATTGAGTTTTACAATTACGATATACTGAGTTGAAATTCCATGATTTGTTTGTCTTTCGACTTTTTACAATACTCTCTCAAGGTTTGACCTTTTAGTGTAACTTTATATCGACTCTCTGAGAAATTAACAACCTGTGTATCTCTGCACTTCCACCTGCAGGACAACACAACAGAACGCATACTGGAATTGAGCTGCCATTGTAGCCGTATACACACAAAATGTTCATCACTACAGCAGCACATTGTTCCGTCTCACTGTTTTTTGTGTTCTCTTGACCGAGCTCGTCTTGTTCTTGCTCTTGTTCGGAATGTGCTGAGAATGAAGAACAACGTTCACGATGCAGTTGTATGAGTTGGAATGACATTAACATAACAAACTTTCAGAACTTGTCCTTGACCGAGCCAACACTTCATCTAACTTACAGATCTTAAAACACCTTATTTAATACAGTAGTTAGAGCTGAGCTGATAAAACTGTTCTCTCAATATTTATGGTGTGGTGATGTTTCAGCTATGACTTTGGGTAATTTCTGTACGTGTAATGCAGCCTTTAAGAACAGACTTATACAATATTTAATGAATGCCATAATAACAAAACTAACATCCCAGTATTGATTTTGTTTATCGATCTCTTGAGTTTTAATTATGAGTATTTTCTTTCAGACCACAGCTTTTTAAAAGCAAATCTTCATATTTACAGCCGCCAGCGTCAGTCTCCAGTCCTTCCTCCTCCTCCTCCTCCTCCTCCGCAGACTCACTCTCTGGATTATAGAGGTGTAGTCAGTTTGTTATGGTAAAAAAAACGGTCCGCTGCGCTCTCCTCACCTCCTCTTCTCGCCCTCAGGCCTCTTCTCTCTGCTGCTTTCCCTCCCCAACGACCCCCCCCCCCCCTCTCGCTCTTGGCCCAGTAAGGCGACCCATTCATCAATAATTGATAATTGGCAGGGACAGGTGAGATGGAGAGGCAATTTGTAGAGAGTACGGTGTGGGTGCACTGCCAGGAGATTGGCTCGGAGGAGGAGGAGGACTGAGGTTGGGGAGTTGACTTGTTACTCAAGGACTCTTCGCCAGGGGCCAGGTGGATGTGCCCGTCTGCTGATGGGCCACTGCATTATCCTGTGTGTGTCCCATGGGCTTCCACTGGGGACGGCTCTCAGACTAAAGATCAGTTATTTGGGGATCGCTTGTTCATTTGGGAAAAAGCCGATTTCTGGGTCAGTGGTAAGGAAAGAGGAACTGAGCCCATTTCCTATGAAAGGACACAGGAGATTTAACATTCCTCCTCATGGTGAGCCATCTTCTCCTCCATAGACTGTTTATAAAGATGGATGACACTTGCTCCCACTATCCAGAAATGAAACCAAAATATCCTGGACCTGAACGTTGCCATCTAGTGACTTTTGAGCCAGAGTCTGCTCAGTAGAGATCATTGGAGGCTGCCGCGGTGTAATGTCCTTCGATGCACTCGCTCGACCAATCACGAGTCAGTCTCATGATGTTTCACTCTGTTTTCATAGCATCAAAATTGAATGAAAGCAGAACTTACATCGGGGTGATAAATGACCTAAAATGACAAAACCTCTATACTTTTTGGTTTGCTCCATGTTCGATCCACTATTATGGAGGAGGCAGGGTACAGGACCCGTGTAAACCCTTGTTATTTATTTGTTTTAATCTACAAAATTTACTTTAAATTAACGCTGAGAAAATAATGGTTAGGATCAGCAGGTATTCAAGTTCTCCGGCACAGTGTTGTCATTTTTTTAACAGAGCATGTTATTTTAATCTAAAAGTTTAATCTAATTTCTTCCGAAGAGAGAGAACACTTACTCTGATTCCTTTCTGCTTTCACGTGTCTTTCGTCTCTCTGCTACTTTAATAAGGTATTTTCTAGAAGTTAAACCCTTCATCTCCTAAGCCTCCATTTGTTTTGTTCTATGCCAGAGCTCCTTACCCCAGAGTTTATTTTGAGGACTTGTTCTGACTATTGAGCTGATGACCAGCTTCCTGCAGTTCTGTGTCATGGAGACAACCTGCATTGCCTGGAGGAAGAAGAGAAAAAAGAAGGTGCAGCTCATTACATTTTTATGAAATATTAGGCTTGTTAAGCTTCAGGTTTAACAAGCAAAGGTGCTGCATCACACAGGAAAACCACCCCTGGCTGTGGGAAGATTGAATTGGAAGTTTTAACACCGCCTTGACATTTCATGGACCTGAATTAAAGACCAAAGGAAGTAAAAGAATGGTTGGGATGCAGGACGCATGGATTAGATCAGGGAGTCCCTGGTGTGATCCCTCTACTGTAACTTTAAAATTAAAGCTTTAAATTAAAGGAAATTGCCAGATTATCCTAAAATAATTAGCAGAGTAATTAACATGGCAAGAAAATTGCTGATTAGTCGCAAAATTGGGCAGCGCTTCACACCCTGAGCGAACGGGAGCTGAATGAGTCTGGTCAAAGTACAACTTAGAATTCTGGAGTCCTCATAGAATTGTGCTTCATTGAATCTGTGTAAAAAAACAATGTTAAGACTCTGTGTCAAGACTGGTGAGGTCATGTTCTTCATTTAGAAAATAAAATCAGCTATATGATTATCAGACTTTTTTTAATTCCCTATTATATCGATATGAAAAGTCCTGGATTCAGTCACGTTGTCACCGAGAACAACTGTGAAAGTCGTTAATATTCTGAGGCAGTTCTTCTTCTTCTTCTCTTCTTCTTCTGCATAACTTTACTGTTGCCGTCATTCATTTTTCATGGAGTTCATTTTCTGTCCTTTTTTATTTCAATCAAACCGCTGTGAAAAATATACACATCTTGGTTTGAAGAAGTTTTGCAGGGAGTGAGTCTAGTGTGAGTGTGTGTGCGTGTGTGGCGCTCAGCCTTTTCTCCTTCAAAGTAAAAACATGTTTCGCTAATCATCTATATACTCGGGTCTGTGCAGCTTGAATTTGATAAAGTTCTGCTGAATGTTATATTTCTTTACAACTGGTACAAATGTGTAAGTAAAGGTCTTAAAATGTAAAGGTAGAACATAGATACATACACGACAGTTGGCCTTTCCGAGCCTGGGAGAACTGAGCCCGACCTGAACCCATCAGGCATTCAGGATTTTCGGTCCAAACCCAACCCCGATATTTCCCCCGGTTGCAGGCTCATGCTGTGTAAAACCGGCGGGTCTCAACGGGCTCGGGTCGGGTGTCCGCACTCTAACACACGTGCATATTAAATGTAATGTCTCTCCAGCTCACGTGGTTGATGCTCACACACACGTTGTCTCCTCGCTCACCTTCCTACAACTTCCCACCTGAACTAGCGTTCTCTTTAATCTTGTTTTCCTCGTATTAATAAGCTCAGTCCATATTTTGTTGCTTTTATGTGGCAGAAGATGGAGCCAGGCCCATGCTGTGTGTGTGTGTTGTGTGGTGTGTGTGTGCTTTCTTTGGGCATTGGTAGCGTGTGTACCAGGTGCTGAGAGCTGGGCAGAGTGAGGGAGTGAAGGAGTACTTATTGATTTTGGCCACACATCTCTTCTCCTGAAAATCCCTTGATTGCTTTTGTTCTGCTCCCCGTCTCCCTCTTTCTGTCTCGCTTCCTCTAATGAAACTCCAAATGAATTGGAGCACGTACCGACTGCTTTCTCTCCCCCTCTCCCTCTCTCTCTCTTCCTCTCTCTCTCTCTCTCTCTCCCTCTCTCTCCCTCCACCCGTTTAACTTCTGTTCTCATTGTCCTTTTTACTCTCTCTACCCCTTTTCTCTCTCTCTCTCTC
The DNA here is from genome assembly GCF_963576545.1 of Limanda limanda. Classification (NCBI taxonomy): domain Eukaryota; kingdom Metazoa; phylum Chordata; class Actinopteri; order Pleuronectiformes; family Pleuronectidae; genus Limanda; species Limanda limanda. The sequence goes on along the minus strand of NC_083647.1, from coordinate 21,729,157 downwards.
CCTCAGCGCCCGTCTTTGTCTCTCGCGCTCCCCACTGATTTCTCTATCGCTCCCCTTCCTCCTCCTCTCCCCCCTCCTCCCACTCGCTGCCTTTACATCTCTGTCTTCATCTCATGCTCCCTTGCTCTTTATCACTTTTGTCACACTTTCTCCCCCCTTCTCTTCTTCTTGCCTATTTTATCTGCCTCTCTGTTTATCCGTCTCCCGGTCTATGTCACCTTCTCTCCCCCCCTGTCTCCCACCTTAATTTCTTTCTTATCCACAGAAGAGCATGTGGAGATGTAGCCTACGAGCTGCAGCAGCTAAATCTGTTTGTGTAGAGTGACTTGGGCACATGACCCACTCCTATGGGCGGAGAGGCCTTCAGCCGCCGCTCTGTCCATTCATACTCGGACTGTTTTTCACTCAGAACCATTGTTTCTTACTTTTTTCTCGACCTAATCTTTGCGAGTAGCACGGTGATCCTCCAAGATTTTCCTTCTAATCCAGGGGGCCGGCCGCCCTCAAGGTTAAACGTTGGATTAAAAGGAAAAATCTGCAGTGCCGAACCTCCAGGAACTGACTGGGGAAATAATGGCTCAATCAACAACACAAGCTTAAAAGACAACTCAAGCAGTTTTACACACAGAGGTCAGTTTACCAGTCAGGTGGGGTACTCCTCGGCCCGTGAAAACAATCGTTTCACGTCTTCTGTGCTTCTCGAGGCTCTTTGTCAAGTCTGAGGACGCAACAGTGATGTTATCACTGGAGCACGAGGCCTGCGTTACAAACTTGGGGTACGTGGTTTTAAAGACACAGGTGTTACAGAGGTGGAGAGCGTCTAATGGAAAAATCTACTCTTGGTTCTCCGATTGGAAAAGTAAGATCCAACCCAATGTCTTCAGAGCTTAAAATCGATCTCGGACTTTGCTGCACTGATTTTTGATCATCCTTTTGTGAATGTTTACTAAATCAACGCAAAACAAAACATTTCTGTCAGCAATTCTCTTTCTTTGCATTTTTCTTTTATTATTGTAGTAGTTTACATGATAGATTATCCACTCTTATTTCTCTACTTCACCAGGGATACAATATATATAGTAGAATGTTTTGTTTTGTTGTGTAGTAGAATATGTGTATTTCTTTAAATCAAGAGTAAAGCAGGCTGCAACTTTACAATATTGGTTAAACTGCAGACCTTTTGTGTTCAGCATTATGACTTGGACAACAGCAACTAGGTGTATCGTGATATAATGATAATCAGTGTAAACTATATGCAAATTGTATATAATATGTTTTTTGACCATATCACCCAGCCCGATCGTTTCAGCTCTATATTACAACCCTTCAGGTTCATTTAGTGAGCTTCTTGCTCGGAAATACAGAACCACTTAAATAATAATATATTGAAAACATAATCCTCAGGGGACAGAGAGGAGTATGAATCTGTAAATAATTCTGTGATCGGGTTTAAACACTGAATTAAGAGAGAACCTGAGCCCGGTGTAAAGGGATTCAAGCTGCATGAATCATGTGGATGTTAAAATACCTGCGTTTGTACACAAGTCTCCTTCTCCCCGGGGACTTCATTGTTCTGGTTGATCAACTGTGTGTGTGTGTGTGGATGCAGCCTATGCATTCTCCAGTTTTCCCCATGGACGCAAGCGTTCCGCCTCATCTGATCTACGTACGTTTGACCTTTGCCCCCCCACCTCTGTTTGCACCCAGGGGAGCTGGAGGAGGAGATGGAGAATCCAGAGATGTCCGACCTCCCTGAGAAACAGAAACACCAGCTCCGTCACAGAGAGCTGTTCTTGTCCCGCCAGCTGGAGTCTCTACCTGCCACACACATCAGGTACACCTCAGCACACCTCACTGGTCCTAAACCACCAAATGATGGGCTGTTTCAGTTTTTTTTTTCATTGTTTTTGTGCACATCTTTCTACAAAGAAATGTTGATTAGCTCTGTGCATGGTTTTGACAGCAGAACAGATATCGGGCTATGAATAATGTCTCATCTCTTCTTTTGAGCTACTGTCGAAATTCTCAATTATCTCAAAACAGAAAAGAAATTGATGAAAAGAAATTATTGAATAGATAAATAAAATCTATAACTGCGCCTGAAAATGTTATAAACAAATACAATCATATTTTTTTTGTCACTGGTCCAAGACTTCCAGATTATTTTCACAGGCTCTTTTCTTTTAAATTGTTCTTTTAAATCACGTGTAGTAGCTGAGAGAATAGGGACAGACAGGAAACAGGAGAAGAGAGACAGATATGACAACAAAGGTGCGGGGCTGGATTTGAGTTTGTGGATGTTTTGGTTATGTGGTATTCCACTTAACCATTCGGCCATCAGGGCAGCCCCATGAATAATTATCTCCACTCTGGAGATAAGGGTTGGAGTGATGGTGGCTGTCACCAAGATGTTGAGCCCCGACAGCCTGCAAGGCTCACCCTGTCGCACACTCACACACGCACACACACACAGAGTAATATACTCATTATTTAGCTGGTCATGTTCCAATCAACCAAGTCTTTTAGTATTAAGATTAAGTTTGATCAAACATAATTTACATCACTTCAAATACGTCTGTATATGGCCCATTGATATAACACAGCTGTCCTTTAGTTATTCTCAAACACATGAGTTACAATACGACATTAACACAACATGGAAACTGGACTTTATAGGCATTAAGGTGAACTGGCAGATTAGCTGCAATGGATTCCATTAGACCTCACAGGTGTACCTAATAAAGTGCACAGTAAATGTGTGGCTTTATTGTTAGTGATGATTCTGGGGGCCGATACCAAAATAGTGAAAATTACCCAATTCAGATATATCGATCAATATATATGTTTTGACAGTGATTCCTGAGATTTTTAACTGTTATTGGGGCTTGATATTTTACAGTTTATCCATAAACCTTTTTAAAACTTAAAAAAAAAAACAGAAAAGCTAATTTTATTGGATATTACAGACACTTTCCGGCTCTGCAAATTAAATCCTTGTGGGCAAGTTGTGTTTCTTCTAAAATTTGTATAAACCATGTAAAGTGCCTTGAGATAACTGATGTTATGATTTGTTGCTGTACAAATACAATTAATTATAATTGAGTCAAACAGTAAACACACCATTTAACCCGCCTACTCTTTTACAAAGCTTGTTGCTACCTGTTAGACTTGTTGCTGTGAAAACATCAAATAAATAATGACGATAGTTAATTTATTCAGTCCTTCGACCGAGTTTGACTCAACCGTCTTACAGGCTTCGTCTTCTATTTGGTTTCAACAAACTTGGGAACAAAGTGGTTCACCTATACCTGGCATGGAGCATTAAATGTCAACAGAAAACCATTTCTACATATAGATCTACCTTTGCTCATTAGTAAACTCCAGGCAATCCCACTTAATCATCACCACGTTATTACTTGACATTTCTGTGGAGTCGGAGGAAGAGGGAACTGACATCTGCTCAGGTAAAAATAGTCTCAGACGTTTGTTTAGTGTGAAGTCAAGCTCCATGAAGTTTTCAAACTGAACACGAGTGTGCGGCGAGGTTACACAACATGAGTGTAGGACTCTGCCAAATTGTTGTTGCTTCATGCCGGAGAGGTTTGAGTAATTCACAGATGAATAATGTGAATCCAGACAGACGCAGTGAAGGGACAGGGCTGGATCACGATTTGTCAAAACAAAAAAACGGACCATGCCAACTGGAGCCAAATTAAAAATCATTGTTGCAGAAGTTTAGATAAATTCACATCAAAGTTGGATCTTGCACAGTTTCTCTATCTGGTACCAGTCTGGTCCAGCTTTTCACCCTGCACTGATGTAACCAGCCATCCCACAGACTTTAATTTGCCCGTGTTTCACCTGAAATATTCCCTCTCTCTTCGTCCTCTCCTCCTTTATCTTCCTCATCTCACTCTATACACCTCCCTTCTTCCTCCTCTGCTCCAGGGGGAAGTGCTGTGTGACTCTGCTGAATGAGACTGAAGCCCTGAAGTCCTACCTGGACAGAGAGGTACGTGCACGGCAGCATGATGCCGCGTCCTAAACTGTGATTAGGTGCGTGAAGAGTTATGAGTTTAGAGATTCTTGTTTCGAGATGAATTATTCAGTGTGTTGACCCAGAATGTTCTGTTCACACACGGTAATGAGGAGATGAGAGACTCGCGGAGGGGAAACACACACACACATACCGACACACACACCGACAGACAGATACACTCCTCTTTAGCCTCTTCCGTTTTCCCATCTCGCGTCCTGTTCCTTTCATCGCATCCTCACGCCTTCCTGCCATCTGTATTTCCCAGGATGCCTTCTTCTACTCGCTGGTGTATGACCCTCAGCAAAAGACTCTGCTGGCTGATAAGGGGGAGATCCGCGTTGGGAACAAGTACCAGGCCGACATCACCGACCTCCTGAAAGACGGTACACTGAGCTCAAACCTCGTTTTAATTGACTTTTTCTTTTTCTTCTGGGAAGTTTACTTAGTCCACGTCTTGCTCCAGGGGACTTTTTACCCTCTGGTGGGATTTATTTATCTTTTAAAGCAGTTTCTCAGCATTAACAGGCCGGCCTCGGCCATAAGAGACTATTTCACTTTTCACGTCTTTGCAACTGCTCAAGTCTGAGGAACACTTTATGAACAATTTTGAACTTTGCCTCAGCTTCTTCTTCTGGTTACTTCTGTTCTTTTTTTTTTTTACAAGCTACCCCCCAAAAAAACAGAGTTTCCATGGCAACCACAGTGTGGCAGCGTGATTATACATAATCAGAGCATTTAAAATAATAGATCACTGTCTATGTTCTGCATAGCTGATGATTTTACAGCCACCTAGAGAATATAAGGAGGATGAGGCAGCTAATTATAGCGTGACCTGTAGAAAACTTTGTTGAACGGAACACACAACAGGCAAAAACCTTAAAGCTGCTATTTCACATACAAAACCTGATCAGATTATTCAATAGAATATGGACAACATGTTTCTATCTTGTTCGCAATGTCTGGAATCAATCTGGTCTTGCTGAAGCTGTAACTCTGTAAAAACAGGTCTCACATATGTCCTTTTATTTCAAAAAACAGCTGGGCACTGTGACATGACTCAAAGTGGGCAGCTGTGTGTGATACTCAAAATAAACTCCAAGCCCCGGTTGATCGTAATGTAGGAACACGTCACCCCAGTGTAACCATGACCAGTTCTGTGGCACAGAGGATTATTTATATCAGACTTTTCACTGCACACACACTGCAAACTTGTTAAAGCGATCGATTCTTTAAATGTATTGTTTTTGCATTGGGATTTGTTGATAATAAAACAAATGTGACTCATCACGAGACTTTGCGTTAATGTCAGGTGACTTTACAATATGTCCAATAATTCTTATTTACATTATTAGTCCATATTTTTAACGATATTTCCAAGACATTTTGTGATGCACAAATGTGACCCTGTACTGTGCTGCCAGATTTAGGTTTTGGTGATTTCCCAGGGTTTTATTCTTAACAGGAGGAAACAATCTGTAAAGTTCTGTAATTAAATGTATGTTAATGATTTTGATGTGTTAGAAGCTAAGGCAGCTTGGTTAGTGAGTTGCAGGCAGACGTTACACAGGGGGGTAATTTTTTGAAAGATAATTAACTCTATCATGTTGATTATACGTGGGGCAGATGAAGCAAAGTAATTGTCTGCATCTGTGTGTTTTCTGGGTTCATGTAGATGAGGGCGACGGCAGAGAGCTGGAGAAACTGGAGGAGAAGACCTGGGACCCAAACAGCTTACTGACAGAGAAACAGATCGACCAGTTCCTAGTTGTTGCTCGGTAAGTCCACACAGAACCGTACAACATGTGGGACATTTTCTCATTTGCCAAGAGTTAGTTTGTTGAAGATTGACACCACTGTCATGTCGATGTGGTAAATATGAAGCTTCACCCAGGAGATGCTTAGCTTAGCACAAAGACTGGAAACAGATGGAAACTGTTAGCCTGACTCTGCAACAGCAGCAACAAAGAGGAAACAGTGTTCTCCTGTTAAAGTTCCTGTTTTGTTTTTACAGATCAAACTTATCTGCATAAAATGTCTTTATTTTCCTGGTGATTGCAAATAGTTTATAATTAAAGACATGCTATTTACACAAAGACATTTTAATGTACAAACACACACTTTCCTGCTTATTCACAGATGTGTATGAATCAAAAGTAAACAGGAACATGTGCAGGAAAGAAACTGATGTTTCCTTCACACAAACTGTTATATTGTGAATGAATAAGCTGTTTCCCATGTTTCCACTCTTCATGCTAAGCTAACCCGTATTCTTCCTCCTGCTTCATATTTGTCACAAAAGTGATACTGATCTTCTCACCTAATTCTCAGCAATAGAATAATTATGTTTATTCAGCTAAATGTCTCTAACTTTTCCTAATATTTGCTTGCCCCCTTTCTCCTTTTTGTTCGTCCTGTTTAAGAGTCCAATGGTGTTGCGTTGCAGTTTTGGGCTTGTTACTGAATTTTCTATCAGGAAGCACCGGATTTAAGAATTTTGCTGATTTGTCTTGCAACATTTTTTGGGGGGGGAATGAGTAGTTCAGTGTGTGACCTTTTTATAAAACTACATGAAACACCAAATCTCCATGGAGGAAGTAAAACCCAAAGTTTGTTTCCCAGCTCTTCCTTTATCTTTAATGTCATGTTCGTGCCCCATAGGTCAGTCGGCACATTTGCCAGAGCGTTGGACTGCAGCAGTTCTGTGCGGCAGCCGAGTCTTCACATGAGCGCTGCTGCAGCCTCCAGAGACATCACCTTGGTGAGACAAACACACACACACACACACACACACACACACACACACTCACACTCACACTCACACTCACACACACATGTACACACACACATGAAAATGGCCTCAGGTTCAAGCGGCATCACACCACAGAGAGCGAGAAGCAGGGCAGTTAACCAAAGGAAATGTGTCTGTAGTGCACATGTGTTTGTGTGTGTGCGTGTGTGTAAATGTGTGTGTTTGTTAATGATTGTTGAGGCCTGTGTCTGGTTATCCTTAACAAGCACTTGGCCCCAGAAGCCTTGTGTGGGTCTATTCTGCCCTAGATCTTATCCTCATATATAAAACATAGATGAGAGGCCTCCTAGCTACACACACACACACACACACACACACACACACTGAACCCAAGGGGGATACTAATAAACACAATGGATCGAGCAAAAAAAAATGTCATCCCAAGAAGTCACCAGAATATCGCAGAACTTAACAGAGTTAATGTTTCCATAACATTAGAGACAGTACTGAGATTAACATGCCCAGTTTTTCTCCTTTGTGTTAAGTTTCATGCCATGGACACACTCCACGCCACGACCTACGACATGACTCGAGCCATCGCAGCTCTGGTGCCTCAGGGGGGGCCCGTCCTCTGCAGGGACGAGATGGAGGAGTGGAGCGCGTCCGAGGCCAACCTGTTCGAGGAGGCGCTCGAGAAATACGGCAAAGATTTCACCGACATCCAGCAGGATTTTGTGAGTAGCAAGCTTTTGAGAAATGATTGAGAGATTCTTTGAAATGTGCTAATTTGGTTTCTCGCATTCCTCGTATTTTTTAACATTACGTTTATATTTATGACCACAACATTTTAATCAAATTAAATTATTTATCAACATTTAGCTGTCTCAAGTTTGAGACTCTAAATTGACAACTGGTGTGGAGGTGTGTGTCTCTGTGTTGAAACCCTGGTGATCTCTCCAGGTTGAACCCCGCCTCTTGCCCAATGTCTCCATTGGATTGGCTCCAGCTCCTTCGCGACCCTTAAAGGATAAACACAAAAAAGCGTTTTCATGCACTGAAGATGTTGAGTGTAGTATGAATGCTGCTCATTAGGAAGCCTGCGTGTGTGTTCAGTGCACTCGCCCGTTATTTATTGCAGAAACCACAGAACGGGAGCTGAAATCCTGCCTCAGACATTCGGACCTCATTTAGCTGATTAGCTTTTTTACAACGTTGAAGCACAATCGTAAGCTGGTGAACCAAAGCTGCAGCCAACTCGTACCGGAGAGTGGAAATGCTAAGAACAAACAACGTTTATCACTAAACGCATCTCGAGCACATATTTTTAAAGGCTGATCGTGACTCAAACTGCAGCAGTGAGAAAGCTTCGTCCTGCTGTAGTCCTCTTCTTCCTGCTGTAGCTCCTCTTCTTCCTGCTGTAGCTCCTCTTCGTCCTCCTATAGCTCCTCTTCGTCCTTCTGTAGCTCCTCTTCGTCCTGCTGTAGCTCCTCTTCACCTGCTGTAGCTCCTCTTCGTCCTGCTGTAGCTCCTCTTCTTCCTGCTGTAGCTCCTCTTCGTCCTACTGTAGCTCCTCTTCTTCCTGCTCTAGCTCCTCTTCTTACTGCTGTAGTCCTCTTCTTCCTGCTGTAGCTCCTCTTCTTCCTGCTGTAGCTCCTCTTCGTCCTCCTATAGCTCCTCTTCGTCCTTCTGTAGCTCCTCTTCGTCCTGCTGTAGCTCCTCTTCGTCCTGCTGTAGCTCCTCTTCGTCCTGCTGTAGCTCCTCTTCTTCCTGCTGTAGCTCCTCTTCGTCCTACTGTAGCTCCTCTTCTTCCTGCTCTAGCTCCTCTTCTTACTGCTGTAGCTCCTCTTCTTCCTGCTGTAGCTCCTCTTCTTCCTGCTGTAGCTCCTCTTCGTCCTACTGTAGCTCCTCTTCGTCCTGCTGTAGCTCCTCTTCGTCCTGCTGTAGCTCCTCTTCGTCCTGCTGTAGCTCCTCTTCTTCCTGCTGTAGCTCCTCTTCGTCTTGCTGTAGCTCCTCTTCGTCTTGCTGTAGCTCCTCTTCGTCCTGCTGTAGCTCCTCTTCGTCCTGCTGTAGCTCCTCTTCTTCCTGCTGTAGCTCCTCTTCGTCCTACTGTAGCTCCTCTTCGTCCTGCTGTAGCTCCTCTTCGTCCTGCTGTAGCTCCTCTTCGTCCTGCTGTAGCTCCTCTTCTTCCTGCTGTAGGTCCTCTTCGTCTTGCTGTAGCTCCTCTTCGTCCTGCTGTAGCTCCTCCTCGTCCTGCTGTAGCTCCTCTTCGTCCTGCTGTAGCTCCTCTTCTTCCTGCTGTAGCTCCTCTTCGTCCTGCTGTAGCTCCTCTTCTTCCTGCTGTAGCTCCTCTTCGTCCTGCTGTAGCTCCTCTTCGTCCTCTGCGCTCTCAGCTTGAAGAGAATGGTGCTGCTGCCCTTTGTGGAGCTGCCTGCTTCAGCTCCCAGCGGGGGTGCCTCACTCCTCCACCTGGTGGCCGGCTGCCGTCCCTGCCTCTCGCTCACTCTCGTTTCCACTCGAGCCTTCTCTCTTAACAACAGGACCACACCGCCATTATGGGTGGGGCCACGGCTTGACAGCTCCTCTTCCTCCCAAACTTCTAACAGGGACGTTTACAGAACGACTTCAGTGGGTTCAATACAAAGAGACGTGTATTTATAAAGACAAAGCTCTTTAATAACTCTAATATTTACCTAGTTCACTAAGATCTAATGATTTTTTTCAAGACCTCATTACTTATTCTCTTCAAACGTACTTGGATTGTGTTAACTTTCATATTCAGGTCATAGGTAATCTAAGTCTGGTGTATTCATTTATGTTTCTCAAGAAGTAATACATTTCTCCTTGAAATAAATAAAAAAAACTCTTAGTAGAAATTGTAGAAAGCTTCTAGCAGTTGTACTAAATCCTGTAAAGTTCACACAAAGTTTGCTTATGAAAGAGGCTTTTAGAAGGTTTCAGGACGGTCACAGTGACGTCGACAACTCACCAGCTGCCTTGGAAATGATGAAGCTGAAGCTCTTGACAGTCGAGACCCTGTTGAAAACATTTCATGCTCACTCACTTCATCCAGATTTTTTAGGCAGAAGAAAACACCTCAACCTAAACTGAAATAACATTGTGTTCTTTCACTGAAATAATGATTATTTTCCTCCTTCTCCTCCGTCTGTAGTTGCCCTGGAAGTCCCTGACGAGTATTATTGAGTATTACTACATGTGGAAGACCACAGACAGATATGTACAGCAGGTAAAAACATCAATTATACACTAAAGGTTTAAGAAAACAAATGTCTTGATGTAATTTATATCAGGCTCATATATGTCAGGATACATTTACTTTCCTTACAGCCCAATAACATTTTTTAAAAGCCTCAACTAATTTCATCCCCCAGAAATGAAGCTGCCCTCACATTTTATTTTGTTCTCCTCTATCCGCATGTGAGCCAGTGTTAGTTTGACATTTATGTTTTTAAAGACAGTGGAAATAATTACAAAACCAAAGACATGTTTATTCATATTTAAGAACTAGTCAAAGATCGATATAAAGTTTAAACGTGCCCTTAAGTCACGGTCTGATAACTTTTCCTCTCTCCCTCCTCCCTCTCTTCTGTCTCTGCTCCAGAAACGATTAAAAGCAGCCGAGGCAGAAAGCAAGTTGAAGCAGGTCTACATCCCGAACTAGTGAGTGGTTCTTGAGCATTGTGTTTACTTATGTTCTTCAGAGGTCATGTGTTTAAAGTTTAGAGTCGATCTTAGGAACATTTTATGTCGTTTCAAAGTTGGACGTGTGCTGATGTTGTCAGAGCAGACGTGTCTATCTCTCTGTACAGTACGAGTGAGTGTGGCTGGAGGCTGATGGTTCTGTCTCCTCTCTGTCGCTCTGACCCCGTCTCTGTTTCTGTGCCCCGACAGTAACAAGCCAAACCCCAACCAGCTGAGCAACAACATCAAACCACCTCTGGTGAACGGAGCGGCGGCTCCAGGGATCCCAGGACTTGCAGGGGTACCAGGACTTGCAGGGGTTCCAGGACTTCCAGGGGTCCCAGGACCTGCAGGGGTCCCAGGAACTCCAGGGGTCCCAGGACTTCCAGGTGTCCCAGGACTACCAGGCTCGGTCCAGACCCCCGGCCTGGGCAGAGCCTGTGAAAGCTGCTACAGTGAGTCATTGTACACATGTGTGTCATGGCACAACATTTGCTGCTGTCTTTGTATTTTCTTGAGAAGTTCTCTTGTATTGCCCCGTAGTTTAAGAACTGGCACATCCTCAGAAATTAACACTACACGTCCATGAAATGCAATACGGATATGAACAGTAGGGGCAGTACAGAACCCGATCGCAAATGTGGTATGCCCTCTAGTGAAATTCTCTGGTCACATACGTAGTACACAGCAAATATGAAAACAAGTGTATCTCCGGCATTAAGTGGATCTGGCTACATCCTGGATAGATTCACTCCTTACTGCATCCTGTTCATATTGTCTGTCGTTGTGCTGCCTCTGAAATTCACTGTGTGTTCTGTTTACACACAGTAACACACAGTCCTTTTCAATTCATCAGACAAAACAATAAACATAACATTAAAACCGTCATTAACAACGTGAGGGATGTTGTGTGATCGACTGTATTGACGTCTAAGACGATGAGTCACACAGAGCATTAGGCGCCACTAGAGGTTGTGATCTCAGGCTCCCACCTGAGAACAGACAAGCTTATTTCAGAGATTGGTTCAGTTTCCAATGTCCTCTCTACATTATGAAGCTACTAAACCATATTCATCCACTCTGGAAACCATTTGAGAAAAGTATTATTTGCATGAGAAAATCACACGTGAGCGCTAAAACCGAGAGAAACGTGTAGATGTGCTTGTGATGCTGTTAATGGTTTGTTTACCTCATTCATTGTAAAGATGGGACCAAAACAGCAATAGACCATTAGGACTATGAGCATTTGTTGTTCCGTAAACATTCCAGTGTCCTTTTTACTGGTTCGTCAATGAAATATATCAGCAACAAAATGGACTAATCATCTGAATCGATCATCCGGCCTCATGCTCTTCAATAAATCTTAAAAATGGACGTTGAGATCGACGCGTCTCTGCACTAACTCGTGTGAAGAGCTCAGATGAACTCTGTCTGCACGTGGAACACATTTTAATTGGATTATAAAATGCAGAGCAAAGAGGAGCGTCACATGCCCGGCAGCCACATATTGTTTGAGTTATTTCAGTGATTGTACTTAATTCAGTGATGAATGATTAAAGGTTGTGTTCCCGCCCTCATGCACAGGAGATCGCCTTCGTGATCACACGTGGGTAATGAATCACGACGAGTCTGTGTGTCGCTCTGCACTCACTGTCTTCTGTCTGTGTGTGTGTGCAGGTAGCAGCTCCTATCAGTGGTACTCGTGGGGACCTCCCAACATGCAGTGTCGCCTGTGCGCGACGTGCTGGACCTACTGGAAGAAGTACGGAGGGCTGAAGATGCCCACGAGGCTGGAGGGAGAGAGGCCCGGACCCGCCCGCACCATCATGGTACACAATCACATAATAACACACAGAAACACACACTGCTGTGAAGGCTTCACTGACCGTGGAATCTACTTTTTCTGTAAACCACAAAGAGCAACCTCGCTGTTCCTGACTTAAAGTCTTAACTTACCCTCGGAGGAAAAGTTCATCCTCCACAGAAAATCCCTCTTTCTCTTCACTCTCGTCTTCTCAATTAAATTAGTATGTTCAGGACATAAAGGCTTAACGTTTAGATTATTAATCGTTATTTTGTCTTTACAACCCTCCTGAGCCCAAGGTGACTTCTGAAAGTCGATTAATACTTTTAAACTTGAACTATTTTCCTATTTGACAAAGAAAACCATCAAATCTTGACTTGGGAGAAGGTCAAAGCAGCAAAAAGTTGGTGTCTTCGTTCAGAAAGTCACTTGAACTAATTATTTATTATCAAAGAAGAGGATTAGGTTCCAGTCTCATTGTTTCCCACAATGCATTGTGAAAAACGATAATGCTAATGGCCTTGTGTCGTCTTCACCTCCAGAACCCCCATGGCCTCCCCATGCGCCACGGCGGCAGCCCCAAGTTTGCCGTGAAGACGCGACAGGCGTTTTTCCTGATGACCACCACGGTGACGCGGATGACTCGCCGCCTCTGCCAGGATATCATACGACCACGATTCCTGGCCAGGCACCCGTACCTCCCCGTCAACTCAGTAGCCATCAAGGCCGAATGTGAGACTCTTCATGACTATGTCACGCACACTCATCCTGTTCTGTGCCTGTTTGAACACCGTGTTGGAGTTATATGAAGTTTCTCTTGTTCTCCACACCTTCACTGTGTCATTCATTAAGTTTTTATTGGCTCTTTTCTTCCCATGGTTTCCTACAGGTGCCCTGCGGATGCCAGACGGGCCTTCAGCACTGAAAAAGCCTCCAGCACTGAAACCTGTGGAACGTAAACCTCTGGAGTCTGTGGTTCGATATTTAGGTAAGAAGAAGAAAGTCACTTAAACCAGTCTTAACAATGTTTAAAACTTAGTTTCATTGACTTTGTTTTTAGCACCTTTAGAAATATGTCAGGGTTAGGGTTAGTCGCGTAGTCGCATATATGTCGTTTGTGTTTTTATAAGTAAAACACGTGAAGAACCACGTCAGAGGAAACCGTCTCATTTAGTTAATTACAGCTGGCACGTTCCATATTTGCTGGAATGAGCCTCGGTGCAATAACAGCACGAGTCTGGCCTCTTGTTCCAGGTCAGCAGTTGAAATTAATGAGTCACTTATGTTGATTTAATTCTCTTTTTGTTTTCCTCGGTCGGTCTTTGTCGTCCTCTCTGCTTAACAACCTGTTTCCCGCCTCTTCTCCTCTCTTCTCCCGTTCTCTCCCTCCATCTCTCTTCACGTTTCAGAAGCACATCCCTGTCCGGTCAAGCCCAATCCTCCAATCCGTGGGGCGTCCATCTCTTCAGCCAGCCTGACGCCCATAAAATCCTCCCCCATCCTCAACAACGGCTCCCCCACCATCCTGGGCAAACGCTCCTATGAGCAGCACAACGGAATGGATGGTGAGTGACCAGGAGGAGACGGGAGTAAACACACTGAAGATTGTCTTATCGCTTTTTGTTTTCTCAGTTTCAAGTCGTGATATTCAGGTCTCTGTTGAAGGAGCACTCCCAAGGCCTGAAAGAACATGATTAAAAATGAAACCGCGTCTTTATTCAATAGATCAGGATTTCTATTTGGATCTGCACCAAACCGCACAGACCTAAAAATATCAGTGCCATAGATATGCCATATTTTTTCATTATGTTCCTTGTATTGGTCCCGAGGAGATTGGTGAAAATGTCAAACACCTATTTCATAACGTGATGAAGGATTTGTGGATCTGCCGCAACATTTCATGCTTTAACTCCATCCTTCAACCAAGTGTCGTGGAAATCTGTTTAATCTGAGTGAGCCTGCTGATAAGTCACAAACGGACAGAGGTGAAAACATCTGCATCCTTTAGTTTGTTTGTGAGAAGGATGTGATATGGATCAATGAAGATCCCAATACATGTAGGTGCAGATACTGATAAGGGGACAGATCCAGGATTTTGTGTTTAATTTTATTTAACATCGCGAAATAAGACTTTTTTTCAACATTTTCATTGTTTTCTCAGAGAATAATTGGATCTTGGATCTTAATGAAAGAAAGCAAAATATTAAGGGGATCGATATTTAAGAGCTTGTGAATCCAAATAGTAAACTAGTAAAATGTGGTTTAAAGGGCATGAGAGGTTTGTACTCTACTCAATGACATTCTAGTTAGTCAAATATAATAAATCATCAGGTTTAAAACAGATTTATTTATTTAATGTATTCTCATGTTGTTTTCACCCTACTTTACGTTATTTGAATTGTGTTATCACAAACTAAATGATATTGCATTAAGCATGAGTGTTGGAGCTCTAATGCCTCTGCTGCACATTCTGTAATTAGAATATCGAAGTGTTCAGGCTCATCCGAGCTCCGTGGCCCCAGCACTCGTACGAGTTCCACCGCCGAAGGGTGAAGAGTTTGTGTGGTTCTCTGATTTTTGGATTTTTTTGGGTTACGTCCCACTTTCCCTCTCCCCTGTGAAACGAGAGAGGGGAAGAGACAGACTGAGAGATCAAGAGAGGGAGAGTATGCCAGGGAGAGAGAGAGTGAGAGGGAGAGGGGGATCGGATCGGCCTTGCTGCTTTAGCTGGAGGCTACAGTCTATGTTGTCATGGTAACTGCAGAGAGGAGGAAGAGGAGGAGGAGGAGGGCTCAGTAAGTATATCCTGAGGGAGAGCGTCTCCACTGGTCTGTGAGTCCACCTCAGGCCGAGGCTGGAACAACACACCAGCAGGAGATTTCAGATGAGAATTGGGATTTACATTTTTTTTTATTGTAGCAGAAACTTATCAACGTCATCATTGGGTTTTGTTCGTTAGAGTGGAGGTGGAAAGGTTTTGACAGATGTGTTTATCTTAAGGGTTAACCATCAAGATCTTGGATTATTTGTGTTGATTTAGTTGTTACCAGGCAGTTGTGTCTTGTTTAGTTAATGCAGGTGAGTTGTGTTCGAAGTCACTCAAGTTGCTTCGGGTGCTTCAGTCACTGTTTTGCTATAATTTTAGAAGAGATATCGGTATCAGAACATATTTTCCTTCCACAATCGGTCGAGCTTCAGAAACTTATCTGCAAAGTCAAAGTGAAGAAGAAGCAGAACTCAGCAGTTTACACAGAGACCTCAGAGAGGAGATGTTGCTTTCTATGCAGTAGATGTGAAACGAGCCTAATGGAAAAATGATTTTCTGAATGTTTTATATTTAACTGGTGTTTAACAAGTACAACCTGCAGTGGGTTGAGGAGATTATATACTGAGTCAAATGTAGAAAGAAGTGACCTGTTTAGAATTTTGCCAAATATTTGAAGATCTTCAGGATTTTTCAAATAACTTAAAGTGAGAGTGAATGTAAATTTAAATCAAAGTAACAAAAAAGTATTTAAAGGAGCCACTAGGGGGCAGAAGATTTTATCATTGGTATTTGTGGCAGCAGCATCAGTGGACTGGGTTTTGACTGAAGATGTGTTTCCCTCCTCTTCCTCTTCCTCCTCCTCCTCCTCCTCCTCCTCCTCCTCCTCCTCCTCCTCCTCCTCCTCAGGCTCTAAATCTAAAATCCTGGCTCCTCAGTGGGACATCATGGCCAAGCGGATGAGCGAGGTGGCGCGACCTTCGGTCTCGATGCAGGACGAGATCCACGAACTGGACTGAACGCTCTGTGGAACAACCTCTACTGCAAACCTCAGTCAGGTAACGACCACAAACAGGAATAAGTTCCTTATATAGAAGTGCTGGGCTGAGTGAGGAAGGTTTATTTATTCTGCAGACTGTAAAATGTTTGATTATTACCCAGGGATTGTCTCAAGAAGACATGTTGTTTTACAATTTATTGATTATAATTTACTCAATACTTGTGTTTGCAGTATTCATCCTTTACTATCATATATCACACACTATTACATGTATTTCTTCTTATTACGTCTTAGTTATGAATATCCTTACTTTGTTAAAGCATATTTATTTGGTAAATTCGCATTTTCTTCCATAACTTTATATTTTATTACTTATTTAGTTGTACTTTATTTTTACGACTATGGAGGTTTTCGTATGATTATACATTGAAACATGTATGTTAGTATAATTGTGATGATGATTCGTTAGGTTACATGTTCTGAAGGTTCTCACTTGTGTTGTTGGACGTCAGGAGAACTTGTGTTAATCTGTGTCTTCTGTGACTCTGTCTCAACAGAGGGAGGGGAGGGGGGGGATGAGATGGAACACGTGTTTTCCAGTGAAGTTGATGGCGGCTGAGTGAAGACGAAGCTGAGAGGAGAGGACGACAGCGAGAGCCACACTTCTTCAGCCAGGACGAGTCATGAGAGGCGGCTGACGAGCGATCAATCCATAATCCATCAGTGTGGCTGAGGTCAATCCGAGGACTGACTGTACAGGACTGTGTTTATTACTCACATCTCTTGTTATTACTGTCATTGTAATTATTGTTATTGTTATTATAAGTTTTTCTTTTCTTTTTTTTTTACCAACTATAACTCAGCTTATTGTTTGTCGATCAAACGAAGGAACTTTTAAAGTTTCATAAAAAATGCTTGCTAAACCCTGTGGAAACGGGTGGAAGGACTGTAACATAAGCCACTTGCATCTTCTCTGTGTCTGTTTTGTTGTTTTTTTTTGTTTTTCTTTAACAATTTCAATTCCACGAGGAAACGCACTTTGATTTCGGTGACACACGTTAACTCCTCGTCTTTTTGGTTTTCGATGAATTCGAACGCTTTACGGGAAATCTTAGGTTTTGTGAGCCGGCCCTGATCTTCGGCCAGAGAGGTTTAACTTATTGAGAAAGACTTGCTGTTTTTTCTACCTTTTTCACAAGTAATGCATCTATGCTTCAATACTGTAATTAAAAAAGACAATTGATTTTCCCTTCTTCTTCTGACGTCTGTGCTCTGAGGTGCCGTTTCTTTTTCAGGCTTCGCACTCCAGGAATGAAAAACAGGGTTTATGAAAAATGACGGATTTTTTTATTACCTTTGGCCAAAGAGCGCACGTTTTCATCAGCGTTTGTTTGTTAGTCAGCAGGAAAACTGAACTGATTATTTGTTTTCTTCGTACGGGTCGTGGGACTCGGCCAGAGGAAGAATCCATTACATTCTGGAGAGGATCTGAACAAACGGGCGCATCCAGGATTTTTTTGTTTCCCTTTCGCCTTCGTAGTTTCATGTGTTTATATTGTAGTGAAACACTCGTCAGTTTCAATCAGTCACAGTGGATCAGTCAGTTTTTATGAGAAAATACAACAATATGCCAGCAACACACCTGCTTCTGACCGTGATTTCTGATTCCTCATCTCTATACATTGAGATATTTAGTTCTTGACCTTGGAAACAGCAGATATAATAATAATAATAGTAATATAAACATGTTTTTTAAATGGTAACAAAGTGCTCTACATAAATGAGGATAAAACACCTCAGCACAAATTAATTACAGATCATTTAGCTGATGCTTGTATCCAAAGAGACTTCCAATTACTGCATTAGAATTAGTTGATTGGTGCATCTCACATTAATTCTAGCAATTGATAACAGGCCATGAAAAAGTCTTGGTCATGAACTAGATTTACACTAACGCACAAATTTCAAAGTCCTCTAGTCGACAATCAAGTTCGTAAAGTGAATTAGGTTTTCATTACTTTAATATATTAATCATATTTGTGAAGCAGAACTCATCCTTTGACTTTCTATCAAAATATTCACATTACTTTATATCTTTAAGGCCAGTTGTGTTTCCTGTCTAACGGTTTCTTAAACATCTATGGATGAACAATCTTTGTCTCTGGAGTTTATTCAGACTCATTAAAACTTTTCTTATTATGCTTCCTGGTCTTGAAAAAGTTTCGAGATAAATTAAAACTGTAAACGCAGCCTTCACATCAGACGTTTTATTTAAATCATTAAGTTTCATAATGTAATTACTTGATGCTTATTTTACTCGTTTTGACTCATGAAGTAAAGGTTAAACATTTCAAAATACTTAATTTTAATGTGGCTCCTTTGAGAACAAATGTGGAAATTGTGTTTTAAAAAAGGATCATTTCAAATCTAACGCTAAATAAATTTATGAGAATCAAAGCACAGAATGAATAAATACAATAAAATAAAGGTGAAATAAAACGTGGGACATCAGAACTTGAAAAATCAAAGTAATAACTGATGACACGTCTTTGTTGTAGTGATCTCATCGAAGTGTACGACATTAATATCTAAGGTTTTATTTTTACACAACTAAACTTCCTCTGGGACCCAGTCGCTGGTGCAGGAGTCGTCTGAGAGTCACTGGATACGAGAGAAGGTTCAAACTCCTGAAATATTAGTCTGACTGGAAACGCAGAATAAACGAGGTCACTGCGGGAGAGAGAGAGAGAGAGAGAGACCAGAGTTTGGACGAGATGAAGACAACATGTTTATGTTTCATCTCAGAATTAAATATAGAACCTGAACGATAAGGATCCACAACCTATAGAGGGCAGCACTGAGGTTAGTCTTCATAAGTTAATAAATTCATCCATCAACCCATCCATCCATTCATCCTTTATATATGATAAACTGTATATTGATGTTAGTAATAGTATTATTATTATATCATTATTATAGTGATATAAAACTATGCCCACATCACATCTTGGTATTTGGCCTCATGTCTCAGTCCTGCTGAATCTGAGCTGATGTTTCTCAGGCAGACTGAGGACACCACCCCCCTCCTACTGCAGGACCCTGACCCGTGAGGAGACCCCCTCCTGAGGGACCCTTGTCTCTGAGGACAACCCCCCTCCTGAGGGACCCTTGTCTCTGAGGACATCCCTCTCCCTCCTCCTGTGGAACCCTGATCTGTGACGACACCACCCCCCTCCTCCTACAGGACCCTGACCACTGAGGAGACCCCCCACCCCCTCCTCCTGCAGGACCCTGGTCTCTGAGGACACCACCCCCTCTCCCGAAGGACCCTGGTCTATGAGGAGACCCCCAAACCCCCCTCCTCCTACAGGACCCTGATCTCTGACGACACCACCCCCCTCCTCCTACAGGACCCTGACCACTGTGGAGACCCCCCAACCCCTCCTCCTGCAGGACCCTGGTCTCTGAGGACACCACCCCCCCTCCCGAAGGACCCTGGTCACTGAGGAGACCCCCACACCCCCCACCTCCTCCTCCTGCAGGACCCTGGTTTGTGGGGAACAAACAGTTAACAGGAGTCTGAGCTGCTGCTGCAGTAACATGGTCACTCTCCATCCGGCAGCTCTCACACACAGGACCGGAGGAGGAAGAGGAGGAAGAGGAGGAGAAGCCGGGCACCATCACACACACACACACACACACACACCGGCTGCTGACTGCACCACCAGCACCGGCTCCTCCAGATCCCTCTGCCCGGGACAGGAGCCCCATCGCCCGGCCTGTGAGCTGAGGGAGAAGCCGCAGAGCTCCGGACCGAAGGTAAGAAACAACCTGCAGCGCGACATGTGTGCAACATATCAGAGGCATGTTCATAACAACATGCAACAACAACGTGTGTGTGTGTGTGTGTGTGTGAAGTTATTCTCTGTAACTTCATGTTGTATTTTGGTTTTTATTTTAAATTCACGCAGCGTTTAATGGGAATTGGCGCGTTTCTTTCCTCAACGAGCAGATCGACAACTGCAAAAACGTTTATTTTAACCTCGGTGGTAAAATTAAATCAATTTTCAGTCATGCAAAAAAATAACAGAAGATATTATTTGATTCCTGAACGTCTTGTTTCTAATTCGGCGTGTGTTTTATGCGTATTTGCCCAATTCCACTTGTTTAAATATAGAGAACTTGCGATTCAAGCCCTGGAATAGAGACTTGTGGGTTTCACTGATGCTTCATGAGGATTTTAAAGTGTGTTCATGTAACCCACGTTTACAATGAATGGTGGAGGGGGTTGGTTATGATTTAAGAGGGGGGTGGGGGGTGGGGTACCGCACTGCTCAGGCGTGATGCTGCAGCCCGGGGCCTGCAGGGGACTGACCGGCCTGAGGTTTCCAGGGGACAGTAGAAGATGACTTTAGACTTTTTAGAGTTTAATTACATCCAGTAGAAGAGCGTTCACCACAGAGCTGATTCCTCACTGCACCTGATCTGCAGGGTCACATCCCTCCATGCACCCTGCAGAAGAAACAGGGATCTGGAGGAGGTGTTTCCAAAATCCCTCATTGATTTATTCCATATAAGGGCTGGAGTTCACTTTGATGTGGGGTGAGATAATCCCTGCTGCTGCCTGGTAGCATATATACCCCCCCCACACAAACACAGATTTACACTGACCCGCTGTATTGACATTATTTGGGCCTATTTATAACTCACGCCGCAGCCTTCACATGCAGCAAGGACAGAAACACAGGTTAGAACAACAGCCAGAGCTCAAGGAATTTAATCCAGATTATAATATAGAGTATGTTGTGTTGGAACTGGGTCTATACTGTCGTTAGTGATGTTCCCACGATGCTTCCTTCAGCTCTTCACACACGTCACAGTGTCTTTACAAATCATTCACCCTCCTCTGAAGTCCTCGTGTGGTTTCCTGCTGTGTAGATTTACGGCCCAGGAGTCACACTGTCACACTGAAGGAAATATATTAGCCATTGATAAAGTGGTGAGTGTTCTCAAATCAATTTAATTTGCAGCACAAAGACCCCAATTTTATTGACGCTACTGTGGCTAATCTAGAAATTAGCACACACTAACACAATGTTTCCCTCAAAGTTACGCCCTTACCTTACAGGGATTTTCCCCAAAGCAGATTTCAATGTGTGGTTCTTGACACTGATCAACAAAGATCCGGTTCAGATCTTCTACACACAGTCGTCCTGGGGGATCTGATCACATGTTGGCACAGGAGGAGACACATTCAGGTGTGAAGCTCAGATGCTAGATGTGCACATACAGACACACTGAAGACGTTGGGTAAACTAGAAGATGCACAAATCAAAGTTGTCGAGCAGTCAAAATACTGTGAAAACTCCAATATGAGGTTATAATGTGATCAATACATTTGCATTATGTGACTGAGGTCTGAATACTCCACACGTCTTGTTGCTGTTTACGTGCCAGCGTTTGTCCTTATGTGATAAATATCAGAATATTAGTTTCCATGTAAACGTGTGATGACGGATTGAATCCCGGTAGTAGCGGGTTCATGCCCTTTGCTTTATGACTTACAACAATGTTTTTTAAACGTGTTACGTATTATCTTTTAATTTCTAAAATCATTTGAATAAGTCTGATTTTGAAAGTGTTGCATGATTAAGAATTGCTTTGTAAATAAGCTGATTAAATCATGTGATGTTTTTACTTCACTTTTAAGTAAGTTTTTTACTTTCTTTTGTTTTTTACCCTCGGGCCTTAAACTTTCTGCAGCCAGCATCAATTATGCATCGTCAGCGATTGATTTTAAAGTGTCTTTCTCTGCACAGATTAACATGCGTCCTCCATTAGAGACATTTCTCTCCCCGGCATCGCGACAGGCCACTAAACCTCCTGCTTTTCCTCTGTAGCTGCTCCAAGATTTCTAATCCACGGGGCGTGACCCACATGCTATTCAGGACAGAGGGCTTAGCTCCCATGTAGGGTCTCTCATTAAACTGCAGAGAGCTCAGGAGCTGGAATGAGTGGGGGGGGAAGAGAAGGGGGGAGAGAAGGGGTGAGAGAAAAGGGTTGATACTTTCAGAGAACTGTAAAGGTCAGAGTGTGTAGAGGGGACTTCAGAGATGTTTATTGCGTGATTCAGAGTGAACGGCGGACGGGAAGTGGAAAAAAACATCTGTAGTTATTTGTGTTTTTACTTTATATCCACGTATCAACCAACCAATATCATACGATGGTTATTTCTTCATATGTTGGTTCTGAGATAAACCATATTTAAATTGAAAAGGTTTCAAGGTCTGAAGGATGTGTTTAATTACGTTATCATCCTGATGCTGATGCAGTATTTTGAATAGAAAGTTGCAAAAAATTAATTTTTCTTAAAGGTCGTTTGTGAAGTGTCACACTTGCATCTTTTTTACTGAGTCAGAGACAAAGAGTTATGAACCTTGAGTTTCATTTCTGCACAGTCAGTGAGTTTAATCTCTAAGATCTGAGCCGTTCAGAGTGCAGAGCTTTCTCCTCCCTCCCCCTCCTCCTCTCTCCTCCCTCCTCCTCCCCCACCACTCAGCCTGTGCTGGTCAGGTTTTCACCTTGCGCATATCGAAGGGATGCTTACTGTAAAGTTATATGAGCCTCTATCTATCAGCTGTGCTGAGTCGGGTCTGTTAGTCTCAGACCTCATATCTGTATCGCTCCATCAGAGGTTTGTGATGCTCAGACACTTAATACGTCTCTAAGGGAATCTCAGGATTTAGGGAGGGAGGGAGGGAGGGATGCTGGTTTGAAACCCGGTACAAGCTCCGAAAGCTTTTATGGAAATGAAATGATCTTAGATACTTTATTTAATTAAAATATTTCCCTGCAAATCATTCTCATAGCTGCCATATCTCTAATGGAGCTGGAACGTTTCCCTTAAACATGATCCCGAGAGGAGCGCCTGTAAATCCACTCCCTTCTAAAGTCGATCTGAAACCATTTGGCACTAAAATATTTAGTTTTTAGATCATCAATTAATTATGCAGCTTCTAAATTTGGGGGAAGCTGCTGTCCTGAGTGTTGTTCTCCTTCTAAGACTTAATATCATTGGTTGTTTTGATTCTCTCTCTCTCAACCCAGTTCCTAATCCCACAGGCCACTGATGCTAATGGTAATGCCCCAGGCCAGGGGGGAAAACGGCTGAAACAAATTCAAATCAATGAAAGATAAAAGCATCAACAATCTGTCACCCAAAGACGTTCGATTGACTTCATTAGAGAAGAAGGGATGAAAGCTTTTTCCAAGATTTTTCCAACCTGAAAAAAAAAGGACTTAAACCGTTATTTGATGAATTCTTTTCAGCAGGTTGTACTACAGTTGACTTCCAGCTGATCCTGCAGCCTTAAAGATCATTAAAACCCGTCTGTCCTCAGACCTGCTCCGTGTGGACGAGGACACGAGACGCTGCTCAGAGAGAGAGAGACAGGTTGCTGGTTCAAGATTCATTGATCTGCCTCTTCAGCTGATTGGGGTCAGTTAATTTTGTGCTTCGTCTGGAGATTCACCAACACCCCCAACCGTCATCCTCTATCACTCTTGTATACGACCACCATCCCCCCTTTCTCTCCTCTCCTGACAACCACCTCCCATCACTCCATCACTTGCTCCATCAGTGTTGCTCAGGGAGACAGGACTGTGGACATAAGCAGCAACAGTCCTGTTGTCCAGCAGGTGGTGACCAGGGGCGTAGCAACAGGGTACGTCAAGCAATCCCCCGGGGGCCCCTGAGCTGAGAGGAGGCCCCAGAGGACAACTGATTGCATTAGTCCATGACAACAACAAGGTTGATTATTTAGGCCCCAAAGTCCCTTTCAACTGGGGCCCCAAAGTCCCTGGGTTGCAGTTTCCAATTATGGCTCCAACGATCAATTCGGCAGTTATTCTACAAACAAACTAACCAATAAATATAATTATCAAAATCGTTCTGTCGCAATATTTTGTCAATCAACTCCTCTTGGATTAATGGTTCATTGACAAACCATTGCAGCTGTATCTGAAAATGTACAGTTTTCTGTACTAACTATTGATATTATTTATTTTTTCAAATAATTGATACGTCAATACGTTTTATTGAAGGATACGTCTTCTTATTCTTTGTTTTGTAGTAATAACAGCCCAATCACAAAGATATTCAGTCCATGGTGTCAGAAAAAGTGAGAGAAGCTGTACATGCTCATTTTTATAAATCTATAAATTTTCTAAATCCTGTCTGATACTCAGCAGTTTTTCTCATTAGCCTTAAACCTCCTGTGTTTTTTTATGATGATAGATAAAACTGCACTGTCACGTTTCTCACTCGCTGCTGTTTCTCCTCAGCAGGATGAAACAGGGGTTAGGTCACCTTGGTCACAGGCACTTAGCTGCATTGGATGCTGCTGCTTTCTATATGCCACGCCCCCTCGCAGAGTGACCTTCCAGAAGTCTGTATAGGCCCTGGACCAGTGCCAGAGCCAGAGAGCGGCGTCGGTGCATGAGGATTATTCAGTGACGTGAGGTCGGCAGTGTGTTGTGTTCCTGATCAGATCTGGTTGTCAGAGTTCCCAGCTGTCGGCGTGATGACGGCACAGTGAAGACTTTGTTTTTATTCCTCTTTAAGTTGAACCTCAGCCGAGTCTCATCCTTGTGGTTTCCTCGTGCTCGTCCTTTGTTTACCTGCTGACGCGGGAGTGTCTCACTGTCGGAACCTGTCCTCCTTGTTTCCAGCAGAGAGTTTGTTATCTCACACTCCCTTTCTCTATCATCTCTTTTCTTGTGTTCTTTACAACACACACACTGAGCTGGTGTCTTCCCTCACGTGTCCTCAGACAAACCATTGTGTCTCTCATCGGTCGTGATGAGGTTTAAAAAGCAGCCGGCTCTTATCACATCTGCCCTTCTGTTCACCCCCCCACTGTGATGTCCCGTAGCAGGGTTCAATTGAGGGTGGTGGCGCAGCGACAGGCTGGCAGACGCCTCCCAGATCAATACATCGGGGCGATGAAAGAGGCGCTGGGGGGGGCGGGTCGGTGGCCGATATCCTTCAACAACAACAACAGCTGTAGAATCAGATTGCGCCCTGTGTGTGAACTGTGTCATGCTGAGGCGACAAGTCAATAGATATGCCACACAGAAAAGGGTGTGTGGGGGGGGGGGTCCTGGGGTTTTAAAGGACAAGTCATGCTACTGCAAGGGCTGTGATTGGTCGGCTTGCTAGCATCGCATCTCCAGCAGACTCGCCGCCATTTTTGAATTGAAGGAATGAACACACGGATGATCAGAATCGGAATCAGAAGTATTTTATTGCCAAGTATGTTTACACATACAAGGAATTTGCTCTGGTTATTGGTGCAAACAATGAACATAGAAACATAAAAGCGCAATAAATACAACATACATAGGAGAGCAATAAAAAATAGGAAACCAGTATAAATTTACTCACTGTTTACTTCTTATTTACTCACTTTTTACCAATATTTATACAAAGTAACATTTATTTTGACATAAACATTTCTGAATAAAAATATATTAAAGATAAAAGATATAAAAAGTGAAGTAAAAAGTGAAATGCTAAATGCAAAACAGTGAACAGTGTCAGATTGCAATATGCAATGTAATGCAGTATAATATAATGTTAAATATGGTAAATATGATATGATATAATGTGTTAATTTAACACATCCTAGAGGTGTGGGGGTGGAATAAAAGTCTGAGTCAGGTCAGCTTTAACTTATTTACAGTTGACATCCGGCCTCTCTGTTCTACGCAGCTGAAAGTATCATAATTCGGTTTGTACGATCATGAATGACGCACATGTTTATTTGCAGATGGAGCACGGAAGTGAGATCCAATCACAGGTGGTCACAGGAGACACATTTCCACGGCAGGTGTGAAGTCCACTTGGAATCAGATCGCAACAGATATTAATACCAGGTGTGAACAAGGCCCATGATAATCTTTATGTCTTCAAAGCTGATTTATGAATATTCAACATTAGTCCAAACAGAAATTACTGACACAAAACAATAACGGCGAGTGGGCGATGGAAGAATCTCCCACACTCTGTCAGCACGTGCAGCGAGACATTATTTCTCACTATTTAAAGCCTCTAGAATATCATGGGAACCTGGTTTAACCTTTCCTGAAATAGCTCATCGCCGCTGACGTGCACCAGCGAAGAGACAGAAGCGTCAGCCAGACAGAAACACATCAAGATTTAATGAAACATGGAGCGATGAGTCCGGATCAGCAGCATCTCCTCAGATCTCCTCTCCCATCATAACCTGACATATATATTTAGATATAAAGGTCGTGTCTGGCAGCAGGTTCACTGTTACTCAGCCGAACGTGGCATTCAAAATGTTTTTTTTTATCATTAGCGGCTTAGTAGGCATGTGAGCGCTGAACAAATGGTGCCTGTGCAGGCGGCGGAGAAAGAGGGGAATGGAAAGAGAGAAGGGGGGGGGGGGATGAAGGCATGTGATCCTGAGATGAGAGGAGGAAATGAGAGAGAAGGATCAACTCAATGCTTTAATACAGAACAATGATTATTGAACTCATAGGTTAAAGGTAATTCGTGTATTGCTATGAGAGTTTGATGAGAAGAGTGATATCAGTTTAATGTTTGAACTGTGAATACGAGCAGCCCATTAGCTTAGCTTAGCATAAAGACAGTAGACCGGGGTAAACATCTGGCCTGGCTCTGTCTGATGGTATTAATCTCCGCCCGTCACCTTGAAGGGTCAAAGGTCACAACATCACATCTGCTCACTTTAATCTCTACCGCACATGGAGCGGGAAAATGGCAAGTTTCCGCTTTTTTGTGACGTCCTAAAGTCCCTTTTGTAATTTTGCTTACAATATAAAAGTAGAAATCACTCAGACAGCACGTATCTCGGCCGAGGCCCAACAGTCTCCTCGTGAAGCCAAGATTAAAGTCACTGGATAGAGAGTTTAATTTGGATCTACACCAAATTGCACCGATTCAAAAATATCAATCCTCCCTTAATGCTCCACCGTCCACTAGATTTAATAAAAACAGTTTGAGTTGTTTTTGCGTAATAATGCGAACTAACAAACAAATGCAGGCAAAACATAACCTCCAAGGCAGAGGAACTAAAGCTTGTGAACTTCAGAGGTTAGCAACCAGCAGAGCTAGGCTAGCTGCGTCCCCCTGTTGCCAGTCTTAATGCTAAGCTAAGCTGACCAATATGAGTGGATTCTTGTGAAATGCATACATTTCATACATAAAGCTGGACAGTGCACTTTATTTATATTTATCAGTATATTAACTTGTGTTCTACATCTTAATTGGCCTTTCGGCACAGAGCTAGACTGAGCGACTTGATTATTGACCAATGAGTTTACATATCACACTGAACATAAGCATTGATCTTCAGTTGCTTTTGTCTAATGACAATTTGAATAAAGCTTATTTAAAGGTGACACTGGCAACAAACAACAATTTTGACAAAAAGGGAGATAGCGTTTGCTCTTTGTAACTCTACTATTGATGGAAGGTAAGAAACAAAACCAGGCTGCAGTCAACCTGCATACATTTGTAAAAGTAGTCGCTGTTCCTTTAAACGTCCATGTTTTTCAAAATAAAGTTCACAGGGAAAAGTAAGGTTAGTCTGTTTATTTATATTAGGGACCTTATCTTCGATGTTATGTTGTATTGAACTGTTTTTTAGTGTCTAGTTCTGTTTAAAAAAAGGTAAAACAATATGTCTCCGATCTTTTGGAAACCCCTGTTTGACCCAGACGAGCTGGGATAGAGGAGAAGGAGGAGAGTGGGAGCGATTCCCAGGCGGGCGGTGGAGAGATGGTGTGAGGGTTCCGAGAGGTCAGCTGCTCCCTCGCCTCGGCCCAGTTCCTCACATGAAACCCTTGTTCCTTGTTTGGGAGAAATGTGCTAATCCCCCTGGAACCACTCTGGGCCACCGCCAGACTTCTGAAGGCAAAAAAAAAAAAATCTGCTTTTGTTCTTCAGACGAGCTTTTGTGCTCCTAACCTCACTGAGCTTGTATTTTACAAAGCGGTTATGATCCATTGTAGGACGCTGGCTGTTTCCTCTGGAGGCGTTACCTCGGAGATGATATACACACTCAGTGGCCTCCTCGGTTTCGTGCTCTCTGAACCCGTCGGTTTGATGCTGTTTGCCTTCAGTGTTTTCTATCGGATTGGCCGTGTGATAACTGGAGTAGAGGAAGGATCCAAGCCTGCGTGGGCCTCCTCACACCCGACACCAAAGACTATGTGCAGGATTTGGAATAAGAGCTCATGATGTAGGCAGTCAGATGATACACAGCTATACCTTACATAAGAACCCTCCCTCAGCCAGTCAGTAAATAGCAGCGGCTGAGGGGAGGCTGTAAGTTCTCTGTAGTCTCCGATTTCCTCTTTGTGACGTCAGGCGACTGTTTCATCACCTCGTCCTTAATTGAACTTTAGCTCGGCTTCATTTCTGATTCACGCTTTAATCCTTTAGACTTTACTCCTGGTTGATTTGGCAAAACAGTTTGTGGCGGTCATAGGGTTGCAAAATTCCGGGAATATTCAAAGTTGGAAACTTTCCATGGGAATAAACGGGAATATACAGGAATTAACGGGAATAAACGGGAATATACAGGAATTAATGGGAATAAACTGGAAATATTGTGGATAATTTATACTAACTGTATTTACCTTGTCATATACAGACATAAATATAAACATTTTGTTTTGTCATGGGCTGATTTGAGTCCTGGGGAAACTTTGGGCACTTGACTATATGCTTCTGCATCGTTGTGTCATTCTGAACATAGGTCTTTGCACAGTATTTGCAAATGTACACAGCCTTTCCTTCTACATTGGATGGGGTGAAATGCCTCCACACATGAGATAGTGCACGTGGCATTGTTCTGTAGAATAAGATGAGAAAAAAGTATGTAAAAAAACACTAATGCAATGCCAGAGATATAAATAGATAGCCAAACAATTGGAATCGTCTGTAAACATATTTTACAATTGATGGATTGTTGAATGGAAATAGGCTAGATGAACAGATGAACAATCCTCAATCAGCATGCTAATATATTTTCCCCAGTAATATCATCGAAACTTACCTGACTAGTCCTGCACACTACAGCAGGCCTCAATAGCCCTGCTGTAGAGTGAAGGATGCTGGGAGTTATCTGTGCATGTGATGGAAGAATGCACAGTGGAGGGTTGAAACTCAACGTGCACCGTGTGCTGCATTCCATACATCTTTAAAATAGAGTTTTGAATTATGTTTTTATTGCTCAGCGTTTAATTTGCGTATTTTTTTCTTTTTCAAAATTCCCTAAATTCCCGAGCTAAACTTCCCATGGAAAGTTTCCCGAAAGTTTCCGCCCCTTTGCAACCCTAGGCGGTCAGCTGTGAAGTCACCCCGTTGGTTTGTGAACTGCTGTAGATTGAGACAATAAACTCATATAGAGGTGACTTTGTTAGTCAAGTGAGAATAGAGTATTTTTTTCTGAATCTGAAACATTGAATTTTTATTAAGACAGATGTTGATATCACTTTAATTTGAACAAACTTCATTAATTCTAGTAATTAAATAGAATAATAACCATTGAGTTTTTTTTTAAAGTTGATCCAACAGCTTTTTTCAGGAACTGATATATGCAAATTAGATAAACATTTAAATATCCTTCTTGTACATCCATTTATGCATGTATGTCCTCATATTTATCCCTTTCTTACACATTTCTTTGTTTCTCTTTTTCCCCCTCAGCCTTGCATCTCATTACCACAGTCAGAAAGGTGAAGAGGAGGAAGGATTGTCACCATGGAAACCCCGGAGGCCCCCGTGCCCCTGACAGCTCTGTCACGCTGGTACCTCTACGCCATCCACGGCTACTTCTGCGAGGTCATGTTCACCGCTGCCTGGGACTTTGCGGTGAACTGCAACTGGAAGTTCCCCGGCGTGACCAGCGTGTGGGCGCTCTTCATCTACGGCACCTGCATCCTCACCGTGGAGCGCATGTACCTGAGGCTGCGCGGCCGCTGCCCCGTGCTGCTGCGCTGCCTCATCTACACCTTGTGGACGTACCTGTGGGAGTTCAGCACTGGGCTGCTGCTGCGCCAGTTCAACGCCTGCCCCTGGGACTACTCCGAGTTCCGCTACAACTTCATGGGGTTGATCACGGCCGAGTACGCCGTGCCCTGGTTCTGCGCCTCCTTCATCGTGGAGCGGTTGGTCATCCGCAATACGCTGCGACTGCGCCACCACGAGGGGCCGAAGGACGGCTGGTCGGACCAGGGGTCGGACACTGGGGGCGGAGGAGCAGCAGGAGGAACTCTGGGAGCTGGGAGGAGGAGCAGAGGGATGGGAGAGAGCGCTAACGGTTACCTTAAAGTGGACTAAACAGAAGGAAGGACACAGTGACAAGCAGTCCTCCTCACTAACTCTCGGGGGACAACACAAACAGCTCTGTAGACCGGGCTGGAGTGCAGAGGTGATTCAGACGAGCCAAAAAAACAAAGAAAACCTGTAACTGGGGCTGAAAACGCCCAAATCACTCACTACTGTCAACAGAGGCACAATAACATCCAGGTCTTCAACTACCAGGACGACACTTTTTCGTTTTCTTTCTGCCCCATAGTCTGCAAACAGCTGTGGATATAAAACAAGCAGAAGATTTGTGATAAAGTCGTTAGTCGGACAAAAAAGAAACATATACTCGTGTTTCGAAGACACATCAGTCAATCTGAGAGCAGAAAGAAAAGTAGCTACGGTTATAACACGACCTTTTTAAAATGTACACACTGTTCTTTAGTATTAATCAAAGTACTGTAGTAATGTAGCTGCAAAAAGCTCTCAGAGAACACGAAGTCCGCCCTGAAGCAACGTGTCGGCTTATGAATGTTTTCTGCAGTTAGTGAATACCCACAATGCCTGGATGAAAATGCATGAAAAAAAAGTTGTCTTCCAATATAATATATTACATTTCTACACATTCAGCAGTCGCATTTATAACAGCAGGGACGCCTTTCTGTTGATGAGTCAGGACCATCGGGATTAATCACCAAACCTCCGGCTGATTCACGTTTTCACAAAGCTGTTTATTGACTCACTGTCTGCGTCTAATTCATCCACAGTGATGTTGTCTCAGATCTGCCAGCGTCGTGTGAGCTTCATTTCTCAATTCAACCATTCATTCCTTGAAAATCAGATAATTTAATTGCATGTTTGTTTTGTTTGTCATGGACTGTGAGAGGAAACTCTCTCTCCACTGCTGAATGTCCTACTACACTTTGAATACAACAGCAATAGTTGCAGCTAAATGACCGAAATCTGCTGAATATACAATTTCAGGTCCATACTTCACATTCACGAGGCTCAGTTTGTCCATGAGAGCATTCTTTTAATAATATTTTTGGTTGTCTGGTCTTTTGTTTTTCAAGTTTATGAAGCAAACTTACAGTAAATGTGATTATTTAATGAGGAACCCTTTACATATCGCCTGATATAACAGGTAACTTCAATTTACTGCTTGTTTCTTTCCCCACGTGCATGTGAAGCGACAATAGACTTGGTTTCCTCAGTGAGAATTGAACCTTTGTGGTATTTGTCTGGACTTTGACTCTGTGTGTGTGAAAGGCTGCAGAGGTGAAGTTGCATATAATCCTTAAGAGCAACTGTTTAACCAGGAACATTATCTTAACCTCACTAATGTCCTACATGTCAGATATATGGTCCTTCAAGCAGATGACAACACATAGAGAAACAATTTACTGTGTTGTGTGACCTTCATCACTGCAGCAGTGTTTCCCTCCTCTTCCTCCATGGAAACCCACAGGATGGACGTGTTAGCTATCACAGATGAAGTGCCGCCACCCAGTGGACAATTCGTAGACTGCAACTGGAGGGACCTATCAGTCTGGAAGGACTGAGAATGAACACAAACATAAGAAGATCAAGAATCACTATTAGGATGAAGAATTTTTTGTTTGTCTTGGTGCCTGTCACGTCTATAGTTTGTTTTCATTCATGACCAAACAGGCTTAAAAGCAATAGAGGTTTCTGACCCAACAAACAACACAACAGCAGCTCAATGCGTTTTCCTCTTTATCCTCTTCAGAAATCTACTGATATGCAGCAAATATCTTATAAGACAAATCACAATAACATGCAAAACTAAGTATGTTTGTTCTCTGCAATATGTGAGTGGAGGAGTATTAAGTGAGAGTGTGTGTGTGATGTGTCGTACGGAGACACACATCTGTATTTGTATGTGCATGTTGAGTAATATGCTAAAACTGAACTGAATCTCTGGTATTTTTACTGTGAGGCTGCATGACCCCAAAGTTTTCAATTTCTCCTCCAAACTCTGACTTTACCCAAGTAGATATTATCCCCATGTACTGTAATGGTTCTTTGAATTATTTAAATAAGAATGTACGGGTATTAAGTGAAACCACTGTACTGTATATCACTCACTTTGATTATGCCCATGTAGGATTAAATCTATTTATTTGATCATAACAATCCGTGTGTTCATTTCTGTGTGATGACAAACCATTTCCTTGTGCATAGATAATAGATCCAATCCTTAATACGTCGGAATGGTGGTGTCAACATGGTGTCTTCAAATAACATGCAAAAAGATGAAATTAAAGATTAAACAATAAATAAATACATAGATAAAGACATGTTAGTTGGATATTTCCATAAAGCTTTAAAGTAAAAGTGGATTGATGTTAATATTTGTAAGTGTAATACTTGCCAAAGCTGCTGTGATATTCAAATGATTATTTTTTTACTTTAACAGAATGACTGAGAGTTTACAGCCAAATTTACAAAGTGAACAGATATTTGACTTAACTGTAAAGATAAGATGAGATAAGATAATAATCCTTTATAAGTCCCACAATATGGAAATGTGCAATATTGCAGCAGCGAGAGGTAAAAATAAGCAGCAGTAAGTAATATTATGTAACATGCAATATTTAAAATATAGAAAATACACATGGAATAAAAACTAATGAAAGCATCCAGGCCTCTTCTTCTTCAGTAGAAGTAATATATAAACACATACTCCAGTACCTCATGGGTTGTGAACAAAGTTATTGCTTGGATCTTTCCTCAGTCCCATTTATTGACATTTAATAAGAGACTAAATCTACTTCAGCTCCTGTCCCAAAGCTGCAGTACATTAAATTGGCCGCATGAGGGCTCTTTTCCACCATTATTCCCCCCCAAGCAGCTGTGTTCAGCTGAGGACACAGGTGGACCCTGAGTCATCAGTCTGCTCCTAAAGATTAAATGCTGGAGGAAGCTGTTTTTATGACTGGACTTTCCAAACAGACAGACATCGATTGGCTGAGAACATCTCTGTGTGTTCTAATACCAACCAACGTGTTTCAGTCTAATGAAGAGTTCATTGTATTTAACCCGTCATCAATTTACGAGGCTGGCAGTTAAGCTTAATAAAAAAAATAATAACTTAATAAGATATTTATGTGTGTAAGTAATGCTGCGATGACAGGTTTGTTATAGCTGTTAACGGAGGCCTCAGGCCAGAGAAGCCATCTCCTCCCAGTGCTGCGGCCACACCTTCAGCCAGGTACTGGGAATGTGGGTCATTAACGTGTCTTGGCAAATCCTTTAATCTGCTGCTCGAGTCCCTTGAGGCTCCGGCACTAAAGCAGTGCCTACCTGCCTGTGTGAGGGTGTGGTCCTCCTCACATTCTGTGGCAGGAACCGGCTTCATGTGACACCGCCACGTCTCCTCCAATCAGGCTCTCACACTCCAAATATAGAGATTCACAACCTGTAATCAGTGCGGTTGCAGATGACAATTGTCCTTCCCCCCCCCCTGAGGCAGATTGAAGGGCCTTGTACATGTGACACTGTTTTGTGTTCACGCATGTGTGTGTACTGTACTGTGCGCTGAGTTTAGGTTTCACGGGTGTTCTTGTGTGACTTCTTTGTTCTCTGTGTCAGTCTGCTCGACAGGAAGTATAAATGGACAAAAGTCATAAACTTGCACCTGGTTCATGTGATGGAGGGAGCAGGTTATATTAGAACTAACCCAGAGCACGTGATTATTTTTCTTTTCTGCGCCTAAAACAGGGAAAGAATAAGACAGGTCAGGTTTTTATTTGTCTGCAACGTATTCATGTGTTTTTTAACTGCACTTCACACTTTTCCTCATAAACTCATCACCAGATCACACATTCACATAAATAATAATAACACAAAAACATCAACGTAAGCTTTGATTTTCATTTGTGGCCCAAAACAAGATATTTGAAGCTATTTTAAAAATATTTTTCAGTATTACTTTAATTTACTACTAAGCTTATAAGATCCATAAATCAACAACACAAAACAATTGGCAGATCAATCGTTATGAAAATAATCATTGGTTACAGCCGGCAACTAAAAACTTTATTACTCCCCAACCTGCCATATGCAGAGAAATAGATAATTTGAGAAAATGACCAGATTCCACGATGCCACACATGTGTTCACCACCTGAATAATGTGTTTTTATTCAGAATAAAAGATGTTTACTCTTATATTACTGTTTATCATGTGTCATTTTTTTAGCAGAGTTACTTTTCATATTAATATTGTGACACTTCACTCAGTAAACTAACAGTGTGAAGGTGTGCGGGGGCGATACTGTGCTTTTATGCGAGTTGGAAAGCTGAATGTTGGGTTGGCTCTGGAGAGCGGTGGGACAGGGGACAGCTTCATGGGACATCGACAAAATGAACAGTTCCATCCAATCAGGGACAGACTTCAGCATTTGCATTTCCACTGAATCAAGGCCAGGGAAGAAAGAGCCCTCCATTGAAGGGAAACTCGTTTGACGTGTGAATGAGCGAATGCATCAGGCGTTTGCCGAAACACATTCATGCCTTCACAGCTTCTGGACAGAGGCCGGCTCTTTTGCTTAGATCCTGCTGGAAAACTCGAAAGCACTTTTCTAGTCACTTTTTCCTCCTGTGTGTCGGCTGCTTGGCAGTCAGGCGCTCTGGACCAGCAGCAGAGGGAGAACAGCTCATTCATCAAACGCTCTTCCACCTCTTGACCTTTCTGTACTGTAGGTCTTCACACTGCTCTGCTTAGGCCAAACAAATCCTCTGCAATGGTTTGTTGAAGTTGGTTCTCTTATGTACCACAGACGTTCAGGCCAGATTCACACATCAAACTGAGCAGGACAGACTCAGTTGTCAATTTATTAGAAACCCCAAGTTTAAACCTTTGCAGTCTAATAGAATAATCCTTCCTTTCATGAAGGTTTCAGTGTTTGTTAAAATTGTGTTTGAGAAGTGTGAAGTGAAGTGCTCAAGGTGAATCTAACGAGGGTTTCCACTGCTGTGTTCACACATCCCCACCCCCCCACTTCATGCAGACTTTATACTTGGGGGCCAGGTGGAGAAAGTTGTCATATAGTCCAGAGGCTTTTACTCGGATATTTGTGTTCACACATGCACCTCCTCCAGAGACATTGCCGAGAATCTCTGGAGTTCAGTTCATGTGTGAAAGCAACTTTATTCTGTTCACTTCCTTCTATGTATTCTGTGACAAGTCTCAAACAAAACTGAACATAAACTCAATGATGTTAATATTTAATACTAGACTATCCAAGTATTTCACATATGAACACAAAAGCTGTTTTCAGGCTGATTTACAGGAGGAGGAGTAAAGTTGTATCTCCTGCACTGAAAATCTGTGAAATAGGAGAAACCTGGTGTCCAGACATTAAACATGTCAAATTAGGGAATAATTGCACGATTATAGATTGTGTATTTTTCAATGAGGGAGGAGTAGATGTGATTTTGTGTTACTTTTTCCAAGTAGTAGTAAGTAAACAAAAGTCAAATGTCTTGAGGGGTTCTATATTAATATTTATTGAATGTAGTTGTCTCATGCTGATCTTTATTTACTTGTTATTTCTTTTATTAACATCTCTTGGTCTTTAATGCCTTGATTTGACAGTGACAGCCGAGAATAAGAGACCTCAGAAGACCCCGTCCCTGCAGGATCCTCCGTCTGCTGCTCAGTCCTGAATGTGACTCACCTACTGTATCGCACCGTAGCTTTTACAGCTCAGAAAAACATGTCAGGCAGTGATTCATTACCTGCAGATTCTCCTCTAACAAACCATCGAATAAGCCACTTTTTATGAGGCCCTCTGCATTTCTGGACTCACAGCTGATTCGTAGATTTTTTCCAAAGTCAGAGGGTCTTGCATCTTTCCCAGGTGTATTCTGTATTCGTGGAGATGGGCCCTAGAGCGCTATGAGCAGATCCTGCATGAAAACCGTCCATGTTAAGGAGTGTGGTCTTCACACTTGTCTCTCCCGTCAGTTATTAAAATTACACTCCACATCTGGCAGGGCTCCCTGTGTAAAGACACAACAGGCAGGCGGCAGGTTGCTGCATATTTGCTGTTGACAGTTTGAACCTGTGGCCAGCTGTAGCAGCGTGGAAACCCGCCGTTTTCTCAACGGTCACGGCTTATCTCCTGCGCGGCTTTGCATAACAAGAAAGGAACGGCACTTTCCCACGCTGCTTTACATGTATTTAATCGTACGCAACATTCGTTTGACATAGAAGTGTGTGGAGGTGGAGCTATGACTGCTGCTGCTGCTGATGTGGTGTAAATCTGCACAGTTTACTCCGGAAGATAAAGTGTTCTTACCAAACCCTTGATTGAGGTGTGACTGGATATGAAGGCAAATGTGGATTCAGAGCAGTTAGACGGGGATAGTGGAAGGATCTGCAGCGTTAACAACTTCAAAAGCTGCAAAGTCATAGCACGTTGAAGGCTGTACAATTGGCGCAACGAGTAAGTGGTGAAAAGTGCTTTCATAACCAGGGCAGCGTTCAAGCGTAGATCTCTGCCTGCGGTCAATGGAGAAACTGCCAAGAAGAGGAAATGTGCCACGGCCCCGCCCCTTTTCTGTACCACACTTTCATATATTCAAACTCCCATTGTTTGCAGTGTAAATAATCAGATCATGACATCCTGGATCTCAGTCACATGATGATACATGTTGTACTTTCTTTGCTTCGGGGGAAATCAGCCAGTGCTGTACTTATGTGTACTTCACTTGATATTACAAGTAATACACATTCTGGACGGATATTCAGTTACGGCTGTGTATTTGCAAGGACCTCGAGATACGATACACACCACAATACGATATATCACAATATATCACGACACACAACACAAACAATATGACGCAATATATAGCAGTACTCTACATTTTTTGGGGTCAGTTGGCGTCGCAGATCTTTTTACACATTGCCATCGGGGAAAACAAACAATAAACATGCGTGTGAGGGACATGGGAACAAACCTCAGTGCAGCAAACAATAACTGTGTCGGGTTTAGACACACAAACAGACTTAATCTAATATACTTCCAATGTATTTTAATGGTAAAACAAGCAAAAACCAATGCGTGACTGGGAAACACAAACTCTGTGCAGCTGACATTAACTGCATCAGACTCGAGTCGAGTGAAAGCTTAAACTGAACTGAACTATAAGTTTGTCCTCCTGTCCCTCTCTTGTGTGTTTCTCTGTCCGAGCACTACTCTCGGGCAGAGCTCTCCTCTCCAGGTACACGGCAAAGTGTGATTTATGTTAACAGTTGCTGGCAGGAGAGAAAATAAGAGCAGTTATTAAAATGAATGTGCTGCTGCACCTCCTGTGGTCCAGTGGCACAGCCGCAGGAGGATCTTGAACTTGGGCTTTGGGCTCATTCAACATCCATCCCTCCACTGCAGTGTGTGTGTACATGTGTGTCTTTAATATGCACGTGTCACCCCTGCTCCATCTCAAGCCCAGCCTCCGTTCCATTGGGTCTTTACAGATGCAAGCTCTTGGGCACTGATCTTATTTGTCCAACGTAGTCAATGCCAGCTTCTCCTCAGTCCAGCAGGCCTGAGGACCCGGTCTGCTTTGTGTCTTCACATGGTCCGTAAGCTTCAAACAGACGCCACACTGTACCAGAGGCCAGGCCGGCCCTCCTTCCCGGCTTTGAAGTGGGAATCCTTGCACTTAGCACATTCTAACGTCATCATAGTTTGGTTTTGATGGGATCCAAATGCAGGGGCTGGTTCTCTTTGGCTCCTTCTGAACTACACATTTTATTCCTACTGTTTCTCCCCATTAACACGACCTCAGTCACTCATCTGACCACCGAGGCTGCAGGAGGAGGCCGGTGATGCTTCCTCCCAAAGTCTCTTTATGGAGTTTGTACCATTTAATCCTCTGTAGAACAAGGTGTGAAGTAAACGTTTAATGCAATGAAACACAACTATTTTGGGTCGTGAGTATAGACATTAAATCATTTGACAGAATAAACATTTTAAGTTTTCTGTCATTGCTTAAAGTATTGACATATTCTTCCCAGCTGCAATGCATTGACTAGCTTACATCAGCTGTAGAGCTGTAATTATGAGTGGAATATTTTATTATTTGACCTATTTACTATAACAATTTTCATAATCTGTGGAGTGAAAGTGAAAATTTACCTCACCTAACAGCCTTTAAATTTCAAGGTTTCTACTTTTGTTTGTTTTCTTAGCTGATTTTTTTTACAAAGACATTAATTTAAATCTTGGGACAAACAATCAATCAAAAATAGAATCTGCTAAGAATCAGTGTGTAGTGTTGTTGTGCAATTAAATCATATGGTTTTCAGATTAAAAGATAAAAGACAGAATTTCCGCTTTTATTTTCTGGTATTTACATGATTTGAACCCATCCACTTAACAAGTGAGCTAAAGTATTAGACCAACGACATGTGCTTCTCGTTGCCCAGAGACCATTAGAGAGCTCAGGATTTCTCCTCTTGAGAGAAAAGCGAGTCATTTCAAAACAGAGAAGATAGAGAATCGATCAGAGCCGTTTGCACAAACATCAGACAAACATTGAACAGGTCAGTCCAGGACAACGACAACTGTTGATAACACTGAGAGAGGACAGGCTGATCCATGCCCTGTACAGAGTTCTACTAAATTAGATTTTTTATTTGTGTTGTTCAGTGTTTCCTTACTAGTCACTGATCGGATGTGTCCTCGATGTCTCTTGGATGTGTTCACTACTTAGATCTGTCCACTTGTGTTTGGATCCCTCAGGACAGATGTTAATACTAGAGATGAACATGACTAATATCTTCTCAACATCTCAACATTTTAACGACCCCCAAAGTTTTAAATACCCACCCTGGTCCTTTTGGATGTGATGTGATCCTACGTATAGTTTTTAGAAGTTTACCCCTGAGGGTTTTTATACATCTAAATATAAACGGCAGTTAAAGGAAGCGGACATTTGAAACCCTTGTCACATATTTTTGTCTTAAATGCAAATGAAGGATTTTGTCTTGTTATTCGAGCGGGAACCTTACAACCAAACCGCCGTCTCCAAGTTATGACTTAACTGTTTTTTAACGGTAACACTGTCTCATCACCTGTCTGTGTAGACTGATGACAGCTGCCAGGGGGGGGGGGTTTGCTAACGTATCAGCTGATCAAACAAAAAGTCGTGACTCAAACAAGCAAAGATAAAAGTCTGACAGTGCCGCTCGCTCAGCGCTGGGGGGGGCTTCCCGTTGCATAAGCCTCCCTGGCCCTCGTCTGACCGTCATGTTTTCCGACGGTGGGAGAACGACTTGCCTGTGAAGGGAAGTGTTTGTGTTTTCCATGTGGAGCTTCCAAGCCGCTGGCAGTGGTGGTGGTGGCCGAATCTGACACAGGCCTCCTGAGGAACTCCAGGATGCCATTAGGTTAAGTGACTGGCTGTGGGTCTGTGTGTGTTTGTCTGTGTGTGTGTGTGTGTGTCTGTGTGTGTGTCTCTGTTTGCTCTCATTGGCTTCTCGCCTCGGCACCGACCACTCTGAGCAGCCGAGGCCTTTACTTTTCCTCAGGTGGGGTAACACCTAATGGGACGTTTCAAACTTCCAGCTGCGTTTCTCCAGCTGTGGAGACATGAGGTCAGAGGGAGAAGTTAACTGAGCACAGTCCTGCTACTGAGTGGTGGAGGATGCAATACTCAGATCCCTTACTAAGCTGAAAGAAGCAAAATCACTATTTAAATAAACTTTATTGTCAGAAGTATACCTGCAAAGTCCAAATATTCCTTTCAGTAAAATTAAGGAAGTATTAGAGGCTATCACACTATTTGACTTGGTACATTAACCTGGATATTTTCAACTTCTCCTGCTTTATATTTATACTACTACTTATCTGACAGCTATAGCTAAATCGGGAGATACTTATAGATTAACAAAAGAGAATTAGAAAGAAAAAGACTTTGATGCTTATACCCACAGTGGGATACAGTCCTATGAATTAGATGCTGTGCGGATATGAAGGAGTCTTCCTCCAGGCGCTGAGACACTGTTGGTGATAGAGAATGGATGATGAAGGTCGGAGGTCTCCCCCAGTTGAGGTGGCACAGGGGTGGAAGTGGGTTACCCAGGGATCACAGTACTTTATATCAGGAGAGAGAGAGAGAGAGAGAGAGAGAGAGAGAGAGAGAGAGAGAGAGAGAGAGAGAGAGAGAGATCATATTTTTAAAACTTTGACAGCTTTCAGGTGATTGGCTCGGGGTTAGCATGTCAGGTTGTGATTGGATGAGAAGAGAGAATGAGCTAGGGGAGTCTTGAGATAATGGGAACTGTGGAACGTGACTTCGGAGACATGTGACAAGAAGATGGTGATCCTACTAAAGTTTAATTTACCTTTAAGTTATTTTTCATATTAAAACATCATGCAAATGTTATCATGTCAAATTGTTTTGAGAGAATTAACAGCATTAAAAGGCGAATTAAATGCTCATTTAGCATATTAGCAGACGTAATAATTCTTCTGTCCTTTAACCTTCATTACACTTTGTTTTGATTTTGCTGCCTGCACTCGGGTGCGTTGAGGTGAGACCGACCTCTGAGCAGGAACATGTGAGTGTGTTTTATTTCTTTAGACTTTAAATCAACATCTTCAACCCCCCCCCTCTCCTGGCGTCTCAGCGAAGCACCTTTATCTCGGTGGGTGAGCTCTGCTGCTTTCAGCCGTTTCAACCGCTTCTTTGACTTTTTTTTCCCGCTTAGTGTGGAAACTGCAGTTTTATATGCAAACGTGCGTTAGCCCCGACCTGCTCGGGTCGGTGCTGTGAGCCGCCGAGGGGCTTGTAGCCGTGTGCATGTGAGCTGCTCTT
Source organism: Limanda limanda (assembly GCF_963576545.1). NCBI lineage: Eukaryota > Metazoa > Chordata > Actinopteri > Pleuronectiformes > Pleuronectidae > Limanda > Limanda limanda. Next base: position 21,687,884 of record NC_083647.1, on the reverse strand, counting down.
CAGGAGGCTTCTGTTTGTGCAGGTGTTCTGCAGAATGACGTCTGATTATGAAACATGCCGGGCATTCATAGCCTTTGTTTTTTCAACCATTTGCTCTGTTCAGAAAAGCCCACATTTGAGAGTCAAGGAAAACAGTTTGATTTCCGGCCACGGGTCAATTCTGTGGTGAAGCCCCCCCCCCTGGTCCACTCCTTCACCTCCACCCAGACTCCCCTCACCCCCCCCCCTCATGCTGGTGGAGCAGAGAGCACAAGTCAGGCACAGGCAGTGTTTATTTATAGAGCTGCTATGATGTGTGGACTGACAGCTGATATTTCCAAGGAGAAACGTTAAACTGTAATCTGCAGAGAGGCACCTGCAGATCCTGCCTGGGCCTTCCTCATCTTCCTTGTGATGAAGATGAGAAGGGGGAGGTTCCACTGTATCTGGCTTCAGGCCAGTGCTGAGCTGTCAGTCTAAATGTTCATCTCAGACAAAGAAAACTTTATTTGGAAGGCATCCTGTAACGCTGTGGGGAATAACGTGTTGTGTAACGACCTCCCTACAGGTATCAACCAGTACAACTGAAGAGCCTTTACAGGGTTTTTGAACTGTATAATAAAGAAATAACATTTTATTTAAATTTTTAAAACCAACAGTGTGTGTTTCCTTCATTGCACGTTGGTGAAATGGTCAAATCCACAGGTAAAGCAGATATGACCCAATGAAAAGGTGACCATTACCTGCACTCACTAGGGATTTCTCTGGGTTGGAACATTGTTGGAAACATTTTGGATAAAGTAAGTTCACAAAATATATAACAAAAGTCTAGTTGTTGCATATTATGTGTTTTTGTTAAACGAAAATAAGTTTTGTTTCTCAAAGTATTATCTAATGTGATTATATTCATGCTAAACTGTTTTATCAGACATTCAATAACACCACTGACTGAGCTTTCCTATGAAACTTAATTAATCATAATTACCTCCTATAGCGTCATTGTTTAATAATGTATTCACACTTGTAGTTGAGGTGATATAACAAGTGTTAAGTGCCTGATAATATTAGACAGAAGGTTAAAGTAAAATGTTTTTACAGCCACAACTTGAGGGTGAATCACACATGGTCGGGTGTGTGTCCCCCCCCCCCCCAACCAAGTAAAGGGTTACTTAACAAAAACCTAATTTGGCAGCAACATAAACAGCGACTGCTTGGTTCACTCCCGGTTGACGCTGGTGCAGAGCTCAGTGTGGTTTGTGTAGAATGACTCGTGCTCGGGGGAGCTCCGAGCTTTATGAAGCAGTTAAGTTATTTTACATCACGTCTACTCTCCACAACAATCCTCCACCTCCCTACAAATCTCTCTTGTCATTATAAAAATAGTGCCCCGCTGCAGCTTTGCACGCCAGCGTCTGGGCGGGAGAATGGCTCCTCTGTGGTGGCCGGGCTGGGCACGCCGGGTGTAGACGTTTGGGTTTCATGCAATCGGAGAAGGGAGATGAGTGATTGCTTGCAGGTGACTGCAGCACTGGCTGCTCGATGGGACCTGGTCTGAGGGGGAAGTTTCCACCGTCAGGTGTAATTATGACAAACGGCCGAGGTCATAGCTCAGGTGTCTGTGCAACAGGGAGTGTTCAGGGTTAAGAGGAATCGTATAATATGCACAGCTCTCTCTCCCTCCCTTTACTGTAGATACATTATGTGGATTTAAAGTGGGAAACGTGAACAAACAGCAGTGCACAACTACTATGGAAATACCTGGTGGAAATACAGTGTGAGAAACTGTTTAGAAACCTTCAATCTGACGATCACAGCAGGTTTAATGGTGATTGGACTTGTGTGAAGAGGTGAACGTTGTAAACAACCTCTCGGTCTACGGAGAATTTGATTGAAATTAAACTTGACGCTTCAGCCATTTTCGAACATATAATTCAGAGAATTGTTGGAGATGTCTGAAAGCAGCGTTACATTTTTCCAGATACAGGTGCTGCCTGCTGGTGACGTAATTTGGAATCACACACTCGACCAACTGCAAGTCGGTCTCAGCAGTCAATCATGAGGTTTCGTCCATTTGTTAAAACCAAATTTACCATAAAAACATATGAAGATACATCAGTTTGGGAAGATCTATCTAAGACACAAACCATTTTTCAACAATTACTTTTAGCGTGGTCCATGTCCCGGCTGCTAACACGTACGAGCCGGGGTTTGACTAATACTGCAGCCAACCACCAGGTGGCAATAGAGGCATTTCAGCTTCACTCCTGGGCACCTGTCATGTTATCCATCTTTATATTAAGTGCATAAAACAATGCCTCTCTTCATTGCTGCTGCTGCCAATAAATCATCGACCGCTTAAACATAAGAAAACAAAACTTGCCTAATGAAACAAAACCTCGGCTCAGAGTTCACAGGAGACACAAATAGCAGAGGCATGATCTGACCTGTTAGTTTTACCTCTTTAAAAAAAATAATCTATGTTCTTAATAGTCTTTCATCCTCCTCTATCATCTTGGCAGGCCCTTCCCTCTGCTCAGCTCACTGATTGGCTGTGAGCCAGTGGCCAGACAGCACAACGGGTTCACAGTCATTGTGATGTAACAGCGGCAGCTCTACCTGAGGGCTCCCTCTTTGTCTCGGCTGCTCCTGACCTCTGTTAGTCAACACGCGTTATAGTGACTGATATCGTCTGTGAGCACACACCCTCAAACCTTTCATTAGCACTCACAAGGCTCCTCTAATGTTTGCTCGGGCTGTTCTGACATGTCAATCACACAAGTTGGCAGGTATGCACACACAGACCGACATGCACACACAGACTTTGTCAAGTGACAGAGCTGGAAAGTGGGCTGCACAAACTGGAAGTGCAGGATTTGGCCTCTCAGCGGAGGCGGTTCTTTGAATGGCTGTCCAAGGGTTGGATGAGTAAGCAGGTCTGTCGCATTGTCTGTGAGTTCATCACTGACCTCATTCTTTAATTTCCCCTGGAAAACAACTTGGTCAGGATCACATGGAGCCAAGAGAACCAGGTCTAGACAATGACTGGGAGAGCAGCAGGGCCAAGTGGGAATGCTGATTGCACGGAATCGGGTTCTCGTGTCAACCACACATTTTTGATCGGAGGAAATTTAAAAAACACATCCGTGAAACCTCTGTCCAAAATAAACTTCCAGCGAAATTCAAAAGCAAAGACTAGGATCCCAAATTGATTAATCCTTCATGTTCTTTCGTTTTTTGGCTTCTAACTATAAATGATGATGAGATGACCGAATATGTTTTTTTTTTAAACTCATAACAGAGCAATAATATTATAGGTGTAACCCTTTAAATCCATCTTCACTCATTCTGGATAGGTGTCTTTTTGGCTTCAACTTAATTCTAAAATGCACTTTTGCATAGCAGCACCGTGATTTTGTTTCAATGTGCATGTAAATATTGTTTTAAGATAGACTCTGAAAAGTTTAACCTGGGTTAACCTCCACCGAGGATGTTTTCGCCACTGTCTGTTTGGCTGTCAGTTGGTTTGCTTGTCAGCGAGATTAGCAAAAACAAATAAAGAGATTTCCACGAAACATGTTGTAAGGATAGGAAATAGGCCAAAAGGGATACCAGTATAGTTTTGTTTAGAAGAGAGGGACGTACACAGGAGTTTTTTTTAAGATTGCGAGATTATTTGATAAATTGATTTCACAGATTTCCATGGTGATAAATCTTGGATGTAAGAAATCCAGCATTTTTAGACGACTAACATCTATGAAGCTTTGAGAATGTACAATTTGGTTTAGCCTGATTGAATTTAAGGCGACTGTTAGGCCTTGGTGGAGGTTTACATTCTACCAAAGTTGATTTATTCCTTTATGTTCTTAATTTTTTAGTCCTTGGAGGACAAAGTGTTGCAACTGCTGCAGGACTGAGCCAGATTGATTCTACAAAGGTCACAGGGTCAGGGGTTCACACTCCGCAGTTAGTGTAACCCTCACTTATCCAGCAGGTGCCACCGTGTGACCCAGTCTGGGGATATGGGATGTTGGGAATGTGAGTGCACGAGCGCCGGTCCTCTGGGACCATGTGCGACAGAGCGGCTGTGATCTCGGCGGGCCGGGGGGGCCGCTGAGGGTGACAGACTGAGCCAAACTGGACCGCGGGTCGCTTTCCTCCGGAGGCCTGACGCCTTTGATGTCTGCTCGTCGCGGCTGCTTGCCGACAGTTGGTGCCTCCGCCCGTCGAACATTACACTCGCGGACCACCCGTGTCTGAAAAAATGTCCCGCCAGGTTCAAGTTTTCTCAGGAATGTGTCCCATCTGCCCATCTGGACCCCCGGATTCCAGTCAGCATCTGTGTGGAGTGTGTGGCGTGCTCCGACGAGTGTGTGGCCTCGTCATTGGGGACAATTGAGAGCCTCTGTAAGTTAATTCCAAAGTCTCCATATCTGCCCGAGGAATTCACATGTGCTCGCTGATGAAGTCGATAAACGCTTCAGAGATCAATTTACACCCGAGCAGGAATTATTCGACTCGAGATCAACCTGCTCACTTGAAAGATAAGATCAGGGATTTATTTTCTTCCGTTTCATATTTCACACCCACACACCCACAAACACACACACACACAAACACACACGCACACACACACACACACACACACACACACACACGCACACACCCTCTCTCACAGCGAAGATCGGGTTAAGGTTAGTTATGGATTAGTGGGCCAGAGGAACCTCCCTCTGCATGTTCCAGGTACTGAGGTTTGGAGTACTTTAACCCCACTTCATTGTTAATCATTTAAACCAGTCTTATTGCGCTGTTGTTTATTCAGACCAACGGCGAGCGATTGGCTTTGATAGGGAAAGCTTTTGATAATGTTTATAGGAGTTTGTCGGGGCAGATGTGAAATGTTGAGGGTTGTTAAAGACTCAGATAAAAAAGGTAAAGTGCCCGTTTGAGGAGATAAGGCCGAGAAGGGGGAAGGAGGGAAGACGGCTGTGACACAACTAACCTGATTGTTTGGGTCTTGAGAGCAAAGCTGCACCTGTCTGTGTCAGTGTGGGTGTGTGTGTGTGTGTGTGTCACGTACACATGTGCTGAGGCGGGATGACAGTTTAGTGAGGTTGCTGAGTGGAAGGAGGCCTCAGGATTGTGCATGGTCACAACCTTCATAGAGCTGTGTGTTCTCTGGGGAGAAGGTTCATCCAGGAGCAGAAGGAAGCAGCAGGTATCAGAAGATCACAGACAATATGTCTAAAAATGGATCTGGACTCCGATGCAGAAGTGCATGGAACTTGTATTCTCTTGAAAGACCAGTAGATGGTGACTCAGCTGGTGTGTTTCCACTGAAATGACCCTACTTCTCACTTGATTTACAACGTCAGTAAACATTTTCTTAAGGAATTTATGGTCTCACTTTACTCTGCAGATTTATTAAAGCACATATTGGCTCGCAGCTCATCTAGGTAACCATGTTTTGGTTTCTCCACAGTCACACACTGGTTTGTCTTTTACTTAAAAATAAATGTTGAATATATAATATAGTGTAATAAACCACTTATGTTACACTAACCCATGTTAATGCAGTAATGACTCAAAGGCCGCGGGAAAACTTGGAAGTAATCGGCAATAACAAACGTTAGTAAATTACATATAATGATTTCAAACAGTTAATGAATTAATTGCAGAATTAAAACCAGAAAGTCAGAAACTAGGTCACTAATAAACTGAACAGCTATAAAGACAAGTGTCGTGCTAAAAGAAGAAAAAGCTGATATGTGAAATGTCTCTCTCTGCCTTTGTCCAAAAATTCTTTTGGTTTTTATTTTCCAGTTCCCGCCAGCTCATATCTGGAAACCCCTCCTGCCAAACACAGCAATTGCACTTCGAGGAAGAACAGCACATGATCCTATTATCTCACTCATATTAACTACGTGACACACTCAGCGCTTTATGATTGTCTGATGATATGAGTCAGAGATTATTTACCCAGAAGGTTGAGGAAAGGTCTGTGATCCTCTGAGCTTTGTGTCTGTCACTATTGTTTTGTTGTGGCTGTATGTTTGAGTCATAATGTCGGTCGTCTGGTGGAGTCATGTCATCTTACACGTCTTCCTCCTGACACACACACACACAGACACACACACACACACACACTAGCAGTACATATATTAGTGCTATTAGTATCAATGCCCGAGACATTGAGACATTGTTCAGCACCTGTAGCAGAACACTCCCTGTGTTCTCTAGCATCTCCTGGACGTAATTCCCCAGAACTTATTGAGCCATTAGTGGGTGTTGATTACAGAAAATAACTCTGCGTACATTTTTTATTTTCAACAAACTCAATCGGTGGGAAGGTTCATTTGAAGTTCCAGTCAGATGAGGAAATATAATCAAGGAAGTCCAGTTTCAAACGGAAGAGATTTGACACCTGAAACTTATACAAAGTATAAAATACTCTACAGTACACAAGTGAACAAATATAAACTTCATGTAAACTAAAGCAAAAGGCATTAAGAGACACTAATTAATTTGTTTTGATACAGTGATTGCCAGGGATGCCAAGTAAACAGAGGACATATAATTAGATGTGGGTTAATGGCCATTGAATTACCAGGCCAGGTGACTTTTCCTCGTGTGCAACAGTTGAGCCAGGTTTCGGTGAACTGGGAAAGAAGAAAGGAAGAGGCGGTGCTGGGGTCGGTAAGTTGTTTCGCGTACTATCTTACAGATGGAAAAGCCATGTCAGATAATACAAAGAAGTTTGTTTTACAATCAGAGGAAAGTTATTATTGTGATAGTAACTTATCTGTCATTGTGACATCCATCAGATAAAGAGTATAAACACATATACGTGTGTTGACAATCTCCTGCTGTGTTCTTCATGTGAATGGCAAACTCTAGAAACTGTCTGGACCCAATTTTCGGGACATTTTCTGGAGTTCATATCTAAAAACAGCTATTGAGCTTTGAGTTCTAATATTCACCTGATACCTCCGGCATTCAGAGGAGAGACTACTCACCGATTAGTTCTTCTCATGCAAGTGCAAACCAACAATTACATGGCAAGATCTTCTGAAACTGTTAATTAAAAACATTGGATGATGCCAAGCATTGGATCGGACCAGTGAGTTCTCTGCTCTCGGTTCATCAGATCGTGTGAAGATGGATGTGGTGCACCCTAATAATTATTTAGATGGGATATTGTGGCCAGATAAAGGCGTAGTTAAGTACACGTAATTGATATTTTTTCCGGTATTAATTGTAATTATCTTAAACCACACCTTACAACTTGATTGAACAATACCAAAAGACTACACAGGTGATAAACAAACCGGTAATAAGTATATATTTGCTTGTCAGTTTTGCACGCACACATAAACTCAAGTGATTTTTCTAAATTGTTGGTGAGTTAACAGCCAGAAAGCAGCCACGCTGGGAGAAATGGAATAAAAGCTGCGATTCCTGATTTATTTTTCCATTCAGCTTGTGAGCAGAAATGCTCCTTTGTCTCGTTTGTACCGCAAAGTCTGAGATCCTTTCCAATGTTTGTTCACAGAAAAGGTGTAAAAACAACCTCCCTCCTGTACAAACCTCTCAGCACCTCACATCCACACCCACACACACACCTAACGTGGCTTAATAGTGGTTTTAAAAGGACTTTTTACAACAATGCTCACTCTGCAGCTTGCTCACAAAGCTGGCAGGTCAGAGCTTGTGATTGAGTCAATGAGACCATTATGTTCCCGCTGTTACTGCAGCCAGAGCCCATAACCTGCTCAACTGCAGGCCGAGGAAAAGAGCCCACGGTGCTTATGGGCCCATATGAAAAGGAGCGAAGAAACACACACACACACAGACACACCCACACTTGTACTCTTTCTACAAATTGCCAGTACTGGCACATGTACACAATGTACATTTGGACACAAATGAACAGGGACACAAAAAGCACACGCATCATGTTTCAGGGTTTTGTGGGTTATGTCAAAGTGTATGTAGCCGAGCTGGAGCCCAGTGAGGCTGCAGTGGTCATTACAGACCTGGAAAACAGTCGAGTGGATGAAAAATAGAGCGATAACTTCTGATTCCAAGTTAGATACTGGAGATTCTGACCTGATGGTGGAAGCCAGCTAGTTCTCCTTAGACCATCGCCATCTTAAAACTTCTCAGAATTGATTTATCAGACTCGGCAGCTTTCATTAGTGTAATGTGGATTTTCTGCTGGTGGGAGAGTGGGAGGCTTTGGGGGTCAGGTCCGATGGTTTTTTGTCACCTCAAAGTTTCTCAAAGTTCTCCTGGATCCACATTTGTAGTTTGTAGTTAGTTATGTCATCAATCTTTTTCTGTTGCCTGTAGTGTCGGAGAAGGAGACAGGAAAGGAGACTTAAAGGTTTTCCTCAGTCAAACAAAGGACCTCAGGAAAACTGGTTTGTGCCGCAGGTAAATCAGGTATAAGTGAAATCTTGTGACAAAAAAAATTCTGACTAAAATCATTTACACTTGAAATGCTTTAAGTGTTTGTAAATGAACTGAATATATTATCTTAAAAATCTGTAATCTTTTTCGGAAAAAGTTTTTGGAGAAAATAAAAACTTTTGGTAATTTGTTTGGAACCCTTTAAGTTAAATTAACTTTAATGTACTCATCCAACACGCACACTCAAATGACTGTTCAATGGACACACACACACACACACACACACACACACACACACACACACACTCACACACACACACACACACACACACACACACACCCATGGCACAATGGCAGCCCCCAGGGAGGGGGAACAGTCTCAGGTAGATCGGGTGTCCCTTTGCTCTGCCTCCACTTTCATTACATCTATAATCAGGTCATAACCCACTTGATGCCTTTATGCAGTAATGTGCTGCACTGCAGGCGAGTCCATGTGAAGAGTATTGAGTGGCAGGGTGTGGAAACCTGTCGTCACGCCGGGACGCTGCAGCTCCTCCGACACCAACCTGAGCGAAGTGGAGTTGTCTCTTTATGTGGAGGAGGCACATTAGGGTCTGTGTAATTACAGAGGGAGTGCGGTGTATAATTTGAGTCATCACAGAGAGAGTGAATGAGCTGCGAAGGAGGGCAAGGTGTTACTATATAGAGGGAAAAGATGTGTGTGTGTGTGTATACTGTACATGATGTCACTGTGTTTTGATTGTGTTTAACACCACCAGGGGGCAGTAGAATAGTTCCCACAGGAACTGCTGAGGAGTGGGGGCTTCTCTGTCAGAGTAAAGGTCACCCTCTGCTTATCTACTGTGTTTCCTTCTCTCTCTCCTCTGTTTTCCTGTCTATCTTTGCTTTTCCTCCTCTCCCTGTGTTTCCTCTGATCCTTCTCAGACTCCCGATCTCAAAGCAAGCACATGCAGCTATTTCCACTGCAAACACCTCCGAGTTCTCCACCGCTAACCAAATTACTGTACACCCGCTGAAGGCCCACTCACGAGAGGTCAGAGGTCGACGTGTTTCTCAGGCGGGGTGGAAGGAGTGAGTCGAGCGCAGCGTACGTGGGCGGGATAAATCAAAAAGAGTGGGTTGAAAAGATGCGCGGGAGAGGACATGCTGCGTGTGGTGGGGAGCGAGCGTGGGCTGTAGGTGAAGTGAAGTGTGCGTTCGTTCCCATTGTGTGTGGATGTGAAACTCAAGCTCACATGCTGAAGAGATCGGAAAGAGGAGGAGATGTCTGGACTGTGTCTCTCTTCCATGTGGTGGAGAGAAGCTGAAAAGTGTGATTGGGGAGGAATTTATCTCTGTTCTGTTGTGGTCATTTATGAGGAGGAGGGTGTGAGTGTGGCTGTGTTTGTGTGTGTGAATCAGAGAGAGAGACGGGGAGAGAGCGAGTGAGAGGGAGAGAGAGAGAGAGAGAGAGAGAGAGAGAGAGAGAGAGAGAGAGAGAGAGAGAGAGAGAGAGAGAGAGAGACTGAACACATGTTGACTCTGCACTATAAACCCTATGCTGTCAGCTGCCTGGGTATAAGTACTCAGTTTCTTGACTGTCAATGCAAGAATCTGAAAACACTTCATGACAAGTAGAAATACTTCAAATATGAAAAGTAAAAATACTCATTCTGCAGAGCATGTCCCTTGTGGCTGATATACTGCCATATTAAGATATAAATAGGTTTTGAAGTAGTTTTCTGTCTTTATATAAGTTTGTTAGTTTAGTCCAGTGGCTGCCAACACAAGGGGTCAGGTCCTGCTCAGCCTCCCGTCGGGTCCTGATGAATCTGATGATGATATTTGGATAGAACAAGTAATAATAACATAAACAAATCAGCAATGCTCTGCACAGATTTGGAGGTTTTTCCAAAACTTGAAGATGTTTTCTCTGAAAGTAGAGTCTATCGTTTAGGAGCTTTAGAGATAAAATCATTGTTTGCTTTCAAAAAAATCTCTATTTGTCGAAAATACAAATTAATATGATTCCATCAATCAGAAATATAATGAACAAGATGATGCTGTGTCTTGAAGATGTAAATGTTTGAAGTGAAGCAGTTAGGTGGTTGTGAAATGATTAATAGGAGAAGAAAGAATATAAAACAAAAGTTCTGCTACAATCATTTGTAATCATTCTTTGGACTTTACTCTAATCTTAGCTTTTTCCAAAATATTGGATAAGATATATAAACAAAGGCAACTGAGAAGTTTAGAGTAGAAATTTGTTGAAATGTCTTTGTTGGAAAAATGACCAGTTATGTAAAATATGTATCTGCAAAGTAACTGATTCCGTCAGATAAATGTAGTTGAATAGAACGTTTTCCTCTAAATGCATTATGTGAGAATAAGTATGTGAATAAACTTGTAATTGTACTTGAGTAAATACTGTATACGTCGTTACTTTTCACCACTGGGTGTCAGTCTGTTTGTGTAGGCTCCGTAACACAGGGCTGAGGAGGTTTGGAGGGCAATGGCTCGAAAGCAAGCGGTGGTGTGTTTGTGTCTGTGGGTGGGTGGGTGGGTGGGTGCGGGTGGACTTTTTTTGGGGGGGTTGCATCCATTCCCGGGTGGATGGTGAAAAGTGCAGCGCAGCAGAAATGCATTCCAAGGTGGGGGGAGAGCTCCACGGGTTCCACGACTATCAGGTTCTTTGGCTGGGCTGCGGGTTTGGCTCCATCGTGGCTTAATGGCAGGAAAAGAGGGGAGAGTGTATAGATGATTAGTAGTGAAGGGGCCAAACCAGAGAAAACGGTTTTAGCCCCAATCTTTTATTGTTTATAGATAAAAAAAAACGTTGCCAGAGGCATTAAAAGGCGAGAGAAGGGGAGAAAAATCACAGCCTTGGACCATTAAGAACAAAAACTGATTCACCTCAGGAAGAAAAAGCTGCTTGTTATGTGATGGTCAGCGTGTCTGTGCATGCTGATACATGCATGTGTGTGTGTGTGTGGTTGTGTGTGTGTGTTGTGTAGCCCGGAGAAGCCTGCAGCAGGCCCTGTAGCCAATCGGACTGCTAATGAACTTGGATGGGCGTCCGCGAGCGTTGGAGCTGAAAGAGCTCTTTCTCCGGCTCGGTCAAGCCACTCAGCTGTCACTAGCTGACCTACAGTTCTTTGATTATGTCACTGTCGCTTAGAAGGCTCTGCTTTCATCCATCATTAGGCTGCAAGTCTGGACGCCCAATCAAACGGCCTATTAAAACCTTTCCTGATCCCTTTCAGTTTGTTCCCTGATTGCAGCTGCTGCTCGGGACCAGGAAAACAACACAAATTAATCCAGTTTCATCTCTTTTCCCCACCGTGTAGGACCTTGATGAAATAATATTTTTCAGTAGACATATGTAATTATTATGTAGAAACGTATAAAATTAATTACCAAGAGAGGGGGCCATAAAAAATAAATAAACTATAAAGCAAGGGTTAGGTTATCAGAGTGAGGATGAGTAAACTATAAGGCTGTAAGTAAAAGAAAGGAAAATGTATATATCCATTCATTCATCCATCCATTCTCTATACCTGTAGATTAAAATTAACTATGTAAAAACTAGTAAAGTAAACAAAATGGAGTTAACAGTGTATTCTGAGGGAAGGGGAACCACTCACCAGTCGCCATAGTTACACTTTTTATGTTGTGGTTGTAGCTGAATATAAATCTGTGCAGCAGAACTTTTTCTTTTTCTCTTCTTAATGCATCAATCAATATCTAAAGCTTTTAAACAGCAAAGTCTTAAACTAGCAGTGATGCAGTATTTCTACACTGTCTTTGTGTTGTACTTTTACTTCAGCAGTGGATCTGATCTCTTCTTCCACCGGTTGCAGTCCGTGTGTGTTCGGCCTCTCGGATCTGGAGGAATCCATTAAACACCAGTCGCCAGGGGCAACGGGCCTTTGGGAGGAGGAGGAGGAGGAGGGGTCTGGTGTCCAAGCAGACACCAGACCTCCCTCTCTCCCTCTCTCCCTCTCTCCCTCTCTCCCTCTCTCCCTCTCTCCCTCTCTCCCTCTCTCCCTCTCTCCCTCTCTCCCTCCCCTCACACGGGCTTTGCCTTTGGCTGAACGCTGGGATTCTTTCACAGCGGCTGCCGGTTGCCAAGAGAGAGCGAGCCCCAGAAAAGCTGGGCAAATGTATGTGGGTCACTGTGAGTCAGAAGGGGGCTTTTCATTCTCCTCTTCCCTCCTTTTTTCTCTCCTCCTTTTTGTTCCTTTGTTCTTTTTGGCTCTTTGGCTCGCTCCATCCACCCCTCACGAGTGAAAAGATAACATTGATTTGCATCGGTCCCGATTATTATTCTCCCGGACGAGGCGCTAAGACAAGGCCCAATAAGATATGGAGCTGTGTGCTGTTGACTTATTAACTTCTCTCCCGCTCTCTGTGTGTGCACATATCTCTGAACATCTCTTTGTGTGTGTGTGTGTGTGGGTGTGTGTGGTTGTTGGGTGTTTGTGTTCTTGACTCATGGACAAACAAATCTCTGCGAAAGGGGGGGGACGGACTCCACTAAAAAGGATCTAGAGCAGATGTTTCGTTGGCCTCAGTCTCACTTCCTTTCACCAGTCTTTCTACTTCTTCTTTCCCTTCCTCTTTTCTCTCTGAAGAATGCCGAGTGAGTCGAGCTGTTTTTGTGGAAGCCTGTTGGTCTGGCCGACTGCACGGACGCGGGAAAAACAATCCAGGCTGTTGACACTGAGGGGACGGATCAGGAGACAGCTTGTGCTGTTGGCTCGGGCTTTAGCTTATATGTTTGTCTCTGCCTGCCATATGTGCTATGTTACCCTCTCTCTCGCCTCTGTGTTCCCACTGGCTCTTCACTTCTTTATTAGTTATCAACAGATGATCAGAAAAACTTTACGTAGCCGGTGTGGCCTTTAGACTCGTAAAGTTCATCAGTGCCTTCTAAATCAGACCTTTGAAAAATCGCTGTCTGTGGTCACAGCTACCGAAGTTTCAGGTTCATTTCACTTTTTTTGACGCGTCATCTCTATTAGAGGCGATGAAAGTGAGTGAGTCTCCAGCAGTCGGCCCTCTTTGTGTTTATCTCCTTCCCAAGGTCGTGACAAACTCTGACAATGGGGTATAAAGTGTAGATATCCCAGATATCCACATCAGAGCTAGCTATCATTTCATTAGATTGATATCAGGTTGTCTGACACCGCCCTCTTTCTCCGTCGCTCGCCCTTCTGTGGCAGAGTTTCTCATTTCAGCAAAGACAATGGCCTGTCTATCCTGCGGTACTAAGTAAATGTCAGGTACTGTCTACCCTCCTCCTCATCTATTCACTGAAATGCTCTAGGGGCTGGGGGTAGATATCCATCTAGCGAGGTCTGTATACATGTGTGCTACATGGTACAGCTCCAGTTAAGTCACTGGATCGAGTTTCTAATCATTTATAGTTTACAAGAACTTACACAAGCTCGAGAGCAGACTCCTGGCATCTACGGCTACATGAAGGAATGATGAGAGCTTTTTTCTCTTTCCCAAACACATTGATTTATTTCGTGGATTATCAGACAAACAGCTTCACTGCCACAAGTTAACTTTCACTATCGGTCTCAGTCTGGGGAGAATCTTTTTTTATTCCAGTCTGCACAGGAAACGTCTCTGGTTATAACAGTTCGAATAACACAAGACCACAATCATCATTTTTCGCAGAACTTTGCTTTTACTTTCATCCACATTTCAGGGGGGGGGGGGAAGAGCAGCTTGAATTGAAAGTGGTGCCTCATGGTGATGAAGCTCTAGGGTTATCACCTGATTGCAGTTCCCCTTTATGGAGCTTTTTGTATTCATATAGCACTTTTCTAGCCATGTCAAACATTCAAAGTGCTTTAAAGTACAAGTCGCATTCACTCATTCAGGCACATTATTCAGCACTTTTTCTTTTTACATTTTTTTGGCATAAAAACTCTTTTGCATGTTGATAGGATCAAAACCACCAACTTTTCTGGTTAGAGGATAAACTTGCCCTCCTGAATCGAAACCACCCAATTTAGTGTCTCCTTTTTTTTTGCCTTACAACAAATCTTTACCACTCACAGGTAGAGTATCTGTAGGTTGATTTTTGGCCGTCCAATGGAGCAGCATCCTACTTCCCTTTTGTGAGTTTAGAGAGATATAAGTTGTGTCACAATTCAGGGGCCACAACCTGCACAGCTAGGACATTAGCTGTGTCTTTGGCATGCAATCCTGGGATAGATCGGCCCGAGAAGGACCCACGCAACGGCTCCATCCATCTATCTATCCATCCATTAAACTTAATGAAAAATATACTTTGTGTATACAAAAAATACACCAAAGATTTGACCTTATTCTACTTTCAGGTTCAGACTAATGTCGCCGCAGGAAAAGGGAAAAACCTTGTCACCTTCCTCCTCCTGCAAATTCCGAAAGGTCAGCTAAATGAAAGGGACGTGGCTCTAATATAGATTGGGGGGGGGGGGGGTTGTTACTCCTGGAGGGACTGACGGCATGTGTTATGTTATATCATTAGGATAATAATTCCTCCGATACAAGATACCTCTGGCAGTCTTCGGCTGTTTCATACCACCCCACTCTCTGCTCTGGACATCTGGCAGACATACGCTTCAGGCTCTCGGCGAGGGGAGGATGTGGGGGGGGAGGGATCGATTCCAGAACTCCGTGCGCTGCCGACTGAAAACCTGAGGTGGATTTTCACTGAGGGAAATATGTCTCTTTCAGGTGTGAGCATTTTTGTGCCATTTTGATTGGCGCTTATGAGCTATTTCGGAGCCAGAATCTGTTTCGATTATAACTTTGTGAGAGAGAGAGAGAGAGAGAGAGAGAGAGAGAGAGAGAGAAACAAATCCCCACAGTCACCTGATTTCCTGTCTCTCATCTGAGCTCTTTCCTTCTCACTTCCTGCACGGCTGGTCCACCAGATATTTCTAGAAGCCTCTTCTGAGCGATGATGACAACAACATGTGTGCTGCAAACTTGTTGAAGGCCTCAGTGTGAAGTGAACAATAGCTCATAAGTGTTGTGACTGACTTGTTTATAAAGTCCTCTGAAGCTTAATTGCTGTCAGATGCAATCCTTATCCGGGACCTGTTTACAAGAGCTAAATAAAGGGGGGCGGGGGGGTATTATGAAAGAGATAAGGGAGGGCGGAATTACTGCGTTATTTATACGATGCAATAAAAAAAATCATTGAGGATACTTGGATTGCCACATCGCGCAAAAATGGAACAATGAAAGAAAGACTTAGTTATAAGAAGCCGGATTTTCTCTAAAGTAAAAAACATAAACTGTAATACGCTATCACAACTTTTCATTATCTTAACCTCCCTCTCAGAATCCCTCGGTGGCCTCGCAGGAAGCCCGTCCACCTCCAGTCGAGCTCCATTCATCTCCCCGTTTATTTTCTTTCCACTGCGCGTGTCCAGTGAGAAGTTTTGCCAGTGACCTAGTTTTCAGTCAGGACTTAGTAGAGAGCGCTGAGCCAAGGGCTGCTCCTGATGCCAGACAGGTTCCAGAACACAGGCCACACCAGATAGTGTGAGAGTCCAGGAAGTGTCCAACTACTTTACTTATTAATAAAATAACTAATTCCCTTGCGTAGACTCTGTGATAGTTGTATCGTTAGATCATTATTTCCATGATTACTTCATCAGCTGATGGATTAATACATTTACAAGAGGCACATGAACAACACCACCCATTTTTATTGCGTCTCCTGGAAAGTATTCATACTAATGAAGTCACCAAAATATGCGTATCGATATATCAGCGTTGTACAGCACCTCATATTTTATAGTGGATCCCATCTTGATGCTGGATCGTGATCTTGCTGGCTGCTGACCAGAGACTATGATTGCAGCAGGACTGCTTGACATATAGTATTAAAAAATGTTTACCCTCATCGTTGCTGCTTAAAACTTTAATCCTGATGATGTTCTCCTCTACACTTGACATCTATTGCACTTCTGTCCGTCCTGGGAGAGGGATCCCTCACATGTGTCTCTCTGAGGTTTCTACATATTCTTACCTGTTAAAAGGGTTTTAAGTAGTTTGTCCTTACTCTTGTTGAGGGTTAAGGACAGAGGATGTCACACCATGTTAAAGCCCTATGAGACGAATTGTGATTTGTGAATATGGGCTATACAAATAAAATGTGATTGATTGATTGATTGATATTTTCAAAACTTTTGTATTTAAAATCTTAATTGGCAATCTATATCGTGTAAAATAAATGTAGTGGATTAAAATCTTTTACATAAAGTGTTTCGGTGTCAGTAGCAATGGAAGTAATGTGCTCTCCACCACTGGAGTCCTTGCACTTGATTTGGAAGCGTGGCGGTGACCATAGATTGAGTGAGTTCGCCTCTAGAGGAGAGTTAGTCCTCGTCTGTATTTCTGCTAGATCATTATTTCCATGGTTACTTCATCAGCTTATGGATTAATACATTTACAAGAGGCACATGAACACCACCCCTTGTTATTGTGTCTCCTGGAAGGTATTCATACTAATGAAGTTACCAAAATATGCCTATCGATATATCAACGTAGTGCAGCACCTCATATTTTCTAAACTTTTCGTTTGACTTGTACTTATAATCTTTATTGCCAAACTATATTGTGTAAAATCTGTTACATTAAGGGATCTGGTGTCAGTAGCAATGGAAGTAATGTGCTCTCCACCACTGGAGACCCTGCACTTGATTTGGAAGCGTGGCGGTGACCATGGATCAAGTGAGTTCACCTCTAGAGGAGAGTTAGTCCTCGTTTGTATTTGTGCTATAGCCAACAGAAGAGCTGTAAGCCAGCTCCACGAGTCCCTACCCTGCTTCTTGTTCTTTGTTAGTTGAATTAAAAATTTATGAAGCACATAAATTGAGGGGTGGGAAAACGAGATCTCTCTCTGGGATCGTAGCGGGGTCTATTTTGGTCGTTTGGTTATTTAACGGCCTCATTCTCATCAGTAATGCTCAGCCGGCTGCTGTGGGGTTTTTATGCAGGAGGTACACTTCCAGCTACCTCATGGAAAAAGTGCATCATTACCACACTCGGCCTGGCGCACAACAAACATCAACACATGAGGAAAATCATTCATCCGCACACACAAGATCCAATGTCAGCGAGCCCAGACGCGACATAAAGTAACTCTGTCCGGTGCTAGCGTACGATTTTTCAAATGTCTGATCCATCACTTCCTGCTCCAGGTTGGGATGGAGACGTGGGGTGGGTGGGTGTGGGGGGGGAGGTGGGTGTTTTCCTGGGCAGCTCCGTCTAATGAGCAACTCTTTCACTGAACCAGACAGTTTATGGGGTGGCTGCCAGCCTCATTAAGAGCAGCTCTTAATTGCCCTTTTCTAGCCAAAACCCAAAAGCTGAAACATCTGCTGGCCCATGAACCCCGTTCCTCCGCCCGCCCGCCCGCCCGCCGTACCCTCTCTCTCTCTCCCTCCGCTCTGGCACCGGTCGCCCGCTCGCTGCCAACGTAACTGACGTCTTCCATCACCGCAAGATCCAAGCAGCTCGCCCTCCAGAGCCCAACAACACAGCTGTGTTACGGCACGCCACATAAAACAAGCAGCAGGTTAGCGCTTTAACAAAAAGTCTCCAGGAGTCACTGGGTACTTGATATCACATTCAAGGATTGTTAGATTAAATGCCTGATTAAATGCAACAGTTTTGATATGAATAGTTGGGTTTTTGAGGTTAGTGCAAAAGCTTTAAGGTTCAACACAACTGGGCGCCACTTTATTACTGTACAATCTGATGCCAGAACAACTGCTGGGCCATAACATCGATCTTTACGAGAGTCATAAAGATTTTAGTAACATTATCGGAAATATTGTGTAAATTCACTTATAAGTTGTTATTGCAATATGTTAAAAGGTGTTTCTAATTATTTTTCTTTCCCGTATTTACATACCCGAGGGGACTAAACATTACACACATATCTGAATATAATGCGGTCCAGTACAACTCAATAACTATGACTTCAGTATGAAAGTATAATTGAATTAACACTTCAAGGACACTGAACACAAACTGAACGTCATTGGCACCATAGGAGTAATTTATTTGGCAGAACAGTTGTATTGGATTTCATTGTACTGCTGAGGTGTACGTAATAAAATGGAAAATGCTAAATTGTGTACTTGAGAGTTTCTACAAAGACTTTGAACACATTTCCTTCCTCATGAAATATTTTCAAGCCTCCGTTTCTTCAGGTCCGTGTTTCCATCAGCTTCTGCCAGCGAGCGGCCACATCTCTGGATATGTTGATGTCAAATGGAGCCTCACTGTAGTCCGGGGCAGGCATGGAAGTCATTTTATAGTCACATGCTCCGTGTGCCCTCCAATCAACTACAATCATCATCTCCCACAACAGACGCTGAGCTCTGCATTCTTGAAATTTAAGTCTCCCACCAGCCGCCTGCTTACCAGTTACTTATACTGTACGTGAATTGTCAACGTTTTCCATCGGCGTTCATTAAACGTTGTGTTTCTCATGCTCTGCTGGGGGGAGTTAAGGAGCCTATAGGGACAGACTGAGTCGAGCTACTCAGATTTATTTTAAAAAAACATGGGCAGAACCACCCCGTCAAAATAAAACGCATATTGCTGCCATACATGTTGAAAAACCTTGACATGAGTGTGTAACCATCACCCACTCAACTCTGCAACTCCCTTCAGCGCTACAGAGAGTTTTACCCCATTGATTTGTTTTTTACAACCTGTAACTTAGATATCTTAGTTCATTCTGATCCCTGTTATCTTTTTGTTCTTTCATTGATCATCCTACACAGTACACTTCCTGCCCGGCACCAGTCTGTCCAGTTACCGACTACATACTGGAGCATTTAGCAGCAAAGAACACGAAGTTTCACTCAGGGAATCAAAATAAACATAAACATCACGCCCTGTAAGTAATGATGCGGCTCCCTGTTCCCTGGATGTGCAGATCCAACTTTTTAAGCTAATAACGTGTCAGTGTTGAGTTCTAACGAGGCCGTGCCGCTCTTCAGAGGCCAAAACATCAGTGAGTGCAGGTTAAACTCCAGCAAGTTGCACATGTGTCCAGCACCTCTGTAATGTTTAGTTTGAGGGAAAGTACAGACTGTTCTCAGTCAGACAAAAACACCATGTGTATGTATGAGGGGAAAATCATGACTAAATCGCACACAGGTGTAGGTTGAAGTTACTTTAATGTAAAAAATACTGGAAAAGAGACTGAGTAAAGGTACAAAAAAGCGTATGAGGTGATGATATGAACAAAGTAATTTCTCTGACACCACGTTGCCTTGGTAACCTATCGTCTCTGGTCTTTGAGCTGAGAAGAGTTGTCGGAGGCTGTGGGAGAGTTCTGCTGGAGAAGGCCTGTTGATAAGTGTCCCAGATACAGACACACGCTGCCAGAGGAGACTGATAAGAGCAGCGGTTCAGACAACTCCTCATTGTCCGTCGTCCAAGGTTATACTAATTCCCTGTGTGTGACAGAGGCTTGGATAATGAGTCACTGTGCGGTCGGAGTGGCCTTCCTTCCCTTTGCGGTAGATATGGAGAGGAAAGGAAAGCTTCTGCGACAGTAGTTTTCGAGCTTTCAGCCATAAATGACCTGGAGCTTCTCATAATGTGGACAAAGAAACCGTTGATAGACAATAAACATGTGGCAACGCTGGCACAACCATGTAACTAATCTCGCATCAATGTCCCTTCATGACCTTTCATAATCTGAGGAAAACAGCCTTGTCTTCTGCTTTCTGCTTTTTTTTAAGCATATAAGTCAGTTGGTTTTATCCCTCAAGAAGCAGAAGAACTTCCTCAACTGATAAAGACACGTAATCTCGTCATCTATCTGTTTCTTATCGTCACATGCAGCGATACATGAGGTGGACTTCCTCTAACGAGAGATTTATCAAACCATATCACTGAAGATTTGCTGGGTTCAGAGTCACGTAGAAGAAATGAGAACAAAATATACGGGATGTTGTGTTTAATGGGGCTGGAAAATACCACTGCTACCGAAAGTTACTGCGAAATGTAGTAAAATGTTGAAGTTCTCCCCAAACACTTTCCACTGAAACAACAGATTAGACAACTGCCCTATAACAGCAGCTTCCTCCGTGTCTTAAACACGTCCGACATTATAAAGTGCTGTATTTGCTGAGAGAACCTGTAAGTTGGATTTAGTACCTTCTCCTGAGCAGAGCCGAACTTCAGGCAGCTCATCCCTGAAGCCCGGGTGGAGTTCAGTGGAAACAAAGTCAGAATCCGTTGCAATGGCTGCACATAAAGTTACGAATCATTAAGTTCCCGCTCTGGGAAAAAGGCCCAAACGAAACTAGCGTCTGAAATTATCTGACCTCTTATTTGTGTTTTTGCAGCTCCAGCGTGAGAACAAGCAAAGCAACATGAAACATACAGCTGCAAACATGCTCCCCCGGCCGGGGCGACAGATTTGTTTGTGGGGCCTACATGTCGCAACAGCTCAAGCTGATCCCTCCAGCAGCCGTGTTGTGTTTGGGTGTGTGTTTCCCATTGATTACCTGGCTGGGAGAGATGAGACGGGCGGGAAAGGGTGGGAGAGTGGCTCTGGGAGAACGTGTGCGGTGGAGGTTTTCTCAGCTTTGGCAGGCTGTGGACAGCTGGACCACCGGTTCGAGTTTCTCCTCACAGCGAGGCTGAAATTTCAGCCCCTGAAAATCGAGGGTAATAAACGATTGGGGCTCTCAAAACAACCCCTTCGTGTGGTTCTGTTTCCCGCCCTTTCCCTTATTTTTCCTGTCCCAGTTCCTTCGCCCCAGACTCGACTCGGCTCCAGCCGGCTCTGGTATGATAGCAAATGTGATTATGTCAAAATATTTTACTCAAACATGGTCAAATGGTTGAAAAAAGAAAAAAAATCCCTCCACAGCCTCAGTGTTCTGTTGAATCAGCAGGTCTCACAGCTGTTCTGGGCCCAGCGTGGTTCACGTGGTTGGGATTATTCCTTCACCGCAGTGTGTGTTCTTCCTGATCTGAAGTCAGCCATCCAGCCGTGTTGTTTCAGCCCCAAAGCTTTTGAGGAAGTCAGAAGTGCTGAGGAGACAGTTGTTTAGAAGCAAGTGGTGCAACTTTAGTGAGGAACAACAGGATGAAGCAAGGATCCGCTGTGGCCTCGGTCGTGACTGGGGAAGTGGGAGCGGAGTCGAGATGCACAGCAGTTTGAATCATGGCGACAGTCCAGATACACTCAGTCGAGGCCGAACGTGAACGCACAACCAGGGTTTAGTCAACTCCACTTCTATTCCTTTTCAGTTCAATTCATAGTGTGTGTTTTTGTGAGCCCTATAGCAACTTGCATGTTCTGCTTGGTTCTGCTTTCAACAAATACTGCTCGTACTATAACTGCGTAGTGATAATAACAGCAGTGAGAAACGACTGTCAAGACGACTGCATGTTTCCACAAGCACCCAGATGGTTCGTGTATGTCTTCACATCAGCGTGACTCCATCGCCAGACGTTAGTCAGGCCCCACAGGTCAAGTCAGTTCTGGTGCAATTTGTCAAAAGAGGCTGAGAACATTTTCTCTAAGCTTCGGTGAAAAGATGAGTGAATTAATCCACGAATACACAGTGACAAAATAGTTGCATCATTTTACTTAATTCTTAATCTGTCTTTAATTCCTATCAATAACTAAATCAGACGGTCTCAGAACTGTGCACATGTTGAATAACTTTGATTCAAAACAGCAGCTGATCCTCTTTTAACTTTTCGGTCTGAGAGTTGGATGAGACCATCAACACTCTAAAAATAATGTTGATAAGATCTCCAGTTTTCTGGCCACTAGCAGCTCTATCCAGTGCTCTGCCAATGGCTTCACGCTATTCTACAGATCCACTTCCAAAACAATAAAAAAATTGGATTTAAAAAAATACTGGAATTACTGGCTCCTTGAAGTATGGAAATAAAACTAGAAGGCAATTACTAGAGAGGCTCTGGCTATGATTTGATTTCCTGGCACCATCTCTGTGAAGACAAGACTTCAGGAAGTAACCGCACCAACAGTTGTCATAGCAGGTATCAACAAAATGTTGCTTTGGGATTTATCGTTGTATTCCAAGTGAGATATGACATCATCATAACGAGCATGAAACGTGTTGGTATGATATTTTTGCATTAATTCCAGTCATTATGCTCAGCTAAGATAAGCTAGGCCCTCTCTTCCCCTTCCAGCTGGGTACGTGTTGATTCAATTCTCAGGAAGAAGGTGAATCAGTGTATTTCCAAAAATTTTGTTTTCCTTTGAAACCAAACAGTCGTTGCTGTCTGGACAGTGAGAAGCAAATAGATTTCCGAAAAACGAGAACCGCACTTCCCCTTCGAGAGTCTGCGACTGAAACGACTTGAGAAATCGGACGACTGCGGATCTGTGGTGACTCGTAGAAAACGCTCCCACCAGCGAGGCATGAGAAGTCAATCAGTGGAGCAGAGGTTTCACAACCCAGCTGTCAGAAAGCTGAGCTCGTCCTCTCTCCTTACTCAGCAGAGCAGAAAAAAACACACACTCTTGTCTCCTCATTTCCTCGCTCCCTCCTCCTTCGTCCCTCCGCTCTGTGATGAATGGAAGGTATGAATTCTCTGTGGCCTCCCTGGGTTTCTCTCTGAGGCCCTCGGCAGCTGAACAAACAACACGCTCTCGAACTTAAAGGCGCAATCAGGAATTTATTTGAACTATGTACGTTAGGGGTATATTTGTGTATGGGCCTGAAGAAGGAACATGGAAAAATAGATTTTTGTGGAGCTGTTATAACTTAAACCTTTTTTTTTTTAACACACTCCACAACTGTAAACAAACCTTTTTACGAGCTCGGGGCTAAGCACGCTCATTCATCAAAAGCTCAGGTAATAAATTTTAATGAATAAAAAAACGACCCACGCCCAAATAAATCATTGTGTAAACAAAGGCAGTAATGGGGCAACGTCTCTCGGTGTTGTGTTTAAAACATCTGGACGTATAGAGGTGGTGGTGGTGGTGGTGGTGGTGGTGGTGGTGGTCTCGGGGAGGGAAAGGGAGTGTGGTTGGTCAGGTCTGGAGGGGTGGTCCCGGTCAGGAGTCGGACCCAGCTGTTGAGGCCTATTTATCCATGCCCACAGCCCCAGAGGTTGTGGTGGAGCAGGGGTTGGATGAGTTAGTGTGGCAGAGCATGAAACAGAGCGAGAGAGGGAGAGAAGGAGTCTCTATGACCAGGGTGGGGGGGTGGGTGGGAGAGAAGAGATGGATGGGAGTGATGAGAAACAGATGGAGAGAGCGTTTTTTCTTCTTCTTCTTCTTCTTCTTCTTTCAGAAACGATCTGCCTGTGACGCAGGTTGTGCACTCCAGGTGCATTGTGGGTAGCCTGGAGGAGTGTATGCCCAGCTTCTTGTGGCTGCACATTGATCACAGAGAACTGGGCTGTGGTGATTTAGCTGTCTGAGGCAGTGGAAGAAGAATCCAGTACCAAACCATCATCCTAACTAAGAGTACGGATCTATTATCAGAGCATGCACAGAAAGCATCCAGAGTAAAATACATTGTTTTGCAGAAATCATATGTATGGTATTATTAGATTCAGTTAATTCTGATATGTCAATGTAGCGATACCAAGGTAGGTTCAGTTTAGTTTAGTCCAGATCTTGGTTTGAAGGGTCAGGCCCCCTCCAAAGGGTCACAAGTTAAATTTAGAGGCTCGTGAGATGATTAATGGGAGAAGGCAGAAGAAAAAACAAGGTTCTGCCTCACAAAATTTTATTTTACATTCCTGTTTTTGAGAAAGACTGGGAGATATTAATCCTTTGGGACCCACAGACATTTATTCAAACGACATATTCAATAGTCAAGGAGTTTTAGTCTTGAGAAACAAGTGGTATAATCTTTAAACAAAGTCTTTTCCAAGCTTCTCATGTGTTTTTAATGTCTGTACACTGCTTAATAAAGCAGTGAGGTAACAAAACTGCATTCATATTAATATGAGTGTTTTAGCTCTGAATCAGTTTAGTCCCTGTCTACACTAGCGCACCTGAAAAAGCATATCGCATGACTATTCACGCACATGTGCATGTGCAGGCTGGTGTAAACAGGAAGTAGATTGTTTACTCTGCAATTGGTTGCTCATGGAAAATACTACGAAGGAGAAACAGGCATTTGATAACAAACCAAAGTATCGGTCACATGATGGCATTACACAGAAGTGATGACAGTTCATCCTGAAGGGGACACGGATGTGAGAATCAAATATCATGCTAATCCATCAAGTAGTTAGCCAGAAATTTCACATTTCAGCACCATCCGTAAAGCTGTGTAGAAGAAGAAGAAGAAGAAGAAGTAAAGTTTAAAGTACTATTGAATAGAAATATTAAAAAAAGGAAAGTACAAGTTCCTTAAAGATCGTGCTGAAGTTTAATACCGGAGTGACTGTGCTTAGTTTCCACTGCTGTCAGGCAGAAAGGTGAGGCTGGTGCTGCTCAGTGAGATGATGCGTAACACACAGTGGAGCGCTGGAGGCTTGACAGCTCTTTAACGATCTGCAGGCCGTGTAATTCGACTGGTCTTCACTCCCCTCCACCCACCATCCATCCACCCACCTCTCTGTGCACTGCAGCAGCCAGAACATTCCTCACACATCTGGCCCCGGAGTCTTTCCCAAACGCTCCCTCTCCCACCACTCTGTGCCGTAATTACCCACAAGCCCTGTGTTCTCCTTTTCTCTTTTCTTTTTATGATCCTCAGCCCCCTCCTCGCCTCAAATCATAAAAGCATGGAGCACACAAACGTCATTTATAGTCGTGATTTAGAAGGAAACAGGCATTCTGGTGTCTATAGAGATGTGCCATCCAGAAATGTGCTTTTTCCTCAGCAGAGCAGGCATTGCCAGAACTTATAAAAGACAAACATAATGAATCAGTTATCCAGTTTCAGCTGTAATTTCTCCTTTAGATAGTTGTTTGCCCCCTGAGATCTCTGTGCTGGTTTGAAGCTGCCGAGCAGGGAGTGGGAGTGGGAACGAGCAATTTCTGATGATATAAATGTCTTATGGGACCGTGTCTGTGATTTCCAGAGCTGGGAAGTAACTAACTACATTTACTCAAGTACTGGACTTCTGTGCACTTGA
Source organism: Limanda limanda (assembly GCF_963576545.1). Lineage (NCBI taxonomy): Eukaryota > Metazoa > Chordata > Actinopteri > Pleuronectiformes > Pleuronectidae > Limanda > Limanda limanda. Next base: position 21,662,360 of record NC_083647.1, on the reverse strand, counting down.
GTTTTACAAGTGCTTCAGTAGAGTACTTCCATTTCATCATACTTTATATGTCTACTACACAATCTTAGTTACAGGTAGTTTACAAATGTAGGTCAATGTACAATGTTATAAATGAAACCAGCACTAAAAAAGTGTTCATACTTGTCATGTTTCAGATGTTTGTTGATGCTCCCTTCTTAACTCTTATAAGGTTTTCATTTAAATAACAGTTTGAAGGCTCAACAGTTTTTAAATCATCCAATATTTTCTGACAAAAACAGATATTTGAAAAATTCTATTGCACAAGTTTAGTTGATCTTCCTTTCTTATTCCATTAATCATTTTACAAAACTTTAGATTCATCAGGCCTGACCCTTACGTTCTGCTCCACTTGACTACCCCACCAAATGGTATATTAAAAAGTTAAACTTTAACCAGTTTCCACAGTAAATGGTAGTTTGACACACATGCATCAGAATAAATAATCTGTTAAAGATGAGTTTAGAGGAAAATAAGAATAATAGAGTTTGGTTTAGTGACGACAGCATTATTAAACTTATTTTCTACTGTTGTCAATACATTGGAACAGACGAAACTGTGGTTACACATTTCCTGGACAAGGTCACAAAAATCACTGGTTCCCATAGACAGTTAGTGTGTGGCCCCACTGCAATACAAAACATGATGAGCTTACAATGATATATATCTTTATTGCTACTTTGGATCTTCATACTTCTTCCATGCTCTCTGTGTGTGTGACAGGGAGCAGCGTCTGGGTCAGGGGTTCACGGAACGTGGGGTCGGTCCACGCTCTGGATGCGGCGAGCCACATGTCTCAGCGTCCACAGGAAGTCAGGGCGCATGCAAGAGGGCGCGAATACAGGAAGGCGCTTTGTTGTGGCTCCCTGCCAGGAAAGAACTATTGTTAAAAGTACCCGTCAGTGTTTTTTATCTGAAGGCACTGTTTACTCCTGCTTTGTCTGTAATCTCAGGCCCCTCGCTCCGGCACCTCCCACTGCTGGCACTCCGCCACACATTTGTCTTGCAGCTCTTGTGTTGTTCAGATAGTGGCTTACTTTCACACTGTGGGAACAATTGTTGCGACACTTGAGTGCCTGCTATCTGAATTGGATTAAAGGTTTGTTTGGAGCTGGAAAACACCCACTAGAAGTGATGGTGGGAATCCAAGAGTAAGAGCAGCCTGTGACAATAACACACAATACCTGTGCATTTAAAGGTGGAAGCAGCAGGCTGGAAAATAAAGGGAAGAAAGGAAAGTAAAACTTCTTTCAAGGATGAGATTTCAAATCCCTCTCAAAGCACCTTGAGTCTTCCTTACTCCCTCTTTTTGTTCCGTCAAAATCAAATCGAAGCACAAGGAAAGAAATCAGACACTTTTCATTGGCCTTTACCAAGAAACACAACAACGTCTTCGCTCGAAAAACAAAAGCTCCTCCGCAAACTGGTGCGAAACAGATTTATGACCGCTAACTGAATGTCTGGTTCAACACCTACATGGGTCATTTGCTTCACTTGAGGAACATATTGTTGTTCCATGTGGCTCCTGTTAGTTTGATCTTTGGGTTGTAACTCCAGCAGACCTCACAGTTTGGTGTTGGTGTGACCCACTGGAACGAGCTAGTCAGTAAATGTCTGTGACTTTAAATACTCTGAATCATCCACTTCATATTAAAAGGGCAAACCTTTACCAAAGAAGTATGATATTAGATAAAACTGTGCCTTCCTACAGAACATTTCTTTCTCATTTCTGTCATTTTATTGTTTGAAATGCGAAAAAAGGTGTGTGAGGTTATTTCCAAAGAACTTTCTGTGCTAGATGATGTCCTCTCCTATCCCCTTCTTCTACTACATCTAATTTGTAATGATTGGGAGATTTTATCATAGTTAGTTTCTGACTGAGTGATACTTCTGTCTTTTCCAGACAATAAACAATCAATAACTTGATAAAAACTGTAGTTTGCACACAGTTTTACACAAACCGTGCTATTATACCAAGTAGTTCATTCTCAAGAGAACATGAGCAGCAAATAGCCTGTTATATCTTGAGATCACTTTTTCATCATGTTCTTCTGTTATGTGTAAGTTATACCATTTGATATATTTTCTCTGTTTCCAATTTAGCGATATCTCAGTGTTTTTTCGTTTTTCGTTTTCTCGGCTAAACAAACAAAATGATTATGGCATCCGTCTGCCTGAGAGAATCTATGCCACTGTAGAAAATAAAGCTCATTTTCTGCGAGTCGTGTGTTTCCCCCCCGAGATCCCTGACATTCCTTCTCTTTACTATCTGACTGTACGCTCAGCCCTGCTCTCCCTTTTCAAATCCCCTCGGTCTGCCTTCAATAGAAATGGAAATTTGAGGCCCTGCCCTCCCGCGGCTCTCCGTCTCCTTGCTCCACTCCCCCAGAATGAGCCAGGATGTTTTGAGAAGTGGGATATTGCTCCTAATGGATTCCAAACACCACAAAAGTTTATTAGGAAGCAGGGCATTGTAAAAGTAGGAGGTGGGGGTAGAGAGTAAGTGGGAGGAGGGAGGTGGCAGGGGGAGTGGGGGACACGTGGGAGTGAGGACAGTTTTGTTTCGTCTTCTGCAGATTATTTATTTTTAATCCTCTGCTGGAGGAAATCAACAATAACTCGCTTCATCTTTTTATTATCGCAGAGGATTTATGTTGAGAACCACCAGGCGCTATTTAAACTTTCCAAATCTCTTTATTCTTTTGCTTTTAACCTTCTCCCGCACAGTTTCATTGGTGTGGTAGATACATAATCAAATGACGATGAAGATTCGCCAACAGAGTGGAGAAATGTTATGACACAGTTATAGTACCGCTGCTAATAATATAACAAAGAAAAATGGGGAAATATTAAATTCCGAGAATTGTCTAAATAAATCTGTGTTTCAATATTTCCCACCAAATTATCTGCAGATTCATGAGCTCTGAAGCAGAACCAATCTACAGAGAGTCTGTCCATGATACCATTGCACTGAAATCGGCTGCAATTCACCTAGAGGGCAGTCATGAGGTAGTCCTCGATGATTTGGAGTGAATAGAGCTTAACGAGTCTTTTGAAGGATGCAAACCTTGGATTGGAACGCAGCTATGGTCTTTTCTGTGGCACAAGTTAAAGACTTACGTATAAATCTGGGCAGTTTTTCCCTCCACAGGCTCCTTGAAGACAAATGCAGCCTGTAACAAAGGGCTGAAAGAGGATACTCCTTCAGGGTCAAAAGGTTTGTTCATAAAGCTCTTATGACCAAACCCACCAAACCATTTTCCTGATAAATATGGACCAAATGGGATCTTCAGCACACTTCATGCACACGTGCCTGCCATGACCTTAGGTGACTCTCGGGGTAATAATACTCAGTCATCAAAAATGGACATTAGAAAACAGAATAAGACTCGTGTGAAAGTAAAAGACAAGGAGAAGATGAAGGAATAGTTTGACACAATCAGGAAATTGAGTAATTTCGTAAACTTTGATCAGAAGATTGATACCACTCTCATATCTGTCTGTAAATATGAGGCTACAGCCTGGACATTGTTAGCTTAGCTTAACCTTAAGACTGAAACCAGTTGACTTGGCTTTGTCTAAAGGCTTTTGCTCTGATTAAACAAGCAAGATGTGTTGTGTTCATTATTGAGATTTGGAGGATTCAATCAACTCACTACTCCCGACCAAGAAACAGTTCCAGGTTATCCACCGCATGAGCGCTATTGGTCTTCTCGTCTGACTCTCAGCACGAAAAACAAATGCCCCAAATGTCAAACAATTCCTTTCACAGGATGATTTATGCCTCTTCTATCCATCTTGGAGATAGCCAGTATGTAAACAAACTTGCATCTTGTGGAGCATTCGTGCACATGAGCCTCTGTGCCTCCACGCAGCTGTGCATGTAGACGTCCAGTGCAAGCGAACGGAAAATGTCGAATTAGATTGAATGCCTTTGCAGTGTGTTGGCTTGTGTGCTGAAGCCATTTTCCTTGATGTGTGTGTGCATGCGTATGTGTGTGTGCATGCATGTGTGTGTGTGTGCGTGTGTGCGTGCATTCATGGTCTCCACTTGGCCGGGTCCATCCTTGCGTCAGAGGCCCTAATCTGCTCCTCTGCTCACAAAGCCTCCCTTTGATGTGCTTGTGCTGCTGCTTCCTGCCATGTTCAAATAACGCCTCACAATCAAATTGAGTCTGCCTCCACTGAATGCATTAGTGTTTAATAGCGTTATTGATCAGGCTGGAATACTTCTACAAGTCCCTCTCTCAGTTCCTTCCACGCCTCGGGGCTAAACCCCCGCCTCGGCCTCGCCAGCGCTGCTTCAGAAGTGAAGCAGTGAGTTGAGGAGTCCTGGAAAGACCAAATACCCTCCAATGACTTTGCCTCTCAATGGGTGATATGGGCTTCTTTAGAGACGAGGTGGGATTGCATTTGTGATTTCCTGCTTGATCCTTTAATCCTTTAGACCCTTTTCTTATAGAACAAAACATACTTGCACTCCTCAAATCCTTACTTTGCCCTGCGAGCAGTGACAAAGAGCACTTGATGATTTGCAGAAGGTATCCGGAGTTAACGGAATAATTTGGCACATTTTGGGAGCTATGCTTATTTGCTGTCTTGTTGAGAGTTAGATGAAACATTAATACCACTCTCATGTGTGTGTGGTAAAAATTAACCGGGTGACAGATAAAGGTTAGCTTAGCTTAGCATTCAGACATGGGGAAACATGGGGACGGAGCTATTTTGGCACAGGGTAGAAGTATTACAAAACAAAAAATAGTCTAGCTGCATTTGTCTGTTTTATTCCCAGAAAAACCTGACATGTAAAAATGGAGAAACTATAATTCGTGGAGTTTTCATAAGTTGCCCAACAGTTCTCTTTATTGAGAGAAGCTGCTCCTCAATTTACGCTGACTGAGGTGATTAGGAGCTCTACATGAATAAAGTTTCAATATCATAACTGATCTCCGAATGGTGGACAGGTTTACTTGAGGTGCACACGTGTCTAGCTAGCTGTGACTATCAAAGATCATCCACCATGTGCATCATCAAACATCTGAAAAATGCTTTCCCAGCCGTTGTCAATAGGAAACACCCACGCCCAATAAGATAATACAAATGATAACAGCTGACAGACAACCTTTCTTCCAGTAAACTTCTATCTGATGTCTACTTTTAGCTTTAACTGGTTCCCATGCTTTTCCAGAAGGTACTCCACTGTTGGAAAATACAGTTTTCAGCCAATTGTAGGACCCGACCCTGGATCATTAATAATAATAATAATAATAATAATCCTACATCTGTTTTTGAGAAAACGACTTTTAGAATGGGAATAACATTGACTCTACTCTAGTCCAAGCAGAAGAGAGTTCTCATCACTAAAGCTTTGACTCTTGTGTGAAACATGAAATACAGTAATACTTAAAAACCAACATCAGCATACCTTGTCTATCAGTCACACACTAGCACCTGTCAGCCTCTTGAGACGGACGGATTAATTTCTCGAACAACATTTTTTTCTTAGCTCATCATCTGTCGCAGCTGTATTCTTTGGCTGCTTGACAGATTTTCTCTCCGGGTCATTTGTGCAGTAAAAATCTCAAGAGACACAATGAACTGGTTTTCAGTTGCCATGAATTCATTTGGTGTGTAGCAGCAAAACACGTTACACAAGTGTTCAGAAACTCCTGTGGGTTGAACTGGGCTAACACAACACTCTAACTGTTGACTGCCTCTGAAAGGCTGGAAACAATCACTAACCTAGAAACATCAAGGCCACAAACAGCCGTTTATTCAACTCTCTTTGTGGAAGACTGAACTAGTGTTCGTCAAAGTCCTCAAAGTCACGACTGTCAGGAGAGGCCAACATAAAGACTGGAAACAGAAGGAACAGTTTGGCTCTTTCCATGTTTTTTTTGAATAGATGAAACAACCAAGATATAACATGTTACTTAATGAGGGTTTTTATGCTCGGCTAAGCTAATAGCTAACTGTAGCCTCACATTTAACAAACATAAATTGGACTGTTGGTTGACTTCTCATCCAAAAGCTGCTTTCAGACATTGACATTTTTCCAGAGGGGCTGTACACACATACAAATCCATACAAAACCTAAAAGTTCTTATTGTTCTGAAGGCTTATGACCCTGACCATCTCCTGCTGCGTTCTCCATATGTGAAAAACATACTTCGCAAAATGTCCGGATCCAATTTTATGGACATTTTGAGGTCAAGCATGAAAATGGTTGACCTCTCTGCAGGAGAGCAGAGGATCCCAGGAAACTCAAAACTGTGACACGAACCCCAAACTGTACGCATACAGTGAACGTTTGGTTCAAACACAATAATCAACACACAATTCTCTTTGCCGCTTAGTGGGAACAGAAGAGTGCAGTGGAAAGGTAAAAGGTGGGAGTGGGGGGGGTCAGCTGAAGAATCATCTAAGACATGCTCGGCCCCGACCTCCCTCAGCAGGCCAAGTTAGCCGTTAAATCCTCCTTTCTTCTTACTGGTGACCCGTAAGTGATGTGAGGGAGGGGTCAACGGGTCAGCGCGGCGGGGGGGCAGGGGGTAGATGATGAGGATGATGATGATAATGATGATGAAGGTGGTCGCAGAGGGGTACAGATGGGGTGAAGCCAGGCGAGGAGCAGCATTGGTCTTTCCACTCGTGTAATCCGCCCAATTTGGATTATTAAACCTAAATCTGTGTTCCGGATTAATCAGAGCCCACATTGCTTGCAAATGACTCCCAGATGTGTGGTGGACGTGAGAGTGAGAACATCACTCTGCTCATGGATGCACTCACACACTGTTGCGCAGCCTGACAACTCTGAAGTAGGTAGTTATGAATAAAGATGTATTTTTTGCCACTTGGGAGCTGCACAACAAGCTGTGGAAAAACACAGTGCTTCTATGAATACACATTTCAAACTTTCATTTTAAAGCATACATTACAAACTATAAATTCTATATGCAAGTTCCCTTATGATATCGGCAAATACAGTTTCTGCTGGCACCCACATTCATTGCAATCACCGAATTGCAATGACTGCTCCATAACCGTACTCACAAGCTCCAACGGAAACATATTATTACCTCATTACTTCAGAGAAACAATAAATATGCGGCTTGTGTGGTAAATTGTGGGCGGAGTGAATTGCGGTTCATGCTGAGCCTTGTCTTGATCTGAGCACCGAATCCGCCCTTTGACTTCCTGCCCCTGCCTGGACTCGTATGATTCTGGGGATCGGCAAACCTCAGCCAATAGAATCCATGCCAGGGTACAATGTGTCACACCCATACCATCCTCCTGTATTTATTGAGTTGAGTATCTATTCTTAGAACTTAGTACTTCGCACCTGAGCGCACTTCAGGGTGCTCTCGTTGTTTAAATGTTGTTTATGTTTTGCGTAAAAACTCGTATTTTCCCCGTCTGGGTCACACAAGGATAGCAAGAAAAGACCCATTATTAATTTCACTCAGCTTTTCTCCTAAATTAATTCCATGTGGCTCTTTTGTATTTTTGGAAGGCCACAATTTGTGTTTTGGGCTTTTACTTGAGGGGGAGTAGTAAACAAAGGCTTTGAGTCTTATGTTACAAAGGCTTTTAGTTTATCCGATTGTTTGCGAACCTCAATTTCATATGTAATTAACGCTGTGATCAGAATTGTTGTGGTAAAGACAAAAAGAAGCCAATTGTTGAATCGTGAGGGTAGAACCATGAAGATATTAAACTGCGACAATGCGACCGGCTTTATTGAAGACACCAAACTTTGATGTAACTTTTGCTCAACGTCATGCTTTTCTGCTAAACAGCTCCGGTGGAAACATTCAAAGATTGATATTTCCAATGAATAAACGAAATGGAAAAAACCCACTAGCCAAGCACATTTTTCCTGCTAATGAAAACCGGGACTAACAGGCATGAAATCAGTGCCAAATTAGATCTGCACCTACATTAATTTGCGTTGAAAGCTTTGCCTGAACTCGTTCCTGAAGCGAAGTTGAAATGATGCCAAGCAACACACATTCCAGTGTCAGCAGCATGAGCAATGGCTGATACTTGAATATGGTGTAAAGACAGAAAAGACAAGACAAAGAGACAACCGGGGAGAGAAGAAGTGACCGAGGGGGACAGAGACGTCTTGTACACAGCAGGGTGTTTCATATTTTTCGGGGCCCTGGTGAATGTAGCCCAGTGTCTTGAGTGCTAACGCAGCACGGCCGGGGTCAACACTTCACCGCTGTGACCGAGGGAGCGTGAAATCTGGACGAGTGCAACCGCATCTCTCAAATCCGGCCATTGTCCCAACAGAGAGGTGGTTGTGGGGGAGTTTGAATGTGTGTGGGTTGTGTTTCCCAGATTTCTCAAACGAGGGCACAGGAGATTGAAAATTATGTAAAAGTAATACTCGCTCTCTCTGGCCTGACTACAAGTAAGTTAATTAACTGTCATCAGGGTGGAACCTTGCCTTTGGTTTCACTACACACCATTTTATAGGAATGCCAAACTTTGGGTTGTCGCTTGAGTTTAAGTTTTTTGACCATATTTTTGTAGAGACCTTTTGTTGATCAGCTCCAAAAGTTAATCATCTGGGGATATCCACCCAAATAATATTCCCGTGCATGTGTGGTGAAAATCCATACATGCATTGTTGGGTTAATGCCTACACACACACACACACACACACACACACACACACACACACACACACACACACACACACACACAGAATAACCAATACTCTGCGTCTTGCCAATCTGATGTGCAAGGTGTCAAAAGAGATTGCAGGATAAAGTGTATGATACAATGTCAATTCTGATTCTCTCTGTAATTCAATGCACTTTCATCTGGTAACAAACTGCATTGACTTGTTGAACAGCTGCATACACCTCACATACACTGTTAAATTCTATGTAACTTGTCCATAGTAGTTTGACCATGAGCGTTAATTGGGTTATAAACCAATGTGCAGTGACATCTCTACCATTAACTAGCCTTGCTGGTTTCAGTGCTTATCTCCAGGAGCACCTGAAACTTGACGCAGCATTTTGTGCGTTTGTTGTCAATGTGATGCAACCTGACAATCGTCCAAAATGTCAATAACACACCGCGCCCATTGTCTACCACGGTTCTTGGCTCTCGACTCGCTCTGGGCGTTGTTTTTGATTGACATCGTGTGAGGAAGTATCAAAAATCGCTTTTCAGTAAACGGTAAATGTCAGTTGGTTGTTGTGATTGATTGAATCTGGCTTCAAATCAAATCGCAGGCTCTGACAATGGGAGCTAGACGCACCTGGAACTACAGTCATGAGATAATCATGAGAAACAAACATTGACTGAAGCAGCCTCGATCTGTTTATTATTATTAGTCAGTTAATTTTGATTGTCAAATTATTACTTACCTGCCAAAATACCATATTCTATCTGAACCAAAACAACATGAAAGCTAATTTTTAATTTTTGTATTCACCTTGCCTCAGTTGCTGTGTCCCAACTCTCGTGCTGCATCCTGTGGAGGACACGGCCTTCGTAGACCACAGAGGCCAAAACCTAAATGAGACCTGATTTCCTAATTGCGTTATCAGCTTTTCCCACTCTTACTGTTGCATCATTACTTTTACTTCAACATTGTAAAATGTTTTTTTAAAGTCTATTGGATGATTTCAGCAGGAAGGAACCAGAACGGTTTAATTTAACATGTTGATATGAAACCTGCAGCTCGGCTAATTTATGAGCTTTTGTCTCACAGGAAACAGTGATGTTGTGGTTTCGACTGAAGTGTCTTTCTCTTAGAAGTCACCCTTTCTCTTCTCTCCCTCTGTGTTTGTCTTCCTATCTGTATTTCATCTCTCAAACTCTCTTCTCTGTCATTTGTCTTGTCCCGCGTGTCTCTTCTCCGCCCACATCGTCACGGCTGCTCTGGTCCATCTTTAAGTCTTCCACGGAAAATTTTGTGAAGGTCCGGCTCCTCAGAGGTGTGTGTAGGAACCTGAATGTGTTTTCTCACCCACCTCTGCCCTTCATGACGCACACCGTTTGTGGTTTGACCTTCTTAGGTGTGCTGACACCAGAACCTCCTGATGTGTGGGAGGCAAATTGCAACCGAGCAAAGGTCCTCAAACAAAGTGTTTTTGCAATCTTATATACCATAAAATGTAACTAATGATGATAAATGGCTAAACTAGTAAATAATTGAATCACCAGGGAGTTCTTTATAAGAATAAGAACTCAAACTGTTGGAGCTGTGGTTGAAATTATAAGTTTTACACAAAAAATGCCCTTTAGGCCCCTGTGACTTGCTTCTAGGCTACTGTAGGTGGATCTGTGGCCTATAGATTCTTCTCAAGGTTTGTTGACCCAGAAAGAATTGGGCAGATTTTGATCAGAAAACCACTAACCGTGCAACCAACCCAGTAGAAAATGTTGGCACTGCACTACCGTCAGTGGAACAAAATGTCGACCCACACCCACAGAAACCACTGCATCATAAAGAGCAAAACAAATAAAAGCCCATACTCGCCAGAACTACTTAAATAAATGCAGCGTGTATTTGCCAGTACACAAGCAAACATATAATTTCATAGCAATATTTTTTCCTTTTCATCCCAAAACTCCTTGATTAGGCTGAGGCCCGTGTTGTTTGATATATAAAGTTATTTAATATTCCTCTGTAAAAAGGACTGTGTGTTTTTATAGTTGCTGTAGACGGATGAACTTGACCTTAGACTTAACCTCGAGTGTGAAAGCACAAAAGGGAACACCCACTGTCAACTCCAAAAAGGGGATCTTTTCTACAGGGGTTGATGAACGATGTTATCACCATCACTTCACACTGCTGTGGTGTCATTCATTTGTAAGTTTGGTGTGGTTGTTGTTCTTGTTTTTGCAGCCGACCCACACAGGACAGACGTGAGGAGGGTGTCAGAGGAGGCCATGGGGTCACGTGGTCTGGACGTGGGGTTACAGTTGAAGAGTAATGCGAGTGGATGACAATGGTCCTGCTGTGTGAGCGGAGGAGAAAGGTGTGGGTGGGATGGGAGGGTGGTTGGTGGTTGGCGGAGAGACTTGGGAGGATGAGGAAAGTGGGGGGGGGGGGCAGGCAGGGTCAGGAGGAGGCTATGGAAATGCAGATTTGCCCCTTTGAATTCTATTGCCAGGCTCCGCTTTGATGTAAAGTGAGAAGAAAAAAAAGAGAGGGATTTTCATACGGACTAACTTTCACCACGCCTCCCCCTCCTCTCCCCTCCTGCGTCCTCCCGCCTTTAGTCCCCCACTGCTTCTCTCTTCTCTCTTCTCTCAGACCCTCACTCTGTCTCTCTTCAACTGACAAAACAGACCCTCAGGCCGCCGCCTCCAAACCCATCCAGCTCTTTTTGCTCTTCGCTCTTTCTGCACTCGTCCTGTTTTCTCTATCATCCCCCTCTCTATCTCAGGGATGGTTAATCTGTTTTTTGGGAGCCATGCATCCTTTTGGCGCCAAAAACTAACTATTATTCACATTTATTAGGTAAACTGAAGGTTTTCCGTTGGCTTCACTTAGCAAAAAAAGAAATACTATTACCCCGTTTGGACAAAAATACTTAGAAGTGCCCCCCTGAGCTCTCACATGTATGTATATGTTCAAGGCCTCAACGAAAACGCTTGAATTTGAATGGAATGACGTATTTCGATTTAGTTTGAGTTTCTTTGCTTGAGCTTTGCGCATTAACATTTTGGAAAAGCTCAACTTTTCAAGCAGAAGCGCAGACACCAGCCAATCCTGTTGAATCAAATATTATGCTGAGTTTCAAGGTTTAGCTGATAACAAAACACTGAATCCTGGATCATCATTTTATGAGAAATACTCTGTCAATGTAAGCGTTATGGTTAGCAAGTAGTACGTAACCTTCTGTGGCAATTCCTCAGCTTCCTCCTCAGAGCGCTCTCATTCAAATACATGAAGGGACTGTGTATTTTGAATGGTGCTTCAGTTGGTCTGAAGGTGGCCTTAAGGTGGAGGGAAATCAGTTAACTCTATTCACATCACATTTCCTATTAATGTTCAATGTTTATTTTAACCTTGACCACAGTCTCTCCCTAACCTTAAACCAACAGTATAAACTTCAAGGTTCCCTGAGGAGTTTAAAAGCTTGTGAAGTGCTATGGAGTGAGTCCTACCGTGTTGTCAGTGTTCCTCTAATCAACAGGTGGCAGTAAAGTGCTGAAATATGATGAAAGACACAGAAGAAGACTGAAAGTTAGAAAAACATAATTCAAGATTAGAGTTTGCAAATGTTTTATGAGGAAGGATATGCACCAGATTACGAAGAACAGGAAAAATAATAAAAGTTGGTTAGCCCCTGTGCTAACGTTGAAGTCGCGCCAGGTAAACACCAATAATTAGCTACTTTAGTGATGTATTTGTAGCATTTTTGTTACCGTGTGAAATCAGATATTAAGAAACTCCTTTTAAGGGAGGTGTAGACAGATGAACTTGACCTTAGACTTAACCTAGAGGGTGAAAGCACATAAGGGAACACATACTGAGGAAGGGGAACTTTTCTACGGGGGTTGATGAACGGTGTTATCACCATCACTTCACACTGCTGTGGTGCAATTCATTTATACTTTGGTGTGGTTGTTTTCTTGCTTTGCAGCCAGTCTACACAGGAACGACTTGAGGAGGGTGTCAGAGGAGGTGATGGGGACATGTGGTGCATTTGGTGCAATAAAATGTTTTTACTTAGTTATAAGAAAACACCATATATCGGTTTGGAGGGTATTGAGAAATGTATTCTTGCTAATAGGAGCCAACACATCAGAAAACACTCACCCAGGTTGTTTTGTATGTTAAGTTGGGGAACTTACTTGTGTTCCATGAAACTTCAGCACAAAGATGCAACCAGAAACCTCGAAATCTACAAGTGAACAACCAGAATCTGGACAAATCCGAGTCACTGGATCCAGATGTTTTTATAGAAAATCAGATGCATCAGCAGTCTGGTGATCAGACAGTAGCTCAGTGGGGGTTGGCTTTGCAAAAACTGATTCATTTTCAAACGTGTGGGTGCACATTTGTGTGTCTCAAAGTACACAAGCTGCAGTGCCTCACTACACACACAAGCATGTGCTTCTTCATGCACCGAAGACCTGTTGATTGAGCTCTTAATCTCTGCTGAGTACAAAACCTTGTGTTGTTTTGGATGGACAATATACTGTAACACCCCTCTCCCTCACTGCCAATTGCAAACGCTTTCCCCTTCTCACTCGTCTCACCCTTAAGCCTTTCCTTTTCACCACAAACCTGCATTTCTGATTAGGGAAGAGAAAAGGACACACACAGGCTCACACACACAAGAAAACCCCCGAAGGAGTTTTGAGGTGGTCTGGAAAATGCAGAGTGGGCATATTGAAATACAGATAAAAGAGAAAAAAGATGGTGAATAGTGAGCCATGAAGAAACGGCTCGCTAATTAAATCTTTATTCCGTCTTTCTGAGGAGAAGCTAATCTGGTGGGAGGGAGCTGTCCTGAGTTTTGGGAAAAACTTTTCTTTTATTGTTTCATGCACATTACTTCTCAGCCCACCCCTGGTTCTCTTTACTCTAAGTGAAATATATTTCTTTCCCGCCTCTGCGTTTGATGGAAGATTGAGAGCGAGCCGGACAAAGCTGAGCCTCATTACTGGAACTGGGTCTGAGCAGAGATGTCGCGAGAGAAAGGGAAAAGGAAAAGAATAAATCGCACAGCAAGGAGGAGGATTTAGGGCGGAGAGAGAGAAATGCGAGGAGTTTTTATCTTACATTTGAATGTATGAATGCAGTGGGTGGTAGGTGTGGGGGAGTAGGGTGATGGGTGGAATAACAAAAAAAAAAGAAGGAGAGGAAGTGTGCTGTAAAAGAAGCTGTTAGTGGCCAGTCTCATGTAAGGAGGACACACTGAGACCTAAACTTTTGTCTTCATCCCCGAGGAGACGGAGGAGGAGGAGGAGGAGGAGGAGGAGGAGGAGGAGGAGGAGGAGGAGGAGGAGGAGGAGGAGGAGGAGGAGGAGGAGGGGAGCTGATGATCTGCAATCAGATGTTTCCTCCTGATAACAAGCAGCTGTGACAATCACTTCCAGACATTCGCTGTTTTCTTTTGCAGCAGCAGCGAGGCCAGAGGTTGACGTCCACACGCCCTGACCTCCATCTCCTCCTCCTCTTCTTCCCCCACTCGGGTTCAACCTCTCCACCAGGCCCTTCTGAATCTGCATCAGCCAAGTCAGCAGACTGTGAGGCCCAAATGTTACGTGCTAAATTAGATAATGGAGGCGGTACAATGGTGATGTAATGGTGCTCTGGTTGACAAACAATGTTGTGGCGTCGACACAGAACGGCGTGTTTCACATCACACCTCTAATTCCAGAATGCTTCCGTGCTGTCTATCACACTCGGGGGCAGCAATATACCGGCTGGTCTGGTTCAGTGTAAACAATCACAGGCAGCATGACAAAGGGTCTGTATACATGGGTTTGAGCCTCTAGCAGGTGAATGTGTGCATTACTGGTGGAGACCAAAAAAGAGGTAAAAAAAGAGGGATTATTGGACATAGGTTGCATCCATACTATACTACAAACAACTTTTTCATTTTTGAGCGATGGAAACATAAACAATCTCTGTCCGGATGAGGGACAATTCAGATCACATGACCATTCACATACAGTGGACATGAGTGTGTTGGTGTAAACAGGAAGCAAATTATTTACATTACATTTCATTTAGCTGACGCTTTTATCCAATCCAGCGACTTACAATAAGTGCATTCAACCCCGAGGGTACAAACCAAGAACAACAAGAATCAAGAAAGTAGAATTTCTTCAAAAATAAAGCAAAACTTCTAAGTGCTATAAGTAAGTGCCATTTCAGTGCTACTAAATTGTTAGTTTCAAAAATTGTTAGTATTTTTTCTTTTTATTAAAGGTATAGTCTGAAGAGGTGTGTTTTTAGTTTGCGGCGGAAGATGTGTAAACTTTCTGATGTCCGGATGTCGATGGGGAGCTCATTCTACCATTTAGGAGCCAGGAGAGCAAACAGTTGTGATTTTGACTCCACCGTGGGAGAAAATACAACAAATGGGAAACAGAAAATGGTGAAAAATAAAAAAGCAGAGATTTCTTTTCTTGAATCGGTGATGAGGTGGAACTGTTACTGACAGTAAGTGTTACTAGCTGTTTGAATACAGTGCTGGGGAACAAGAACCAATCAGTGAGAGAATGTGGGAGACTGCCTCCCTCCTTTCCAGATGTCTCAATCTCTGCTCATCCAAAGGAGAATTCATTGCTAGCGACGTTTCCAAAGTTGGAAACTGCTGCTCAAGAACTCTAGACTAGTGAGAGTGGCAGGAGTAATTGTAGCAACGGTGATGCATTTTCAAACTAAATCACAGCAGTGCGTATGTAGCCTTGGAATAATGAAGTGAATGGACTTGCATTCGTCATCAATCCCCGCTAAAATGTAAAGTGAAGCTACGTGACTTTCAACAATGTTTGGCCTTTAACTACGTGACTTTGTAATGGTTGCCCCCCCCCCCCCCCCCCCCGGGCAGGTCAGTGAGCACAGAACGAAGTTAACTCACAGAAGGTGCACAGGCTGCACAATTCAAGATGACTCAGTACAACAGAGCTCATTAAAACAGTAAAAGGAACCCGGCGAGAGGGAAACCAGAGACAGGTAGAGAGCATAAGGGAATGCAAGGAGAGGAAAGAGTTAAGTCCATTTCCTGAGTATAAATTAAAAGCGTCTTGTAATCACATTGCAGGAATGCAGTCGGTGTACACTGTTAAACACTCCCTAAGCCCTGGCTCCACTTCACTCTCTCAGCGCTGCACACAAAGGAGCCTTTGTTCTCGCTGCTCTTGAAAAGTAATGCTCAGTCACTCCCTCCTTCCTACCCCCCCTCCCCCCTGCTCTCTCTCTCTCTCGTGCTGTTTCTGTCATTCTCCTTTCCCTCGGTCCTCTCCTCTCGCTATCCGTCTCTTTCATTCACAGACTTGTTTTTTCTTTTTTTTTCTGGCCTTCCATCTCTCCACCCTCCCACTCTATCTGTCTCTATCCCTCTTTCTCCTCGGCCTCGCACACACACAGAGAGAGAGAGAGGTGGACTTCTGGCTGCTGAGCTTGTGTACAGCCAGACGTAACCAGAGAGGCAACTTGCGTGTGTTTTGTGTCCCCCCCCCCATAAACACAAATGCGCAAACTCAATCATAATAATCATCACATCCGCGGTCGAGTCATGGGCTCGGCTTAAACAAATCCACAATGCCCTCAACATTACCAAAAAATGGGATTTCTCAAAGTGCCCTTCCCTCAAGATTTGCTCAGCCCCCACCAACAGATTTTTCTGGTTAACCACACATTTACGGTAAGGAACTTAAATGGGATGGGGGTGGGGGGGTTGTCCTGGAGTCCTCTCAAAGCCCCTCCATCCTGACTGAGAATAATTAGACCTCGGATAGATACACAACACACACACACACACACACACCTTGTGTAAAGGGATTTCTTTGGTATGAAAACCGTTATTTTCGTTTAAAAATCTGTTAATGTGTCTGAGCTGGAACACGTTTCCTTGGAGTTACCGTTGCAGACTCCTCCTTCTCTTTATACCTGGCGGCCTTCACCTGTTGATAGACTTTTCTATTATGTCAACAAAAAAAAGGAAGCAGACAAAGACAGGCATCTGTGCTAAAGCAGCTTTGTAGTGGATTGAATGATCCTTCCCAGGAAAGAGAAAGAACCCCTTCTCAGAAGTAAAGCAAAGCTCACCTACTTAACTGTCTTGGGCCTACAGCTAATGTATTATAACAAAGAGGAGTGAGTCATATATAGTTACTTTATGAGTCAGCCTCAATGAAGATTGGAGATGTTGGTTTTTGCTGTGCAATTAGTCCTTCAATCAAAGTTTCTCAAATTGAGGCAATATTTACCTTTGAAACAGGAGAATCTTGGAGGCTATCATATTACAAATGGTCGAATTCGCTAAAGCCTCCATTCAACAGTGGGTTTCCAATCAAATCTTAGTAAACATAACAATGCACTGAAGGTCTGTCAGCTTCAGGTTTCTCTGTGACATCCTCACGATTCTACTAACACACGTCAACAAACTGTTGGCAGAGTATCTGCAAATTCACCACATCTGACAGTTCCATCAAAACATAATCCAATTTAAACACTTAAACAATCCATTACCAGGGTCGGGTATCACTTGATAACAAACTGCTATAAATATGCTACACAGTGACAGCAGCTAATTGAAGGTATTTACAGTATCTGGTGTGACTACATGGTTGGCGCTAAGATTAAACCCCCTCGAATACTGCATGAACACGTTGGAACAAGGGCTGTTCTTCCTGATCCTACCAGGGATCTGGGATTCTGGGATTACCAGGGATTCTGCATTGAAAGCAGCATTGCACTCCAACAATATTAGCCAAACCATAAACTGTAAATATAGATGGATGACAAGTCTCTACATCCTCCTATTGTACAAAACTCAAGCCTGGGTAGGTGTGCCGCCGTCTAGCGCATTTGACTTCATCTGAAGCCGGTAAGTGTCGTAGTGATTGTGATGTGGAGCTGCGAGTCCATCTTCATGATGTTTCATCCCTGTTTCTGTAGCATCAAATAACTAATTCAAATCAAACTTAGCGGAAAAAACACTTGAATAAACATCAGTGTGATAAGAAACCCCTTCTTACGTTGATGAGGTGCAGTGTATGGCCCATAGTGCAGCCAGCCACCAAGATTCAATCCAGATGATTACCCCCTGGTGGCTAGAGGATCAGGAGAAGACATCGAAATTGTCAGAGAGTTAAAACAAAGGTTTAAGAGAAAACTAGTGAGCAAGAAATAGCAATTGTTCACATGTAGAGGAATAAACACAGCGCATGAGGCAACCAAACCTACTTATTGACCTTTTACGAAAGCTCCATTGATAAGGACAGAACTTAGCAAATAGTGGTTTATTTTATCTTTATGGTTGTAGTTTGCTCTGTTGTTCCTAAAGCTTGGCTGCCACCTCTGTGATTCATGTCTCATTTTAGAGATACACCCACAGAAGAGTGTCACAAACCTGGAATCAGGAGCAGATACCTGTCATTTGACCTTTTCTCTGATTGTCGTTAAATAACTTTCATAATAACAATACTTTTATTTGTAGAGTAACAAAGTGCTTTACAACAAACAACATGAAGCAGAGTAAAAAATAATAATGACAATGATACGGATAATAAAAGTGCAATAAAGGTACTTTATAGAGATGTGTCTTAAGGAGAGAAATACAACAGGTAACCGATTCTGCTCGTCTTATCTCTTACCTCACAGCAGAGGCTCTATCTCCTTTGGTTTTCAGCCTAGATTTGGGAATGGGACCAAAGAAAATCATATCGGATTTGGAGAGGTTCAGTTGCAGAAAGTTGTTTTGCAATCCCGTGTTTTATTTCAACGAGGCCCTTGTGGAGAGTTGCAGTGTGTGATTAGTCATCAGGACTGATGGGAATGTAGAGCTGTGTGTCATCAGCGTAACATAATGTTTGCAGATTATGTTGCCAAGAGGGAGCTTATAGATAGAAAATAGAATGGGACCCAGGATTGAACCCTGCGGGACACCATACTGCACATTTGAGGGAACAAAACAAAGCCAGTCATTGTCACTGAGGTGTGACAGGAACCAGTTTGAGGGCATGTGGGTGATTCCTGCCCACATCTCCAGAACAGATACTGACACACCCAACTACAAGTTGTTTTCATTAAACAGTACAAGTAACAGTGTTGAACTTGATGTACAGTCACTCTCATTAATTATGTAATGTATGGCTGTGTACTGTTAGAAGACCTGAGGGGTGGAACTGCAATCAGTGATGATTCACATGAACTTGGCAGCTGCAATGGGACTTGACACAGTTTTAAACTCTTCCTCTCTATAAGTATATGTATATACATAATGTGTGCGTACGTGTATAATGGGTCAATGAAGTAATCACAGTGGGGGTTTTTTTTGTGAGTCTCAGCATGTCTTGTCGTGCCTTATTGAGGCCCCGCCTCCTTGATGGGACCTGAGGCATGAAATACAATCACTTCCATCAACTCTTATCAAACATGTCCCAGGGTGTCTGCAGTCTGGTGCAATGCTCCCTTGTGCAATCAGCTGTTGACTGACGAGTTCAGGCTGTGGTAGGAAGCTTTACCTCTGACTGTGTTATTGCTTTATTCACCGAGATTTGCATGATTAGCTTCTGAAGATTTTTATATATTGTTGATCTCAAAAGTCGTCATTGCTTCACGCACAAGATCCTCTGTTCAACGTGGCTGAACTTTGGATGTTGATGTTTACTAACCTTGGGTTCTCAGTCCAGAGATCAAACTAAAGACTAAATCAACACCAGGATGCTGAGGTTTTATGAACCAGTTTGTCTCTGGGGTTAAATAATGTTCAAATAATTACTTGACAAAGGAGAAATGCTTTAATAGAATCATAGATGTGTAAATGCTCGTGTTTCTCATCTATATCGATCCTGTGATATGATAGAAACTCCAGAGCGGTTTCCACAGTAAACAGATTTTGTGATGAGTGAAATCAAAGTGTTTACTTGCTCTTGTAAGCAGAGGTTACTCTGTGTTGGAACGCTGAGTCATCCGGTGAAAGCCGTGAGGTGTGTGAAATCCATTCAATCTTTCGAACCAAGTTGTCCCTGATGTGAATCATCTTGACAGCTGCAGTTAAATTGTTAGCACCAAGTAGTCGAGAGCAGATTTGAATAATATGCAAATATCTTACACTGACGCATGTTTTCTTAGAAAGATTTAAACATTTTACTGATCACGTTCAAAGCAAGCCTGGGCCTGATCATAAAGTATTCCAGAGGGTTTAACTCTTTATGAGCTGAGGTCTTAAAGGCGGTTGTGGCTCAGCAGGTAAAGAGGGCTGTCCACTAACCAGAAGGTTGGTAGTTTGATACCTGGCTCCTCCAGTCTGCATTGCATTACTTTAGTAAAGATTCTGAACTGCCTGGCAGCTGTTCTGAATGTATGACTAGTGTGTTATTTTAAAAAAGCACAGCGAGAAGCAATATAAATTCACCACTTTAGGGCCTGTATGTGTAATTTTCCTGTTCAAATATTGTTTTACTTCATTAATACTGAAGCATTTGTGATGCATTGCACATTGTAGTACTTTCATGCTTTAATAGATGTTATATAAAGATTATTTGACAGGATTACTCACGGTGCAGCATGCAGCAACCCGCCTGCCCTTTTCTCGCAAATCTGTTTTACGCTCTGCAAACATACAATGACACACACACACATGCGCACACTCACACACACACACACACACACACACACCCTCAGGAAAGCACACACAGGCAGGCAGGAGTCTCTCCATCCTGATCCCAGAGGCAGGCCTGTAGCAGCCTGTCGGAAACCAAACCACCTGTACACAGGGCAGAAGAAACAGCTCAGGGTGTATGTGCTCTGCAGGCAGGGCCGGGTCCATCGCAGCCTCAGCCAAAGCAGCTCTGGTGTCTGTCATGGCAGCTCCAAAGATCAGAAGAGTGAAAGGAGACACTGATCAGAGGCGAGGAGGAAAAGCCCACGGGCAAGTTCAACCCATAGGTTCACTTCCTCCGTTTCAGACGAGAGATCATTGAAATGGTAGAAAACAAGATGTAAGGGAGATGGTCTGCAGAGTGCTAGTGTCAAGGTTCGAAACACAAGAACACACGTAGCAGCCTTGAATCACTGCCTGTGTGCAAGTTGTGGACATGGTGTTCTTCTGAACTTTCACACAATACACAGACACACACTCCTGTATCTCACAGGGAGGGCGTCAACACCCTGGTTCTCGATCCATCTCGACTCCGGGCTGTTTGCGTCCGCGTGTTTACTCCTCCCACTGCAGGAGAACAGATGTCAAGTTGAATTGCATTTGTTTATCTTTCCCGGCGTCTTCTTTCGACTCTAGTCTCTACTCTCGCTTTGCTTACGTTCTTCTCTGAGCAGACAGGGGGGGGGGGGTAATGGTGAAGAAACGGATGAGAAAAACATCTGGGGCATTAACTGGAGGAGCTGTATTTACTCAGATATGATTAATTTATGAGTTTCCCAGTCCTACTGAGGAGTTTCTTTTTCAAAGGAGACGTTTAATATGTGGGAGTTGAACTGGGTTATGTGCACTGTGATAGTTCAAATGAACTCTCACTTACCAGTTTATTAGGTATGCCTAGCTACAACTAATGCAGTCTGCCCTCATTAAAATAAACAGAATACAAATCAAGAGCATCACACAGAGCAGCCTGAAATGAAGGAAACACCCCGGTGATTTTTCAAGCGGGTTTAACCCATGTTTAGAAACAACTGCTTATACTTTGGTGTAAAAGAGATATAAACAGTTTCTACAACTGAACCTGAACGTTATGATCCTGTATAAACTTCCAACTTGCAATTAAAAGGTTGGAGTCATTCACTTTCCTTGACCCTGGTTGAGATGTGTCACTTGAATTGAGAACTGTCGCAACAGATCCTCACGTGGCTCAGCAGGTAGAGCGGGTTGTTCACTAATTACAGGGTTGGTGGTTCAATATCCAGCTCCTCACGGCCGTGTGTCAAAGTGCCCTTGAGAAAGACACTGAACCTTACATTTCTGCTGAGGCTCAAGTCAAGACTTGCAAAGTTGAGTTAGTGTAGCTGCTGGTTATTGAATCTTCTTATGCAGAAATACAATTTATGTTGATATTTACCAATTTATGACTATATTTATTTATGGCTTGTGATCACAGTATCTATGTGTGTTTCCTTGTTGCTGTTTATAACCGCAGTAACCACATTAGGAGCAGTTCAAATTAAGAGGGACTTTTTGGGGTTCTGACCTTCAAGCTGGAAACCATTAACCATTAACCATTAACCCAACGATTACAACATGAATATATTTCAGATGCAAAAACTCCCCTGATTAACCATTTCAGATGCTATTATAAAGAGATATGCAGGTGGCAGGTTAACCAGTACCTGGCCTTGACACTTCCCACAGATCTCCTTCACTCGTTTCAGGAGAAAAACGTCGGTCATGCTGTCTCATGACGCCACATGTTTCCATAAACCGCTCCAGGCGAATGATGTGACATGTGGTGTGTCTAATCTCAAATCATCTTCCATCATCCAGTTACTCGTCTGATTCCCTTACAGAGTCAGTTATCTTTGTTCTATTTATTCCGTGCCTGTTCAGGCCTGCCCCAGCCCCAGCCCTTCTCCACACCCTGCCTTCCTGAGCCGTCCGGGCCGCACATTACTTCTCACTGATGCATCCACGTAATCAAAAACATCCTCTGAGCCGAGCTTTCAGTCCTTTTAAGCTATTGTAGTGGTTCCTCAGAGCCGGGACTTGTTTTGTGAAGGGATGCAGTGAAACGAAGGGTGACAAATCTTCAGCAGAGCTCTGGCCTGCTTATTACGTTCCCTTTATTGGCCAATCACTGCACGGCCTCTGACCCGGAGTTCACACTCTGAGCCTCTTGGTTGATGGGTTGCTCCTGTTGTGACCACATGTGGATGATGGGCGAGAGGCCCCAGTATTGCTCCTATGAACTCCTTAGCACTGAGTGGAACAATGTGGTTGTTTTTGCATTTCATAATACTGCATGATAATGAGGCTCGCACAGATTATGAGAAGCAGATGAAAAACAGAGAGTTGTCTCTTTGTGGTCGTCCTGTGTTGTTTTCTTGAACTGAGCTTGAGGACTTTTAAACTAGAAACTTCATAGAGGCTCAGGCCAAGGGGCCTCTGGATCACTCCCTCGTGTGATTGGTGCACATCATTTTGGAATGTTTGTTATTCAGCAATTAATGAATATTTATCATGTGTAAAGAATGAACAAACAAACAAAGATGATGACAATGATACAACTTAAAGAAAACTATTCAATGTTCCTGCTCATTTAAGCTAACATCTCCCAATGCTAGCTCTTAACACACAGACATGAAAACACATGCACACACACCTACTCGACATTTTACTAGAGAGCTGAAGGAACAGATCTGGAAAATTTCCCAAACAACTGACTTGGATATTTGCATTTCTCACAACCAGCCCCTCTGAAAGGTTTAAGGAAAATGTCTGGACTCCAGTGCATAGCTCAAGTTTTTCATTGCTCTCAGGGTCTGCAGGTTCCAGTGATGTATTGAGGAGGTTACTCCCACTGCAACTGTAAAGTTACACCAAATGTGAGGACTATGGCGGCGCCTGTGTACCTACACACCCGCTGCATGTCTTTAACCAAGTGTCAACATCTACTTACTATGCACACGTTGAATTGGGCACACATGCGGAATAGGATAAACTCAAGATGTGTTCCAGGAAGTCGGGGTGAAGGGACACAGACCATATAAAAGCTAATACTCCTGTGTACCCCTCTGGACATCATTGACTCTCAGCACGTCTACAGAGCCCCCAGGGTAACGGGTTAAAGGTCATGGGTCGCAGAGGTTATGACTGATCCTCCCCATCTTCCCCTGGAGGGACAGGCTCAACCTGACACTTCTCTATTTATAACTATTTATAACTCCCTTTGCAGGGGTCTTGTGTATTAATGCACCTCTCTGGAACTGGCTGGCTCGTATAAGCTGACTGTGTTTTCTTATGGGGAATGTGGGGCTGCACAATGTGTTTCTGACACCATGTGTGTGTGTGTGTGTGTGTGTGTGTGTGTGTGTGTGTGTGTGTGTGTGTGTTTCCCTAATGACAGATAATAGCAGTTTTGAGTTTGGCAGCGCGTTTGTGAGTGATTACACCTTTGTGTGTTTGTTTAATTGTGTTTGTGTGTGCATGCGTACGTCGGAGAGAGAAAGAGATGGAAAGAGAGAGGTTTGTAGTGTGATAAAGTGACTGTCTAATTGCAGAGAGCCTCGCTGTGTGGCGTGTCAGATTGTTCTTCCCCTGTGGCCTGAGGTCTCCTGCAGTCAGTGTGCGTGGGTGTATGTCTTTGTGTGTGTGTGTGTGTGTGATGAATTTCAACTCCCTCCTTCAAGTCTTGGCAGGCTGCCTGAACACCAGGGACCCAGTCAACCATATTTCATGCTCACTCAAAAAAAAAACACACCATACATTTTTACCTTTATGTGGTTCACCTAACACTGTAGTCTATTACAGCACTTTTGAGTGAGTGTGTTTATTATGTGTGTGTGTGCGCGTGTGTGTGTTGAATGAGAACATTTGAGAGAGATGATGGAGAAAACGGTTGAGTCTCTACGCTCACTGCGCCACAATGGCTCGCATTGTTCTGGTGCTATAATCAGAGCGGACATGGAACTTGGCCTAGAGACCAAGAGGTCTCTGCAGCCCTGGTCACAGCTGCTGGAACTCAGATTCACACCGAATCCTGGACTGGAGAGCCAGCACCGGGGGTGTAGGTGCACAGACACAGACTGGAACTGTTATTCAGGATTTGGGGATTTTTCTTTTTCTGGTTTCAGATGTTTGGTCTACGACCTCGGGCTGAGTTAACCCAAATAACCCAAAAAACAATTCCCTCGCTTACAAGTGAGCTTTGTTTTATTCTCACCACTTTCCAAGAATGTTCTGTCTCCTCCATCCTGATGCAGTTGAGGGTAATAACTCAATGTTTTGGTGCCAATAGCAGTGAACATTAGCATTTAACCAACTGATAGCAACATGTGTTTTCACTCACAGTGTAGTGTCAGGTCTCGCTTTCCCCTGAACAAACTGTCCCTGTTTTTAAAAAGATTAAAGTCAGTGTGACTCTGTGTGTTAATTAGTTAGCTTTAGAGGAGCTGGTAGGCTGTTGGCCCCTGATACCATTGTTTTTGCTAAGCTAATTAAGCTAATTGAGCTAGGCTAATTGAGCCAGGCTTTATACCCATATCTTCTGCAAAGATGGTATCAAGCTTTTAAACTAATGAAAACAGTGCATTTCACAAAACATCAAACTATTCAGGCTTAAATCTGCATCTTTGTGATTCTGCAAAATCCTTTTTCGAGTGCAAGCTGCAACAACTTCCCTTTATCACCGAAAAGTAAACACTGACTGAGTGGAACTGCTTAAAGTTCATGGCGGAAGTGATACTTGAGACAAAAGGTAGTCTCAGGCACAAACTCATATTTTCAGAGCTGCCTCTTTCACCACAGATATTGCTGCTGCTGCTGCTGTCGTTGTTACTCTGAGACTTCCTTTATCACTGCTGTTTCCTGTTTACCTCCTTTAAGTCAAGAATGATTGCAACAAGAACGACTTTGCTTGAGTGATTCATTCCTCTTTTATGGTTAAAGGTAAAACTACCTGGTTAAAATCAAAACCAGCTGGCTGTTGGCCTCCAGCGTTGAGCCGAACAGGACACCTCTGACCTGAAACATAAATACACAAATGATATTAAACCAAAGACTTTTACGCACACATTTGTGCACTGTGATGTGTTCTGCTTCGGGCAGGTGTGAGTTCCTTCTAAGTGCTTTTGCGTGTATAGGCTGGGGCCTGTGATTTTGACCTTGCTTGTACCAGGTTTGAGCAAAGCTCGGCTGATGAAAGATTTAGCTTTCAGCAACAGCACAAAACAGAAAGAAAAAAAACGGTGTCACTCTAACGACACCTCAACACCTCTTGGTCCTGTGTTTTTCTGCCATAATTCAGATTGGGCATTTTTTTTGAACATGTAGCCTGAAGTATAACAAGTCCATTTAGCACGCTGAAGCACTAAAAACAGAGCTGCGACTAATAAGCCGGTGGGAGAGCAAGCAGGGAGCGGGTGGAGAGAGTTTTAAAAGATTAGACCACAGGTTCTCTGAGGAGAGTCGTCTAATAAGAGGCTTATGATGGGCCAGCAGTCTCCCAGGGGTCCGACCACATTAATGATACAGCTTTCTGTCTGTCTGCTTTTCTCTCGCTCCTGTTTCTTCTTCTGAGGCTTTCTTGTGTGCAAGTTGTGAAATGTATTCCTCGGGACTGCGGTGAGGCTTTCTCGGTGAAGTTTGTTTTAGCTGTGTTTTGTTTTGTGTGGTAACAATAAAGGTGTTTTAGAAATAAAAATCAACCCTCTCACCCCCCCCCCCCCTTCTCCTCTCCATCAGCCAGCTGTGAGAAGGAGGCAGAGCGGAGTTAAGGCCCCTGGCTGGTGAGTCAGTGTTTCCACAGAGCTGTTGCTGGCCCTCCTGGTTCGGAGTAGACCTGGCCACGAGCCGCTCATATACACTTGCCGGGCTGAGCCAGCAGAAGAGCCGCTGCACACTGTGTGTTTGTGCGTGCACTGATTAAAGACAGAGTCGGACATTTGGCGAATTTGCTTATTGCGTATTTCGTAAAAAGAGCTTGATGAAAAGATCGATACCACTCCACGCCGTGAATCAGGCTCCAGCCAGCAGACGTTCCACTGAGTGTAGCGTAAGGACAGCTAGCCCGGCTCTGTCAAGTCACAAAGTTTTCCTAAATCAACTCACTCGCTGTCATGCTGTATATTTGTTGTCTAATAACAAATGTAAGATTGCCAAATTGTGATTGAATGGGAATTTAATCCAGGATTACTGCTGATGTGAGATTTTGCCACAGTAAAAATCACCAGGTCATAATCTCTCCTAAAAACCAACTGCTGTTTTTACACTTAACACCAAACAATTATGATATAACGTGTTATATAATCAGCTCTAAAGGTGATGGCAGTCTGATACAGAGCCAGACTCGCTGTTTCCCCCTGTTTCCAGTCTTTTACACAAACTGGTTCAGAAAGTGTTTTTCCTAAACTATTATTCTGACCTTTTTTCACGCCACACTGGTTGCAATAATGAGCTCCATTACCAGAAGGAAATGTTTGGAAAATTCTCTCTTTAAGCATCGGAAAACACGAGGAAAGACCCTGTAATGACTCGGTATAAAAGATCTGTGTCACGGCATGCTTGATTCCACCGAGCAACTTCCAAGGAATAATCATCAGGATTACTAAAGCATGTTATATAAAGGATGCATGAGGAAGGACTTTGTCATTTCCAAGCAATGTTATGTCTCTTGTGTGTCTGATGGATTGCAGTATAGATGCAAGGCCCCTTATTCTCCACTCACTCATGAGGGTGGACTGTGCAGCTTGTCAGGAGCATGTTAAAGCTGTCGTAGTTGCACCATAACTTCTGGAAATTGATTTGATTCTGGGCTGTGTTTGTCTTGGCCCGAGCCTTGACTC
Source organism: Limanda limanda (assembly GCF_963576545.1). Taxonomy (NCBI): domain Eukaryota; kingdom Metazoa; phylum Chordata; class Actinopteri; order Pleuronectiformes; family Pleuronectidae; genus Limanda; species Limanda limanda. The sequence goes on along the minus strand of NC_083647.1, from coordinate 21,635,167 downwards.
TGCGGTTGTGTTCTCAGGGTGGAAAGCAAAGGGCAAGAGGGGAGGAGTGGAGGCGGGAGAGACTGTGGGGATGGAAGAAGAAGAGGGTGATATTCAGAGCATTATGCAAGACTTCAAACAGGTCCAGTCTGGCAAGGAGTGTTGATGTGAGAGTTGTGGGCCCCTTGGGTCAGGTAGCCTCTCACATAGCCTCCCATATGGCCGGCATTTCCCCTCATTGCCTCCACCCTTCCTCTAATTGGCAGGTAATGCATCGTTGCCCTGGCCCATCTTCCCCTCGGTCGCTGTTATTTTTCTCCTTTATTAATGGAAGGCACAGAAGTGCGCTGGTTGTGGAGGTGATAGTGGCTCCAGGGCTGGCACCGTGCCACAGAGAGGCCCAGCACTGATACTTTATACAGCGCCAGGTTTTACCAAGGTGTTCATTTCAGGAGCATCTCCGCTGCTTCGTCTGCTTCTCTTTCTTCTGCCCTCGGCTGTGGAAGGTAAATCAAAGCTGGGGCTGATACCGGAGACCCCATGGCAATCTGATTGTGGTCACAACCTACCCATGCCACAGTTGTTCCATACATATGGACACACACACAGGCATACACACACAGGACTATATACTGTATATGAGGGTTTTCAACCCTCCTCCTCCTCCCACCATGTAATCCTGTAGTGCAGGTCTCTCTTTCCCTCCTCCACTCATAACCAGCCAGGCAGCTTATTTTACAGTGTTTCTGTTCAAGTCACTGTGAAACATAACAATACACCAGCAGACATATGTTTGTCATAAAGTGGAAGGCTCAAAATTACATTCGAATCGTTTACACTTTGAAAAAAGTTCAAAAAGAATCATTGTACACCACATTTAATCATGTGCTGTACTTAACGTTGGTAATTCTCTTGTGATTTTCCACTGCTGCCGGACACTGGAAGCCTAACGGCAGCAAAACAACACAGGCCAATCAATCTGTGCCTTTTAGTTGCAGTAAACTCCACACCCTGTTTGTTATGCCTCACAGGCCAAGTCTCTCACCGAAGTGATTTCATGTATGAGGCTGGAGCTCGAGTTTATCCTGTGTTAGCGAAAACTGTTGCAGACATGACAGTAGCAACATGAGCGTCACTGAGTTTGCAGGCCTACGTGAGGGACATAAATGTCCAAAGGATTTTTCTAACATCCTGTGCTGCAGATCAAGCCAACGGTACCGTCTGGTGCACATGGAAGAGCTCAATTACATAACTTAAGACTTTCATTAGCCTCTCGGCTCTATTGAGTTCTTTGGTAAAGGTCCAGATGTGACTTCATGAAGGGCCCTCTCTATGCAGAGCCTGTTCGCTCTGTTCCGCTATCCCCCCCTTCACCATCCCTGCAGCTGTAAGCACTCAGAAGAAAAGCAAGGAGAGAGCGGAGCGAGGCTGAGTGCTTTATTAAAAAAAAAAAAAATCAGACACCCCCTAGACCCCCAAATCTCCCTTCAAAACAGTCCCAGCCCCACCCAGAGCCTCCAGTCCCCTTCCCTCCCATAGGTCTTCTAAAGTAGGCCAATAAGTCTTCTAGCATGTGGTCTCCCTGTCAGCCCTAGGTGGCTGACTAGACAGGCTGCTGCTCCAGGCGCAGGGGCAGGAAGTGGGAGCCGGCCAGGAAACACTCTGTGAGAGGCTGCCCGAGTAAACAACCCTCCCCCTTCAGCACACATGCTCATACACATATGTGTTTGTTTGCTCATACACTTTTGGATGTGTTTACATATGCCGCAGACTTGCACATACTGTACACACACACACACACACACACACACAGACACACTAACGTAATGCATCACCTCCAGAAACACTAGCGACCTTTTGCTGGGAAATACTATAAATCCGGATGGCACTGTCTCACTGTTGATGGTTTATGGATGACGTTAATATACTTCAGGCTTTTGGTTTGGCGCAGACCACAATGCCCTTTAAAGATTGAAAACTGGAAATTGTTCAGAGCCTTCTAATCAAATTAATGGCTGAGTCGTTTGATCGCCCCGTGTGCAGAGCCCGGGTTCGTGCAGCTGTGTGCGCAGGAAAAAATCCAACGCCAAAGAAACAATATCTCCCTTAAAGGCGTAGTTTGTTCTATACAAATTGAGATCCAACTGTCCTGACTGTGTGACTGTGTGTCTGAGCATCATGGACGTGATGGTTTTGCAGAGCAGCTGTTTGTGTGACTGTGTGTTTCTGGGAAGACAACGGACACAGGTGGGGAATCGGTTAGTGCTGTGATTTATAGAGATCTGCTCTGTCTTGCATTGTGCTGTGGCCTTCCTCTGGGCCTCCGCCTGCCCTCACGCACCACGGCCCCCTGCTCGCCTGTGAGTTCTCCTGCCCTTATAACAATGATGCCTGATTTTCGCCTGAGTGGAAAAGCCAGATGAGTTCCCGTCTGAGAACAAAGTTATTGTTCCCCCGCATAGAGCCATTGTAAAGGTGGTTTAAGATTTCTCGTTAAGAAGACTCCGAACCAAGAAGGGTTGTTTCTAAAGTCTTTTGAGGTCGTTCCAAGTCTTGTCAAAGCATGTCTTGAGTTTCAAATCCTTAACGGGAAGTCCAAATCACTTCTTAGTAAACAAAGCGTTTAAGATCTAAATAATGCCAAATAAGATATCCATTAAAGTTGGATTTGCACTTGGAAAGATGTGTGAAATGTGTGTTAGATGTTTTTCTTTTAGATCCAAAAACCCATTGAACTAAACACTTAAGGTCGCCAAGACCTGAAAAATAGTCTGAGACAATATGTTCTAGGAGTTTACCAGGTTTCAAATTTAGACTCAAATATAACCTGTAACAGCAGCTGAACAGGAATTTCCCGACAATAAGTTGAGTCAGCCTTAGGGTCACATTTAAACAGCAGCTAGAAAATCATAATAAGACTTATGTCCAAGAGAAACAGAAAATATGGACGGTGACGGAGCTAATAGTCAGGATTTATTTGATCAAATGACAGAGGGTGACGGAGAAATCAATACATCAATCAAATAGGTTTTTGCACATTGATATCCACACATTAGTTGCTCTAGATCACATTTATTGCATAAAGCTATGTATACACACCCTCGTTGGAAAAGAATAATCAAAAACGTTTTACCACTAGACCAAAGACAGTGATATATACACAGAATTCCACCTTGGAAAATGTGTTTTTAATTTGAACTGCGATGCAACATTAGTACAAGTGCAGTCAGTAACTATGTCAGTTATGCAGTATAATCTATCTGCGTCGTTAGTCATTAGCTGCCATAAGTTAGTTATCAATTACTGCAGAACAGGCCAGACCGAGAAAACTCCTAATCATATTCAATTAAGTTAACCTGAAGCAGATTCATTTAAACAAGTCTTTTATCCCTTATTTATTTAGCTTTGCAACTGTAACTGCATTGTGCTTTAAAGATGACATTAAGCAACATGACAAAGAAAAATAATACGTGATAAGCTGCAGGTACAGTGATTTCACTTCATTTATTATATGATGATGTGATAAAAGAACACAATCAGCTTTATTTTGTATCTGTAAAATGCCAAAAAGACACAAATGTCTTTGTCTATTCAGGTAGTTAGAAGTCAAACCAGATCAACTAAGGCTGTACCAAGAAATGTCATTAGCATTTTTGTATCTGATTGAACTAAAGCATATTCAACTGAACAACAGTTTTATTGCTTATAATAAATCAGATTTTCTCCCTGTAACTGTGTTGTGCTAGTTATTGCTTCAAAGACATCATTAAGCAGCGTGACTAATGAAAGAGAATATGGGACAACAACCTGGAGGTATGGTGAGTCACTTGTTGTTTTACTTATATGATCAAAACAACACTGAGCTTTATTTTTTATCAACAGTAGTAGTGCAAGTTGCAAAAAAGGGACTTAGCAATATCTGTCCAATGTTTACTAGCTTCAATTATCTAGAAGTCAAACCAAAAATCTGAGCGTATTAAAGTCAAGTTTTACTGCATTTGAATTCAGATTTTTTACTTAACTTTATATTGCTGGTCTTGTTTTAAATACAACTTTGAGCGACATGACTAATGAACAAGAATATGGAACCTTGAGCTGGAAGTATAGTGAGGTTTTGATTTACTTATATAATCTAAACATACTAAATAACATACTTAAAACACTGTCAGAGAAGCACAAGAGTCACACAGCAATAAAACTGACTCAGCGATATCTTACAAATTCAGATTTTCCACTGAGATTGTATTGTGCTGCCTTTATTTCGCTTGAAGTCAAACCAGAACAAGTAAGGATGTGTGGCAGCAAGAACTGTGAGTGTATGGAATTAAAACAAGGGTGTGATGTGATTAATAGCTTTTGTATTCAACTTTCCATGGGACTATTACGTTAGTTTGTCTTTCAAAGGTTACCTAACATTTCGGTTAGAAGAGTGAAGTCCTCATTTTTGTGGTTTATATCTGATTCCAAATCTAAACTCCACCACTCCCAACCCCAGGCAAAGCCCCCATCTCATAGTAATCATCTCAATTTGATCTGTCACCGTCTGATAAACTTTACAAAAAACTCTCAGACAGACAGGACACTGGGGGCACGCTGAGTTTTGCGATGGTTGTTTTAGCGATATCCTGACACCACCATTACTCAAGGCTTTTGTGTAAAGTTACGCTCTAATCCTTTTTTCCTGCCTACCTGCGTGTTGCAACAGGTCTGCAGGTGAGCCTCCGGGGCGAGTGCGAGACAGGAGTGAGCTTGACATGTTTCAGGCCGGGGCCTTATCTCGATGGAAGACTCGCCTTGAGAAATCCCAATAGCAGTCAGACACATCCAAACAATCTGTGTCGTGTTTTTACAGCCGAAATTCCTCAAATATGAGGAGCTCCACGTACGTCCCCGGGGGAACCCAGTGTAAACTCTTTAAAAGCGCCTTTACTGGGGACTGTGTTCTGTGTGCTCAGACTTACAACATGTGAACCGGAGCATGAACACACACACACACACACCTTGATTATGTGTGTGTGTGCATGCTCCTGCACATGTTTTCAGTGTGCACGCCTGGGTGTTTCTGTGTGTTCTTTCCTAGTGAGTGGGTGTGAGATCTGCAGTTTCTCACAGTCAGTTCTTATCTTCGTCTCTCTCAGCCTCTGCCAGCAGATCATTGTGAAATACGCACAGACTGAGCGGGAGAGGGAGAGAGAGAGAGAGAGAGAGGGAGAGACAGAGAGAGAGATATCACTTTTAACTATTCCCTGACCTCGCAAGGCCAGATTTCAAGGGCTTGTTTGCAACTCAAACAACAAAATGATACAGCCGTGGTTATATTTGCACGAGTGAGACTCAAGTCCTGTCCTCCTCTGTCTCTCACTATCTGTTTTCTTTGTTTTTCCAAGCACCCAGTTTCACCTTTTCCACTTTTTGGGCGTTGAAATCACTTGTAACCACGTTTTCTTTCCATTTCATATCTTTTTTTGTCACCTACATCATGTGACTGAGTCGGGAAATCGATCAAACAAGATGATAATCTGTGTTTACAGCTGACTTGGCCTTGACACTAGATGCAGCAAGGACTTCCTGAAAACTCTCACTGATGTCACCTTTGTTTGCTTATACTTCTGAAAGGCCCGAGTGACTCAGACCGTCTTGTGAGTCGATTGTTCAGGCCTCTCTTCGCTGGGTTTGGCGAGTAGGAGTGTGTTTACCGCTCGGACCGTGATGTTTGTGTCATTTGAGGTCGTACAAGTCGGCAGTGGAGTGGTGAGATACTGAAAACGACGCTTAAGAAGTGAGAAAGGTTTGTTTCCAGTCCTGCTGCTCACTGGAGGAAACAGATGCTGCAAAACAAACCTGAGAATCATGTGAGGGAGGAAACGTGCTGCTTTTAGCCTTAACATGGTTCAGTGGCTTCGAGCTAACCTCCCTCGCTATCATGCATCACACACACCGACGGAAATAAGACAGGAGTTAGCAGGCGGTGCATGTACTGTACTTTGTGTCATGGTGTGTTTGTGAAATTACACAACTTCAGTCGTCAGCATTTACCGATTGTTGAGTTCAGGAAACATAACAAAATATTACCCTGACCTTAACAGACCAATTTATGTTGTAATTGTGCACGCATAGTTTTCCTGTCAACATTTCAGGACTGTTCACTTTGGGTTTTACAGATAAAGTGCTTTAGATCAGTACTTCTCAACCTTTCACGATGATTCACTCATTGGGAAATAAGAAAAAACTAAAGGATGTTACACAACATTATGTTTATTTTTTTCACATTCTATAATATTTGGCCTTTTTTATATTGAAATGTTGTCGAGTTAATCTCTTCGCAGTCAAAACTCATGCAGTAGAAACATACTATAATAATTTTGTATTAAAGGATCACAAAAAAGCTTGGGAAACACTGATTTAGATAATCTGGCAAACCTCAAGGTTTGTTGCCATGTTCCCAGATACAAACAATGAGGTTTTTGAGCATAGTTTGATCATAATTGATAGCATTTATGGCCAAAACTACAAAATGATAATAAACTTGTAAATGAAAACCCTGAACAGGTGCTGCTCTGCTAACTGAAGCCTCTCTCCTCCCATCAGGCCTCGCTGATGGGAGTCATGAGACAGGAAGAGCCAAGTGGCTCGACACTCAGAGGAGCTGAAGGAGTGACTCACTCAGCCCAGTGGACCAGAAAACTAAAGCACAACAGTGTCAGGTTCTGGACCGGCTCTCCCATTGGCCAGCTCCTCTCCTGTTTCCAGCCGGCCAGTCAGACTCGTTAGGAAAAAGTCATCGCTTGTCCATTAGCGCGGAGCTCAGCCAGAGTTTGGTGGCTCTGTGTTTGTTTTTCTGTCACACTAAGGAGTGGAAGGGTGTGTTTCCACAACCTGTCAGACGGCCATCACCAGGGCCGTCCGCTGAAGCCTCCTCAGCTCCTCGGCTCCTCTGCTCAACACATATGTGTTTTTTCTTCCTTTCTTCAACAGGTCAAGGGTTGCCACTTAGCCCGAGGGAAGAAAAGCACATGTGACACTGGATCCTGCAGGGCTAATGTCATTACTCGGTAAGCAGTGTGTCATAGCCTCAGTCGCCAAGATAATAAGACTCCGGCCTGCCTGGGTCAACCCACAGGATCAGGGAGTGGTGGTGACTGTTGACTTTGTTGATCTGCAATCAGTCTCACAATGACACATGTAGCCATAGACATACAAAGATAAAGCCTCCATTTTGCTGCAGGCAGCAGAGAAACCTGCATGACAGCGTGAAGCCGAGTGTCACATACACTGAGATTAGAGCATTGTGATTACTAAAGTGCAAACTGTAAAGCTTGAGACTTACTGCTGAAGCATGATCATCTGAGGAGATACTGTATGAAATATTTGATTACCCAGAAACATGTATGGAGGGGAAATTCTCAGCCTGAGAATGGCACGATACTGAGGTTATTGATAATGAGGAAGCTACTGTACATGGTGCAATACGGTAGTTCTAGCTGACATGTTTCAATCTTATCTGTTTGAAGGTACAATTATGAGTTGGCGAATGAAAGTGGCCACAATTTGACAGTAATCAGTGTTGTTTTGTATTCAGAAGTTTCCCAAACAGTGAAATACACTGTATACGCTGCAGGCTGATAATAGACAGGAAGGGATTAGAGATGGGATGAGAAGGCCCCTTGTTAACACAAATTATAAAACAGATCCCCATAATTAAGCTAAGAATTTCAATATTTGTGAAAACAAGACTCTTAACTCCCCACGATGCAACTTGTGAAGTCTCGGAGGCAAATTGAGCACAGAGCAGCCCACTTAAAAGCAAGTGCAGACAGAAAGAGTAAAAGTTGTACTCTCAGGACTGCAGGAGCCAGAGGCGACCTTTAGCTGCAGCGGCAGGGTAGCGAGCATCTCCTGTGACAGCAAGGTCAAAGGTTCGATCCCTGTGACAGACACATGTCTCACTGAGGTATGTGTCAGACACTGAGCCTGTACCTGCGTTGTCATTATGGGCTTTTTTTTGTTATGTAGAAAAGCATGAATTCAGGGAAATATCTGAAATGTGACTTCATTCTTCAGTGGTGTGTCACAGGTTGACATTTGGCCTTGTCAGGTCACAAATATTCCATTAGCGACAACAAGCAGACTGTGCAGACGTCATTCTTTTACTGAGGTCAGAAGAGACGTAAAGACAAAGATCTAATTTTACTCCAGTGTACGTTCAGTTAGTTTTAAAATCTAATTTCCAATGGGCAAGAAAGCAAATTCGCTTAAATGTAATAGTTTGACCTTTCGAGCAGTTTGTTGTCAGTCTCTATGGTGAGTATGATGCTGGATCCAGCAGCTGGTTAGCTTTACCTAGCATGGAAATAGCCTGCTAGCCTGGATTTGTCAAAACCTAACAAACTCTACTTCCAACAACGTTAAAGCTCACAAAAACCAAAGTGTTAAAATGACAATTAGCTATTTGACAAGGGAACTATTTCTTGGCCAGGACCAGCTGCCAGGTGACACATGGAAAGTTTAATAATCCATCTCATAACCCCCAAGTTAAAGGGTCAAATTTCAGTTTGTACCCAAGAGTCAGGGGTTAGTGCTTTCCCCTGCTAAGCTCTACTAACCAGGTGGTATCTATGGCTTTATAAAATACTTGAGAGGAATATACTGTAAATCACGAGGGCAGACATGTGGGATTATGATCTCACCAGGGGTCAGTGTTTGTCACTGGTCAGAGGAACATCTAATCCGGCCTGTGACGCTACGAGTGCAGTCTCTAACCCGGGTGCATGTTTCCGATGCAGGTATGTGGAGACCTGGTATGTGTGTCCGACGGAGGTTAATCGTGCTTCTCTGTTTTCTCTACAGACAAAGCGGCCTCTGAATAGCCTCTAACCTGTCCCCATCACTCATTGTTGACCTCAGCCCTTGTCTGGTGATTAATTATCCCCCCCACATCACCCGTCGTCACACTGCAGCGGTGCAGACACATGCATGCACGCCGCGCTGCAGCCATACCCCCCCCCCCCCCTCAGCTGGGAGCCCAGATAAGGAAAATAGCACAGTTAGCACATCCAGCACTGTTTGCTCACCTCTTTCTCAAACAAAGAGGTAAACTTGCCTCCGATAACACACTTACAAAGTGTGTGCATGCCGCCGCGGTCTCTTGCTCAACCCTGCAGGGTTAAAGGTGAATGGAGATTGGGTTCTGAGAGTGAAACTACACACCTGCTCTATCCTGTTGTGCAGGAAGCAGTAAACCAACCACAAGCCTGATCTGTATCCCTGCACAGCCAAATGTGATGAAGTAATGGAAGATTTTTATGTCTTTATCCAACTCGTATCAAAGAGGAGACAACCCCACCCCCTCCGACCTGCTGCCGGAGGTTCAGAAACCCACTTCCTTGTTCTTCATGTCAAGGTGAAACACACACACACACACACACACACACACACACACCATCACCACAGACAAACAGGAAACAGTCATCTGTTATATCCCCTCAAACTGCATGCAGCTCAAGTTTTTCTGAAAAGCTGCAGCAAGAAAGGAACGTGATGTGCATGAGTTGTGTTCACCTGGTTCGGTTTAGAACACAGACACATTTGAATGTTTTTCTTCTCTTATTTCCTTATTAAAATGTAGTAAGTGGAAACCTTTTGCTTTTCCACGAACAAGACGCTTCATATGAAAACAGCTTTGTTACATCACAGGAGAGGAAATTGTTCTTCCAGAGACAAATAAAGTATTTATGAGAGATATATATGTATGTAAATATCGTGGGTAATGATGTCCCGGTGGACTTGTTTGAGATTTGTGAAGGGCAGTGCTGTCAAAACCAAACAGATATTCAGAGTTTAAAAACATAGCAAAAGCAGGCTACACTTTTCAAGTAGGTCTCTCCGGTTTGTGAAGACTCTGGTCATGTGCAGTGAGAGAACGGCCAGGGTGCATGCAGACATGCAAGTCGGTTAGTGACAGACAGGTACGACAATGAATCATTTCTTTCGGACCAAATGAACTGATCGTGTCACAGTCCCTGGCTTTTTTCTATTTTTAGACAAACTTATTTATTGATAGCTACCAGAGTGTGGAGAGTGTTTCAGAAACATCTCCCGACCTTTCCCCTGAGAACAAACAAAATCTCACTAAAGATTTGTTAACGTTATAGATCTGATAAAACAGTATTAAGTATGTTTTTCAGCTATTAAAACGGGTCCCGTGGTTTCCAGCGCTTTACAGAAAACCTCCACAACATGATTTCTGCTGCCAACCCAGTTGTTGATGCCTGCTTTACAATTCAGTGGTTTGATTTGTGGTGTAAACTGAATATTCATGTTGTGGGATTCTAAACAATGTCTGACACAGAGTGAAACAATCTGAGGTTGTGAGTAATCATCCTAAAACCAGTCATAACCAAAGCAATATTTTGTGTTTCCCCTCTAACCTGATTGGAATGCATGAGAGGTACCTGCACTCACACTGACTGGGGCCTGCAGTAAAGTCAGACTCTCAGGAGGCAGGCCACTGGTTCAGAGATGTTGCTGGAGGGTTAGTGGGAGCAAAGGACCAAGACAAGAATCTCACTCGGCCCAGGTTCTCTGGAATAAAGCAACAAGGGGGCCTCTATGGGTCAGCTGTGACGGGTCAGCACCCACCATTGTATGCAGGGAAGGGAGTTCCTGTCCTGGATCCTTTTTGCAATCTGAGAGAATATAAACATGGACAGACGGGAAGTGTCCAGAGAGCAAGGAAACACAGAGGCAGTGTGGATGTTGAGTTGAGAGTCTAAAAGGGGAAGTTACATTATGTTGTTAGTGTAAGAAGATACCATTCTGCTTGTATTACTGCTCAAAAAGATTATCTCCATTTATTTTGATGTCAGAATACACAAAACAACGGACCACACAGGGAGCTGGACAGTCTGATAACTGTAACGTCTGAGGCAAATATTTATCCCTCCATTCGCAGGAGTGTCCTCGAACACATATCGATCGGCTCGCTTCAGGATCACTGATCGGGTCATAGTCCTAGCTTTTTTATTCTTGGAAACATTACAGCCCCCTCCTTTTCCCCCCGGATCAATACTTCAGCTGAAACCAGGGAGCTTCTTCTCTTTGTGTAACTAAACCTTTCCCGATTTTAGAGTTTGATCATCCGCAGGTCAATAGCCTTGACTGCTCTGTGTGCAGATCACCACCAATCAACTTCCACCACAGTGAAACTCCCATTAGTGCTGGAAGCTGCACAGAAGCACAGATCGCAGGCCTCTTGTATCTCGTTTTAAATATAAAATTCATAAAAAATATATCCTAAAAACAATTGTTCAAAGTTTGATATTGGCACCATTAGTGTGGACTACACCTTTAGCCCAATATTTCTTATTATTTAAATCGTGCCGAATGAACCAGTAAGTTCCTGTTTAACAATGTATTTGTGAACGTTCAGACAACCGTCACTGGACTATTTTAATTTTGAGGAATAAGTTTCATTTGTACCTTTGATAAAAAAAGCTTTGACACAGCTGAAACCACACAAGTCCCCCATGGCCTGTCTCTTCTAATGCTACCCATATGTGACTAAATTTTTAAAGTTGTAATCTTATATAACCCAAATATTGTCTTTTAATAGTCTCTATTAATAAGTATGCAGCTGTAGTTGTGTTAGAATCTGCTTCAGGTGTTAATAGCGTCTGCATGTGAACCATCTTCCGAAACGACCCTTGTACACAGTTCATGACAAAGTTCAACTTTTCCAAAAATATGGGGTTTATTGACTTAACTGCAATCAATACTTACAAAAGAGAGAAAAAAAAAACAGTTTTCATATTAACTCACAGAAATTACTGTAGTGAAAAAAAAAAAAATGGCTGAAAAAATACATTCAACAGTTTTTACTTTCTTTGTGTCAAAATCTGTTCACCTCTTCCAAAACACGTGAAGGCAAGACAAGTGACTTAATAAAATTATTTCTCCTCCATTTTTATCAAATATAAAAGGCCACAGAAGCCTTAGCTACCTGGAATGTATTCAATGAGGCACTTCCAATGGTCAAGAGGGGCAGGGGGGTGGTGGGCGCCAAGCAAGTGCATCCAATCAAATTAAAAGAACTAGATAAACTCTCCTCAACCCATTTGGTCACAGCTGTTGCTTGTATTGAAACAGACTGGGTGTGAGATCATTGCTGATGTTTCACCACCACCAGGCTTCCAAGCTGCAGATTCTCCTTAAACCAGTGATGACACTCGTGTTAGGAACCCCTTCATTTCCACCATCTACCCAAGTACTGTGAAAATACTTCTGTTTAGAGTTGGGGCAAGATCAGAGACTAAAGACACAGAGGAGTTGAATCCATGTAAAAAAAAAACACAGTTGATTTCTGTTACTGTCTGGTTATTGGAAGGCATGTGGGAGTGGGGGGGGGAGAAACATCAGGAATGAATACAAGCAAATCTAGCTAAGATGGAATTGCAGTCCAATAAGAGGGAAGTAAAGAATAAAGTACAATAAATAATCAAAACGCAAAACATCTTTTTTTGCATTTTTTTTTGCTTTAAATTAAGTTTCATTTTGACAAAGTGTAGTTGCAGAACAAGTCATTGAAGTACAATATATTAAACTGTGAAAAAAAGGAAAACTGACAAAAACGTCTTCACAATCTTTAGATTAATATGGAAGATCATAATTTAACATAAAAAGAAAATATATTCTATTGTTCATTATCCAGATAAATACAAAACAAAATTAACAAAAAAATGCATATGATCACCAATAAATATGTTCTGATAAGTTAAATAAGCAGTGACAAGAAAACCTTCTGTCTGGAAAGTTTTTTCAAATAATAATAACCGTAATAATAACATTAATAAAAAATAATTATCAAATAAAGAAAGCAAAAAAAAAAGGGATGTAATGAGTACGGAGAACGCTCCTCAGAGCAGGCATTTAAAGGGATGGGGGTGGGGGGGAGAAGTTAAGTAAAATAGCTTGGAGATCCGATCTCGTCAAGTCGCAGGATGTAGAACTGCACCATGGGAATGCTGGAATTCCCCAGATCGGTGAAGATGAAGGGAGGGGGGGTGGGGGGAGGGTCCTACAGGTTTAATGATCAGGTTGATATCAAGACTTCCTTCCCAAAAGACACAAGAAGAAGAACAAGAAACAAAAAAAAGCCAGTGACCAGCAACAGGAGGAGAAAAAACTCAAGAGGGGGGAAAAAAACAAACACACACATAACCAACTTCCAGTTCAAAGTCCTTCCTGCAGACTCACCCAGTCCACAATTACATAAGAACCGTGACAGGGGGGGGTAGGGGGGGTGGGGGGTGGTGGAGGGGGCAAATGAGAAAGAACCAAAAATAAACAGTAGTCCATTCACCCTAAACACATGCAAAAACCGCCCCAGGCACTTTTTTCTTTTCTTTTAAAAACTATTCATATCATTTCAGGGTCTGTTATTTTGTTTCCTCTCTCTCCTTTTGTCTTAACTCAGTCTGTAAAAAACGGCTGCGGTAAATCTACACTTAACGTTAGTGAGCACCCTCTAGCTAGCTCGGGGGGGGGGGGAAGTGGTATCGTCAGGGAGGGAGGGAAAGAGGGAGGGAGGGAGGGGCTAGGAGGCTAGTGCAATGCACGCCCCTTTCCAAGGCCACTTGTGCTGCTACACATTCAAGAACAAATAAGAAGAAAAAGAAAAAAGAAAAACAAGTGGCACCTGGGGAAAAACAGTCAATTCTTGTTCGTGTGATTTTTTTTTTCATTGTTCGATTTCCTCTCCATTTTTGGCACTATGACACATGGCAGGTTAGGCTTTTTTAAAACTTGCTGTTGTGCAGATCAACGGATGAAATGATCGTTCGAGTTCCCTTAATTGACTGAATCCTCCTCATGCTAACAAGGAAGTGACACGGTGTTGTTGATTGAAGAGAAGACGGTGGGGGGGAGAGGGGCTTGGGAGAAGGGCAGAGGTAGAGGGGGTGGGGGGGGGGGGTGCCGGGTTCTCTTTGTGTCATCAAAACATAAAGTCATTGGTGGGTGCTTGTTGCAGTTTTAGTCGTCAGAGATGGAGAGGCGGCTGAAGATGGGCAGGCGGTGGGTGGTGTCCAGCCGGGGGGACTCGGAGCCGCTCAGGCTGCCCCCGGAGCTGCTCTGGTAGCCATCTTGGTCTGAGAGGGAGTCAGGTGGGCTGGAGGGAGTATCGAACATCTGGGGGGACGCCAACATGGGCCTGAAATAGTAAGGTTTGCTGGTGGGAGAGGGGGGTGCAGGGTTGTTGGGCTCGGAGCCCAAAGGGCCGACGCTGAGGCTGGGCCCGAACAGGTTGGCCAGCTCCTGGCTGGAGTAGGTGAAGGGGTTGCTGCTGGGCCAGTCGGACACCTCGTCGGGGAAGAACATGGGCGGGGGGGTGACGGAGGTGGGGCTGTCCCTCAGCCCGGCCGAGCTGGAGAAGCCTGCGAAGCTGTAGCTGTGCTGCAGCCGAGGCCTCTCCATCTTGTTGGAAGAGTTTAGAGGGGAGGACTGCTGGGGGGGGCCGCGGCGCTCCTCGGCGTTGTGGATGAAGTGGCAGCGGGGGCCGTACGGGCAGAACCCGATGGTGTGGAAGGTGCGGCACAGCTCCGTCTTGTACTTGGGATGGCGGCTCAGGCTGCGCAGTTCGTGGATCCCGTGAGCAAACTGGCACTTGTCTCCGTACTTGCAGGAGCCGTTCTCCTCGAAGGGCCGGCACAGCTCCGTCTTGTAGCGGCTGGAGTTGACCTGGCTGCTGCTGCCGGTGGGGCTGGCCGGGCCCAGGCACTTCATGAGCCGCTCGCCGGTCTCAGAGAAGGAGCGGTCGCGCATGCGGTTCTCCTTGTTGCTGCCGGCGTTGCCGAGCCCGGAGATGAGCGAGCAGTGGTCCCCGGCCTTCAGGCTGTTCAGGAACTGGTTCTGGCAGAACTTTGTGCTGCTGACAGAGTGCCGCCGCTGGTACACCCCCCCCACGGAGGGAGATCCCACCGCTTTCCTGTCCAGCAGGGCTCCGGTGGGGCTGGAGATGGGCACGTTGGCGCCAGTGCAGGGGACAGACATGGGATGGGGGGCTCCCAGGTTGTTGTTGAAGCCGAGCAATTTGTTGTTCTGTAAAAAACACACAGAAGGAAAAAACGCAACGTTAGAAACAAATACATTCTGAGGATTCACCAAAACTGACAACGTGGTCTTGAAAACGAAAGAGTGTTGGAGGGCCGCAGTGGAGAGAGAGAGAGGGAGGGAGAGAGAGAGAGGGAGAAAAAAAATCCCAGCCTCCACTTGCATGACTGTTCTCTTTGGCTCTGACAACACCAGCGGATACAGGCCTATAGAACAGCAGCTGGTTTGGCAAGTTGCCCCGGTGAGGAATGTGAGCCTGTTTAGTAAATGGAGCAGCAGCACATGAGGCCGGGCAGTGGCCAGCGAGCGGCTGCAGCGTTTGAAAGAGAATGAAAGTGGCCCGAGCATCCTGCTGAATTACAACAGAAAGAAAAAGGGACTCATCTGCTTTTCAATGCACTGCAGGAAATCACCGGCCAGGCTGCTGCTGCTGCTGCTTTACATGAGAACACACCAGCAAACACTCAAATCCCTACAAGTTTGTAAAGAAATCTGAAAACTTAAAAAGATGCAAGACTAGGAGGCAGTTTGAAGTTGAAGCAGGAGGGAAGTTAAGGTTTTATGTCCTTTAAGGAGGTTTATTCTCCATCGTTAAAAAGGTTATTGTTTGAGGAGTGTACCAGGGGCAGAAGGTGGAAGCCAGACAAATCTGGTCTGATCTAAAAGCTTGTAATGAAATCTCAAAACTTAAATAGATGCAAGACTATAGGAGGCAGTTTGTTTTCCAACCTGGAGGGAAGTTAAGGTTTTATGTCCTTTAAGGAGGTTTATTCTCTATCGTTAAAAGGTTATTGTCTGAGGAGTGTACCAGGGGCAGGAGGAGGCTGAAGCCAGACTAATCTGGTCAATGATTAGCGAGCATGTGGCTGCTGCTGTGACCAGAGTTATAAAAAATAAAAATAAAAAAAAGTGGCGCAAAACTGCTCCAGAGTTTCAGACTGAATCACAAAACGTGTTGCACCGAAACCCGGTGAAACAAACCCGCAGATTCTGACTTTACACACACGTGTCAAGCGGGGCTGGGAAATGAGAAAAAAACGCGGATAAAAGGAAAAGTTGAAACAAAGTAACACACGTTAAAACAAAACACGTACACACGAGAAGTGGATACAAAAAACACAAACAAACTAACTAAACAAAGTAACAAATCAGAGCAGCAGAGCAACAGGCTCCGGGCGGAGGAGCCGAGGGCCGCGGTCATTCCTCCACAGGCTGCCCCGGCCCGGCTCGGCCTGGCCTGGTTCGGCTCGGCCCGGCTCGGCTCTGGAGACACATAGATAATAAGGGGAACAGAAGTTTGTGCAGCTCTCTACCTTGTTCATGATCTCGAAGTCGAAGAAAGGCGACACCACGGCTGCGGTCATCGTTGCAGCAGCGAGCGGACTCAGGTCGGAGCAGGAGGAAAAGTCGCTTATCAGAAAGTTGTTGCTGCAGGTCCTGCGGAGGTTTCCTCTTCTTTTCTGGGGGGATTCGGGTTCTTTTTGGGGGGTAAATATATATATTTTTTTCTTTTTTGGAGGGTTTTGCTGCTCCTGTGTATTTAGTGACCCTGCAGAACTCCCCCTCTGCCCTGCACCAGCCCCGACATTTGCTTTTTAATCCGTTGCAGGAGGAGCCTCGAGCGCTGGGCGTCAACTTTCAGTCAACTTTTTCTCTCCCCCCCACCCCTTCCACCCCCCCCCCCCCCCTCTCTCTCTCTCTCTCTTCCTCATGAGCTGAACTAACTTGCATTGCTTTGACAGTTTGCCTGAGATCCCTCCGCTGAGAGCCAGGACGAGTCCAGTGATTTGAATTCTAAGAAACTTAAAGTGAAACCAAAGTCTAGTTTTTAAGTCCTTTATTTAGATGGATAGATAAACAGATGCACTTTATTGATCCCAAATTGGGAGATTATAGAGCAAAGTAGCAATTAAACACATGGAAGAGTTAGAATAGAATCTAATAAACACTACACATACTAGAAACTCTAGATTCTGCCCAAGAAAAGAAGTTGTATTAGTTTAAGACCGGATTTACACTTTGCTCAAGTTGTTTATTAAAGTTGGTGATACTGTACGTGTTCTGTTTATAACTTGTTACATGTAAATAAAACTTTCAGTAGTTCTTTTAAACCCTAGTGGTGAAGTGTAGACTACAACTTTATGCCCCTTTTCTTCCCTTATGGAAATCTGCTGCTGAACCAGCAAGTCCAGTGATTTGAATTCTAAGAAACTCAAAGTGAAGCAAAATCTAGTTTTTTAAGTCCTTTATTTATTTAGATGGATAGATAAACAGAATGCACTTTATTGATCCCAAATTGGGAAATTATAGAGCAAAGTAGTGATAAAACACATAGGAAGAGATAAAATAGAATCTAATAAACACTACACGTACTAAAAACTCTACATACTTCCCATGTAAACAAGTTTTATTAGTTTAAAAGGAGATTTACACTTTGCTCAAGTTGTTTATTTAAGTTGTAATACTGTACATGTTCAAAGTCTAGATTTTAAGTCCTTTATTTAGATGGATAGATAAACAGAATGCACTTTATTGATCCCAAATTGGGAAATTATAGAGCAAAGTAGCAATAAAACACATAGGAAGAGTTAAAATAGAATCTAATAAACACTACACGTACTAAAAACTCTACATACTTCCCATGTAAACAAGTTTTGTTAGTTTAAGAGGAGATTTACACTTTGCTCAAGTTGTTTATTTAAGTTGGTGATACTGTACGTGTTCAAAGTCTAAGTCTAGTTATTAAGTCCTTTATTTATTTAGATGGATAGATAAACAGATGCACTTTATTGATCCCAAATTGGGAAATTATAGAGCAAAGTAGCAATAAAACACATAGGAAGAGTTAAAATAGAATCTATTAAACACTATACTAAAAACTCTACATACTTCCCATGTAAACAAGTTTTATTAGTTTAAGAGGAGATTTACACTTTGCTCAAGTTGTTTATTAAAGTTGTACTGTACGTGTTCTGTTTATAACTTTGTTTGAGTGTGAAAGTATGTAAATACAACTTTCAGTAGTTCTTTCAAACCCTAGTGGTGAAGTGAAGCTACAACTTTATTCCCCTTTTCTTCCCTTGTGGAAATCTGCTGGAGTTGTTTACTGGGAGGCGCTGCTCGCTGCTCGGGGTTTCAGCTTCCATCCACTACTCTGTAATTAATTTACGCTTAATTGCTGGAGTGTAACGTCACTGGTGGGACTTTCCGGTGAATTCAGGCAGCCAGAGATTTTAACTCTTTCCCGTCAACAGCTTTACATTCCTCTCTCTCTCCGCCTGTGTGTGTGTGTGTCTCTCTCTCTCTCTCTGTCTTTTCACCAGAGTTTCTCTCCTCTTCCTCCCCAGCAGCTGAGTGTGTGCATGGACGTACAGTACATGTCATTTCATCAGGTATTCCATAACCTGATACCGCGAGTGATCTCACCGAATTCAACCACAGCCACAGTCACAGTGACACCAGCAGCCGCAGTATAAAAGGAGTCATGGCTGTGGAGAGTGAAACCCATACAAGAGCCATTGTGGTCCATCTTCCTCCCGCCTCCCAGTCCATGACAGAGCAGCCACCGGCCATGTGCAGAGTCAGTGTCAAGGGTTGGGTTGCAAATACTGAGGAGGAGAGAGGGAAAAGAAAGGTTCGGGGGGGGGGTGGGGGGGGAGAAAAGAAAAGAAGCTGATAACAAACACACAAAAAAAAAGGTCTGGAGTTGGAGTTGGAGGAGGGGGGGGGGTGATGGCGTGAGGGGCAGATTTATGGGAGACGTTTATTACTACACAGCTCTGCCCCAGGGAGGTGAGGGAAGAGGGGAGGGGAGAGAGAGAGAGAGAGAGAGAGAGAGGCAAAACATTCCCTTTCCCCTTCCTCTTCTTTGGCTACACAGGAGCCACACAGGGGGGGGGGAGCTTTGTCTACTGAAATGTAGAAGTTGTGTTGAGATAGAACAGAGCAGACACACGAGAGGCCGATGGATGGATGGAGGCGAAGTTCTCCTCATCTCCGGCTAAAGTTCTTTCACGAGCCGACCTTAGAGAACAAGAGTGTTATCTGCCACCGGGCATCTTCAAGAAAAGTACAAAGTTATTCTGGACCCAGTCAGACAGAGAGAGAGAGAGAGGAGAGAGAGAGAGAGAGAGAGAGAGAGAGAGAGAGAGAGAGAGAGAGAGAGAGAGAGAGAGAGAGAGGGTCGAGAGGGTGTGCTTTTCAACATAAAAAGGGTTTTATGAGCCGCGGCTGTGTAGAGCAATCTCCCCCTGGAGTGTTTTCACAGACGACAGGGTTGGGATGACAGACCTGCTGGAAATCACATCTGCAGTTCAAATTGGCTTGTCAGGGATTGATCGAGTGGATCCGATCGATTGTGGCCCTCCGAGGAATGAAGGGATCCCTCTGTGGGTTTTAGCAATCCCCACCAAAAAAATCAGTCTAGGTGTGAAAGAACCTTAAAGGACTCGTACTTGTCACACGCTAAACAGAATCAAAGCCAGGGTTTATTTACAGTACAGCCAATGCACAGGGGAGCGTGATGTCAGTGGCAGGAAACTTCACAGCAGACTTGAACTCGGCGAGGTCAGCGGGTCACCAAACTCAACAACAAGCTGCTGACTCAGATGGAAACGTCCCCTGTGCTGGACCTTGGCCTCAAGAAGCCTCAGTTGTTTGCTTTAATTCTCTCAGATGTATCACGCCTGTGCTTGATATTGTGCGACTTGCTTCTCCTTCCAGGTTTAAGAGGAGGCACCTGTTTCCTGCCAAAGAGAAAATATACAACAACAAAAAAAAACAGTCTGCTCTCTCGGGGGAAATGTCAGGTGTGTTCCTATTTTAAAGATGCGGTGGGTAAACCCCCCACCTACTAGAACTGCGACACAGAAGTTTGCACACTCCCCTTGATATTTTGACAAACTTTTTAACACTTAGTTTTCCAATTTTTTAGTATTTACACTCTGGACTGGATTCTTCCACTGGCAGCTGAGAGTGTTTATATCGGAGAGTTTGTGTTTGTCGAGGTCAGCGCTGTCCTCCTTTGACTCCGAAGGCCTATCAGTCTCTCTCTCCTCACTCTCCGCTGCACGGGTTTGATTTCTGCTTCCTGCGCTGTCGTCTCCGGTGACCTCCCCTCAGAAGGGAGGATGGGGATGAGGCTTGAGGTCACTGATAATGTGCAAGTGGGATGACAGGATGTTCAAGTTTTATCTTCTTCCAAAGTGGAGATGAAAGAAGTCACGCAGGAGCAACAAATTGGCTGGGGTGGTTGTTGTAAAAGCAACAGGCTGCCGAAGTTCTCCTCCACAGCCAGGAGAGGGCAGAGTTCTTCCTTTTCTCTCTCCTCCTGGTTCACCATTGCATATCTGCTCTTTCTCTATGTTAAGTATTTAAACTATCTACATGGCTACACCTCAAGTGAGGAATTTCAAATAAAACATTACACAATAAGATCAACACAGTCAAACACAGCTTGTTGGGACTTGGGATGTTCTGTAATCAGCCTTTGTACTGACACACTGACTTACTCGCCCTGAGTGAAGCAAAGAGAGAGACTTATCAACAACCAAACACAAATGCCTCACACTCGCAGCGCAGTAACCTCAAGCTGCGCTGCACCACATCGACCACAGACTCATTAACGGCATCTCAAAGCAGGAATAAGTCGTATTTCTACCGCTGCAAATTGTGTATTTGTTGGTCCTTGATGAATACTTGGGACAGTTTGCCTCACATTGACATTCATGATATCTGACAGAGTTCATTTTTCCAGCTGATGTTTCTGAAACACACAAACTTGCATTTTCAGTTCCTTAACACCGGAGGTTATTATGAGAAACTGTAAGTGGAACTAAAAGCGCTGAAAACACGACCAATATCTATAACACTTGCTGACAGTGGCCAAGAGGGGGGGGGGGTGTCAGCCTGGACAGTCTATCATATGGCCCAACTCAAGTCATGTCCACACACTTATTTTAATCCTATGAAAAGGCAGCGATTTCTAAATACTCCTTTAACTTCCCATTTCTTTCCAGCATGTGAGCACATCTTTCACAACAACAGCTAATCAGCCTGCTGACTGTTGAGTAGTTAGCAGTTAGGGAATATGTGTAAGTTCAACCTAAATAGGGTTTGACCTTTTGAATATGTTGTCATGCATCAGCCCACGTTCGCTCCCTACACACACACACACACACACACACACACACACACACACACACACATCCCTGTTTGTGTGATCCCTGTTCTCGTCCGTATATATCCTCTGACAGCCAGGACACCGTGATTGCTTCGTTTTCATGTCTCATGGTCTGTTTGCCAAATTCATATGGGAGGAGTGTGGTCATCGTGCAGGGTGAAACGAGCCTCAGAGGGAGAGAGTTAGGGAGGGAGAGAGAGAGAGAGAGAGAGAAAGAAAGAGAGGCAGGGGAAAGAGGAAAATAAGAACTAGCAGCAATTAATTGTCCATAAGAGTAGCCGCAGCATTGTTAGTGGTGAACCGCCAACTCCTCTTGCTGATTCTGTTCCCATGAATCGCTCCAACATGCCCATCCGCTGACTTCCACTGCCCTTCATCTCACACTGGGTGGGATGCGGCATCAACGCCGGGCCCTGGCTCGTTCAGAAACACGTCACAGCGCTGCACTAGCACAGTTCAACACAAACACACCAGCGTCTTGCAAATGAAAGTCTTTCGCCCTGTCAGTGCCAATTTGAAGCAGAATAGTTCAATAATGATGTTTTGGTTAAACGAGAGGTCACAGAAATAGCAGCTACGCAAGCGAGTGCCGGGGTCAGCGTTTAAAGGAGATTTACTCTCCAGTTCCTCCGCTGGCATTCCCGGTCTCTAGAGGCGTTTTTTTTATTTAGAGCGAATGCCCAGCTTCCTTCTCTGACTTCCTGACCCGGGGTTTCCTGAGGGACAATCTCTCTGTCTATCCAAGAGGCTCATGGGAAGGGAGAGTTTTGTTTACCACTCGCACATTAGGGGTCGCAAAAGGAAGAAGCTCAGGTCAAAGCCATCAAGCGGATGGCGAGCGACGCTACATGATACACAGCGAGAGGGCAGATGATGTGAGGAGGAGGTTAGGGACGCAGAGACCAGGGTTCTGGTGCCCGTTGTGTCCACGTCCCCCTGGGCTCGGACCTGACCCGGGTCCAGGTGTCATGACCATGCGGCGGACGCTGAAACGGGATAGTCCTCAGCTCCTCACTCCACACAGGACAAAAAAATAAATCAATGGGCTTTGTATAACGTAGGAACAGTGGAAAGCATTCTCTCGCCAAAAAAAAAAAATCCTGCCCCTGTCCCATCTGTCTCCATTCTCCTGCAGACCTCACAACCGGCCCTGTGTGGTCACTCCTGGACTAGAGTTACACACTCCATGTGTCCGGCTCCGGACAATACACAACAACAGCCCGTGTGACCCTACCCACTTTTCTCACGCTTTATCGCCGCGGATTTATTGACCTGGACGTGTCTCCTCTGTCCAGTTATTGATATCTGTCCAGATGCTTTTGACGAGGACGAACTCTGTGCTTCACGACAGCTCGTCTAACGTAAATGAGATGAGCTCTTGATGATGAGTGGGATTGACGGGAGCGTGGTTCTGATTAAGTGATGTCGAGCTGTGAGAATAGGATCAGTTGTCTAAGAGCCCCCCCCCCCCCCCCCCCCCCTCACTCGATCCAGGGCATATGGAGATGTCAAACTCCTGCTTGTTGTAGGCGTGTGATGATTTATTGTGAAAAACTGAGCTTTTATTGTTGCTGCAGCTCTAGTTCTGTGCCGGTATTTACTGCTGGTAGAACACTGCAAATTATAATCATCTGCAGACGACGTGATAAGTACAGCACTGCAGAATCTGTCTAATGCCTTCCAAGGTTTGACGTTTTTGTTTTCCATGTTGGTAGTAAACTTCTGGTTAAGTATTATTGGGACCCTGAGACCTCAACACACTGTAGCTGACAAAATCACAAATAGAACGACACAAGTTGATGTGAAGACCTATGATGAGCGTTTAGAGAGAAATGCTGTAAAGATAAGAAACAGAGACGAGATGAGAAACACATCCACTATCATTCAGCAGACATCACAACCAGAGACAGAAATACACTTGTTGGGTTTCTGTGTTTATGACGTTTGATAGTGTTGTTTGTTTGTTTTTAGTTTTTTCCACATGTGCTCTTTGGTTTCTATTTATTTTATTACAGTTTCTATATTTAACCAAGTAGCAGTTCAATGGGAAACGTAGTATGAGCAGGATAAGAATAGAAATGCCAAGTGAATAAGAAAAATACAAAAATATTGAATACAATAACAAATACAACTCCAATAAGAGAGTATTATTCTATACCCGTGAAGTATGTCATTGAAGTACAGACTGTTAAAGCACGTAATTAGTACATTTCTATATTAATGGACCTCGACCAAAGCTGTGGGTGCTGTGGTGATGGTGTCTGTGTTCTCGCTGAGAGCTGCAGGTGTTTGAACTTCAGCAAAAGGTTATTCATGTGTTAAACTGTTCCTTTGTCCGTTCCCCCCCCCCGAGATGAAAAGTCCCTGTGACGTCAGCTCTTTTCTCCTCCGTGACCTGAGAGTCACAGAAGCAAGTGAAGTACATCCAGCCTCTCTTTACTGGCAAATGATGAAGAAGTGATCAAAAACTGAAGGAAAAGCTCATGTGGATAAAGATCAAGGAGTCCGTGATAGAAGGATTTCCTCAGAGGGAATAAAGACAAATGCTCCAACAGTATTTGTAGGATCTCAAAGGGGCCGGATTACGTCACCATCTGACGGCTCTGATTGTAATTCTCCTAAAGCGTTTACAATCACTCAAAGAAAACAACTCCGGGGCTTTTTGTGTGATTGCCCACAGTACAAACACGCCACAGCCCAGAATAGAGTCTGATGTCCAAGATGAGTCTAAGCCGCTGCTTTTCTTTTCAACCTTCTGGGTCTCTGAGGCCGGTCCAGTCCAACTGCCCCCACTCCTCATGTCTTTCTCTCCCTCTTTCACTCGTCTTCCCTGGCAGAGAAAGAAAGTGCAGCTGCTTGGAGTCCTTTGGGCTGAATGAGAAGAATTAGCCCATTTGGTTGACTTTCCTGGCCAACGCTGTAATTTTCTGCTGCCAGGGCCTCACATCCAGTTCCAGAGCGGCTCCTGGGCTCCGGCCACTGGTTTTTCCAACAGGACACTGGAGATTGCCCTGCAGCCATTCACCACACAGGGTTCCATCGCCCGTCTGCCAGAGTGTGGCTGCGTCTCCGGGCCCAGACGTAGGTGCACCACTAAACCATCTCATCAGGTCTATTAGTCTCTTTTTTAGCCTTAAAAATAACCGGGGTCATTTGCTTCGAATAAAAAACCACTTATTTCAAGATTGATGAAAACCGAACGTAATAATCTTAATGGTGTTACCATATTGTGTTTAATTTCAAGATAGTGACCCTCATTTCTTAAAAGCATAAAAACCTAATTGGGAGCAAGTGGAATTGCTTCACTCCCTTGGCAGAGATTTGCCTCTGACTCAAACCAATGCGATCTGAGGGGGCTGGATATCAGACTACATTCCACATGAAGACAGATGTTTGTTTCAATTTGACCATTAGCGTGTGTGTCAGCAAGTTTCCCTGTTGGTGATACAATGATTTAACGAGCTAAAACTGGTATGAATTATGCCCTGAGTTTGGATTTGGCTTTGGTGACTGGATAATTTCATTAGAATGCCCGAAGAAACATATACAGCCTTGCTTGTGTGTGTTTCCAGTAAGCACTAATAGTGTCACATCAGGCCAACATGGCAGCCCTTGTGACTGCGTCAGCCCAGGGGAGTGCTCGCACTGTTGCGGTGTTGTGTGACAGCTGAATATGGAAACACTTTTTGCGCTTGTTAAGTACTTTCTGGTTTTTGCCCCCTTCTTTTCTTGCCTTGTACTCTTATAGGTTCTACAAAGTCTAGTAAAATGGAATGGCTTTCCCAGAAATGAAAGTTTATTGTCCCCCTCAGCCCACCCGACTCGTAAATAATGGCACATTTACCAAAAAATCCAGAGCCAACAGTCCCCACCTTCGTACCATTACCAACGCCGCCCTGTGCCAAAGCTGCTGCCAAAGTACACCCAAACAATCCCCCTTTCTACTCATTGAAACCTTCCAACTGTCTGTTAACAGGGTTCACTCCGCTGCAGCCCTCCAACTCCACAGTCACAGGGAAGAGCTGTCCAAATGCTGTTGGTGGGAACTGTACGTGCGCCCTCTTCGCCATTATTGTTCTCCAATCTTCATCTATAACTCTTGTTTTCACAGTAAACAGCTTAAAGTGTTTTAACAGCCGCACACATGCATCAAACGTTTGAGGCTTTTTCGCTGTTTGACTGAAAGCTGCCTTCAATCCAAAGTTAATAAAACTCATCAGAGGCTTTGGGGGCAATAAATTGATTTGGACTAATGTCTCAAAATTAGCGTTTGATGCAAATTATGATTTCTTTAGCCAGCTTGAGAAAAGGCTGTGCTCTGCTCTCATGCTGGCTTATGTTCACACATACACTTAGAGAAGGATGCGGTCAATTTCTTTCGGAGGCATAAATTCAGATCTTCTGAAAAATGCCAGCACGGAGTCCGAAACGCTCCAATAAAATCAAAGATATTATGAAGAGTGAATATGAAATGTGTTCCACATGAGCACCAGCTCTTTCTGGGGAAGGCTATTAATATTGTTAATACAGTGACCTCAATCGTTGACTGTTTTTTAATAAAACCTCAGTGTTTGGCCTCTCGCAGACTTGGCCTGCACAGCTGTTTCCAGGCTCCTCGGTGGGAGATCAACTTCATCTGCTTCGGTCGTCCACATTGGCTCGAATCACAAACAATCATTCTCCAGTCAGTGAATGGAGAGACGCGTTGGAACAGAGCAAGCAGGTGAGAAGGTGTAGGTGGAAGCGTACAGTGCTGGAGCTTCCACTGTGGGCAACTTTCTCACTGCATGACTCACTGAGTGCACATTTAAAATACCACAGAAAACTCTCCTGATCTTCACATAAACATTCCTACCACCTCTGACACTGGAGGATGACCTCAGTGCTGACGTACAGTAAGCGTCTGAGGTGTTTTCATTAGAACACGTGGGATTGGACTAATAGCGCCGGCCGGGTGACGCTCTTGACGTCTTTTTAACGATTCTGTGACTTAATCAACTCAAGTCAAAGGTCGTGTTTTCGCCTGAGAGTCCTCACAGGCCGGATATGAATCTATGAATCAACAGCTTCCATTAAACTGCTGTCATGTGAGGTTAAAACTTCACTCTGTTATCGTAAGAATTTTCAGGATAAATAAGACTTGAAGACTTTGACACGTTTAGAATATGAAGACTTGTGAAATAATGATGTGGAAACACTTCTCCGAGGTCAGACTGAGACAGAAAGGCATAGAGTGGGTATTTGCAGAGCTCGGTATTCAGTCGTGATTTATCTCAGCTGAGGTAATATCAAGGTCGGCGCCCTGAAAATGTATTTGCTTCGACAAGATGCCTTGAGCCGGATAAGAGGGCCTGACGCTCCCAGCTCAGCAGTGTGATGGATGAAAATGCTCCGTCTTGTTTATGCAACCTGACACGAGGCATCTGCTGGCCGCTGGAGCGTTCACTTGGTGCTTCTCCACCCGGGCCCTGTTAGACTGAATCAAAAGATTTCAGATGCGGGGGATGAAGAAGAATTAATGCGAAGTCAAGGACGTTCCGTTCATTTGGTCAGAAGTTTTACCTGTACCTAATGGGACTTTCGATAGAGCTCTGAAAAACACACAATTATAACTAACAGCCTGCACAGAAAACTTTGATCTGTTCCGGCTGAAACAGGGAATCGTTCATATCTGATCCACAGACTCAAAAATAAAGATGGACACTGAGTCTCCTTTTACTCTCACTCTGCGGAAATGTAACCAAAATAACCAATCGAGAGACAGTCTCATCATGTTTTTATTGCATCAAATAGCTAGCTAAAATAAAGTTACAATAAAATAACACTTGACCATACACCAGGTTTATTACCTATCCCCCAACCAGCCACCAGGGGTGATTGAGAAGATTTTGCTTCACTTTTGGGGAGCAGTCCCATGTCGTCCATCTTTATTTTCATGTTTATGGGCAGGATCCTTTCTCCAGCGTTATCATGAGGTCAAAAATATGTATCTGTCCAATAGTTATGATAAAAAACCTGCAAAACTAATGTGATCTGCTTTGTTTTTAGTGCTAATTAGCTAATGTTAGCTTGCTGAAACTTTACAGCTTGATCGTGTTAGCATGCTGGCCTTTGCATTTTGCTTGGCTGAAGTCTCCTTAGGGTAAAAGTGAAGTCTCTTTTAATCAAAGTATTTCAAATAGGAATTATTGCTTTTGATGAGATCTGAGATTTTTTTATAAAAAGCATTCACAAGATTTATGGGATCTAGCTTTCAGCAAATCTATTTGTAGGCAGAGGTTCAAGCTTATATCAGGTCCTATAGTTACAGTGCAAATAGCAGTAATGGCCTCAGGTGTCTCGTGTTGTGGCAAACAAACACTTTGCCAAACGACGTGACATTTGCAGCGATGAGGTAGCTCACTCAGCTGCAGATATAAACCTGTCATGTACAGCCACATCATCATATCCTGCTCGCGAAGATGTTGTTGAGTTCCATCATAAATTCAGGACTGTGCAAATTTAATAAAATGTTTCATTAGATCTCATGGTGCACAGCTGTTATTCAGCTGTAGCGTTTCAGTTTATTGTTTTATTTTCTGAAACCCTACTAATCCCCTGATCATTTTTCTCCACGAGGAAAATCAGTTCCCGGCCAAACTATTTAAAGTTTAATGGCATCAAGATTCTGTGAGGATTTCTGTGACGTTTCCTATTTTCCACTTGGCTCCATGGAGCAGGAGCGAGTGGACTCAGCGAAGGTTTGGCAGACGAGCTCAGGTGTGGATGGATCTGCTCAGACTGAAGCTTTTTATGGTCTGAATTGACTCAACGGAGCAAAAATCACGGAGTGAAACCCGACCAGCACTGGCTGTTTGTACTCGTGCCAGCAACAGAACGTTTTCTTCTCTTATTCAGATTAGACGAATAAATAAAAATCTGCCAAAACAACGCGCTCGCAGACATGCTGTAATCATTATGTAGCCATGTAATGTACCATAAACTTCAGAGCACCAGGCAGTGA
This sequence comes from Limanda limanda, assembly GCF_963576545.1. NCBI lineage: Eukaryota > Metazoa > Chordata > Actinopteri > Pleuronectiformes > Pleuronectidae > Limanda > Limanda limanda. The sequence goes on along the minus strand of NC_083647.1, from coordinate 21,606,899 downwards.
TGGAGTGTGTTTACTCTTGTGTGGGCTCATTGTGTTTTTGAATCGTGCTCCATATGTGAAGAAGCTGTGGACTGCTGCTTCGGTATCTCCTCCATCTGTCTCTCTCTCGTATGACTCCCCTAAAAACACAATATTCGACCTCCGCTTTTGTTTCTTCTCCTCCTTCAGCCTCCACCTCCCCCGTGCAGCCTCCTTTTTTTAAAACATCAATTACCGCCGGGGGCACAAATCCCTTCAAACGAACACACGCTTGCACAAACTTTACCTCCTTCTTTACAGTATTTAAAAAGGCAAAACAACAAGCAAGTCGGCGAGAAAGACAGTTGAAGAAAGACAGAGGGATGCAGAGGGAGGGAGGGAGGGAGGGAGGGAGGGAGGGAGGGAGGGAGGGAGGGAGGGAGGGAGGGAGGGAGGGAGGGAGGGAGGGAGGGAGGGAGGGAGGGAGGGAGGGAGGGGGGAGGCAGAGCACCAGTAGGGAGAAAGTGCGGAGTCATGCTGTAGGAATGCTGGAGGGGGGGGATTGCTGGCGTGACTGCCCCATTTTTCACAGCCATAATCAGAGCCAGCTGTCAGTGAGAGGGCCCAGAAGATGAAGAAGGGGGGTGGGGGTGGGGGGGGGGGGAGTTGGGAGGATGGAAGACGAGAAGGGGGGGGAAGGAGTGGGAGTAGAGGGATTTTGGAAGAAGTTAGAAAGAGAGAAGGGAGATAGGAGAAGTTGGAGGAGATTAGGTTTTTTTAGTGAAGTTAATTTATTTCCTCTCCGTGCATCACCGGGCTTCAGAGTTGTTTAAAGAAGGCGTCTGAAAAAAAGACGTGTTGTGTAACGTTGTGTAACGTTGTGTAACTTGCATGCACGATAACACAACATGGCCTTGACTCGGCCTGGCTGCAGTCTGAGCAAGGTTAGAGGAGGATGGAGGAGGTGGGGGGGGAGGAGTTTGGCAGGGTGTAGCTTCCTGTCTTCCTGCAGCTCCTGGGATTCCTAACGTAGAGGATGACGAAGCAGAAGCTGTGCACGGACTCGGCTCCTCCCCCTGTGGACGTGCACGTAGCAGTGATATAAAGAACAAAGACTCAAAACCCCACATGAAACCTCATAAAATAATATTGTGACTTGTAATTTTCGGATTTTCGGAGCATTATTGAAGATTGGGACCAGATGCATCTTTTGACTTTATAGGAATCGGCTTACGGTGCAGTCGCTGTACATTGGCACATGTGTGGTTGTGGTGAAGCTGCTGCTGCCACACATCGGCCATGCCAGCGCTGTTAGAGTCCCGGAGCTCCCAATGTAAACTCCCCGGTGGGTTTATGTTTAGTCTACCAGTCCTAAGGTACATCTTCCTTCCACTGTATGTGAGGCTGTGTTATGATTTGTGCCGAGACGAGCGTGTTCATCCTCCGGCCTGAAATGTGCCAGCGTTTGTAGGTCACGGTCCAAAACGTGAAAATAGCATGAATCACGAAAATATATGATTAAAAAAAGAAGATGAAAAACACTGACGACAATGACGATGATAGATTTTTACTCATAAAACCGCCTCGGCTTGAACAAAAAAAGCAATAACTTAGAGGTGAATTATGACACAGCCGTTTCCCTGAGTAGGTTAAACCAGTAAGGTTCATATACCATGGTGAGATATTTCTATGATCCATCTCCTGCAGAGTATGGTGACAGCACCCTGTACTTTATACGACCCTTGGTAGTTTGATGGAAAAAGTCTCTTGTGGGAGCGACTTGGCTTTTGTTGATTCTCCGGTGATTCACGGCTGTTAAAAGAGCCGAGCTCCTCCAAGCTGGAGTGCCGACTCTTTTAAAGTCAGACCCGAACTCCTCAGACTCAGGACCCGTCCCCTCGAGACTCCCCCAGCAGTAGTGTCACTGGCTAATGAACTTTGCAGCCACGACACTGATCTCTTTCTCTCCTAAGTGGGTTAAAGTAAATTACCTCCTCGGTTGCATAAGGCTCTACTTGGACTGGAAAGTTTCTCGGAGAACTGGTTCTCTTCAATGCGGAGGCGTCCGTCCGTACCTGTGTTTTAAAATAGCTCCTCTTCATATCATTACAATGAGCTGTTGCTGGAGCACAATAGCGGACGCACCCAAAGCAGAAAACAAACTTCAGCAAGGTGCATGTCTGTGTGCGACGAGCAGAACTCCCCTTTCTGCCCACTTCCCGTGCTCAGCTCTTGATGTAACGCTGTTCAAAGACTCAAAGGCTCAATCATCAGCTCGTCTCAGAGGGAAAATACCAAATGAAAGTGACCACAAATGTAAATGTGCTTGTGAAATGATTGACAGTAATAGATTAACAACTTATTATGCAACAAATAGATGGTTTGTACTTTCCATTATTAAAAGAACAGAGTGATATAAGATCTACGACTTGCCATCAGTTAATCTCCAGTTCCTCCCACATAGTGCAGTGTTCATTGACTTAATCTAGAATGTAGGTTTGTCAGTAGCAGGTCAGTGTTTGGTTATATGATTAAACAAAAAGCCTTTTCAATAGCTCAGCAGTGGTCCAGTTGAGGGGTTGGCGCCGATTTACCTTTGTCCACCTTTGAGAATTGGGATGTGCTCGGTTGGCCAATGGAAACCCTGATGCACTGTGTGTTTAGAGATAGAGAAGTTATTATTTTAGTTTTGTGCCATCAGCTCTCGTCTAAACTGTTAGGAGTCAGATCGACTTGAAGTTGAAAGCTAGACACATCATATCATATGTTTCTGGTGCTGAGAGAGGGGCCGTTTTGTTCACAGAGTTATTATTTTTTGAGTGTGTAAGATATGCGCACATTCAGCTCAGCTCCCTCTCAGTCGGCTTACTCCTCTGCCCGGGAGTTGTTTATCAGACTGCGCGAGTGGCCTGTAGCCTCCCTGAGTTCCAGCCAAGTCCAAAGTGGAGCGGGTTCAAACTCCAGACTTTTGACTGTGACTGTGTCTTCACGCGGCCCAGCTGGTCCATTATCAGAACTAGGAGGGCACGCTAACCTTCGCTGGTCCTGCTTTTGGGATCAGGGCGAGTCATCGGCCCGTCGAACAAAAGGTGAGACCATGTCTGAGTGGGATGGTTTCTGAAAAATCCCCCTCAGATGGTGAAGGGTCATGTTGAATCAAATGGTCGTTTTGTTGACTAATGATGTCACACGGCCTGACAAAATTGACCTTTTTAGTAAAAGTGGATCTGTAGTTTCAGACTCTTTATATAGCTCCCTCATTTCTTTCCTTTTGGTGCTTCACATTCTTTCCTTTTTCCTCTTTTGGTCTTTTTTAGTGGACACACAGAGACAGAAACAGCCCCAGTCTACACACTCCTCTGCTTCAACTCTGCGTGTGTCAATTGATTGAGGCTGAAGATGATGATTCCCCCCCCACCCCCTCTGTCTGTACAGCAAGGCATCTTGGGTACTTTCCAGGGCACTTTCTCCCGTTTGCCAGCCTGTCCTCTTGTTTACCGAGCTGCTAAACTCTGGCGACACCGCAGGCTGTGACTCACGCCGTGAATTTGGCAGTCACTAGTTCAGGGTTCAGTTTACAAACAGTGTTGCTCAATGTGTCCTGTCTGACCAAACTCACAACTGATTTCTAATGTGCTTCTTTTTTTTTTTCGAGATCTGACTCCAAAGATCCCCTTTCATCAGCGTGTCTTTGACCTCGCCAAATATCTGATCTAGATCTCCTCTGGCTGAATCCTTCTGACTTTACGTCCAGGAATCATCAGACTAATCATACTCATCTCATTGGAGCCACTCTGCTGTTTCCCATCATAAACTCACTTAGAGACAAATAACTAATCTGATTAAACCGAACCAGCAATATTTCCCGAAATGGCCTGAATCACGGCGCACGGTGAAGGTTATCAGGAGGCTACTGGAGGACACTCTGTTATCTTATCTGTCGGGCGTCGGGTCATACAGACTGAGCTGAAACTATGACTCAACCTGGTTTATATTGTCACACAGCTGACAACAAATACCCAGAAATCATTCACCAAACATTAAATTGGAGTTGACGAGGATAAGCGAGTGATAAACATGACGCTGGTGTGTTTCCTCACTGATTTAAACCGCTTTGTGTTGTTGTGTGTGTGTGTGTCCGAACACACTGTCGGCCTCGTGCTACCACCTCATGGCCTGACGGGGGAAATTATGTCACTTCCTTCCTTTTACAGATGTAGAAAGAGAAAGCCCCACTTTTTCCCCCTGGTCCTAGTTGGCAGGGGGACTACACAAGGCGTGGTTATGCTTCTTCGGAGCCGAAATAACTTGAATTACGAGCTAAGAAACCACCGAGCTGCTGATGTTCAAATTAACTGTATTTCCTGCCTCTTAACTGTCACATACAGCAAATGTGTGTTTGCGTGCGCTGTGGTGGTGCAGCACCTGTGCACAGACCTATTGAACAGGATGTCGGGGGTTGTTCTGCGAGTTTCTCCTTTTTCTATGCGTCAAACCCGACAGCCAACAAAAACAGGCCTTTCTGGGACTCGCACTGTTGTTGAGTAGAAGTCTCAGACTGTATGGAACATGCAGAGGAGGCGTGGAGCGCTCCGTCCTTTGATGCCTCTGTGTACATACGAAGGCATGAAGCGTCTCACCGCGCAGCCGTTTAACCCATTCATGCCCACACAAGAATGAATTTGCAGCATGAAGGAGCAAGAACAACAACAACCTCCTCCGTTTGGAAAATCCCCCCATTGTTAGCAATTATTAAGCTCCTCTACACGCTTCTCGTGCATTTCCATGAGGTCCATGCATCATCGTTCAGACTCGACGATAAAGATCTTGTTTAATTAGGTCAGAGTTTGTTTCTTTGGAAAGTTGTCGTATAGCAATAACAACTTTTTCTGTGTCTCTCTTAAGACGATGTCCTAAGAGCAGGGACCAAATCAAGTTAATGCTAACTTATCCAGTATTGAATCGGTAAGATACTGGTCAATAGGTCATGTATTAGTTCCATAAATAGTGGTGACGCTGCAGACTGCAAGGAACTGAACACCTTCAGAATGTGGGAGGAATCAGAGCAGCCGTCACAAGGGCTTTCTCTACAGCCAGTGTTTGGTTTGTTCCAGCTGGGAAACTACCACAAACACAATGATTCTTAGTATCTTATGGATATTATATTCAATTTCTAATAAATAGAGCCACCCAAATCCAACACACTGGCCCTGTAAAACAGCCATAATCAATATATTTCAAACGGAACAAACTGTATCGTGTGACAAATCCGCAGAAAATTGGAACCCAACTCTGCACTTACCCTCATCTCTCGCTGATCTTTTGAGCTCATTGGTTTTCCTGCCCATACTTCACAGTTTTGTTTCACTCTCACCACCCTTGTATTGTTGTTTTTGTCTGCAGCCGACAGCTGTTTTCAATGAGAAAGCCCTACAACCCATTTTTTAACATGCCCAGCACCAAACAGCAGACCAAGTTAGCAAGTAGCAGGCGCACTTACACGAGTATTTAGCAGCTAAAGTGACACATGTGTTCTTTAGGGGTTTTGTGTGGTGCATACTAGAGGTGAATAGCTTTTAGTTCCCCAAGTGAAATCATCCGTCGTCATCAAATATTATAAATTTAAAACTTGGTTAAATTCAGATTAGACATCGAAACTGTTTATTTCAGAAGAATTTCAACACCAAAATTGCCACTTCTGCTATTTTACCGAGAAACGGTGGAGAATTTCTTCAGATTTGCAGCATGAGATCCATTTCCCCTAAGTTGTTTTGACTCATTTCCTAAAACAAACAAATGTAATTCGTGCCACCCATACGCGAGTGTACAAGGGACCCGTAAAAAGTGATCTGTACTTTACGAGCAGCAATTATTCATAATCAGCGTTTGCAAAAATACTTGAAATAGGCCCCTGGTTCCAAATACACATTGAAATTGAGTCATTTACATAGTGTTTAAAAAGCAGTTAAATTTAACCTGTGTTTCCAAAACACTTTCTCTTTCGAACCAGTTCCAGCCACTTACACGTCTTTGACCTGCAAGTCATCAAAACCAAATTCTATTTTTACCCTCAGAGAGGTTAAAGAGCTCCTGTCTCCTCAGACTTTCTGTATCGTATCAAAAGGGCACGATCGCAGCTTAATTCCAACCATCTTGCCATTTCCACTGCGTCCGTGTTTGTCTAAGGAGGTGATTACGTGAAGGCCGGGGCAGGGCCAGGGCTAAGTAGGTTTAAATAGTTTTGCATTACTTCCTATGGGAACCTGTTAATGGCACAAACGTTCCCTCAAAACAACCTCTGGACGGCAAAACAAGCAACACAGTTAAAGGACACTTGACCTCAGTTCTGTGTTGGAAACTATTTAAAGAATTAGATAGAGCGATTTAGATTCTTGCAGAAGGCGTGTCTCATACTGTTGATGTATTTATTTTTATTCACGTGAGTAGGAATGCACAGTCACACATTGTAAGGGGCCTGGTTTTGGTCTCACTAAAATGCAAATGCTATGAAAATAATGTCCCCAAATTATAGCAACAAGCCCAGATAATTTCCTGTAGTGGTGCTTAAACTCTGCTATTTCTGCTTGGCCCCTGTTTATTTTTAGGGGGAGGGGGCCGGGAAGACTGGGTGGTGGGGGGGGCTGTCGACACATAATCCTCCCAGAAAAGTGATTTATTTATGAATTCCAGTGCAGAACCTCCCCTCCTGAGAGCCAGCCAGCCAGCCTGCCAGAAGTCATTGGCTGATGTTTACAGGACTGGATTGGCTAATTCCCATGATGCAGTGGGCCTGCGGTGCTATCTTATTTATACAAGGCCTGATATGGGAGAACAGAGGGGTTTATTTTTGGATATTCCCCATAGATGGATCCGATTTCTCCAACTGGAGCGGTTTCCTTCATACGTGCCGCGCTCCAGGTTGTAGCGGCGGGGGGGGGGTGCACCCCCGGTGGACACGGCCTGGACGCTGCCGGAGTTTAAAAGGGCTGAACGCTCTCGGTGCAGGAAACCAAGTCACGACATCTTGAGTTAGGCTCCAGACAATAGATTGAGTTCAGGGACTAAACAGGAAGTGGAATATTAGTCTCATAAAGGGTTGAATTGTTTTTCTTGTCAAAACAGTTTTCAGGAACAAAAACAAATCTAACATCACGTTAGTTCATCAGTGCGTGTGTAACAAAGAAGAAGGGCTCCACGTTTCTTTGAAAAGAAATGTGATGTAATGTTACACAAATAAATATCTGTCATTAAACTCTGCCAGAGTCATTTCTCGACCGTCTTCAAACCGAAACAGTGCCGTGTGTCTGGTGGGAGTGGAATTAATGATGTAATCAAATTAGTCAATCACAGAATACTTGAGCAAAACAACTTATCTCGTGTTTGACCTTTCGAGAACAACACCTACATCCTCAGTTGTGCAAAACCTTTGAGTGTTTCTGTGAATATTTATCTCTGGATGAGTAATTTTTGGAAGGGATGACGCTGAATTAGAAGAAACAGCTCTGATTGTCCGTAACTGTTTGAATAATGAGGCACCGACACACGGCGGCGCTTGATCATAACAGAGCATATTTGTGATGCTATGGAAACAAGTGCCTTTTAAAAGACCTCACGTCATTACCTGTAAATCCCACTTGCGCTTACTGACGTACGATGCTGGAGTTCAAAGAAAAAAAGCCCTGCAGGTCCTTGTTTATTTATTTTTCTGTCTACATCTTGCTCTCCTCTTGTTCTCAGCCCCCTGCTGTTATTCTCTCACATCCGTCTGTGATTATCCAGAGGGATGAGGGCATTATGAGACCTCTGGCAGGCCTGACACCTCGGTTCACCAGATGCGGTTGAGGTGTCTCGATCGTCTTCATCCCTGTGAAAGCTCAAAGCCACACACGGCTGCCGGCGGATCAGGTCTTCATGACCAAGTTTGGCAAAGAAACGTCTGAGAGGAAGCTCTGACTGCTCTTCTGATCCTGGGATATCCTTGATACCTCTGCTGTGAGAGTAACTCAGGTTTTTCTTCTTATCAACCCCTCCTCTCCCCACACACCTCTGACATCCGCTCACCCTCCTCAAGTCTTTTGGCAGGAGCGGACCACAGAGAGAAAAGGCCGCACATTTCCTCTGAACTCCTCAAACAGTCGCCTACTTGTGATAACTGGTGATGTCACAGACGTCTAGTGTTACTGAGAGACCGCGCTGCTCTGAAAAGACATTGGTGATTAAGCAGTTTGAAATCCCGGTGCCAAAAACATGACAAGCTTCCTCATGCTCTTTGCTGTAGGGTATTTTTCCGCTCTTACGAAAGGCCGGATCTGGTTTCAGGTGCACATGCTACCACACACGTGCAGCCACGGTGGAGCATGTCACGAGGAGATGATTTCAATCTCTGTGTGAACAAAAATAGACGCAAAAGAAAATTGCTTTGTTTTCCCCCTCAAAAAAACATGTGTAATGCGCTACAGACTTTCTAATCAGCTTAAAGAGAGGAAGCCCATTGGAATTGGAACATGACTAGACTCCCACCAAGCTGTGACCACTGTCCCAGGGGCACGACTGGAGGAAACCCAAACACTGTGATCATATTCTTGTAATCATTTTGTTTCGCTGTGTGTGCTGTGCTGAGGGATCAGTGCATCTCCAGAACTCAGGAATTAAAACCTCTTGTTAAACCAGAATGGATGGGAACAACACACGGTTCATTGTGATGTCTTTTGGCACCGGCAACAGATGCATTCACGATTTCTCAAATGAAATGTGGCTTTAGTTTCTGAAAGTGATGCAGCCCTTTTACTTTCATTCAGCCGGGATTAAGGAGAAAGAAATCAGAGGGAATTATTGACATTTCAGTCTTTGCTAGTAATGCAACACATGCTGAATGGATTTGTACTTCTGCTCTTCAAGTGGTAGGGTCCGCAGACTGAATATAAAGATAGATGACAGGTCGCCACATGTTCCCTCTTTCCAGGAATGAAGCCTCAATATCCCTGATATGAACGCTTCCATTTTTGCTTTGATAACATCTTTCACACACACACATGCTTGACCAATCGCAAATCACTCTCAATTATTTTAATACATTTCACAGTTTTTATTGCATCAAAGATTTAATCAAAATCAAACAACAGGGAGATAAGAACAGCCTAAAATAACAGAAATCATATTCAAGAAAAATGTATCCAACCTGTATTTTGACATTTGTTTTTGCTCATGTCCCATCCGCTAACATGGAGGAGAACTGCAGCCTTCCAACAGGTGGCAATCGAAATTCATCTGCTGCTTCCAGGATTTTTTTAATGGTTCTAATGGCGGCTCACAGATACCAAGGAGCAAGCAGCTGATATTCAGATTATATCATATACAATTCTAAGACAGAAGGTTTAACTGTTTGCCTCTAAAGTCTCTAAAGCTCACTGATAAGCATGTGTTATCTTGTTTGTTCTGCACATTACATCTTGACAGTTATTATATTTATTCTTTTTTTCTACAAATCCAACAGACAGGATACAATATGTCAATCATTGAGCTAAAGATGTGTTGGAAGGCTGATTTTGTTTCCTCTGCACCGTATCCCGGTAACTGTTTCCCTTAGTTAGTTTACCCTATCAATGCTGCTAAAAAACTTTAATCTTGATGATGTTTTCTTCGTTTGACATCTATTGCACTTCTGTCCGTCCTGGGAGAGGGATCCTCACATGTGGCTCTCTCTGAGGTTTCTACATATTTTTACCCTGTTAACAAGGTTTTTTTTGTAGTTTTTCCTTACTCTTGTTGAGGGTTAAGGACAGAGGATGTCACACCATGTTAAAGCCCTATGAGACGAATTGTGATTTGTGAATATGGGCTATACAAATAAAATTTGATTGATTGATTGATAGTTTTCAGTCTTTCTAATGACCTAAGCTAAGCTAACTTCCTTTGGGCTCATTTTTCATTGGTACCAAACAGACACGAGTGGTTTAAATCTTCTTGCTGAATTCTCAGAAACAGAGCAGAAACGCTAACTTCCCCAGACTTTCCTCGTAATATAAATTGTGTGTTTATAGATATTTCAAAACCACAAGCATCCAGTCACATTTGTTATGAAGATTAACACAAAAGCAAAATTTGCCGATGGATTGATTCCATTCCACTGAGTCCCTTCTAAATTTAGGGTTAGTGTATCTAAACACATGCTGTGTCTTTTATCTGTTGGATCTTTAAAGGCAGATGCCAGAATTATGTTGTGTGAACTGATGCAGCACCCAAATCTAAACCATTTCTCATTGTTCCAGATAAGTCTCAAATCTCTAATGCTTTACCATAGAAGACGATTTCCTGTGCAGAAAAAAATGAAAACCAGGTGCCTGTGTGGTTGAGGTGCAGGTTAACAAGTAAAAATAGACTTTGCACATTTGGAGACAGTCAAGAAAACGAGAAGATCAAGGAGGAGAAGGCCTCATGTTTGAGTTTCATAAAGGTGGCTTATTCATGTCGATTCCTTATATCTCCCTCTCATCTTTTTTATTTGGAGATTCTGTTTAAAATCCAGCGTCAAAGTCTTTGTTTTTACGTCTGTTTCCCTTCTTGGATATAAAATACAGATTTATTTTCTGGACAGGAGTGTTGGAGTGTTGTTCATCGGCTCCTTGAGAGTGGTGATGGTCCCACAAAGGCCTGATGTCATGGGACATGCAACATTTCTGGTGTTTATGTTGCAATCAAAGAAGCTGACTGGATAAAGCTGCCTGCTGCTAAGTGTGTTATGTCCCGTTGTGGCGTTGGTTTGAAGTGGTACAGATGGAGGATGTTTGTGTCATGTTTTGTGAAAAGCCTCAATGTTTTCAAAAGCTGGTGGTCTCTCTGTGTTCCCTCCTTCCCTTCGTCTAACTTGTGTTTCTTGATTTCAACCTTGGAAATGTCAGAGACGAACTCAGAAAACACGAAGGTTCACCCACGGACGTTTCGCACCATCAAGAATTGAGTATTGTGAAACTTTCAAAAGCCACTTCCCCACCTTTTTTTGCAGAAAAATTTGCAATAATTCAACCCAGACAACACCAACGTGTGGAGTGACTCAGACGAGCATAACCTCTTCGTCCTACACGTCTGCAGAGGTGCTTTTTTTCTGCTGAGGTAGTTTGATGAAAATGTTACATACAGGTTTTCTGTTTTCATATGACTGGAACTAATAAAGTTTTGTAAACTCCATATATTCATGCATGACCTTTACATCCAGTTTGGAATAAATACAAAAAGTGTGTTTTTCTTTCACGCTTTTCTTTCGGCCTCTTACGGGAAAAACAGTTGATGATTCATGACTTTTAAACGTCGCTCGCTCTCTCTCTCCCAGCGCGAAAATATATGACACATATAAATGACACATGTTCTTCTCCCTCTCTCGGTTTCTGCTCTTACTCTGGTTGCAGAAAGGGGGGATTCATGCACACAGGCCGGCCCCCGTGATCTTCTCCAAAAAAGCCCCCTCCCCCCCCTCCTCTGCTGCTCACTAATCCCAAACTCCTGTCAATGGTTTCCAGCTGGCCTTGGTGTGGCGGCTCTCCTGGGAGAGGAGCAGCACTCAGCTGGCTCCGGGCTCTGGCTCGCTCGCCGTCCAAGAGCCTTGCTCAACGTTCCTCTTCTCCCCCGACACAACCCCACCTTCCTCTTTATTTGTTTCACTTATACAAAAACCCTGTAAACATTTGTGTTCGATTTGTGGAAAGCGGCTGATGGGGAATGTGCTAGCGGGAGGGCCAGCGCATGTGTTTGTGTTTGCAGTCCTAATTTCACATGCTGATTATGTCCGACGTCTTTAATGATGAGGTGAGGTTATGAGGCAAAAGGCACGAGCGTGTGTAGTAAGCATAGTTAGCGTAGAGTGGTTTGATCATAGATATATATATATAAAGATGTCTAGTTTGATGGAGCCGGACGTCACCACATGGCGGCCATCTTGCCAGAGGTTGCTCGCTCACCCATGACATTGTGTTGGTAGTGGTAAATAACCATAACTTGCTAAATTTTTTTATAAACGTCAGAGATGTAGTTATGACACTGCATAAATGATTACATTTTTTAGAAAATAACATAATTACTAATAAGTATGCAGTGTCATATCTACATCTCTGACGTTTGTAACAAACCAAACCGTTTAAAAATCGGTTTAAATTTAGCAAGTTCTGGTTATTAAAGGGACTCTTACCTTTGTTGCATTTGAGAATTACAGCACATTCAAATCATCCCGCCTTCCTCCAATGCCCCACCCCCTCGTTCCCATCCGCGGTGTTTTTTTGAAGAAACTTTATTTACAAGCAGACTTACAACCTACTGCCTCCGCGCACGCACGTGAGTTTTTGTTTACCAAAGCAATGGATTCGGATTCAGAAGCACCGGTAAGTTATATACATTTACATTCACATGAGGACGCGCCTTGATGACGCGGGCCCGAATGCGCCACAAGAAGCAGACGGAAAACCTGCATGTCCATGCAGCAAACAGACAGGTCTGTCGGCCAATAAGGTCCTTCGGTCCGAAGAATTTTATTGGTTGAAGTTTTCACTAAATATTATGAGAGTGAAATAATTGTTTGTTTTTACTCCTGGTGGGTCTGTCTTGCATTTTAGAGTGTCATTACCTTATTAATACCAATTTAAACTTATCCAAAAAAAGTGTAAAAATGCAACAAAGGTAAGAGTCCCTTTAACCACTACCAACACAATGTTATGGGTGAGCGAGCAACCTCTGACAAGATGGCCGCCATGTGCGGACGTTCGACTCCGTTGGCCGGCAACGCAGACGAGACATCTAGTCTTTATATATATATCTATGGGTTTGATCTCCTACGTGAGCGTGGTGATGCGTCTGTGGCTGTGACTGGGAATCTGCTGAGAGGGTTTAATTCAAGTCAGTTACGAGAGAAGGGGTGGGGGGGCATAGAGGGGGTAAGAAGGCTGATTTAGTCTCTTTCATGTTATTTTGACGAGTGCAGCACTTTGGCCCGGTGCTGAGGATCTGCTAAATATAGCGGAGAGCGGTTCAGTAGCAGGGCACCGCTCGCGTCACCTTGGGTAAATATTTCTCTTCTGGCAGCAGTTGTGTTCTGTAAACCTTGCATTTTCCTGAACGTTCAGCAGAAAAATCCGAGAGTCTTGGCTCCGGTCACACTCGCAGGTGGGCTGGCTGGCGTTTGGGAAATAAAGGCAGAGTTGATAAAACCAGAGCACGTGATGATGTAATTAAAATCAGGGGGAAAAGGACAAGGCAGAAACAAACCAGAGAAGACAGAACACACGTGGACACACGTAGAAGTGGGAGTACAATAACCCTAAGACACACACACACACACTGACACACAAAGACACACGGCTTCAGTACACCACTCTGTGTTCTGTGTTTACCTTCCAGGAGTGATGGTGATGACAGTTTGTTGTCATCGAGGTCAAAGGCCAAATGGGGAGGTGGGGTGGGGGGGTGGGAGTGTGTGTGCTGCTGATGGAAAGACGTGATGCTTTGTCACTCCTCGTGTCTGAGTGTGTTTGGCTTGGCTAAAGGAGTGTGTGTGTTCCTGTGTGTGCTCCTGTGTGTGTGAGTATCAAGATGTCTTGTGATATCCTATGAGTGTGCATGCTCGTGTTTCTTTGCAGCGAGCCAACACAGTGCTGGGAAATGTGTGTGTGTGTGTATTTATGTATACACAATATGACTATGTAGTGTGACACACTCTCAGATCTGCAATATCAGCAGCCATGCCTTCATGCTTGATCTATGTATATCTATTTTTTAAATTGTTGATTAATTGCATTATTTTCGGAATGAAACTGACCATTTATTTCCCACTTCCTTATTTATGACCACGCGTAAATTTCATCCTTAAACTATCTCACCACAACAGAAAGGTTTGAGTCATGAAAAACTTTAATTAGTTATTTTACCAGACTCAAATATTGTTTTTAACCATCTACTGAACATCAGCTGAAAGTCATTATTTGCTGAGTGGCTGTTTCTGGAGCTCTGCATTAACACTGTGGTGTGATGCTTTTAAACTTCTGCTTAGTCAGTTGTCTTGAGACCCGGTTTGGCCTGGAGTGAACCTCTGTGTAAAACCACGAGCTAAACATAAGATCAACCAGAGCGGCTTAGTCAGAGCACTTGTACTTTAAAAAGTGCGAGCGTTGAGGAGGCTGTGTTATTGTGTGTAAGCGTCATGTGCCTCATGTTTAAAGTTAAATCTTGGAAAGTCAGCGGAAATGACCATTAGTGGTACAGGACCTGCTGTTTCATTAATGTTTTACTTTTATGATAAATACATTGAAACAGTTAAATATTCAACATCTAAACAGACTTGTTTTTGTGAAGTGACCTAACATAGACTTTGTACAAGGATGGACAACGTTTCTCCTCCTCCTGCCATTATCCTGGAATGAAACCAAAAAAATCGATATCTATATCTCTAAAAGCAACTTGGGAGACTGACCTGCAGGGTCAAGGTCAACCTGATACACACACTTGACCCATCTATATATAAGTATATATACCAGTTCCACAAAAAAGACGTTATGGCGGAACGTAACGGAAAACGCAACAGGAAGTCGCCAATCCTTGATGTTACACGTTCGATCATATCATTTTTCATTTTTTTTTTTCTCAAGGAACAGTACAACAACAGTTCCGTTTTTTTGTGGAACTGGTATCTATAAGTATATATACCAGTTCCACAAAAAAGACGTTATGGCTGTCAATCATGATGTTTCACCTCCTTGTTATAGCTTTGAATAACATACCAGTCACTTGAATGTAGATCAGAATGATAAGAACCACCTAAAAGAACTGAAACCATCTTTAAGAAAGACCTATTTAATATACGTTTGACTGTTCAGTTTGATCCATGTCCCATCCACTAACATGGAGCAGGTGGGGTTATAACCTTTATAATATGTATAATACCAGTTCCAGAAGCTGGCACGTAAACACAAACTCTTTATTTTATTAGATCTTCAGCTTTTTTTCTAACCTTCACAGACATTTAAAAGTTAGGTGCAGTAATCTAATGTACGACAAACGTTTAGCTCACTGACTGTTCAGCTTGACGTCAGCAGCACAGGAGACTGACGCTAAGAGAGACTGACTGCTGCAGATTCTTCAAAGGGACAGAATGTAATACTCCTTGCACGCAGTGGTCAGCCTGGGAAATGGATCAGAAGGCACGTGGAGGGATCTAATCAAAAGAAGGAGCAGCCTTCACACTGACTCTCTGTGAGTTCCTCTCGGTCCCAGAAGCTCCGTCTCCCTGTTGTGTCGAAACCATTAAAATCCCGTCTCTGTTTGTAGACTTACTGGTTGCAGAGGTGGAATTCTCTGAAGAACCCGTCGAGGGTTCAGAGGATAATACGCTCTGCTTTGTTTTTGATTCAATCGTATTTACTTTCAGTGAGGTTCATACTTTCTTTTATTATTCTGGGTTCTTTGGGTTGTTGACATTGCTCCCACTGGTGTCTGGATCTACTCAGTCATCACAGAAGTAGCACGGCTCAGTTTTCTTCTGCCATAAGAGGCCATTTGTTGCCAGTTGTTCTTCATCAGCAGATACAATCAGCACACTTCTATGCTGATTCAAATTTTTGCTGACTGTTCTTTCGAGAACATTTATACCACTCTAACATTCAAACAGCAGCCAGCTAGCATAGCCTAGTTAAGCTTAGCATAAAGACAAGTGAACAGAGGGAATCATAACCTCACTCAGATCTTAGGTGGCAAGATCGGCCTTCCTGCACCTCTGAGGTCCACAAACTAAAGTCTAATCCAAATGTGATGTCTTGACGAGGACCAGTTGTCGAGCTGCCAGCCCAGTCAAAACACAAATTATTATTTTAATATTTAACTTCGGCTGCTAGAGGTCTCTCTACCAAAACAACAACAAAATAACTAGTTGGATTTTGTCATGAAGCAGCGTGGGATCATGGGAGTTGCTGTCTTCATCACAATTGCCAATTAAATTTTACCAATGACGCAACTCAGGTGCAAATCCACGGATGAAGTTCTATATTAAAGTCCATGTTTTACAGCACATGGAAACAACAATTGATTGATCAACAGATAATCATCTCAAATGATCCTTTTTTTCTTTTAAATTTCACAAAGTTGTGAAGATTCTCTGAATCGGTTACGGTTTCTTAGAACAAGGTGATGTTTTCAACTTTCAATTGGCGATTAACTGATTCATGAATTAACAGTTTCAGTTCTAATTAAACGCAGACTGTAGCTCGACATGTCGCCGTCCTCTGAAGTCCAGCTGAGAAACATCTCAGTGCGCAGATTGTCTCCGTGAGACAGGAGTCCCGTCTCGAACATCCGACAGGTGTCCCACCGGTTGCTTGAGTCGGTTAACCCCCGAGCCCAGGGCCTGGCTCTGGTGCCGTAACGTTGGAGGTCAGAGGTTAATGGAGCAGAGTGGCGCCGGCCGGTCATCCCCCAGGATCCCGGGTGGATTTGGTAAACAGTGAAGCTGTCACTGCAGATTAATACTGAGAGGAGGTAGAAGAGGGCCGAGCACACAGGGGGCTAATGGCTCCTAACTCAGCCATGAAAGTGCCTGTCTTCCCCATTCTCCTCCGTCCCTCACCCCCACAGATAAGCCCTGCAGGCTTAGAGAGAGAGGGACGAGGAAAGAGGA
Source organism: Limanda limanda (assembly GCF_963576545.1). NCBI lineage: Eukaryota > Metazoa > Chordata > Actinopteri > Pleuronectiformes > Pleuronectidae > Limanda > Limanda limanda. The sequence continues at coordinate 21,590,296 of NC_083647.1, read as the reverse complement.
GGAGGACGGGGGAAGAAAGAGGCAGAGAAGGAGTAAACTCAGAAAATGAGGAAATAACAAGAGGGCAATAATCACAAGTGCACTTCAACACTTGCCTCGCTGCAAACTAAAGAGGCTGAAAAGCTCTGAAACCGTTTCAAGGCTCTGGGAAGTTTTTGTCTCTTCCTATTGTGTCGCTCCTCCCTGAGGTCATCCCCTGGTTCCAGCTGTAGCAGAGAAACGCCAACCGCCAGCTCGCCTCTGTGGGGGATCTTTGGGGACTTTTTTCTTTTCTTTTTTTTTTTTAATGAGGCATATGCGAGCCTTGACACTATGGTTTATCTGTCTTTGCATCCCCGATATGAAGGGGCGGCCCCCCCCACCACCGCTTCATATGCAGCTTGTGTCGAGGCAGGATATTGTGTGTGTCATGTCGCTGCACTGCTCCAGATTGTGGTTAGGAACACTTTCACCATAAGTCATGCAGCAGAGAGAAAAAAGATTTGAACATCTGCGTGGGTCTTATCTTAAAAGAGCAATTTATATTACATCACATGCTAATAATGCCTGGGTGTTTTCCATTGACATGATTTTTGATGGTTTGAACCTTTAGATTTTTTTCATGCTCTACATAAGCATCATTTCTGAACTTCAGGTTCACTTTAGCATCTTGGATATGTTGACATTCCTCTGAGATGTTTTTTGCTTCTTAAAATTAGTTGCACGTGAAGACACACGCCGCTGGTCTCGCTTCCTGGGAAACTTCTACAATGGCCCTCGGGGGAATGGGAATAATGTTCATTCATAACTATTTGTACAACACTGCCAATAATAATGTAAAAATCGATTCCTTGGTTTTGTTTTGCAACCCTTTCTTTACTTTCCAACTGTTCTTTGAATGGTGATTTGCATGTGTGTGTGTGTGTGTGTGTGTGTGTGTGTGTGTGTGTGGCCTATGTGAAATATCTCTACTTTACTGTACATAGTCCCACTCATTCCTCCTCTTACCCCTGCTACCCCCTCCTAGCTTTGTTGTCAGTTGGCCTGTGTGTGTGTGTGTGTGTGTGTGTGTGTGTGTGTGTGTGTCTGTGTATGTGTGTGTGTGTGTGGTGGGGGTGTCCAGCGGAGGGAGCGTTTTGTCTGAGTGTATTCCATGCAGCACTCTATTGTACAGTCCTCACAATGGGACCGAGCCTTTGATCTCAGAGGGGTGGACCTCTCTCTCTCTCCCTCTCTCTCTCCTTCTCTCTCTTTTGCTCCCACCCTCCTCTTCCTCTCCCTCTCCCTCCTCCTCTTCATCTCCCTCTCCCTCTCGTTCACTCTTTTCTTTCCCAGTATTAGCCTTGACCCTCCGCGTATCGCCGAGAGGGCCGAACAGAGGAGAGAGGAAATGAAACACTGATTGAAATGAATGAAAACGTAATGATGTGAGCGGAGTGTCTGGAGGACGGAGCTAAAAAGGAGCTGCTGTATTCCCCTTGTCCGTCCTTATTAAAAGGCCCGGGGGGGGGGACGGACTGAGTCGGTCTTTTCACAGATTGTTGTTCAGCCCTCTGGTCGCTGCTGTCTGACACAGAGCAGGTGCTGCCAGGCTGAGACTTGAGCCGGGGATATGGAGGCTCAGTGATGGGAGGGTTCTGTTTTTTGCTATAAGGACTGAAGGATGGGAGTATAGTAGGAGCTGGAGGGGGGTGGTGGGGTAGGGTGGTGGTGGGGGGTTGTTGGTCACGCAGGACAGCAAAAGCCCCATGCATCCCCTGAATGAGTCTGTCAGGTCAATATTTTCTATACATTGTGACTGTGCTGCAGATTCTGCCGCACCAATTCAGCCCCGGCTCCCCCGACCGGCTTCAGCCGCTGCAGCGCCCCATCGTGTCCTCTGTGCTCGGCTTTGGAAAAACAGAATGCTTAGCCTCCCCTCCTCCCCTCCTCCTCCTCCCTCACCCTCCCCTCCCAATAGCCCCAATGCTCCACTGAGTGTCTATAGATCCCTGGATCTGCACAGCGTTGCATTGTCTCCGCTCCCTGGCCTTTTGCCAAGAACCAAGCCGGCTTTGCAGGAGTTGTACTTCACCACAGCCTCATCTTTTTTCTCTGCTCCGCTTCTTTTCTTGCTCCGCTCCCTCCTCCATTCTTTCTTTCTTTCTTTCTTTCCTTCTTTCTTTCTTTCTTTCTTTTATTCTCCCTGCTCGGCTATTTTCTTTATGCCAGAGAGCCTGCGAGTATTTACCGATGCACTGGCATGGGGGGGGTTATTGTGTTCGGGACTGGATGGAGTGCAAAAGGCGGAGTGGAGGGGTGGTGCCGTGAGGCCGGTGAATAAACAGTGGACATGTGTTTTGTACAGTAGACATCTGAGATATAGGCACTGATAGATAGTTAAGTAAGTTAAACTCTGGAAAAACAAAGGTAGAAAAGAATTTATCGTGTCGCTGACTCCAGTTAGTTTTCAATGTTGTTGTCAATGTCTAAAATTTTCTCACTAGCTCAGTACTGTGGATGTTGGTTCAAATGTGGCACTTTAAACTTTACATATCTTTCCAGGATCAAATGCTTGTTATGGGTATTCCCCTGACCTCACTGTAGAAAGCTTTCATCTGAACCACTTCTCTAAAAACATGCTCACCATGACAACGGCTGACCACAAGGTTTTTTATCTTGTATCTACTGTCTCAGGGTTAATCAAGCATGAAACCCGGAACTTAACAAATCAGTTTTTGAGCAAAAACCTGTTCAACCGTCACAATATCAGTGTAGAATCAGAAAGCGTTACGAAGGCAGTGATAAATATAGTTTCTTTATTTGCTTCTGAAGTTGGTTTTGTTGTTATTTCCGCCGAGCAGAGTGTGTTTTCATCTGTGTTTGTGTGTCTGTCTGTGAGCAGTATTAGTTTGAATGGGGAAGAATCCATTGTATTCCGATGCGGGTCCGACTCGGTGGGCGAAACCAGAATTGATTTTTTCCTCTTTCTTTTACATTGTGAGATGTTTTTCAACATTTTTTGTGAGTTTCTCAAGAATGTTATTGGTAATTTTGGTGGTGATTATTTCAAATGTACAAGCAATTCATTATCTCACATGCTGATGCCTTTATGGAAAAATTCAGTCAGCAGGAAACGTAATTATCTCCGTGATGAGAAGCCACAACAGATGGGTAGGAAGTGTTTTCTGTGTCATTTGAACAAACCCTTTAAAAGTAGATTTTCCAAACTAACTGTAACTCACTCTCTATCTCTCATTAACTACTTCTACTTCTTTCTCTCAGTGGGACGAGATAAGACTTGTGTTTCCTCAGGAGGAGCAGGCTTAACTTCTCTGGCCTCCTCCTGCACTCCTCCACCCTAATGTTGACCCCTCCAGCCGGCTCCCAGTGTCGTCTATCCCAGCAGCACCCACCCCCCTGGGGGCAGCCCGGGGGCGTGGAGCATCCTCTGCTGACAACACTCCACGTCCCAGACGTAAACACGGGTGACAAATGGGCCGCCATATCAGGTATCAGGTGTCGGCGTGGAAGATTTATAAGGTAACGAGACAATGGGAGGCAGACACAAAAAGCCTCTATCTCCCATCAGCGCTTTTCCACCAAAGCAAAAGGCCCACTTTAGTTTCAGCAGCCATGGAGAAAATCATTTCCCCTGTAATCCTCTCAGTTTTCCCATCCATGCGGCACAGATTAGGTGTTCTCACACAGCGGAGCCAGAAGTCCAAGGCTCGCTGAGACGACAGGTTACAGAGTGCAGAGTGAAGACTAGGGTTGCAAAATTCCGGGAATATTCAAAGTTGGAAACTTTCCATCGGAATTAATGGGAATATACAGGTTTTAACGGGAATAAACGGGAATATACGGGAATTAACGGGAATAAACTGGAAATGTTGTGGGTAATTTATACTAACTGTATTTACCTTGTCATATACAGACATAAATATAAACATTTTGTTTTGTCATAGGTTGATTTGAGCCCTGAGGAAACTTTGGGCACTTGACTATATGCTTCTGCATCTTTGTGTCATTCTTAACATAAGTCTTTGCACAGTATTTGCAAATGTACACAGCCTTTCCTTCTACATTGGATGGGGTGAAATGTCTCCACACATGAGATAGTGCACGTGGCATTGTTCTGTAGAATAAGATGAGAAAAAAGTTTGTAAAAAAACACTAATGCAATGCCAGAGATATAAATAGTTAGCCAAACAATTGGAATCGTCTGTAAACATATTTTACAATTGATGGTTAAACGTATGGAAATAGGCTAGATGAACAGATGAACAATCCTCAATCAGCATGCTAATATATTTTCCCCAGTAATATCATTGAAACTTACCTGACTAGTCCTGCACACTACAGCAGGCCTCAATAGCCCTGCTGTAGGAAATTTACCGGAAACTTTCCGCCCCTTTGCAACCCTAGTGAAGACAGAGGAGTTAGGGCTCGAGAGGACATGTTGTTACTGTGAAAATGGAGGAAGTCCTCACTCATGGAAAGGGAAGTTGGGGGTCAGGTAGAGCTCGGCCGGGGATGGATGCAGGAGGCAGTTGTCCGTGACGTCCTGTTTCGCAATCAGCAGCTGCTCCGTGTACACGAGTCTCAGAAGGAAACTCCTCAAACGTCTGCGGCTTCAATCAGCTCGAAGGAGATTTGGAAGATTTTCAAACACATGCACAGTACATGATGGGTTTGTGTTTACGTGGGTTGGAGGCGTGTGCGAGGGAAAAAATAGCCGGAGCGGCGGACCTCACAAGTGCAAACAGTGAAGCAGTGTGACACCAAGTTATTTAAAACTTCCAGTCTGGAGGCTGCGAGCTGCTGGGATGTACAGACAGTGTAAACAGAGCTGCTCTGATATAATATAGCTGTTATGTTCATGCATCTGGTTCACGGCCTCTCCTGTTTGGTGTGGATTTCCACACAGCAAGGGCCCATACACTGAGCTCATATGTGATGAATCAGTGATTTTTGATGAATCAAATGAAATAAACCACATTTTACCTCTCGTAATAGCTCTTAAAATTAAAGTGGCATATCTCCCTTGTGGAGTCAGTTGGTGATCAGAAACAGAGCCGGTACCGACACACTCTGCAGGCTCCTCTCATCCGTCTGTAAGGCCCGGAGGTGGTGACATGTGAAAGAGGAGACGTGTGTGTGTGTGTGTGTGTGTGCATCGGGGGGGCAAAGGGGCGCCGGCGCCGCGTGCCAGGAGATCCACACGGATTCTCCAAATGGTGTTCCTGACATGTTGAAATCCTGCATGCACTGCCGAGGGCGAGTGCTAAACACACACACACACACACACACACAAACACACACACACACACACACACCTTGCCGCCCACTCACGAGACACAATTGACCACCAGCTCCACCCACGCAGCAGCCCTCAGAGGACATGAAACTGGAGACGCAGTCGGCAGGAGTGAACGTCCCCACTCCCTGTCCTTTGTCTCCTCACAATGTGCAGCGGTACAGTGAGACACCTAGCAGATTCCTCACATACACATCAACAGCTTCTGTGTGTGTGTGTGTGTGTGTGTGTGTGTGTGTGTGTGTGTGTGTGTGTGTGTATAGGTGTGCGTTCTTGTGTGTCAGTATGTCACTCAGCGCCCGGCCGTGTTTGTTTTTACTTGCTTTTAACCCTTTGTCTTGTTTGACTTTATATAACTCAGACTGACTGTGACAGTTCTTTCTTCTTCAAACCCGATCATGTCCAAACTTAGAACATGACGTACTGTCAGTGTGCAAAACTGTTTAATTTGGATGGAAATGAGCTAAACGCTGCTCGAAAGCTAAACATCGCTTGATGAAATGATATCATAATTTGCATATTCCTTAAGTGTCAGTGCTCTGTATTTGCATTCAGCCCGTGTGAACCAGTTTTGACCCTTTATCTGTTTGCATCTCTCTCACTGTTTGTACTCACATGAGTATTTTATTACAGCTGGACGCTGTTCACATTTGCATGTTTTTCCATTTCTGTTGACAGGTAACAGAACAAGTATGAAGTATTGACTGAAACGACAGCAGTCACCAGAAGACACATAATGAGCCTTATCATAATTTAAAAAGACAAAGGCCGTGCTGTGTTGTCAACTGCATATTTAGGATTGATAAAAAGACAACTTCAAGTCAATGCTTATGTTGCTCTGTGTCTGCTGCATGTCTAAATATATATATATCATCCTTAAAAGGTAAGAAAAATCTCCCTATAAATGCCAAATATATCAGATTTTTTTAAAATAAGGACAAAAGATGGATAGATAGATAAATGGATACTTTATTAATCCCGAGGGAAATTTAGAACATCCAGTAGCTTATACAGTTAACACTTAAAAGACCTCACTGATATACATACATAAATCACATACCGAGAATACATATACAGATACAGGAATGGGATGCAATAATGTGATTGTGTCAGTGTCCAGTAGGGAAGTGTTCTTGTGCTGCTGGAGTGGAAAGTACAATACAAATATATATATATATATATATATATATATATATATAAAAAACAACAAAAATATATAAATATATAAGAAGAAGTAGTGGTAAAGTCCGTGCATGGGGTAAAGGGGTAAAAGAGATGCTAATCAGTTTATTTTTTAGAATGCAATACAAGTCATTCAATCAACTTCTTAAAATCAAACAGAAAAATACACTTGAACCAGGTTTTTGATCTCTAGACTCATCCTGTGAAGAAGCAGAACTGATTTGATAAGACTGAGATGTTGTGGTGACTGTCCAGGATGATAACGCCATTGGGCTTCACACCAATTTTTTTCAAGGCTCTTTCGTCGGGTGGGGTTTTCCCAGCGGGTCGCTGGCGCTGGGCCCTCATTGGTTGATAGAGACAGCTGAGTTGAGTGACAGGCTGTCAGAGGGGATCCGTCGGGGGACAATGCGTCCACTGAGAGGCTCAGAGGTCACCCTGCTAACAACGGCTCCACTGGCGAAGTTTGTTTTCTCGTGAGGAGCCACCCTTTCATGTGTGCCACTCATTACCAGAGCTTGTGCCCCCCCGCTGCCCCCAAACAAGGCTGTCTGTGTACTTTACCAAAAAAAACCTCTTCATATCTTCTGGTGACCCTGTTTTGCCAGAACTGGAGCGCGTACAATTTGGAATCCGACTCAGGTTGACCTGCGCCTGTGTTGTGTTTGGCATCAGGAGCGATGGCAACATGAATGCCCTCGTCTGTTTTATCTGGACAACCTGTAACACTCGCAGGGTTGCAAAATTCCGGGAATATTCAAAGTTGGAAACTTTCCACGGGAATTAACGGGAATAAACTGGAATTAACTGGAAATGTTGTTGTTAACTGTATTTACCTTGTCATATACAGACATTTTGTTTTGGCATAGGATGATTTGAGCCCTGAGGAAACTTTGGGCACTTGACTATATGCCTCTGCATCATTGTGTCATTCTTAACATAGGTCTTTGCACAGTATTTGCAAATGTACACAGCCATTCCTTCTACATTTGATGGGGTGAAATGTCTCCACACATGAGAGAGTGCACGTGGACATTGTTCTGTAGAATAAGATGAGAAAAAAGTTTGTAAAAAAACACTAATGCAATGCCAGAGATATAAATAGTAAGGCAAGCAATTGGAATCGTCCGTAAAAATATTTTACAATTGATGGATAAATTAATGGAAATAGGCTAGATGAACAGATGAACAATCCTCAATCAGCATGCTAATATATTTTCCCGAGTAATATCATGGAAACTTCCCTGACTAGTCCTTCACTCTACAGCAGGCCTCAATAGCCCTGCTGTAGAGTGAAGGATGCTGGGAATTATCTGTGCAAGTGATGGAAGAATGCACAGTGGAGGGTTAAAATCCAACGTGCAGCGTGTGCTGCATTCCATACATCTTTAAAATAGAGTTTTGAATGATGTTTTTATTGCTCAGCGTTTAATTTGCGTATTAATTTATTTTTTGAAAATTCCCAAAATTCCCGAGCTTAACTTCCCATGGAAAGTTTCCGGAAAGTTTCCGCCCCTTTGCAACCCTAATCACTCGCATTAGTTTTACTCATGCTTTCCCGAAGCCGAATAATAAACCCAGCCAGCAACTTTTCAGCTGTTTCCATCTTTTTTAGCTTTTCACGTAATCAGCGTTGCCAAAAGGACATCTTGAAAAAACGCTGTTCAGATAGGGAATAGTTCCTGGAATGTGGCTCTCCTCCGTGCGATAGGATTTTTAGCAGTTGCCGGATCACAGTAGAGTCAGCGGAGACAGTGGATCTCCTGTGGACGAACAGACGAGTGTCCATCAATGGCTCGGGGACAGGAGAGGTATTTTGAGCAGAAGTGAGACGGACAGACACAGGCCTTTTGTGTGACAGATTAGAGAGAGTTCTGGGCCTCTGTGGATTCATGGCTTTCGCATGAGATAAAGTGTGTGTCCACGTCTGTGTATGTACGTGCAAGAATGACTGCTTGCGAGCATTGTGAGTGTGTGGGTTCCACTCTGGTATGTGCGCCGATCAGACGTGGCCTTTTCTCCTGGAGAAGAAAGCAGCTCACTGTCCTCGTGCCGTCCGAACTCCAGCCTGGTCTGAGAACCGGGCCTGCGTGGCTGGATCTCTCTGTGTCTCTTCATGTTGAAGCCCGGCCTTGTTCCCAGCTGTTTGTTCAGCTGGCCCACCAGCGGGGACACCAGGGACTCACCCCCCCCTCCCAGGCCCAGCCGGACACCTCCACCTCCGCACCCACCCAGGTCACCGACCTCCTGACCTCCTTGCCCCAGGGGTTATTTGCTCCGAGGGCCGTCGTTTAAGAAAAGAGTTTTGTTCGACCATTCTTTGGGTCCACAGTCTCCGCTGAGGCTCTTGTCATCAGTGCCATTGATCTGCTCCAAATGAGCTGATTAGGGGGCCTGCAGTTTGTCCTGTTGAGTGGGTCGACCTAAGCTTGGCTGAGCCGGGCTGAGCTGGGCTAGGACAGGGGGGGGGGGGGTTACAGGGATGCAGGACGGGGTCAGAGTTCACACAGAACACACAGTTGGGCATTCACGCTCAAAGGTGCAACATGAAATGTGTGGTTGTTTGAAGAGTTGTGGATCAAACCCCTTTGGTTGTGTTTGTTATGTCAGATCGACCCCCTGTGGTGCTGGTGATGCTGCAGCTCTTCATCAGTGTTGTCTTAGACAGAGCTCTCTTTGATTTCCACCAAAAAGACATAGATTCCTTTCACTCGGTCCTGTTGCGTCATCAGTTTTTTTTACTTACGTGTGTAGATATAAAGGTTATGTGAGGCTTTCACTGTATATGAATGTACATATGATCGTCGGCACATTGCAGAGCGAAGAATGATGTCTTTATAACCCTGAATACATTGAATAAGAGTCAGATGATTTTTTAAATAAAGTATTAATTTCATTTTAAAGTCACTAATTATATCACTGTGATATTATTAATATAATTTCTGCACCAAATACAAATATTGGAGCACACTTGTATAGCTAGTCCAGGTCAGAGTTTGATGCATTCTGCTGCAAGCACTTATTAATTTGGCTTATCCACATCCTGTTATGCAAACGCACCTGTCTGCAGGAGCGACTTCAACTTAGAACTATAAAACTTGCCGGGTATGATTTCTTGCTCATTCAGAGTTTGATTCGACTAAATGAATCAACACAAACACGTTGAACAATGAGGACAGAGCTGCAGGACCTCCTGGGACTTCAGTCACCAAACACACTTTTCCATCTCGTTGAAACCAAACCTACGGGACTGTATATTTTCCTGAGTGCACGCAAGCATGTGTGTGCATGAGCGTGCACATTCATGCACGGATGTTGTGTTAGCATTTGCCTCTATTTATCAGTCAAGGGGCCTTATAATTACAGGCCGAGTGTAATCTAACACTCCCACCACTCCCTGTATAAACTGAGAGTCCTCGCTCCTCTTGGTCAGGGATTAAGAATGAGGCCCTGCTGAATGAGCTGCCCATTACTCTGAGATATCCTCACCACTTGTCAAGGGAGACATCAATAATATCAGAGGATTGGGGGGTTGGTCTGAGACCAACAGATAAGGAGAGGGAGCAGCTAATGACAGACAAAGAGGGGTTACCTTCAATTACTCCTGCAATTTGTCCTGGAAGCATAAACAGAGGAGCGGTGATTAGAAATAATGAAGAGTATTATATGTCAGTGCACTGCGGACACAATGTGCTCATGCGTGGTCAGAGAGCGTCTTCGTGGATCTGAGCTGAAAGCGGGTTAGCTACAATGAAGCCTTTGTTTTCTTGCCTGTTTACTGCAAGCTGATATTTTCCACAACACATTTGAGCTGGTTTATGGTGTGAAAACATTTCAGTGGGACGGTGAAACTGCAAATTGTGCCGGACGGGGGGGGGGGTGTGGTGTGATTATCCGCTGCAAATGAAGCGGTACTGTCCTGCCAGAGCTTTCTCTTTTACTTAAGCTATAGGCCTGTGCGCTAGGCTGTGTCACAGGTCAGAGTTGACAGGGTTAGCATGGACACTGTGTCCTCACATCCATCTTCATTAGAGGTCTGGAAGTACTCAGTGACCAGACCTCCTCCTCCTCCTCCTCTTCCTCCTCCTCCTCCTCCTTTCTTTTCAAAACTATCTGTCCATTTCTGATAAACAGCTTCATCAGAGGAGAGGTCTCAGGAGTGTTAACACAGAGCTGCCTGACATGATCCACCAGTGGGACCAGGAAACAACACTCACTCCAACCTTCTCCCTCTGCAGCCACAGAAACTTCTGTTGCATCTGCACATTATTCTGTCTTGATTTGAAAAACACATGCATTGCTTATGTCACTGGAGATAGACGATGATGACAGTATAATTCATGTTTAAGACCGGAAGTCTGCTGATGCTATAATAAGATATTTTTGAGAAGAGTTAAATAACATTTACATCACTAATAAAAGGTTAAAAATGCTCTTCAACTGCAGATCTTTCATTTCCCATCTAAATTCAACTTTTGCCACTTTAATGTGAAAATGTGAATAAGCTTGATTTCTTTCTGCAGAACAGCTCACAGCTGCACTTGGTAACAAGAGGTCCCTGGTGGACTTTGCATCTTGTAGTAAGGAATCCCAATCAAAAAAGATTAGGAAGTGCTTTGCCTCTCTGAAGGGACGTCGAACTTGTTTGCACATTTGGTGACGCAAGATAGTAAAAATTCACATGACGCCTGTCAGCAGATCATTACTTTGTTTTCACCATGTGTTCTCACTTCCTGCCGGCATTATGTTTTCACACCAATGTACAAAAAAAAAGGTTTCAGATCAGATGAGGGAAATCTGAAATCAAACTATGGATTTATTTGGCTGAAAATTGTTCCTTTATTCTGTAGGAAAGACACAGAGCAGTACTTCCAGACTTTCACATACAGTAAGTTCAAACCAGCTGCTGTGGAAATAAGATCAAAACAGATTTAATTTTCATAAATGACATCAGCAAACCCACTAATCGCAAACTTTACTCTCTTTTCCTTGTCTCTGAAACATGTCTCCTGTCACGTGGCTCCCACTGGAGACAAACTAACGGCTTTCATTCTGAAGTTCAGGAAACCGAGGCCCACAGTGGTGCTGGGGCCAAACTGGACCAATTAGATCGAATCAGACACTCGACCCGAACCCGAGCAGACACAACACACTGTATGTGAGAGGGACTGTCCCTCTTCCTCTCGTGAGGTCATCAGAACAATGACATCACTGTAGCTCGGTCTGTCTGTGACATTACCAGATCTGCGGCGAGGATTTGGGACAGAGATCGAGGAGTGACACGAAAAAAGATGGAGATGGAAAGAAGGGTGCGTTGACAGAGACAGCAGCAGATTCAGAGAGAGAGAGAGAGAGAGAGAGAGAGAGGGAGGGGGGGGGGGGAATTGGAGAGAGAAGGGCCTGGAGCTGTGGCTTGGCTGAACTCACTGTGAACCTCGGCAGATTTATTTTCTCCGGAGCCCGTTGCTCGCTCAAAGGAGGCCAGATTTACATGCCTCTCCCTGGGCTGCTGTAACACTCGAGTAGAGGAGCTGGGATAAGTGGGCTGGGGGGGGGGAGTGGAGGACTTGTGCAGGGTTATAGGGGGGAGACGCAGAGCAGCAGAGGGACGAGGGTTTCACAGGGAGTCCACTTGCTGGGTCTCCATTATTTCCAGCTTGATAATCTGACCTCTGACGCCGTGCACCCCCGGTTGTGTTCACCAGCTTCGCCACCGTGATTAGAAACACTCCCTCCATTAAGAGGGTGTTTCATTTTGAACCTGTGTGCGCCCACAGATCCCTGCTCTCACAGCTGGCTCCCAGCATCCTCGTCTGGGGCCACATACAGTGTGTGTGTGTGTGTGTGTGTGTGTGTGTGTGTGTGTGTGTGTGTTTTCTTACCATGAAGCTTGTGTACGTTTTTTGACAGTCTGGTAAGCGCTTACTGAACGCACACTTGTAGAGAAACCAAAACACTGACATGTAACCAAACACAGGTCCTTCTAGACTAGTGCCCCAACACAGACGTTAGGTTACAGTATAAATTAAGGATATGATTAGATTAGATTAGATTAGATTCAACTTTATTGTCATTGCACAGTAGAAGTACTTGCAACGAAATGCAGTTTAGCATCTAACCAGAAGTGCAAAAAAAGGCAGTAAAAGTGCAGAGTATTGTGCATATTAAAGTGAAAATGTAAATAAGTAAGATCTGTACTGTAAGAAATATATATGGAATATTACAGTATTAAGAGGAATTGTATGATACAAGAACGATGAATTCGCTATGAGCAGGATAAAAATATAAATATATATAAATATGAATACACTATAAGCGGGATTATACAGTAGTAAAAAGTAGTTAACACAGTAGTTGTGTTAAGCTATATGTGCGGTGAAGCATTTTATTGTCTGAAAGTGTTTTTTCAAAGCACGGACAGTGTTGAGGCACCGTAATTCAAAAATAAATCTAATAACGAAAGATTTAGTTATATCTAAAACATCAGCTGTAAATGTCACTTATCGGCAGCTTAATAAAACCAGAAAAGTACAAGGCCTTCTTTCCAGATGTTTAGTTATAAGTTCAATGATGCTAAAGCGATAACTTTTACAGTTCAACAAGGACCTAGGGTCATAATTCCAACTCTCTGTGCTTCACCATCCTTGTATCAACATTTCATCTCATGCTAAAAACGGCTTTTCAAACTTTAGGAGGAACTGCAGCCCGAGGAACTTGCTGCAACAAGTGACCAAACGTGAAACTGCTCTTGCAAGGAGAGATCTCAAACTTTATCCTCTTGTCCTTGTCTCTGAAACATGTCTCCTGTCATGTGGCTCCCACTTGAGACAAACTAATGGCTTTCATTCTGAAGTTCAGGAAACCGAGGCCCGTAGTGGTGCTGGGGCCAAACTAGACTAATTCGATCAAATCAGACTCTCGACCAAACCCGAGTCCCCAATCCCCAGTGGCCATTAGGAGGAACTGCAGCCCGAGGAACTTGCTGCAACAAGTGACCAAACGTGAAACTGCTCTTGCAAGGAGAGAAGATTTCTATATCAGAAGCAGAAATCCCAATCTGTCCTCTTTAAAGCAAAACTCCTGTAATAAAGTTTCCCTTTACAGCTAACAGGAGATCTAATATGTGTTGGAACAGAGACAGGTGTCCACTGTGCATCCAAAAGAGTTCACTCTAATTTAAACAGGATTCCTGCTTCTCTCCATTCACGCTGTAACTGCAGAGGACAACTCTGTGTGTGAGCTCAGTCTGGAGGCCGCTGAGGAAGAGAGGAATTAACTCTCTGTCCCGCACCTCTGACTCAACTCTCTGTGAACCGCCTGTGGAATCAAGGGTCAGCGACTCTGGGGCTTTTTCCTATCGTTCCTCCCTCCCACTCCACGGCTGTTTGGCTGGGGGGCGAGTTCATGAGTGTTCGGGAGGCAGCGAGTTCTCTCAGCTCCTGATCCCCGAGCCGGCTCCGTCTGACAGGTAACGCTCAACACGCCTGTGGGAGGGACCCAGCTGTGACCTGCAGAGACAGGAGGTGTGAGGGCGAGAGGCCAGACGGGAGAGAGATAGGCGTAAAGCACTAAACTTCAGCCCTGTTTACGTGATTTGAATTTATTCTCGCCTGTTTTAGATTATGCAATTAGGGCGAAGAGGATGTGGGAAGAAATAAAACCATAAACTATCGTTTTAGTCGGAGCAGATGTTCACTGATAATGATAAATCCTAAACTGGGAACTCAATACTTTAGTTATTTCCCAACGTTATGTTTCTTCTGCAGAGGATTTTTCTTCTTCTTCCTCTACCTGTGCAAGTTCTGCTTCCTTCCTCACAGACTCTAAACTTGCTGCATGTATAGTTTTACTTCTCCAAAGGCAAAGCTGGTGTTGTTCCTGTAGCAATGCCTCAGTATGCTGAATCAGATAAACTGGGGATTTTGTAATGTTGTATTGTTTATATATCTCTTGCGAAATTAGCAACAAAGAAGTTGCAGAGCAAACTCTTTACAGACAGATGCTGGCGGGACAAACATTCATACTCGTGCACTGCAGCCAAATTCATCAAACTTGATTCTAAAGACTGTAAAGACACAGTTTCTAACATGCTAATGAATGTGCATGATTTATTTTATCTGCAAACAAGCATGGAGTCTTGTGTTTGACTATTTTCAGTTTAAAAAAACAAGAGCTGGAACAAGCTGAGACGGAATTTATATTGTGTGACCACATGGATCGTTTATAACAACCTTAAACCTACAATCATTTATTCTCTGGTCACATGCAGCAGCAAAACAAGTTGTAAAAACCAGTGACACACTGTCCTGCCTGTGTTTCTCAAACAGGAGTCGATGTGATATAATAGTTACAGAGTTGAAACATTGACGCCAGTTTGTCCCATGGGCCTGTGAACGCCATATCTCAAGAAGGCCTTGAGGGGACTTCCTCAAATTTGGTGCAAATATTCACTTGGACTCAAGGATGAACTGATAACATTTTCGTGGTCAAAGGTCAAAGGTCACGCTGACCTCGCAGAGCAAATTTTCTTATCTCGTGCAGGTGATATCTCTGGAACAGCATCAAGGAATCCGTTCACATCGGCACAAACATTCAGCTGGAGTCAAGGATTAAAGCACTTGATTTTATTAGCCAAAGGTCAAAGGTCAAGGTCACCGGAGCCTGTAATTTCTGACGATGTAATCAATGTAAGTTAATTACTGTGCTCTTTGGTGTCAGGGTTAGTATTGTACAGTGGGGTTTTACAGCTGTAGTACAGGAAGAAGCTGCATGCTGTGGCTGAAGACAAAAGTTGAGTGAACCAAACAGCAAAATCAGAATCAGAATCAGAATCAGAATCAGAATCAGAATCAGAATCAGAAAGGATTTATTGCCAAGTAGGTTTACACCTACCTGGAATTTTCTTTGGTAAAAAGGTGCATACATTTCACATAAAGCATAAAAACACAATAAGTACTTCACATAAGAAAGAAATAACTGTATATAAAACAAATATATATACAAGACATGAAAGTTAAATAAAGAGTAAAATGCAAAAACAGATATATACAAGATATAAATAGTTAAATAAATATTAAAATGCAAAGCAGGAGAGAAATGGGGATGTACAATATGCAATATACTGTTGTGTTATGTGTGTTAATGTAACACAGAATTGAGACGTGTGTGCGGGATAAGAGTCCAATAAACCAAAACAATGAGCTGAAAGTGACCACCACATTAGATCCACTGTTATGTTAAATATTGAATTGTAATGCTTTACATCAAATGGGGGTTTTCTTTTAGCCTAAAAATAAAACATTGATGTGAAAGCTGCTAATATTTGATCAGACGAGTTCCTGAAATGGAATCAAAAGTGGAAAAGCTGTTCCCAAATCCGCCGAAACCACTCACACACTCCGATAACATTACAAGAAACAAACTCATGAGCATTCACAGAAGCCACATGTGTTTGTGCACAACATGAGGACAGTTTCACGTTGCTCTCTTCGGGGCCGATGCTCTTATGAGAACAACGTGCACACGCTCACACACACTGGAGGTAGGCTGCAGGAGGAGCACATCAAAGTGAATGTGGTTAAAGCAGAACACCCAGGGACCGCCACCTCCACACAAACAGGGGATCTCCTTACCAAAAACAAAGAGGCCTCAGCAGCCAGCCCACATCCAGCGGAACGAGGGGAGGGGTGAAAGGGGCTTTGAGAAAAAAAAAAAGTGGGGGTGGAGGTGTGGTGGGGGGGTGTGGGGGGGGGACGGATCAGAAAACACGTTACACGACCGGAAAGGTAGAGCAAAATCATTCATTACTGTAATTACAACCTGAGCCCACTCGCTCTTTCATTCAAGCGGGAGCGGAGGAGAAAAGAAAAGAGGGAGAGGAGAGATTAGAGCTGTGCCCACAGAGGTGTTTACCACACTCTGAGGGATAACACACACAGATATAAACACCTCGGCTGAGAGGAACACACCCAACACATGCCACAGGGGGGTCTTCATCCAGTTAGAGGGATGCAGGTTGTGTCAGTAAATGAAAATTAGCTTCATCACCGTGTTTATTTTCCCCTCTGACTCATACTGTACAATCCTCATTATACCTCCAGGGCACAATGATGTTTGGACATTTTCTTTGTTTGACTGTCACATCAACATTATGTGACTTGGTTGTTTATATCTTTCCGTTTCAATCTGGACAGTTTTCTGGACGTCTTGAGGAAATAGTGGAACATTGCGTGTTCTCTTTTGGGCAATATGCAACTGTTAAAGTGGTTGTAATCAGTTTTTTTTACAATAATACTGGATAAATGGTTGCGTTATATATATAAAAGTGCAGCCCCTTATCACTCACCTCATCTATCCTGGCTATTTTAGTTTTTTTTAGCACATTGTTTTTAATTCTTTCCCATGACTTCACTGTTTTGCTTTACTCTCACTTCTCTAGCCGTGTTTTCAATCACAGGAGGAAACTGTTTTCAACAAAAAAGAAAAAACAAGTCTCATAAACAGCGTAGAAAAGAAGGCCAACAAGAAGATTGGACTTACGTTTTAATTCCATGTTAATGTGTTTTGTTTCTAAAATGCATTTACGGGAACTTTATAAAACCAGCTGGCTGTGTTTTACTTTGAAATCCTAGTTTCACTATGGGCTTACTACTGAGTGGTTCTTACCTCCCTTACCTCTTAAGTTATTTTTTTAAAACTAAAAGACATTAGTTTGGATGTAGATGTTAATTCTTCAAGTGGCAGGAAACAAGACACCAAATGAACGATAATGTTGTTTACGTTAGCAACTGTTTGCTAACTAGTTTGCTATAATAATATCTGCCTGTTAGCGCCTTTAAGAGTCACAAGTTAAATCCTGTTAGTTGAATCTGTTTTGTGGAACCGGGCTCTAGTCTCATCCAACTCAAAGAACGAAAGCAAATCATCTTTGTCAAAGATGTCAACCTGCTTATTTAAGTGTAAAAACAAAGTCAAATTGTACAAGTGATCGACAAATTGTCCATTTTATTCATCAAATTACGATGTGTCACCTTTTTCTGTGCCCTTGACTTTAAAATAATACACACAAGAACCGAATTACCGTCTCAAAACATCATAGGAAAGAAGAGATGTTTAAATTTCCATCTTTTATCAATTTGATGTGACAGATTTCAGGCACTAAGCTGCGTCTCCGTCTGTTCCTGGAACCTTTTCTGCAGCGAGTTGACTCACTTTGTGACCGCAGCTTCCAGCCTCTTGTCTTTTTTACTGCCTTCCCTCCGAGTGTTTACCTTGCTCTCATCTCCGTGTCCCTCGGGGGCCTCTTAAACAGGGCCCTGGGTGTCCCTGTGGGGAAGCACACTGCAGAGAGGAAGGGAAACAGTAGCCTAATGTGATCTGAGAACACACAACAACAACAATGCCTGGAAAGTTCACGTAGCGAGGCGGCGCTCGGGCAGCGGCTCCAGCCCAAACCCTTTCCAGTCATTCAGGAGAGCCGCAGGTGTTTCATCTGTGCCAGGATATAAATCCTGAGCTCATCTGATGGCGTTCGCTCAGAAATACACTCTGATGCTGTAAATGCAAAGGAAAGAACATAGAGGTTTTGTTACTGAGTGCATGTATCTGCATGTGTGGATGCTTGAAGATGTGGTTTCATGTGTTTTCTGTAGAGTGTGTGTGTGTGTGTGTGTGTGTGTGTGTGTGTGTGTGTGTGTGTGTGTGTGTGTGTGTGTGTGTGTGTGTGTGTGTGTGTGTGGCTTGTGGTCCTCTTGTCTGTTTGTGAAAAAGCTCGAGACTATAATATTTATACTTTGATTATTCTTTGACCGTAGAGGAAACATCGTTGCTGTTTGTTTCTGTTTGTGTGTGTTTCTCTGTCTGTCTGTGTGTGTGTATGTGTGTGTCTGTGTGTGTGTGTCTGTGTGTGTTAGCAGAGGTCATGAGTCTCAGACAGAAATCAGATTCAGGTTTAACCTCCTCCTCTGAAAACAGTCTGTGGTCAGACACAGAGCACAAGTGCCACCTAGTGGACATAAACAGTACAGCTCTGATCCTGATGAGTGCTATTTACAGCAGAGAGGCTCATTCGCTGACTGGCGTCAGGTGACCTTTGTGACACGTCTTGGAGGATTCTCTCTTTATTTCTTCATTTGATTTCAGTGACCTTTATTCTTTGTCAAGATCCCGTCGTGTGTTGATTTCATCCACTTCTATTTATGTTGAGTTTTCAGATTAGGAAACATCAACATTATATAGTGATATAAATATAATATAGCAAAGACAAATACCTTGTTATGTATTTAAAATACTATTACGTCTACGATACCATAATTTGATACCTGCTTCACAGTCGTGACAGTGGGAATGATATTCACATATTTGCAGCTTCCCTGTAAAATAAAGCAATAACTCCAATATTACAAAAAATAATGGAGTAAACATGGAAATAAAAGTCATTTCATGAATCTATTGAAAGAACGATTTATGCATTTTTCTGCAGAGACAGCCTACTGTCACAAGCCTACCTGTCGTTAAAGGTATTTAATGTTTCCAAAGAGTATACAAAAGTATTTTAATACTCACCTCGTGGTTTTCAGCAAGGGGAAATTATCTAAGAACTTTATCTGTCTTTTCTAAGGGACAATGTAATGTAATTGTATAACTTTTCATGAATTGTTTGTCCATATCTAACTGGTGAAGCATCTCGTTCCACTTTTCTTATAAATAAGGCAACAAACCCTTATGACTGAATGTGCAGCGTTGATAATGTTCTTCATTCACTGTCTGAAATAACAACAGCTTCACAAATGACCACAAACAATCCAGACTGTAGAGAATGTTCATTCAGGTTCTCGTGGCAGGAAACGATGACGTGTCGAGAGGAGACATCACCTGATGTGGAGAACAAGAAGACATGATGTAACCTGACCCGGTCACCTACTTAATAATGACAATAGTTACCTTCAACCAACAACAACTCAGTTCTTAATGATACTAATGACAGGGATCATGAGTCACGCGGTGAGTCATATCATCTTGTGACCTTTTGTTCTCTGCAGGGATTCCAGAGTGGCTGCTCTGCTCTCATCATACTGTACATAACGTCCTCTTAGATATAACAAAAGAAGTCTGAGCGCTGAGAGGTGAGTCGCCCTCTGTGTTCTCCAGGTTTCCACTTCCCTCTCCAAGATCTGCCAGGGATTATTTCAAGTATATATTTAGGGCCCGAGCACTGATCAAAGGTCAGGTGAGGCTCTATTGAAATTGTAAGGATTATTATTATTATTATTTAGGCAAATGATTTGCTTTTTGAGGGCTTTACCATGCTCAAATTCTCACCAAAATTTGCCGAAAGTTAGAAAGTGGTGAAAATTTACGTATTCTGCAGGAATTTCTCAATGGGCGTCGCAAAATGGCTCAACGGTGCCCCCCCCGAGACCCCTGGAACGTGTTCATACTGACCGATCTTCACAAAAATCAATATACAGGTGTATCATGACAAGACAAACAAAAAAGTCTTCAGTTGCAATTGGAAAAACGCCGCAGGAAGCCTGCTATTTTGAATTAAGTGGCCATTTTGGCCATATTTCACATTTTTATTTTGATGTACTTGAACTTTTAAAAATGTGCTTTAAAGAGGCGAGGACACAGGGCAGAACGTTTTTTTTATTTGGTGTTTTTGTTCATTCCTCATCCCCTCCTTCTCCCATCATTTTCACTCAGAGCAGTGGACAGAACATCTGCACTCGTCTGTGTGTTTGTCTTCCTCTGACCTGGAACAACTCCTCTTCCCTCAGCGCTGTGGAGCCTCCACGCCTTTCCACACAGGGCCCGGCTCTGAATGGCTGATTGTCTCCTCCGCTGCAGAGCTACACCTCTGATCTTCTCTCCTTCCATCCAGAGAACTGCTGCTTCTGCCACGGCCCATTTACCTACACACATACACACACATGTGCCCGGCCTCTGTATGAAAACCAATGTGTGTGCTCTGGTGTAAATACGGATACACACGGTGGCTCTGCACACAAGCAGCCGAGCAGCCATGCCGAACCGGTGCTGCAGCCGCTCGCCCTCTCTCTCTCTCCCTGCTGACGCCACATCTGCCGCCCAGATGTGCAGCGTCCGCCGAGGTGCAGGATGTTTTGCATTCCCTGTGTGGAACATGTGAGGCGTTCCTGTGGGCCAATCCGTCTGGCTGCATTAGTCGGTGTGTCATGGGGATCTGTTTGCCTCGGCCCCTCGGTGGCTGGCTCCGGGGGTTTGGGCACGTTAACTCAGGGCAGATGTGGGAGGGGGGGGTGCTGAATCAGGTGGTCGGAGGGAACTCGGGCCCTGGCAGGAGGGAGACACTGGCTGCCCTGTGTGGTGGACCAGCCCTACGTAACACAATCCCCCCCACCCACCCGTCAGCCAGCCTCACCTCTGCTGCTCCTGCACTTCTCACATCTGATGAGTCTGACATGCACTGAGGTGTTTATCTTCTATATGAAAACAAATATACATAATGACGAACTTACTCACTTTATTTACCTTCCATCCATCCATTTTCTGTACCTCACTTCCTCTGAGGGATGGGAGTGGATCCCAGCTGACATGGGCCGAGAGGGGGGGGGGTCACCGGCGTATCACAGGTCTAACACACAGAGAGAAACACTTCTATTCACAGCTAAATCAACCTGAGATGAATGTCTGGACAGTGGGAGGAAAGCCACAGAGAACATGAACCACTGCTCCACCGTTAAACCCCCCAATTTACTTTTACTTTGAAAGGTATTTCCACTTTAATAAAACATTAAAGGAGACATATTATGCCCATTTTACCACAGTTGATATGGTTCATTGGGGTCTTAATGAAATGCAAGCTGAACGCCGGGCCGGTGGAGCTGGGTGTTCTGGTCGTAATCCAATTCGACGCCATCTAATGTATCGTTTCTGACATAGAGGAACCACAACAAATCACGGGAGTTATTTTTTTCCAGAGTTTTTGGGACGGTAGACATGCCAGATACCCACATTAACGTGTAGAAGCACTACAAAAGTGGAATTTTCATAATATGTCCCCTTTAAGTGTCTTTGTATTTTCATTGATTTGGCCAAAGATTTCTCCTGAAAACATTCGATATTTGCTCCTCACAGCGCAAGAGGAAAAGGTAACAGTTGGATGGAATAACTCTGTCCAGCTGTCATCGAGGTTTAAAACACATCTAAGCTCCTTCCATTGGGATCCACTGATTCACAGCATACAATTAAATACCACTTGAAATGCCACTTTGATTTAAAAAAAAGCAGCAGCAGGAAAAAAATGACAATAATAGGATAAGAAATCAACTTGAAATCGACCTCAAAACATATTATATCAGCAGAGCTTTGTGATCAGTCCCTGCTCGGCTACTCTGGTCTGGTATCAGTCTCGCTTGGTGCGGATAATCTGCAGCTAACGCGTCACAAAAGCTGCACCGACACACTTCAGCCCAGAGACGAGGTCAGAGAAACATGAAGAGCATGTGTGATGATGATGACACTGCAGTTTGTGGAACAATGAAGGAGCTGAAGATATTCTATACGTGTGTGTGACATGGTGAAACTCCAGAGCTTCTATAGTTGAACTTGCTTCAGCAAATTGAGCTGATATAACTAGGGTTGCAAAATTCCGTAAACATTCAAAGTTGGAAACTTTCCATGGGAATTAACGGGAATTAACGGGAATATACTGGAAATGTTGTGGGTAATTTATACTAGCTGTATTTACCGTGTCATATACAGACATAAATATAAACATTTTGTTTTGTCAAAGGCTGATTTGAGCCCTGAGGAAACTTTGGGCACTTGACTATATGCTTCTGCATCGTTGTGTCATTCTTAACATAGGTCTTTGCACAGTATCTGCAAATGTACACAGCCTTTCCTTCTACATTGGATGGGGTGAAATGTCTCCACACATGAGATAGTGCACGTGGCATTGTTCTGCAGAATAAGATGAGAAAAAAGTTTGTAAAAAAACACTAATGCAATGCCAGAGATATAAATAGTTAGCCGAACAATTGGAATCGTCTGTGAAAATATTTTACAATTGATGGATGAATGAATGGAAATAGGCTAGATGAACAGATGAACAATCCTCAATCAGCATGCTAATATATTTTCCCAGTAATATCATGGAAACTTACCTGACTAGTCCTGCACTCTACAGCAGGCCTCAATAGCCCTGCTGTAGAGTGAAGGATGCTGGGAATTATCTGTGCATGTGATGGAAGAATGCACAGTGGAGGGTTGAAACTCAACATGCAGCGTGTGCTGCATTCCATACATCTTTAAAATAGAGTTTTGAATGATGTTTTCCGCCCGTTTGCAACCCTAGATATAACATATTAAACATAATAACTGAGCAAGAAAACCCAGTCCCAGCTTCAGTGAACCCAGACGTCCTCACCCAGTGTCCTCTGTCCACTCGCCCCTGTCTTCACTGGGGATCTCCACAGATTTCACATTTCAGAATCAGTTTTCCAGTCATGAGGAGCTTTATTTGGAAAAGAACAGTTTCCACAATGTTGTTTTGCCTGTGGTGAACTTTTGTCATGTGTGAGGAAATATTTCTGAGTGATGTCAACAAGTGTTGGAAAATCTGGGGCTTTGGATGAGATGAAGAGACATTGTCACACATGTTCTGAATATATTATTAATGTCCCACCCATGTCGATCTCTTTTGTTTCCTTTATTTCCTACTAATACATTTCAGTACTTTTCCCTTTGACTCTATCTCTTTCTTTTTTTTGAACAATGTTTTTTTATTAATTTCCAATAAGAACCCAAAAAACACATTGACACATACCACACAAGTTGCACAATGAAATGCAGGCGAACTTCACTGCATACACATACATACAAAAAAAAATAAAAAATAAAAAAATAAATAAAGATAAACACGCACACAAACTTACATACCTACGTAAAATAATAACAATAATAAATAAAATAAAATAAAAATGTCACACTCGATATCCCTACAGATAGATATAATCTACCGTTGTCTGAGAAAGTCCATTAAGGGTGCCCACACCTCTTCAAATTCCTGTGCTTTACCCCTGATTACATAGGTTAGCTTTTCTAATGTAACATACATTGCCATCTCTCTAATCCAAGATTGTGTAGACGATACTTCAGTCTCTCTCCAAGATAAAGCAACCATCCTCCTGGCCTGCAGGAGGCCAAAGTTGATCAGAGTCTTACACTTAGAGTTGACAGAAAAGCAATCTGGGTATATGTCTCTCTCTTTAATATTCGTCTCTTCATCAGCTCATCTCCCTGAGTCTATGTCATCGTCTCCGTTTTCCTGCCTCAGCTTGGACTTTGCACTCTCCTGCCCTGATTCCCAGCCTCTCTGATCCCCCCCCCTGACTCCCTGACTTAGTCTTTCCCATGTGTCTTGACCTGTATGCCCCCCCCCCCCCCCCTGCTGTCCCATGACCAGTCCCTCTCCCAGTTCCTGCTCAGCAGCATTTCTGTAGGCGACCCCTTGCCGTTGGCCGGCGTCTCCACAGCTGGCCGAGAACAGATCCCGGCCACACCCGAGCACCACCTGCTGTAGGGTGAGGATCACAGGGCGAGCTGGCTCAGGATGTGTGTGTCTGTGTGTGTGTGTGTGTGTGTGAGAGTGTGTGTATGTGCGTGTCTGTGTATAGGGGAGCAGAGGATGCTTTAACACAAACACACATAACTGACACAGCATGGGGCTCCATTGTGTTCTAATCAGTGTACCAGGAACTGAATAAGCAGTATGACCTCCATCCTTCGCTCCAGTTGACTGAGCAGGGGCGAGATAGGAGCAGCGAGGGAGAGAGAGAGAGCTGGAATTCCCCTTTGATCAAAGTGTCCGTTAGTCGATGGGATGTGGCGTTGCTGGGGGGGGGGGGTGCGGAGCAGGAGGTGGCTGCTGGGCCGGGAGAGAGAGAGAGAGAGAGAGGGAGAGGGAGAGAGAGAGAGAGAGAGAGGGAGAGAGAGAGAGAGAGAGAGAGAGAGGGAGAGAGAGAGAGAGAGTGTTCAATTGTCTTGTCCCTTTCTTTTTTCCGGGCTCGCTCACCCCCCCACCAAGAAGCCGATAGCGAGGTCGCGACCTCTTGCCCCCCCCCAGTCCTCGGCCTTGTACTTGAAGGACGCTCTCCGTCACGTGTAACTGCCGAAACCCCCCCCCCACTTCCCAGAAACGTGTCCACTCGAACTGTCTCTGTCAAGTGCTTGTCTCCTTGTCTCCTTGTCTCCTTGCCACCCGGCTGCATGTCAGATGTGGATCCCAGGCGTTGGCTGGGGGGGGGGTTGAAAGCTTCTTTTTTCTTTAGGGGGTGGGGGGGGGGGGGGTAGATTAAAGACAAAACTGAGGAGAACTGGACAATGGACAAATTGACTGTGTCAGTGCGAGTGTGTTGTAGTTCTGGAAGCATCTGCTGCTGGGACTGTGGTGATAGTTCTGAAAAAAAGAAACCACAAGCGTTCTCTGAGAAGTGGAGTGGGGGGGCGGGGGGGTGGGGGGTGCAGCAGAAGGGAGCTGTTTGTTTCCAGGGGTCTGGTGTTATTTACTCTATTGTTATATCCGAGCCACCAAAGACCTTCTTTGAGCACAACATTTGGTCATTAACACAACTGGTGTGTTCGACAGCTGTACGACATACTTCTCTCTCTGGCATCAGATGATGACACGTTCATCTTTTCTCATTTCACACAAACTGTGGAAACACACAACCACAGGGACACACACGCCTGTGAGGGACATGATGCAGCCTGTTACCAATTGACGTTCAAGAAAAACAGAGAGAAAGAAAAAATGTAATTACATCATCATATTTTTCAAACATGTGAGGTACGGCGAGTCCTCGGCCGACAATAGTGACATTGATTAGTCGCACTTCTTTAGTGGGTCTGCTGGGAGGACAGAAATAACATCAAACCGGATAACACAACAACACTGGGATGTGAAGTAACACAGACCAAGGCAAAGCTGTGTTTCAGTTTGTAATTGATTTAACGTGAATCTCTCAGGGAAATAACAAAGAATAAAGGATGGAATTCAAAGTTTTAATAGTTTGGTGTTTTGACACAAAGCGCATGGTAAACAACATTTGTTCAACATTTGTTTGTCGGTATTGTGTTCGCCACAAAAACACAATTGAATCGGAACTGAGTAGAGTTGAAGAAGAGTATGATGGGAAATGCTGGGGAAAGTTTTATCTTCACGTCCTGTAGGTTTTTATTGTAGTATAAATATTACAAAAGCAAAAGTTCTGTCTCGCAATGTTAAAGAAAGTGAAAAGAAATTAATCGCAAAACTTTTTCCAAAAGTAAATCGGTTCTTTATAAGTTTTCATTAGGCCTTTAATTTTTCATAATCCTGCCGACAAACAAACAGACATGAAAATGTCACCTCCCTGGCTGTGGTAAAAATGAATCCTATACATTATCTATAATGTGTGTGTGTGTGTGTGTGTGTGTGTGTGTGTGTGTGTGTGTGTGTGTGTGTGTGTGTGTGTGTGTGTGTGTGTGTGTGTGTGTGTGTGTGGTTGTGCATGTGTGTGTGTGCGTGTCTGTTTGTGTGTGTGGCAGCAAAGTAGCCGAAAATAGAAAGCTTGATCTAAAGATGAAATATAAAACAGGAGAAAATAATTGAGACCACTTGGATATTTTTTTAATCAACATCATCTCGGCCACAACTTAGAGAACAGTTGAATTTATCATGTGGTGTTGGAGGGGCTGCAGTTGTGGCGGCCCCTTGTGGTGAGATTGAAAACTGAAAGGAGGTAGGTGGCAACACCTCAACTCTCCAGCAGAGGGCAGCATCACTGAATTTATGGCTGGACCTTGAAATTGTGCAGCTGATAAAAACATTTGTCTCCTTCTTCTTCTTCTTCTTTCCTTCTCTCTTGGCCGTCCACACTTTCCTTCCCTCCCCCCTTTCACTTTTATCTCCTCCTCTCTTTCTTTGCTTTCTTCACTTCTTCCACTGTCAGCTTTGTGAAGTTGTTGACATCAGACGCACAACGCCACACAAGCAGACAAACCAAACTACGGTTACGCTTTTGACTTGAGCTGTTTTCCTCTCCTCTCTTTGGCTCAACGGCCTGAGTCTGTTAGAACCATCACCCTGCCCCCCCCCCAACCTACGCCCTCTGTTTTTCCTCTCTCCATAAAAACTGTTCTTTCCCTCTCTCTCCTCTCTTCTACACATCTTCTCGCCCTTCTCCCACCCTGTTCCTGTCCAGTTTGTTCTCCCTATAGTTCCTCGTTTGTCTTCCTCTGTCACCTTCTCCCTCTCCTCCTCCTTCATCTCTGCTCCAGTTCCCTCGGGGTCCCTCTCTGTCAGAGTCATTGACGACATGGGGATGACATCAGCCCCCCCGCTCACTGAGATGAAAGAGGCCGACATCTGATCTTTCCAGGAACTGAACGTCTGCAGGGAATCAGTGAAAAGTGTGTTTGTGTCATTCCGGCTCCTCTCACCTGCCCTTATTCTTAGATCTTATATTCACGTGATCCTTTTCCTGATTGAAGATGACGCGAGTCTTTCAGGAAACAAAGCTCATGGCTCTTTACAGCGTAAACCCTCCACTTTTATGGACTTGTACAGTTATGGATTGCATATTCTAGGCACTTTCACAGAGCTGTTAACTGGAGTGTGGTCAGAAGAGACGTCACAGCTTGTTGTCGCTCATGAGCACGAATTTGAGACGAATTCCAGCTGTTGAATATCGTTGAATCATATTTTAAAGGCACCTTTAAAATATGGAGATAATAAAGCTTTTCCCCTATGAATAAACAATCATTTTTGTTATGTCTTTAAGGATGGAATGTCACTCGGTCAGTGTCATCTGCAAGATTCATTGTAAACACTTCAGTGATCCCCTGACTTATATCAAGAGCCACCATTTTCAGGTTTTCTCTCATCGAGTTTACTGTCTCAATATCTTCTTGTTGGGTTCTGACATTATTTTGTACAAACACTAAAGGTTCCCAGAGCGACACTGAATCCTGATTTATAGGTTTTCCTCTTGTGGCTTCTTTTTAAAATGAAATACCTCCTTAGTTAATTTTTATCCTAATATATTTCATATCTTATAGATCAGCCCAAGCAAGCCAGTGATTCCTGCAACAAAAATGGTTTCCTTTTGAGCCATTGTATAAAGGCCCAGGTGTCTTTCCAGGGCTGGTTTACTGTATATACAGGGACCTCTGTGTGTGTGTGTGTGTGTGTGTGTGTGTGTGTGTGTGTGTGTGTGTGTGTGTGTGTGTGTGTGTGTGTGTGTGTGTGTGTGTGTGTGTGTGCGCTCTGGGTATCCTCTATCCTGCTCCTTGTCCCTCGCAGGCCTGAGCCGGACCTCCGCCGGGTCCCTTTCACAACAGAGCCCGTGTGGTATGTGTTTACACAAAGACGTCCTCAGTGTGTCCGCTCCCCTCGGCAGAAAGTGGCTGGCAGATAACAAACACCTCTCAACGCTCACTGACCAGAGGATTTATGGCTTCAAAAACGTCTGGTTTGGGGCACATGGCTTCCAGTTTCCCCTCGGGAGGTCACGTCGTGCTGTTTTCTGCTGCGTCAGCAGGTCAAACAAAGCGAGTGACGATGAGCAGCCTGCAGCTGGAGCATCTGGAGGCGAAGACGATGCTCTCATTACCTCTCTGAAGTCTTCTGCTGAATGTTTTCTCTGAGCGAATCAGAGGCCTGCGAGTGCCAGTGCGTGTGTGGTGCTTTGTTACCTCCTGAAAAAACAAGGATGTGTTTGGTGCTAATCCCTCTTTTTCTTAGGTATTCACACTCCTCCGCTTCTTCTTCTTCTCTGGGGGTAAAAAGACATCCCACTCTTCACAGGAGGAACATACAGCAGTGAGGAGGTGGAAGCACTGGTTTGTATGAAGGTCTGTGTGGGCCTCACACCTTGTCCCTGAACTCACCTCTCACTCAACACCAGCAGCAGATGGATTCACATGTTCACTGAGTTTTCCCCAGAAGAACAACAAGAGGAAGTGGGGCAGAGGAAAAACATCCTTAAACTTTTACTTCACTACATTTGAGTTCCTTTTAGACGAAGACTTACAAACAATGTTACCTTTTGAAATGCAAACTACACATTTTAAGTCATTTTAAACTTCAGTTTCCTCCACTAGTGAAACAATGACGCTGCAATGTGATAATTACTGAGCTTTATGGTGATGTGTAGATTTTGTTTCCTTTGGACAGACCCTGGCTGTTTCTGTAATATGTTAATTGACTCTAATAAGTGGTTTCTGAAATGTTGAACTGTTTATTTAAACACAAATATATGTGATGATTACCCTAAAGAATAGAAATGACTAGAACGTTTCCTTTCCTGTTCCATTAATCATCTTGTGACCTTCTGGACGAGGCCCAGTCCCATTTTCCTGCAAAATCAGCACTTGAGTTTTCTGATGGTAACTTTTATATCAGCAGTACTGAGAATGAATGAGTATTTAAAGTTGCCACAAGTACATTTACTTTCGTCAAGGATATTTCTAAGTGTGAAGTTGAAGCAGCAGCAACCGACGACAGACATTTAGCTTTTGTCAGCTGTGAATTCTTGTTTCCAACTTGTCTCTGATTTGATGGCACCCATCCTCTCTGCTTGTGTCAAATCTGTTATCAGAGCTGGATCTTATCATCATGTAGAAAACCCTCTGGCTGTGCAGCCGCTGACACTGTGGCCTGTCACCGGGCAGGACCGCGGCCAAAACCTCCCCGGAGGAGCGAAGCCTTCAGGCTGTAGAGTCACAGTTTACAATGCTGGGTTTTCTCCATTTCATGCTCTCATACTCTCCTTTGTCCTCCAGCTTTCACAGCTCCGACCGTATGGTTTCAGAAGATCATGTGACATTGCCTCATCCTCCTGTTTGCAAAAACACTTCTTCTTCCTCCACCCTGCTTCACTGAGGGGTTTTTCTCCTGCTGAACATTTATTCTGCACATTATCAGTTCTATCTCTCAGCCCATCACTCTCCGACTCCTCACACTCGTTGTCACTCGATTTGAGATTGGCCCGTGTGAACAGTGAGTGCATTGTGTGCGCGCAGATCTTGTCTGTCCTTGGCGGTGACTGTTTTGTCTGTGGGAATCACCATGATGGATTGAGATCCTGCCGATGGGTGAAAGCGGACGTTTTCCACTCGC
Source organism: Limanda limanda (assembly GCF_963576545.1). Lineage (NCBI taxonomy): Eukaryota > Metazoa > Chordata > Actinopteri > Pleuronectiformes > Pleuronectidae > Limanda > Limanda limanda. The sequence continues at coordinate 21,560,690 of NC_083647.1, read as the reverse complement.
TGTGTTTTCACAGCCTGCAAACATCAGTGAGGAGCTGCAGCTCTTCTTCCTCTCCGAGTAGAGACAGTGAGAATGTGAAGCATCGCAGGGGCCTTGCTTACCCTGCACACATACTGTAAATAGCCTGAATCAGACAATGCTAAGTTTTATATTCTGTAATATTCCATTTCATAGCATCCTCATAATGTCTACTATACCCTAAGATGATGAATGATTGATTAAAGCTGTAGATTGTGTCTTTAATGTTATTGGTTGCAACAGCTAATGAATCTCCTTGTCTACCTATGGGAATGCAGAAAAGCAAAATGACATTTTGAACTATGCATGAAGTTTATATTGTCTCTTTAGCACTGTCCATACGTAGACACCCTGGAAACTGTTCTTTAGACAATATTTTCTCGACCATGACCTTGACATTTGACCGATCAGCTTCAAAAGATAATCAACTGGAGTCTCCCTCCCAGGTAATAGCCCATCCGAGTTTGGTGAAAATCCGTCCATGCATTGCTTAATTATTTTGTACATACACAAACAGTCGACCTTCCTATGGGTCAACAGGTCTCCTAGCAGAGGGACCTAACCTCCTGTTAATGGATCTAAACATTAAAGGAGGTTCCAGAGTTTGGAAACATGCTTGTGGACTTTTTGACGAGTTGTAGATTGATCCAAGCGTCACGTCTGCACTCGACAGAAGAAGCTGCAGCCAGTCTTACAGGAATAGTTGGACATTTCATCAAAAACTGGTCGACTAAAAACATGGACGACACTAATGTGTCTTGACCATTAGTATGAAGCTACAGCCCAAAGTGTAAGAAGAGTTAGAAAATGAAATAAAGTAGTTTTTCTTGTTGTTTTTCCAAATTAAACCTGAAAAACATTCATAAATAAACTTCAGATTTGTCGATAAACCCATTTTGTTTCCTTCACACGGCGCCGGCCTAATGTTTCCATTCTTCACGCTAGACTACCAGCTCTCGTCTCCAGCTACTGCAGCACTGTACGCTCATGACAGTGATATCAATCTTCTCATCTAACTCTGCATCAGAAAGCAAATAAGCATATATCCCTCCATTTCCTCCCAATGAGACCACCCCCATAGCTGCACGGGTAGAAAGCTGAATCCCTTCTTCAGCCTCTGTCCTTCAGCGACGCTCGGAACTCCCTCTGGTGTGTACGTGTGTTTTCTTAATGGGAATCAGACCTGTGTAATTCTACAGAGCTCTAAAAGTATCAGATGAGACACAGGAGGCTTGTCAGAGTGAAATCCTTTTTAGACTGTAGCTGTGAATCTGTGACCGCAGGAGGCAAACGTGGCTCGTTTCACGTCTCCAGTCAGGGTGAAGAACTATACTCAACAGTAGTGGTCTGGTGGTTTGTGGACTGGCTGGGATTTGCAATCCAGAACCGTTGTAAACACACTGACTGGGTTTACCTATACGCTGAAGGGATGCAAAGCACGGCCGTGGGATTCGTGCATTGTAATTTAGATCTTTACAGACGAGCCTGTGTTCACATGCACATTATTGTAGACGCAGTTGACTTGTGTGTTTTTTAGAGGTGCACACACATGCATGCAGGCCCACATGCAGCTTTATGAAATTAGTGTTTTTGTGAGGTGGCTAAACAGTCATCACTCCCTGGACCTGTGATTTAAGGATCAGTGTGTGACCACGCTCGCACCGTCTGCCTCCACACAGCTCCACAGCTCCACACATCCACACATCCACACATCCACATCTCCACGGCTCCACAGCTCCACATCTCCACATCTCCACAGATCCACTTGCAGCTCCACAGCTCCACAGCTCCACAGCTCCACAGCTCCACATGCAGCTCCACAGCTCCAAAGCTCCACTGCTCGCTCACTGGACACATTTTCCAGTCGCCCCTCAGTGACTGGGATGTTGACAGTTTGCACGATACCGGCCCAAATCCCTGCTCAAAAATCTGTTACACGTGCAGAGTATTAAGTCTCAGGAAATAAGAAAATCACTGGGTTAGAAATTGACCCAATTTAGGTCAATACGGCCGTGACACATGACACGTGGGGCTGGGGTTAGAGAACCACTTGGTTTTTTAACCTTGTGTTATTGTTTTTTTGTTTTATTTTACTGTTGAGTGACTTATTCAAACTGAGAGACACAACAAGCTCAAGTTACATCTCTAAGTAACTTCTATTGATTTCAAATCTGCTCTATTAATTAATGTGGAGTGACTTGAATGTAACAGAAGTGGATTTTCTTTTGTTTATTTCCTGGAAATGATTTAACGTGTGCTCAATTTGAATGAAAACTTCACCTGTGACACAGTTTATCATATCTATACTCCATATTACCTAATCCTCCACTTCTGGGAGGAGCCACATCACATCCATCAATGCAGAGATGAGAAACTAGACTTGATGGGGCGGCTGTGCCTCAGTGGGTAGAGCAGTCATCCTTTAACCAGAAGGTCGGCAGCTTGATCCCATAGATTAACTGTTGGGTCATAGGGTATAGAAAAGTACTATATAAATGTATATATAAATACTTACAAACTGGTTTCAAACCTCTATCTCCAGGAGAGTCTGTCAATATCCTGTCTCCCACCTCTGGGTGTTGTGTAAAAGCCTGGTCCACTGTTGATATGTGTTTCCTCTTGACTTGATCTCAACTCAACTCTAACTAAACCTAACCAGTCACGTCTAATTAAGACCCAACCTCCACTCTGACCCCAACGATGCTGGTGGAAAAATAATTTCCACGGGAAGCAAACACTAGGCAAACTTTTCATCACACCCTCCTGTGGGTTGGTTCAGTGCAACTATTCAAACCTTTGACTTCCATTGTTGTTTAACAATACAACAACTTAACCTGGAAATTAACCTGGTTCTGTCAACATATCCTATTAAAAGACCAAAACCAAAGTACTTAACGGCTTTTCCAGCCCGTCTGTGGCTCTGTGCCTCCAGCTCGTTTGTTCCCATGAAGACGTAAATCTCTGAAGACTTGTCGTGAATTTACTCTGAAAAACATCTGGGTGATGTAATGTTTTTAATAAAAGCTTCTCAATCAGGAGTAAATGGTGCATTGAGGTGCTGACTCCACCTGTAGGTTTGCAGAACTAATGATTATTTAAGCAGAAGGTTGAGTGGAATTAGTGACCATGTTCGTTGGAGTTTGAGTTTCTAATAGAAAACAGTGAAAGAGAGAGAAATAAACAATATCAGCTTTGGCCACATGAAAAATAATAATTCTATCCTCAAACCATCTTTTCTTTTCGTTCATTTTCTCAACTTGCTGTAATGAGCATTGAACACTTTCTGTCGGATTCAGCTGGATGCACAATCCACTGAAGTGAAGCCAACGTGTCTTGATCTCCCCCTGGTGGCCAGACTGCATAAACCTACCTCCTCCATGTTAGTGGATGGGACATGGACGGAATGAAAAACTCCAATTACATGTGAAATACATTCTGATGATGATTTCTGTCATTTGAGTTACTTGTTAACCTGGAAATTAACCTGGTTCAAACACTGGGTTAAGACTGGTGCCTCTGCTGGTTTAGTGCCTTTGACCCAGTAATTGCACGGTCACCCGAAGTGGGTCAGTTTGGAAACACAGATTTTTTAGAGTGAGAAAAAACTTTAACGGATTTCTACCATTTCTTTTCACAGCAGTGGCCAGATCACAGACGACCTCTACCTGCAACACAAGCCTTTGTAAACCTGAAGCCACTGCAGCTCATTAAGCAGACCACACACGGAGAGGAGAGGAAGCACTGAACAGAAATGGAGATGTGGTGAGGAGAGAGAGGAGCTCTCGCTTTCACAGAGGAGGAGGAACAAAATGAAATGGTGACCCTTTTTTTCCGCAATAAAAACTCATAATGTATGTTCATGACCCCCCCAACCCCTCCAGGGTCAAACGTGTTATCCTGTACATCTCTTATCCGAGCCGTTGTCCTCTCCCTCACAATGTTGCTGTAGAAGTGAGTTTGGTTTATTTTCTTTTTACATAGAGTTTCCATCATGCTCCACTCCCTCGGTGGTTCCAGCACGGCTGGCCAAACTGCAATAAAATGCTCAAAGGACATCAGAGGAGGAAAAGGAGACCTATTTGTTAGCCTAACAAAATCCCCAGTAGTTAAATAACTAGTCAACATAGAGAAAAACAAGGGGGAGACACTTTGCGTCAGTGCTGCTGTGATGGACACGACAAATGGTCCAACAACAGCTGCAGGGAAGTTTCTAGCCTGTGTCCATGTCTTTGCAGGAGATGGGTCGATGGTCAGCTGAAAAACCTCTGACATGTGAATCCAGTCATGTTTTATGTCGTGGGAGCGTTTCTTTAATGTTCGAGGCCCAATTACAGCTCAAGTACACTGGTGAAAATATGCAAAAATAAAAGAAAACAGAGTGAACAGAACAAAACAAGAGCAGAACTTAAAAAAGCATCAAACAAAGTCATGATAAAAGAGAGGATATTCAACTTGCTGAAATGATGGCTTTTAAATGCATGTGTGGAATGAACGATCCTCGTTGGAGTATTTCCTGCAGCCTGTTCCATCTGGACGAGAAGTGCAAGAAAACTGGAAGCAGATTTTCTTTCTGGGTTTGTTGTGGCTCATGGAACAATCCTGAGAAATCTGTGTCCTCCAACTCTGTCTCTCATCCGTCAACCAGGAGGACTTTGACTGAAACCGATGGAGCTGTAACTGTTATTGTCTATCACCTGAGATACAACAGGAAACCACAGGATATGATTCAGATGTTGGTTTCAAAGCATCATTTCCTCATGAGCAAGCAAACAAGAGAGAAGAGCTAACCTCCACTGACACGTAGCAGAGAGTTTCATATTTAAATCCATGGCTTCGATTCAGCCCACGAAGTCAGTCTGTGAGGACCAATGTGCACATCAGGATTTTTCTGATCAAAGTTCAGTGCAGAAAATCAAAAGTCCTTCATGTAGCGAGTCGGATTGCGAAGCTGGGACGAACATGCAAGTCTTTTAATTCACCACAACCACAATTTTCCCCGAACGTAATCACATGCAGTGTCCTCGAAAGCAAGAAGTCTTCAAACATTCGTATTGGGGGTGTAAAAAAAACAAAACAACGTAATTTACAGCAAACAGTAAAGTAAAGCAATTAAAGGATAAAGTTTTTCCATCTATGTTTATTTCTGTCAACATATCCTATTAAAAGACCAAAACCAAAGTACTTAACGGCTTTTCCAGCCCGTCTGTGGCTCTGTGCCTCCAGCTCGTTTGTTCCCATGAAGACGTAAATCTCTGAAGACTTGTCGTGAATTTACTCTGAAAAACATCTGGGTGATGTAATGTTTTTAATAAAAGCTTCTCAATCAGGAGTAAATGGTGCATTGAGGTGCTGACTCCACCTGTAGGTTTGCAGAACTAATGATTATTTAAGCAGAAGGTTGAGTGGAATTAGTGACCATGTTCGTTGGAGTTTGAGTTTCTAATAGAAAACAGTGAAAGAGAGAGAAATAAACAATATCAGCTTTGGCCACATGAAAAATAATAATTCTATCCTCAAACCATCTTTTCTTTTCGTTCATTTTCTCAACTTGCTGTAATGAGCATTGAACACTTTCTGTCGGATTCAGCTGGATGCACAATCCACTGAAGTGAAGCCAATGTGTCTTGATCTCCCCCTGGTGGCCAGACTGCATAAACCTACCTCCTCCATGTTAGTGGATGGGACATGGACGGAATGAAAAACTCCAATTACATGTGAAATACATTCTGATGATGATTTCTGTCATTTGAGTTACTTGTCATCCTACTGATGTTTGCTCTGGTGTTCCTGAGTGACAGCTGAGTCTGATTGGTCGAGTGCATGTATGGGCGGGTCCTCGCTACCATGGGCTCCACCCCCCGATTGAATGACATCATCAGAAGCAAGAGGGCAGTGTTTGCATTTGGGTTCTTCTGGCTTCCTTTCCGAGGAGGAGAAGGAAGTGGAGACACGTCATCTATCTTTCCATCCATTCTCTGGAATTCCCAGTCCTCCTCCTCCTCCTCCTCCTCCTCCTCCTCCTCCTCCTCCTCCTCCTCCTCCTCCTCCTCCTCCTCCTCCTCCTCCTCCTCCTCCTCCTCCTCCTCCTCCTCCTCCTCCTCCTCCTCTTCCTCTCGGCTCTCAGGTCACTTGGAGTCTCCCCTGCTCTGCTCAGTGACCCACTCAGCGTCCGGGTCAGCACACGACTCTGGAGGTTAAATAGCTGCAGCAACCCACATCCATCTGCAAACACTTGGTGAAACCGGCCTTGAGCTCATGTAAACCATGTAGGCCTGACACCAGTTGTTTTGACTGAGAGCACTGAGGCACTGACTTATTGTGCCACACAAGGCACAACCCTGAGTCTGGACAGCCACAGCACCCCCCACCTGACCCCCCCCGCCCGCTGCAGACTGACCTCCTCCAGGCTGGAGTGGGGAAACATATTCCTCAGAAAAGGTGCGGTTCATCATATCAGGAGAAAAGCAGACAAACACACAGAGCAGAGTGTATTTCTCAACAGTGTTGCAGTGTTACACCCATTAGCTGATAGTTCTGAGAAGGAATCCAGAGCCGTATCAGGGCTGTGAATGGAAAACAACACGTAAATCCACTCAAGGGAACAAAGTCGGTCAATATCTTGAATCCACAATCATCCAGTTTAAATGATGTGTCCCTTCACATGTTGTCGGAGCAGATTGTAGCAGGAGCCATTAGTGTTGTGTTTGATTCCGATGTGGGTCAGAGGAGATGACGTACAGGTTTCTGCAGGACGCTGGATGACAACATCAGTTGCTTTGGTCCCGATTGAAAGACCTCAACAACCCTGATGGATTTAAAACTTTAGCTCAGACCAAAGACTGTTTATAATTTCAAAGTACATAAATCGTCCATGGATGACTGGCTGCAGTACAGGTCATAAACCCTCCCTCCTCCATGTTAGTGGATGGAACAAACAAAAAAGTCAAAGTTAACGTGAAATGGATTTGTCTCAAAGATGTTTCTGTAATTTCAGAAAAGATTGATTTTAATTACTTATTTGATGCTATAAAAACAGGGTGAAATGTCAGGATTGACAGACTTTACATTAATCCTAGTGACTTTTGGATTTCCCTGACTTCTTACTTGTGTCGTCACATGAATCAACAACTACTGGATAAACTGTAAACTTGACCATTCAAGTTCCTCTCAGGATAAACCGTAAAAACATCCATAAACGTCTCATGAATCATGTTAAACATTTGTGTTTGAGTTGATAAATTGCTTTTATTCGGATACGTGCTCTTGTTTCCATGTTGCACAGCGTCCTGATCCCCTTCTTCCACCAACAAGCAGCTGAGAAGTAACTGCGATTACTTGTGTAATCGCAGTTACTTCTCCTGTGTCGGACGTCTTCATCCATGCGCTGTGTATTTGTGCATTGGGACTCCTCCAGTCAGCGGAGGCAGCAGGGTGTGTCACACCACTGCATGCTTGGGACATTAGCACGCAAACTAAAACCCCTGCCATGGTTCAGTTTCAGGCCATTTTTATAATTAGATTTGAGATGTTTGTATCCTCCGCGGACACTTGAAGCTCTGCTGCTAGCAAGAGGAGTGTTTTTGGTGGAATACGCAACATCCCAGTGGCTCAGACGCATGTTATAAGATGCTCCAGATGGAGACGTGCGAAGACTACAGAGACGAAACCGATCTTCCCACCAGGGCCACAAGTCGGCTGCTCTGATTAGGCCCAATTTGTTCCTAAACTCTAGCACTGATTAAAGCTGCTTGACTCTGACATGGGAGGGAACACTTGTGAGGTTCCAAGAATGATCTGAGACATGAGCACACTCAGTATTTTTTTGTTAGTGTGGTCTCAAACCTTTTGCAAATTATCCTTGTACAATTCTTTTACTACCCAGATAATGATTCATTACAGTTGCAAAGCTCCACACGGTGGTTTAACAGCTTTTGGTTCCAGTAAAGGCCGGCCTGCTCGTCCTGCCAATAAACAAACAAACAGCAATTAGGCTGCTTAAAAACCAAAATGTTGGACTTAACCAGCTCCATCATGGTGGTCTTTAAAGGAGCGATACTTCATCAAAGTTACACAGACTACTTAAAATGACTGAATACTGCAAATGTGTTTGACCTCTTATTTCAATTGGATAATTGAACCTCATTTGTTTAGAATTAGAATCTAGAAATCTGTTTTCACGTCTGTTAAAGGAGGAAAGATTCTCTGTGCTTTAAATATGAGTTTAAAGACGTGTTGGTACAAGGTGGTTTTGTGACATCATCAGTCAGGAAAGCAGGCAAATGCCCCCAGACTCCAGAGGACGCCAAAAACTCTGCATGTTAATACATTTTAGCACTTTTATTTACCTGTAAATCAACGAAAGAACAGAAATTGCTTCACTTAGCTACAGTAGACACTCAGCTTTATTAGCTATTATCCTATTAGCTGTAATACGGTGGTTGTGTCTTGAAGTTTACACTTTCCTACATAAAAAGAAATCACAAATAAACATATTATCCTGCATCAGTGTATACATACATTATTACACAGGGGTTGTCCAACCATGCACTTCATTACTATATGAAGCTTCCCCACATTCAGTATCATGGATATTAATGAGTTTCTAGTCGTGGAGAAGGATGTGATTTAAAGATTTTTTTTGGTTAAGCATGATACAAGATATGACAATTAATACATCAATTTGTAGATCTATTGTCTGGATTAAAATTAAATTCAGTAATTACAATCCTGTCACTCTCAGGATGAACTGTTTCTGATTCTTCGTTTTGCCTTATTATTCTGTCAAATTGCCCAAATTGATTCGAGTGGAATTAATAAAACTTTAAATCCTCGGGTTAAAAGAAGTTTGTGTTCCATCTCCTGTTTAATAACCAAAGTAATATAACTGGTTCTGTGTTAAAACTCCAGGAGCAACAGAGCTTTCCCCTGCACCCCCCTCAGCAGCAGACTGTGTTTACATGCTGGAGGGAAACCCCGAGCCAGCCTTAATGCAATATCCTGAGCAGCTCCTGCACATGAAGGGGGGGCCTGACTCCTGCAGAAACCTGATCCCGCATTGGGCCCTTTAAAGGAATATGGGATGAGTCTGTTGAATGGGAGCAGTGAGTGAGGAGAGAGAGAGAGAAGGACTCGAGCTGAGGCAGCAGCGACGCGAGGACGCGAAGGAGGAAAAAGCGCAGAGAAGTGAAATGGATGAACGGTGAGAGGAGCGAGTCGAAGAGGAAGTTATGAGCCGGAGTGAGACGAGTTCCCGGGGAAGGTGGTCGTGAGCCGACTGCAGGGGGGGGGGTGGGAGACACAACTCAGTCACAAGGTAAAGCAGCTTCCACCGGGGGAACCGTATCTGTCCGGCTGTGCGCTTTTACGCGCGGAGGTTTTATTCCCAAATTGATTCTTTGTAAACCGACACGCTGGAGGATTGGTTTGTGGTCAGAAGCTCCGCAGCTGGAGCCTGGAGGTTTATTCTGAGAAATGTCTGATGTCTGGTTGAACTCTTTTTCTTTTTTTTTGCTGACCCATGTTTTTTTTTTTTTGCTGCTATTCTACCGAGCAGTGCGCGTCTGGCACACCTGTTGCTTGTGGCCTTTTTTGGACAAATTCCAGGCCACTGCTTGGAGTATTTCCATCACTCATGTTAAAGCTATTTTAAATCTATAATCTGAATGGCATCCCCTCATCCTACCTGGAGAAACCATGATGCTGCTCGTTGATCTGACACCTTCAGCTGCAGCTACATCTCTTGTGTAACACGTCCCCAAGCTAAGACCTGAACAGAAGATACCTATTATAGCACTGTATGTTTAGAGGTGTAACTTGTGCAATTTATCCCCCTTACACACGTTATCTCTGCATGCCCTGCAGTGCTGCCAGAGTCTGTAAATGTGTGTGTGTGTGTGTGTGTGTGTGTGTGTGTGTGTGTGTGTGTGTGTGTGCAGGACAGGAGAGCTGCAGAGGTAGATGTTTACACCTCAGCACAGAGGAATGTCAGGGTCTGTGTTTAAGGCTGCGACTGATAATGAGTGTGGTCAGTTTGTTGAGGCCTGTCATTAACCTGCGTTGGGACAGAGCTGCAGGTTTGCTTGCCGGCTGAAAGAGGAGGAGGAGGAGGAGGAGGAGGAGGAGGAAGAGAGGATGTAGGGAGTGGGGAGAGAAGGAGGGTAGGAGGGTAGGAGGGAACGAGGGAGGAGGGTGGGAAAGGTGCTGCAGGAGGAGAGGGAGGATGGAAAGTGAGAAGTGTTTGGAGGAGGAGAGGTGAGGCGGGAGGAGTTAGACAAGATGGAAGATAAAGCAGGAGAGTGGATGAGATGTATTCATGATGTCAGAACACAGGCTGAAGATTTGCTTTCACTTCCACAGTGATTTTTTAAAGTCTGATCTGAGAACTTCTCGGTTGAAACGACCCTTTGAGTGAATTATTGTAAGATAACCCCGGGACAAATGTGTTTTTATTCATGGAGTTTGAAAACATTCTCCTTCCGCACCGATTGACACAAACCTCTGTTTCCCTGAGGTCAAAGGTTAAGAAGTGTGAAGCTGCACTTCTTTATGTATAGGAATAGATCCCAGCTGCGGTTGTAAAGTGGCACCAGAAATAGCCAAGGCACTCATTTAACCCAAAGTGTGAGGGCCTGCTGGCCGGATGGGAGTCTGCAGAGGTCTCCAGTCTGTTGAACACGCTGGGAGCAGATAGAGGAACATTCAACGCAGCCACACTTGACTCCTCGGGCTCTCGGGTGATTTGTCTTCGCCTCCTTTTCTGCCACGCTGACACACGGATCTGCAGCGACTGACCCAGATCTCACACACACGCTCCTGTGCTGTCTGACGGGAGGCTTTTGGGGGTTGGTGCCAAAAGTAGGGAAGCCAAGTTGGACCTTCAGCAGAGACAACAACAGTGGGGATTTGAAAATGTCTGGTCGGGATGATATCACTGAACCACCTAATCACTTACATCACCACAGCTGCATGCTCAGCAGTGTGTCAGTACGTGTGTGGGTGTGTGTGTGTGTGTGTGTGTGTGTGTGTGTGTGTGTGTGTGTGTGTGTGTGTGTGTGTGTGTGTGTGTGTGTGTGTGTGCACTAGTCTGTTTCCAATCTGTGTCTGTGTGTATATCCATCTGTCTGTCTGTGCTCTTGTAAGCAAGCGCCGAAGAGTTACGGCTGGTGTTTGACTATGTGGTGATTCAGGGAGTTCAAGTCAATGGAAGGGCCGACTTGAGACTTGAGACGTGCACACGTGCGTCCCTGCGTCCTCCTGAGAGCAGCACACGCCACTTTGTTCATGGTCCGTGATATCTCCACACGCCTGGATATCAAATCTCACTCAGTGTGAGGACTGAGGCAGGATCCATGTCGGTGGAGAGCGGCTGTGGGCCACGGCTGCTGGTGGAGCCGTTCTGCTGGGATCTTCTGCGGTGGTGTTTCCATCCTGTGGTTCTTCCCTCGGAGTTTGCTCTGGCCTCGGCTGCGTTGAAAGCGTCCGGCAGTGCGACTGGAAGCTCCCAGGACCTTCGTGCCTCCTGCAGCCGGGAGAGGAGTCACCATCACGGGCTTCAGCTCTCACATGCACCACCCCCCCCCCCAACCAGCCTGTCTAGCTGTGGGTGGCCCGACTGTTACCAAACATGCAGCCACCATGCCCCACAGATCCGCTTATATTTGTGTCTTGACTTTTTTTTCCTCCCTCCCTCTCTTCCCACCTGAATGATTTCAACATTGGCGACACAAACAGGATACAGCGGAGGAGAACGGTGTTTATCAGATCATATAGAACAGGGAGCTAGTGGAAAATTGCTTCTGTGTTTGTATAAAACATCCCATGAAGGAGGGTTACACACACACACACCATTCTCGACAGGATGGTTTTTTGGGGCGCACTGAGCTGAGAGGAGATCTCTCTCACCTTTGATTGCCCTCACTCCTCTTCCTGCTCAGGAGAAAGTTTAACTTTACACTTGTTGATTATTCGGTTCCTGGCACCGGTTGGCATGAGCGCTAACAACCCCCCCCCCCCCCATGTGTCCAACAAGCAGGGAGCGCTGGAGGAATGGTTCCGGGGAGAGATTAGCGTGGCAGTGCTGAGAGTGTTTCACCAGCAAACGGCTTGTTTACATCCAGCTGTTTCGGCTCCTGGAGGCGGAGCCTGGCTTCCTCTGTCCTGGCTTGCCCCAGTGCGGCCCAGCAGGCCTCCTTCAACCCGGCTGATTTCCCTCTCTCTCTTCCCAACGCCAGCGTCCGGCTTTTAATTGTGACCCTCATCCGCTCCCGTCTGCCCCGGAGTCAGAGGAGCAGTCGTCACAGTTTGGACCTGGACTAGTCCGGCCTGGGCGCAGCGGTCGGCCGGCAAAACCTCCGCATGCTCGACTTCTGTAATTTGTTTGCTAGGCCTGTATTTATGAGCACGCTAATTGCAGGGAGCGCCATGGTGCAGTTATAGTCGCTGGACTTTGAACGTCTGCAGTTCTGCTGACGGCGTCTGGCTGCACTTTGAGTCTGTCTGTCTTTCTGTTTGACTTCTTTGCGTTTCTAGCTTCCTCGAAACCTCATTCGCTTTCGTTTTTAGTCACTAATATGTAACTTTTCATCCCGAATCTCAGCATCTTCCCTTAGCTCTCAAGTTATGATCCTGAATCTGATTGTGATGAGGGATTCTTTTCACTTTTATCTCCTGATAATCCGGAGTTTGAAACCACACAGTCGGGCCTTAACCTTTGTGAATGAGGCTCCTCTCTGAGGAAAAAGAGGCACGAGTCGAATCCTCCTCAGGTAAAAATAACTCCAGCGCCCCAGTTTCCCACATTCAGCGCTCAGCCCCATTCATTCTCACACATTCTTTCCTCCTTTCTTTGCCGAGGCGAGCTGACACCCCCCCCCCTCCTTTCTAGCTGTGATGGGACTGTCATGCAGAAAGACACCATTGTGCCGCGCAGGATCCCGTTTCACTCCTGCCTTGTAATTAAGAAGGGATTGCATGGCTAGGGAGTTGTGGACGGGGGTGGTGGTGGTGCGGGGGGGTGGTGGGAGGGGGGGATTGGGTTAGTAGGTAATTTGGCTAAAAAGCAGAGCACTGACCTGCTTTGTAGCTGCCAGGCCTGGGAGCCGGCACGCATGAACCCAACTCCCCCGCTGACACAGAGCCTGCCTGCTGGGTTTTTGTTCAGTGTGTGTGGGCGTGCGAGAGAGAGAGAGACAGAGAGAGAGGAGAGAGAGAAAGAGAGAGAGAGAGAGAGAGCCCGAGAACTAAAAGGAAATAAAGTTTCAGGCTGCAGCGTTCTGTCCGAGCCATGTGTTTGTGTGTGTGTGTGTGTGTGTGTGTGTGTGTGTGTGTGTGTGTGTGTGTGTGTGTGTGTGTGTGTGTGTGTGTGTGTGTGTGTGTGTGTGTGTGTGTGTGTGTGTGTGTGTGTGTGTGTGTGTGTGTGTGTGTGTGTGTGTGTGTGTGTGATCACTCTGTGTTCATGCAACGTGCTTCTCTGTGGTCAATGCGTCACAGAGCAAAGAACGAAAGTGAGAGGAAGAATTCATTAAACTGTTGTTTACCGTGAACTCATCATTAGTGTTTACTTTACTCACATTTCCTCAGTGAATCATGGGAAGTGCGGTCCGAAAGGAGGTGAAATCACTTGTCCTGTAAATGAAAACAGAAGCTGCACCATAAGCATCAATGCCATTTGCTGCCTTATATCCTCTTTACATTGAAGATAATATATTACACTGCAGGCGTGGAGTTCTGACTTGGCTTCTTTTTGTTTTTCCTGTTGTTCAGTCCGGTCTGAGTCCAGAGGCAGAGCTGAGAATCGTCACCATGGCCGACGTGCTGGGCAGCGGGGGGGCCGGAGCCATCGGAGCAGCCAGCGTGGACTGGCAGAAACGCTGCATCGCTCTGGAGATGCAGCTGCTGAGGTTCCGGCTTCAGGCGGGAAAGATCCGAGAGCTGCTGGCGGAGAAGGTAAGAGAGGAAAGCATCATGGGAAACTTAGGTTGTGTCCGAAATCACTCAATCAATCTCTGGCATTTTCCATCAACACTTGAGTCCCACAGCTTCACATCTGTTGACATTGAATTAGCAGAAAGAAATGTTCACGCCATAGATTTGACTTTTGAGGGAACTCCATATCAGAGTTGTTTCAATACTTTGAACACAACATACAAACATTTATTGAAACTTAAGTGTTCTCCAGTTGGAATTCACTTCGGATTTAACCAACTGCAAAGTGAAAGAAATCAAATGTAATAAAAAATAACCTGTCAGCTCGAATATATTGATAAGAACTGATTTTCAGTTTCTACATATTAGAATTGCATCAACTGTCGACACGTTCAACTGCTCAAAAGGTATGGTCTTTTAATTAATCAACCCTGTTTTTTCTTATCATCTTAACGTTGATTTAACCCTTTTTATTTGTGAAAATTCAATAGTTTTAACATCTTTTCCTGTCTTATTATGTTTTGTTTTACCTACATATTCATGAAAAGCACCTTGAGCTGCATTGAATGCTATGAACAGGGCAATAGGACTGTGGCCCTGAAGGGAAAAACACTAGAGCAGATCAAAAAAAGTTTTATTTAAGTTTTTATTTGCTTCATGGATACTTGTACATCGTATAACACTATGAAATTCAGAGTTTAACTTGTCGTGCAGCTTTCATCTATAAAAACACTACTTGCCGCCTGACGCTCTGACTCACGAGCGGATGTCACTGACCCGTCACCCTCCTCTCCTTTCCCTGGCAGCGTGTTGAACAGTTTTCTGCAGCAGGAAACAATTAAAGCAAGTGAATTGGTTAGAAATGCACGTGTGGAGGAGTGTGTGTTTGTGTGTGTGCGTAGGGACACTGGAGATGACTCTGCGTGTTTGGTAAACATTCGGTCCAGTCACTCTGTGTCATCGGACGTTGGTCTTCATTTCAGCCAAATTGAATATTTCAGGTTTAACTCATCACTTCTGGTGCTTCCCCTCACGTTGGGGGAATAACCGCAAGCAGCCGGCCAAACGCTTGTAAAGCCGTGGCTGCTGCTGCTGCGAAGCCCGACTACCAGACACTCTGGAAAGGAATCAACTGTCATCGGGAAACTCGGTCCAGCTCGGAAGATTTGTTGGTGAAGGAGTGGAAATGTTTGGATTAGAGGACGGAGGATCGAGTTCGGTAGCAGAGAAAGTTTCAGTTGCTTTTCGTTGTAGCTTTACAAGTGGCCGTTGCTGCTCTTGTTTGAAGTGTCACAGCGGTTCACGTTGTGTCTGGTCTCTGATTCTGCAGCAGGCGAGTGGTTCATTCAGTCCATCAGCAGGATGTTTACAGCACAAACAGAACCCGGTGGCTGATAAGAGCTGGACGGCTCCCTGCTGGGTCTTCTGTCAGGTTCTGTCAGACCCCCTGCTCCTTGGAGAGCGTCTGTGAAGTGCACACACACACACACACACACACACACACACACACACACACACACACAAGCACATTTCTGAAGATTTATAACTGATGAAGTGAGAGAAAGTTATTGAAAAATGGTTCCACTTGAAAAAGCTTGGAGGAGGAACAACACCAGCCAAAGAGATTTTTCACAAAGTTGCAACATCTGCACTACTTGGTTTTGGTTTAAAACTCGTCACTGTTTGTACCTGGTGTTCACACTTCTCTAAACTTATCTTAATTTGAAAAGTCTGGGG
This sequence comes from Limanda limanda, assembly GCF_963576545.1. Taxonomy (NCBI): domain Eukaryota; kingdom Metazoa; phylum Chordata; class Actinopteri; order Pleuronectiformes; family Pleuronectidae; genus Limanda; species Limanda limanda. Next base: position 21,545,012 of record NC_083647.1, on the reverse strand, counting down.
CTACGGAGACGTTTAGAGACGGCGATGCATTCTCTTCCTGATTGGTCCTCATCAATCACGACCACCAGCGGTGAATGCAAAGCATATAGGATGGAATCATGATGGATTATCTGAAAAATGTATTACATGATGTCATTCCGAATGAAGGAAATGAAACGTGTCTAATCATCAGGCTAATGAACTAGTGGAATTCCGTTTGTTTTGGCTCAGACCCACAGAAACCATTCTGGTGATAAATGATGCTTCTAGTGCATGAAATATGTATCAATCGGTTAACGTTTACTGAAAACCACGGGCGCCATACTAACGCCGCCTCCGATGTTTATACCTGTGAGCTGTTTTCACCCTCAGTGTGGATTTAGAAGTATCCAGTAAGAAAGACCTCGGGTAATGCAACGTTTATGATTGTCCCTTAACTTCTAATGCAGCAGTTCTGCCTTATTAAAAAGTGCTACTCACATTTACACCAACACACACTCTGTGCATACAGTGTTAACTCCTGGTTTTAGGAAAAAATGACACATTATTACAGATCATACATAATATTTATGGTTAAATGTTCTTTTTGGCCACGATGCCAAGAATAGGAGAAGCATTTCTCTTAATGCTCTGATTGGTCAGTCACTTTCTCTTTCCCTCCGTCTCTCATACTGAGCCGAGCCGAGCCGGGTTTAAGTGGAGGCCCGTGCTGCTGCTGCTGCTGAGTGTGTTTTTCTGAGGTCTTTTTGGTGTGTGTGTGTGTGTGTGTGTGTGTCTGTGTGTGTGAGAGGGGGGGAGGCTGGTGCTGCTGAGTGACTACCATTCCGTCATGTTATTGCTGTTTGGAAAGACTGCTTCACACTCTTCATCCCCTCTCTTGCCAAGTTAGGAGTGCTTTACGCATTGACCCACTTTGGTATGGAAAAACATGAAGGAGAAAGAAGCTGATGTGGTTGCCTGTGACATGGCGTTTATCTGCAGAGGCTGCGAATGAAGGAGAGAAGAGAGAGGGAGAGAGAGAGAAAGAGAGTAGGAGATGCCCTGTTTGCCTTGTGTGGAGTGAAACAGGACGATTACTCCATTTAAGAATTAGTTTGTGTTTTTACTGCGGATTGGGAAAGTATAGCAGCAGCTGTCAGTTGTCGGCTTCTCATAAAAACCCCGAAACGTAACAGGAAAGAAAAGTGACTGGTTTGGTTTTGGCAGAGACGAGACGCAACTTTGCAGTTTTGAAAAGGGCTGAAGGTTTCCATCTGTTGACGTTACAAATTGAAGTTTGAGTTTTCTGGTTGGATTTGATTGACTTGGAGAGATTAGTCGAGACCATAAACTGTGTATTAAGAGAAACATGACCGCTCCCCGAAAGGGAAGCGGCTTTATAAGTCATGCAGTCCGTCCGCTCCATGTTACCAGACGGGACATGGACCAAACCAAATACATATGTGGTTATCACCCTGAAGTTTGACCTGTAGGTGGCAGAAGCAAAGTCTTGGGGTCAGTGTATTTAGCAGGATTCCTCCTCTCGGGACCATGAAAGACAAAATGTCATTGTCCATTAGTTGTTGAGATATTTGTGTCTTGACTGAAAGTGGTGGACTTGGAGCATCATGGCTAAAAAGGATAATTTAAGGATATATAAAAAGCTTAAAAGCAGAATAAACAAACACTGCACAAGACTCCATGAACCACACAGACAAGATTATAATGTATTTACAGTAGCAGCTACTCAACTAATATCAGACGGTATCTTCAACAGATAAAAACGCCCAGAATCCAGTAAACAACAAGTTCCCAGAGAAGAGTTTCCCAGAGATGAGAATGGTTTGAAATCCTCGTCGAGACAGTCGGGATTTCAGAGCTTTGTGTGGAATTACATCCAGAATCTTTGGTCTAGAAATGTTAATTTACTTTGCCCAGAATCTAGAAGAAAGAAAAAAAAACATATTTAGCAAGGAATTTTTAAATTGGAAGGTATTCCCACTTCAAGGTTTCCTTTTCATTACTCAGCTAATCTAATATTGGATAAATTAGATTAATCTCTTCCATGAGCCTCACGTGGCCCGAGGAGCACAACACAATAATTTGACTCAGGCCAGCGAGTCACTTTTGGTCAGGGAGGAGAAACTGCAGAGATCAGCGGGTTCACGTTTCTGCTTCTAAATATTTATTTTCGGGATGGGATTTGTCTGGATCAGCTTCTTTTTAATGGCTCAAGTGCTGAAGTCTGTGTCTGATGCATTCAGGCCTTCTGGCTTTTACATGAAAGCGACGGCTTCTTGAAAATGTCCACCTCCTTTATAATGATTAAAAACCATTTAATAGAAAATCATGGAGTTAAAGGGATATACATGCCTTGATTTCACGCTTTCATTTTCTCTTTCATTCATCTGTTCTTACTCTCCTCTTTAGACCAGTGGTTTTAACATGTAATGATTGAACTGGAGTCAATACTAACCCTCAGATTTAGCCGTTAATGATTAAAGTCTAGAGGCAGGTGGAAAACTCAGTGACACCAGGTTTGGATTTCTCCTCTTTTACTTGCTCTACTCTTTCAAATGATACCATCTGTGACTTATGTGTACAAAAAGCATTAAACAATAAGCCCTGACATTCATATTCGACCAGAAACAGCTTTATTTACACCAAGTTTTGAACCTAAATGTCGGCTGTGATCCACAGGAGAAAGGATAATGAGTGAATTTTCGTTTTTGGGTGAATTAACCCTTTAATTTATGACTTTAGGCCTCACTCATTGAACAGACACACCCTCTCTTTTCAGTCAGCGTTGGTGAACTCACACTTTAGAAATGAAGAGACCCCCTCCTCCACCTCCTGACCTCTAACTTGGCCTCTGATTGGCTTGTGGCAGCTTGATGGCTTCTTCTGATGACCGCTTCTTTCACATCTGCTCAACTCTGTGACCTCTGAGGAGCTTTAAACTTTCCTAAAGTGCTCGCCGGCCCGTTCCCCTTCTTCTTCTTCTCTCTTGCACGGAGAACAAAATGCTGTTTGCTTTTCTCCGGCTCAAACCCGGTAAAACCTTTGACTCGCAACAGAAGCTTTTGACCTCGAGGTGAGGAGTCACCCAACCACTAACCATCAGCCTCCGCCCCACGCCTCCCCCTGCAGATGTGCTCTGGATTTAGTGGGTGTTAGTCTGGCTGCGAGGAAGTCTTCAAATATTGTGAGTGGAGGATTCTGGGAATGAGGGGTTCCTTAATGGTGGTGACGAGAAGGCCGAGGGGAAGACAAAGATGACGGCTGGAATTCAAATTCATCTCCCAAGCAGATTGGATCCATTAGTATATTTGCTCTGCTTTCAGCTGGGTCACTGAACTCGGAGGAAAGGGCATCCTGGAACAGTTTGGGGGTCTTTCTCTGTGCGTGTGTGAGGGAGAGGAGATCCTTGCAGGATGGGCAGTGTTTGCTTTTGGAAGCATGAGCATGCATGCTTGCACAAAAGGTGACGCAAGCTTGTGCACACACACACGAGCATTCTTCTGTCACACTGCTGTTTGAGCAGCGTCCTCCCAAGGCCTCGCCGCTGCTCCTGTGCCCTTCTGCGCAAAGTGCCCCCCCCCGTGCAGAACATTGTTAGATTATACAGAAGAACTCTCTCTCTCTGAATTTAATTTTTCTTTCTCCCACAACTTCTATTGAGGCTCTTTTCTTGATTCGAGCTGCTTTCCTAATGAAAACCACTTTTAAAACTTCCCAGTACATTAAGTTTCTAAATGTCTCCCCTACAGCAGTAGTGATTATGAAGAATTAAGTGTATCTAAGTGTGTGTGTGTGGCTCCTGGCTCGGTGGTCTGTCTGTCTAATGGGTCCTCTCCTAGCAGGTTACAGGACATGTCTTGCCACAACCTGTAGTTTTGAGGTGTGAGTGCATTAAAGTAACTATTGTGGTGCAGCGGGGGTCCACCTCCAGCTTTTAGGAGTTATTTCGAGTTTAGGATTTTCCCGTGGTGACCCCCACCCCTCACCACAGCATCCCATAATACAGAGATCGACTGAACCGTGTTTAAAACCATGGTAACCTGTTGTGTGTCTGTCACAGATGCTGGAGCTGGAGCAGAGGGTGACGGAGTCCGACCAGCGAGCTGAGAGCGCTGAGAAACAGGTAGAGGAGCAGTTCTCATCCTCCTGAACACAAACTGATAGAATTTTACTTTTACTTACTGTTTTGGGATTTTTATTCTATTTAATATATATCTAATCTCATGATATGTGGCATTTGTTAATAGAATATAGTTGTCCATATACAACAACCCTTAGATAAATATATACACCAATTAAAATTATGATTAGACCGTTAAAAATTGGGGTTATTATTTTCACAGTTAAAGCCATAATAATTTGTAATAATAATAATAATAATAAATCCAAAATAATAATTTTGGATTTGCAGGGATCTGTGTCACTCAGACAGTTATATAGATGTAAACAAAGTCTGAGGTCAGGAAACTCATGTGTTAGTTTCAAACCCAACTGTCCATTATAAACCTCACAGACCAATATCCTGGTTCAACATATCTACTGTGAACATATTCACACATCATTTACAGTGAAGGATTATTACAATTAAACTCCATTTTTATTGATTTAGATAATATGGTTCAGTTCTTGGCCTTTTTAACTTTTGTATTTCTTGCCTCCGATTTTACTAATGTTGTTTCAGTTATCATTAATTACTTTGGTTACTACAAGTTTATTATCAATACATTGTGATTCAAACGTTATTGAAAACACTCCTGCACATTTAACAAACTCAACTCAAAATTCAAAGTCCACTTTCTGGGTTTTTCCGGAGCTTTCAGTTGAATCTCACAGTTTGTGTTTGATCCGTCAGTCTACGATTTGTGGTGGAAAGCTTGAGAAAAAGACATGATATTAATCTTGAGTTAATTTGGTTTGCTTAAAACTTCAGGGATAAACTTTCTGCTTAACACTGACGTAGCTCTTTTGTGATGCATGACATCATATAATAAGTCAGACTTTGTTTCGGTCTTAACCTCTAATTATTCAGTTTTTGATGTGACTCAGCAAAAGGAGAGTTTGGTTTTTGGATGGGAAACCATCATACATATCACATTCACTCTGTGTCTCTCACTGTTTAATCTCAGATTTGCTGTCATCACTGGTTGTTCCAGGTGTTTACTGTAGGTGGTAATTTAATCCGGCCCTTTGTTCAAGAGAAAAATACCTCAAGGCGTAGAAAGCTTTTATGTTCTTGTTGCAGCTGGTAGACAGTATCCTCCATGTTTTCTTCTTGGCTTCATCTGCCGCCCATCAACATTTAATGAACCGTGCAAATCTCAGCTGCCTTTTTGGCCGTGCGTGTGCATTCACTCCTCGAATTGTTCATTTCAGATACATGTCATGGAGGAGAAGCTGAAGTCTGCGAACATACAAACCAGCGAATCGGAGAGCTCGCTGTACAGAAAGTACCAAGAGCTGACCGGTCAGGTTCAGCAGAAGGATGCTGCGATAAAGAGATTAGAGATGCAGCTGGAAAAACAGGTATGGACGCAGCCATCTGATAAAGACAAGACATGTCCATCTATGTTCATGAAATGTAGGTTGAAGTGATGGTTTCTCTGACTGCAGATCATAGTCAGAGCCCAGGAGGCAAAAGTGATTGAGGAAAAGGCTGCAAAGATTAAGGACTGGGTCACCTTCAAGCTCAGAGAGGTAAACTCACACATGTAGAGAAACACCCTGAGCCTCGGGGGAAAGCCAGAGACTCACTGTGGCAACAAGGGATGCTTATGATTAAAAGTGTGATATATATAGTTTAAGCTTTAATTGTAATGTTTTGGAGAATTTTAAAAAAGCATATTTATAGATGACAACCTGTGGATCTATGAAATCCAGCAGTTTTAAGAGTCATGATATTATTTTTGCAATCAGGACACAAAATTAAACTTCTCTGTTACTCTTTAATGTTTTCAGAATATCTAGTGTATACAGAGGGTTCCACATACTCTGGCTTGTGTTATAGTATATATATTGACCTCGTTGCAGATGGAGCAGGAGAACCAGCAGCTGAAAATGTCCAACTTGAAGCAGACGGAGCAGATAATGTTGCTGCAGGTCAAACTTCAATGTGAGTACTGCAGCTGCCCAAGGAGACAGATTCTGCTCATATACAGGTCCACATGTTTGATTTGTGTTATTACTTGAAAAGGTTTACGTGCTCTAATGTTCAGGAAACTTTGCTGCAGCTCCTCTTTTAGCCTCTGTCTCTGTAAGTGTGTAAACAAGTCCAGAATGAATCAGATTCATAACTGATAGATTACTTGTGTTGTGTTTTTCCTCCAGCTCTCTTAGAGAAACCTGCGTCCTCAGGATCTCCGGCCACCTCCCCGGTGATGGACACCCACCTGGTGCCCAGCAGCCCTCTGTTTCCTCCCAGCTGCCCTGGCACGCCACCGGCCCTGGAGGACGGCTGGAGACAGACGGGTCCTCGTGGGCCCGCTTCGAACATCAAGATGTCCCCAACAGGTGTGGTTCCTCCCGGTATCGGGGACAAGAAGCTTTTGTAGCAATAACTCAAACTGGTCTGATACCATGATAGGAGCAGAACCAGTAGTGATTGAAGGAACTTGAGTCTAAACAGTATTTTCAAAATCTTGTTCTATTCATTTGTGGCGAGGGTGGAGAATCTGGTTTTGATTTTTGATTATATTATAATAACGGTGACTAAGACAAAAGCAGTTATATGGTATATTTAGCCATTTATCTATTATTGTTCAACAGGGTTTTTCAGTTAGATGTTTATATAATGTTTTCTTTGTTTTCTTTACTCTCTTCTAGATGTGAAACGGCCTCTGGAGCAGCTCAGTGCAGGGATTTGTCTCGGGGACCTTTCGGCCCATGATGCTCTCTCTCAGGGTCGGGGGAGGGAGGGGCCCAGCAGCCCTGTTTCCATCAATAGACCAGAGCTCCCAGTGTCCTCTGAGGGTCCGCCTGGCTGCTCAGACAGAGACAACTCCTCCGACGAGCTCAGCAGCAAGTTCCGCTCTCAGTGTCTTCACTCGTCCTCGTCCTCTTCGTCTTCATCCTCCGCTTACGAGATGGCCCACGGACCGAGCTCCCTGGAGTCCTCCCTCGGTATTACACCCAAAAGCCCACTTCTGTCGCGCTCCCCATCCACCAACAACCCCTTCCCCAATCCCCCCCAGCCCCTGGTCCACCTGTCGGGCACCAGCATGACGTTACCCAAGGTACGAACTCCACTCACCCCCAGGGACAGCATCCAGCTGGTGAAGAAGCACTACAGCCAGCCGCAGCCCAGCCTGGACCGACTGCACCACCTGAACGTCAGCATCGACATCATGAGCCCGTCCTCCACCTCCTCCACCCTGAAGAGCAGCGGCGCCAGCACCTCGCCCTTCGCTCAGGTGGTGGAGGAGACGGACATCGACGACGGGCTACCTGAGAGCATGGACGGCGTGGTGGAGGGGTCCGGATCGGAGGAGTCCTGCCGGGATGGAGTCTCCTTCGTGGGGCTTGCAGAGGAGCTGGAAATACTCAAGCCGCCAACACCTCCTTTACATCGCTTCCCTTCATGGGTACGAGTTGTTACTAATTCAACTTCTGCATTTTAACTGTATTTAGCAGTTAATTGTGATTCATTGTCTTTTTTTTTCAGTCACTGCTCAAAGCTAAGAAACCACAAGAGATTAAATGAGTTGTTTGACATTTTGGAAGTGAAGTGTATTTGCGACAATTGGTGCTGATCTTACAGTAACTATGAGTCTACCACTAGCAGCTGGTTAGCCTAGCAGAGCACAAAGACTAAAAACTGACAATATCTGACTGTTCCTCTGCAGGAGAGTCGTATCTATGCTGTGGCGAAGTCAGGAATGAGAGTTTCAGAGGCCAGTCCTGGAGCCAGGGGCCCCGGACGAGGTGAGTCCCCCTGCAGCCAGAAACAAGAAACTACACAATCCACTACACTTTCTAACTTCTGTGACTCCAGAGAAGCTTTTAAGATTCAAGATTCAAGATTTTTATTGTCAAATGAACAGAGATAACATGAAGTAGTCACTGTCAATGAAATGCTTGCGTCACACACTCTCTTTAAGCAATGCTCAGTAATTTCAACCCAAAAAAATAAAATAAAAATAGAAATAGTATAAAATAGAGTAAAAAATAATAAAATAGAATAACAATAAAAATGAAACCTGGTTCTGTTCTCTGCAGTAGAGTGAGGAAGACTTTGCTGAGTGTGTGCTCCTCCGTCTGTGTGTGTGTGTGTGTCTGTGTTTGAGTGTGTGTGTGTGTGTGTGTGTGTGTGTGTGTGTGTGTGTGTGTGTGTGTGTGTGTGTGTGTGTGTGTGTGTGTGTGTGTGTGGTGTGTGTGTGTGTGTGTCAGAGCCTGGGTGGTGTAGCTTGCGGTGTGGGAGATGAGTCAGTGCTGTGAAGCGACATGTCATTCAGCTGATGCTTAAGCTGCTGTGGGGGGGGGGGCGAGTGTGGTCGGCGTGGATCTGTCATTCCTGCCTTTTGATGTCACTTCCTCTGGCTCCAGGCCCCACACACCTGTGCAGATGTGAGCTATTTGCAGAGCCGAGGAAGAAAACGGGAGGGCGGAGGTTTTCAGACGCTGCTTTTTAATCAGCCACAATGAAAGGATGAGGTCTGGGGGTAATTACCGCCGTGCGCTCGGGCCCGACATCATCCATTTTGTCAGGCTGCAGACAGCGAAGGGTTGACAGCTGCCTGACGATTGAGTTTCCAGGTCCTGCCAGGTACACGGAGCCGGCTGCCAAAAGGCTGATGTGGATGAAGTTATAGCTTGTTCAGCTTAAACAGCTTCCTCTCATGTTTGGGCCTCGAGCTGCGTCGGCCTCAAAGCACCAACTGTAAATACCACAGACAAGTTATACTTAGATTTTTTTTTTCCACCATCAGCTACTTCAAAAGCCTTTTGTGCCGTTTCGAATACGCATGTAATAAAATGCACCTTTGTTCGGTTCCACATGCAGCTGCAGCCTGATCTGTGTGACGATAGACTGTAAATAAAGATGGATGACGCGTCTGCACTTTCTTTCACCGTGCAAGAAGAAACCTAAATTATCAAGGATACGTCAAACTTGACGTTTCACCCAGTTTTACAACAATGAGATAACTAATTCAAACCAAACTAACCAGAAAAAATAGCATCTGATTAAACTTCAGTGATAAGAACTACCTCAAATACTAGAAATCCTGTTTGGAAAAATATAGTTGGCGTTTACTTTGACTTTTTGTTTGGTCCATGCTTCGTCCAATAACATGGAGAAGGTTGGGTTTATAACCTATACTGCAGCCATCCACCAGGGGAGCTGTCCTGTCACTTAATATACTGGTTATAACCAGCTGTTTACTTAACTGATATAAGTGAACTTTCTGTTTCAGGGAATGCAAATTCAGACACAACGTAGTGTTTAGCATTTTTCAGTTAGTACCACTTGTGGCCACAGTGGCCACTGTTTAGCGATACTTACATAGTCTTGCTTTAAGCGGTAAGCTGTGCGATGCTCTTAATTTGGAATAACTGTTTTCCTGTTTATGTTGCAGGGTCCAACTTACCCCAGTATCCAGCGGCAGGTCCGTTCACCCAGTTGATCTATAAGAATATTAATGTTCCAGTCTACACCACACTGAAAGGGGTGAGTGGAATATTCTTTCTCACTGAGGGTTGAGTGTAAGGCCGGATCTGTGTTTTTCAGACCTATGAGTTTGTGTTTTACCTTGCTCCTTCACTTGCATGTTCCAGAAAGCCACTCAGATCAGCAGTGTACCTCTACCGGATGACGACTCCGGGTCAGAGGACGACAGCAGCTCTCTGGCCAGTCTAAGGACGTCCATCTTGAGCCCAGAGAGGAAGGGCAGCGTCCCCGGGAGCCCACGTGCCGTCAAGAGAGGTGACGAGCGCAGATTTAATGCGTTATAATAGCCGCCTGCCTCTGAAACGCCAATCTTCCAAGAACTCGTCTTTTGTCAGTGCTTGTCGACAAGAGAAGTTTCAGATCTCGGAATTTATTAAAAACTATTTTTTAACACTTTCACTCAACAAAACTACAGTCTAGTCCAGTTGTTCTCAAATGGGGGTACTAGTACCCCTGGGGGTACGTGAAGGTACTCCAGGGTAAGTGAGATTTTCTTTAAATATATTTAAAATAAGCATTAAAAATTCTTTAAAAATTGTTATTTAATAATTATTCATAAAATATAAGTGTTTAATAAATCAAACTGATGGCAAAGCGCTGTGTATTGCATTTCTTTTTCAACCAAAAAAACTTTGCCCTGGTTAGGGGGTACTTCACTGAAAAAAGGTTGAGAACCACTGCTCTAGTCTGACAGCAGAACATAGACTAGTGATGATAATTACAAATAAACCATTCTGCCTCCAAATGCATCGCACAGAGAAACTCCAGTATAAGTACCACTTTCTCTCTACTCAGAACAACAGTATGCAGTTACCAGATGCTGCACTGTGAGTATGGGAAGTACCAGGACACACTGGGAAATGATTAATTGGAGAAAAAGTAGATGATGCAGTTCAAGGGAATGTGAAGTACACACGGTAACCTTCAGTGACTGCAGATATTCTGAACTCTGAAACCCACGTACAGTAACTGCTGGAATGCATCTAACATCACACACCGTTGTGCAAGAGGCTGGATTTTCAATTTACGAGCCTTCTGTCTTCTACCGCCTGTTGCGTGCTGGCTCTCAATCAAGACGTGTATAATTTATTTCCTGTGCCTTTTCTTTCCCCCCTCAGCCTCCTCCAGCACTTTTTTCCTTTTTGTAATATAATAATCTTCTCTTCACGAAGGCGTGTCCATGTCCTCCATAAGCTCAGAGAGCGACTACGCCATTCCCCCTGATGCCTACTCCCTGGACAGCGATTACTCAGAACCAGAACACAAAGTCCAGCGGACCTCTTCCTACTCCTGTGAAAGCACCGGGCCTGTGAGTAGTGACGAAGCACATCGCCTGAAACTCTAAGATGGTCAAACAGTCACACAAGTCTGTTTTTTATGTTGAATATTACGTAAAGATATACTTGTTTCTATGAGTAACATAGAGATTAAGATATATTACTCATAGGTGCTTTAATGCTATGACATATGATGCTTTTTAAGCGTTCCGTTGTGCTGCACCAAATTACACACACTCGTAAATATCAGTCCCCCCCTTTTTTTTATCAAGATCCATTAATTATCCCCCATGAAAATGTTGAATAACGTCATATCTCAGACTGTTAAAGAAAGTGGATTTCCTGGATCTGCCCCCTGATACTAATCTGCATCTCCATTCAATTAAATGGGTTCTTATCTGAACCAGGCAATACCATAAGCATGTATTTAAACTTCTGTCACCTTCCTTTGAGAATGTCCTATCTCAGCTGCCGTAGTTGCTAGACTGTAGTTGTCACACTTAAATTATAATAATTGTTTTGCTAGGTTTAGTTTGAGCTGAAGCCGCCCTGGTATAAAGCGTCTGTGCCTGGTGTGTCTGTAGGAGATGCTGGAGAAGTCTGGCTACCTGCTGAAGATGGGCAGTCAGGTGAAAGCCTGGAAGCGGCGCTGGTTCATCCTCAGGAATGGGGAGATCCTCTACTACAAATCTCCTGTGAGTGTTTCTGCAGTGAGCCGGCCTGCCTGCCTCCTTCTAAGGTTTTACTGTCTGCACAGAAAACATTGCAGGAATATTTCCCCCCCTCGGCCTGGGGGTCAACTCAAGTATCATCACTAGATCCACGTTAACGCCTGGTCACCAGCTACCCACCATGCACCTTAATGTGTCTCTGATCACTGCGGTTGTACTTTCTGTTGAGATTTTGGACAGAAATGAAACCTTATTTGTGTGTTAATGTGTTTTCAGAGTGACGTGATCAGGAAACCTCAGGGTCAGATCGAACTCAACTCATTCTGCAGTATAGTTCGTGGAGAAGGTGCACAGACATTTCAAGTAAGTGGAAATCAAACTGTATCTTGTTCTCACTTTATCCAACAAGCTCTGCAAAGAATTGAAATGGTAGTTTAATATTTACAGATCTACAATTTGGAAAAGAGTGTGGTATTATAGAAACTAGTCACAGACAGCTGTGCACGTTCACCAGCCGACTTATTATAGAGCTGCATCACTGCAGAGCTTTACTGCTGCATACCAGAGGAGCAGCTCAAGATGACATCAGGTGTAGCATTGGACTGGAATGTTTTCCTGGCTCTTTGGAAGCTGATTCTGATCTCCTCTGACATCATGATGCTATCTCATTCGGCCTGGCTGAGTATTTTTCCCATAATTCTGCCTTTTTCGTCTAATCAGTTGATTACGGAGAAGAAGACCTTCTATCTGACCGCCGACTCACCCAACATCCTGGAGGAGTGGATCCGGGTCCTGCAGAACATACTCAAGGTCCAGGCCAGCAGCCCAGTTCCCGTGGAGACCACGACCAAGCCCACCTCGAGAGGTTGGCTCACAAAGGTCAGGACCTTTCACCCAGAATGTGACATTTAAACTTCTTCAAATCTCTATTGAGTAGTTTGACATTTCAGTAAATTAACTTAATTGCTCACTTATCGAGTTTAATGAGAACTACAGTTGTGTCTATTCAGCTAAATGTGCATGTAGAGACAGGAGCAGTCTTTAATGTTCGTTTTTGTGCAAATTTAAATAAACTAGATGTCAATTGGGGAACTTTAAAGGTAGATTTAGTTTCCTTTGGATAGAACCAGGCAGGTTTCTGTCCCTAGTTTCTAGTCTTTATTCTAATACTAATAAAAAAAATTCTACTGGCTATATCTTCATATTCTAACTTATTACGTTTTACTGGTAATTGATTGGGTCTATAAAAAATGTAAAAATAATTGTTGATATAAGATAAGTTAATAGTACAAGTTGACATCTTAAAATTAATTGTTGTTTAAAATTGTGTTCAGTTTCCTAGCAAAGAAAAAGTAAAATAATATATAAAATACATAAAATATAAGATATTTCAAATTTAAACTCATGGGAGAGAGTTTTAAAACAACATCTAGGCATTGGTTCAGTTTGTAAACATTTCATTCAATAGTTTGTCTGGTAGGTGCAATTAGTGAATTTTTACTTTTTGGCTTTGATTGACTAAACTCAATAATAAAGATATATGATTTGTAATGTGGTCAATTGTCTTAGGTCCATGTTTACCCCCTGGGGTTCAGGTCAGCCAGGCTCTCTCCTTGAATGCCAGAAATTGCTCATTATCAGGCACATCGTCCTTTTCCAGACTGATATGGAAGTGCCTGTCACTGCGTTGGGGGTTGGGGGGGAGGGTGGGACTGATAGAGCGTTCTTGAGGCAGATTCTTCAAAACGGTTTTCGCGTTGGGACACGGCGATAAGAGCCGAGCTGCTGGAATTCCACCGCGCTCTGTCTCTTTGTCTGTCGGTGAAGTCAGGACACTTAAACAGTTGACAGGTGTGTGTGATGGGTCTCTGACCGATGACTGACGGCCTCAAGCAGAGAAGATGTCCTCACGCCGACCCCCCCCCCCCCCCCCCCCAACACACACACACACACACACACAATCCTCTGCCTGCGAGTCATCTTTGATCTGCTGGTTATGACGCGAGCTCGGTTCAGACAGAGGCTGTTGTTCCTCTCAGCACAGTTGACCCCGGTGACCCCATTAGACAGATACACAGCTGGTTTCATGGTGAAGGCGTCCCACTCTGATTGTTTTAATTCACAGAAATTAGAAAGTGATGTGTAATTATCATCTTTGGTTCCTGACTAACAACGTGGAGCTGGAGGCAGCAGAGGAATCCGAGCTGCGTGGTCGGGCTGTTTTCATTCGACAGGAATCACTTGTTTCTGTTCCTTGGAAGGAGAAAAACTCCAGATTGGATTTTTAAACTGTTGCTGAAGTCACCGAAATGGCTTTTTAAATGATTTGCACACGCACGGCGCCAGGCCATCCAAACTCCTGGGACATCTGCTGGTCAGATGCAGAAATCTGAAATTCCCTGACTAACATCTGTCGAGCTGTTTAAAAAAGAAAAACTTTCTGGTCGGAGTTTCAACGAGAGCACACGCACAAGAGAAGAAGAAGAAGAAGAAGAAGAAAAATGTCTCATATTACTAATGTCTTGAAAAATATCCAGATAGTCTTGGAAAGCTTTTCTAATTCGTGTGTCTGCTGTTCTGTCTGTTTTAGGTCAAACACGGGCACTCGAAGCTGGTGTGGTGTTCTCTGGTCGGAAAACTGTTCTACTACTATCGCAACCAGGAGGACAAGGTTCACAAAACACCTCTTTAATTAGTATAGCTCTTATCGAGACTTATTTAAAAAAGGATTTGTAGGTACATGCTCTGTAGCAGTTGGTTTTCTCAAATTGATATTTACAGGCTTTGTCTTTCCCGTTTCAGTTGCCTCTGGGTCAGCTGCAGCTCCGCGAGGCGTCGGTGCAGGAGGTCGATCGTTCCTGTGATTCAGACGAGGATTATGAAGCAGGTAGCCGGGGTTTCCTCTCCTCCCACTGCACCTTGGTGGTCCAGCCCAGAGAGAAGAGTCCCACCTATCTGCTGATCGGCACCAAGCAGGAGAAGGTACACTAGCAGAAAAGGTCTTTAATAAATGCCTTGTTGTTCTTTTCATGTCTGTATGTTAACGTGTATGTTTTACTCTACGCAGGATACGTGGTTGTATCACCTGACTGTAGCTGCCGGCAGCAGTGCAAACTTCAAGGTGGGCACGGAGTACGAGCAGCTGATCGGTAAACTCCTCGATGCAGAGGGAGAACCAGGTGAGAAACTGTTATTCTACAGTTAACATGATTCACCTGTATTCTAGCATCAGTACCTCATCACTGATTTGTTAGTAATATTCAGGCAATTTGGTTTTGAGCTGACAGAAGATCAGTGGAAACAAAGATCTCCATCTGGGATCAAAACAGTTACATCATTAGCATCTTAGTGTTGGTGTTGTTTCTGACCTGCAACTGAGATGTAAACTTTAGCGATAAGTTAAAGTGTAGATTAGCTGTAAACAAAAAACATGTGATTCCTATATTTATACGTCATGTCCGTCTGACTTGGACAATCTGCAGCTGCGTCCTTCAAATGTCTGAAAACATCCTTCTCTCCTTATTAAGTAAATTAGAAGAACCAGTCAAACTGATGTTGTCCAGGCTGCAGAAAGCTTCTGTTTGTTACTGTGATTATTTAATTTTATTAAAATCCAGACTAATTCAAGACACGTGTCCTATTTTTTTAAAATGCCCTGAAGCAGACGTTGAAAAAAACACTTCATCAATACACGTAGAAGATCAACATGAAGCTGATGAACATTTGATCTGAGTTTGAACACTTCATGTATATTTTTAACACAAGATGCATGAACCTTTATGTGTGAGTGGATTTGAGTCTCCTCGGTAGCTGGCTCCGTGTTATTGGATCCACAGAGTCGGTGCTAATCCACTCTGCAGACACTGTTTACGGCTGCTCTACTGCTGTGTGTGAACTCCTGTCAGCTGTCGAGTCATTAGACCTTTGAAACTCAATCTTCCTGTTTGTCTGTGTGCGCATGTGTTTGTGTGGGTTTAAATGTGTGTGTGTGTCTCCTCCTTTTCCCAGAATCCTTCTTGTGGAGGAGTGAGGCCTTGAGCTTCTGTAAGGAGGGTCTGCGCTCGCCTCTCACCACCCTGCCCTCCGAAGCTCTGCAGACAGAAGCTCTCAAGCTTTTCAAGGTCAGCCGCTCCACCACTCCACCGCTCCGCCTCCTTTCCCTCTCTCACTCTCTTTTGTTCCGTCCCACTTACTTTCAACTCTCCTCTCGCTTTCATCCTCATCTCCAAATCCCTCTCTCACTCTCCCTGCGAGGGTCTGTGCAGAACGTCATCCAGCCTCCTCCAGTTTGTCCCGACCACAGCCGCCACCACCTCCTCAACCCCCCTCTTTTATCCGCCTCCACTCGTGGATGCGCTCCGTGGCCCTCCTCTTCTTCTTCTCCTTCTTCTTCCTCTTCTTCTCCCTCCTCCTCTAAACCAGATCAAAAGCTCAAGGACGGGGGCCCCGGCTCATTAAAAGTGTGGAAGAGAGATGATGGGCTTGATGATCTGCTCTGATTGAGGCTAACCTTCCTCCTGGTTTACAGCCTGGGAGACAGGACCTCTCTTTGAAGAGGAGACATGGGAGGTCAGGGTCTTCAGAGGGGGACAGCAATGGATATGGAAGCTGCAGGATGGGGGCGGAGAAACGGGATCAGAGCTTGTAGAAAGACGGCAGAATCCTTTTCTTTTTTTCTAGTCTGTGGCCACTGGTGCGCCCACCCAGAAGCCCCCCCCCCCCCGCTGCCCGGCTCACGCTCCACAGCCCACTCGGCTGCAGTGGGCCTGTGGGATTGAAGGGTGAATGGATCGGCTCTCAGGTTGAGAGGCCGGCCGTGAAAAACAGACCTGAACACATGAAAGAAAAAGGATGAATAGAGGTGACATGCGCGTCAGAGTTATTAGAGAATCTGACAGAGACAAACGGTTAAATGAGTTCTTTGTTTTCAAGCGTCACAGTGATTGAAAGCACAATAATGAAGTTCACATTTCTTTCTCCACACTGGAGGACTCACTGAACTCAGGCCATGATACTTATCGTTTGTTCTGAATATCACCATCATCAATCAGTGTGTTTTTAATTCATTGACAGTATCCTCTATTTTATTCTATTTTATTCTATTTCATACTATTTTTATTTTTATTTTATTTTTTTGGTTGAAATTACTGAGCATTGCTTAAAGAGAGCCTGTGACCCAAGTATTTCATTGCCAGTGACTGCTTCATGTTATCTCTGTGCATTTGACAATAAAATCTTGAATCTTGAATCTTGAATTCATCTTCCTCTTCCTGGTGTCGGTTTGCCTCCACCTGCTGGTAGCTCAGTGAACTACAGTTATCACCCTGAAAAACAAAATAATTAAATAATAAACAGTCTTTTTTTCCTTCCCTCTGCAGTCCTGTCAGCTCTTCATCAACGTGCTGGTGGAGTCTCCGTCTGTGGACTACCACACGTCGCTGGCCCAGAATGCTTTGCAAGTGTGCCTGACCCACCCGGAGCTGCAGAACGAGATGTACTGTCAGCTCATCAGGCAGACCAACGGGCGGACGCCACCACACAACCACTCCCTCACGCAGGTCAGGCTGGTGCACGCTGAAGATGTTAAAGATACAGATGAAGGGAACATTTATATATTTAAAATATATGGGCTTTTAATAACTTGCAACTAGGGTTGCAAAATTCCAGGAATATTCAAAGTTGGAAACTTTCCATGGGAATTAACGGGAATATACGGGAATATACAGGAATTAACGGGAATAAACGGGAATATACGGGAATTAACGGGAATTAACGGGAATAAACTGGAAATGTTGTGGGTAATTTATACTAACTGTATTTACCTTGTCATATACAGACATAAATATAATCATTTTGTTTTGTCATAGGCTGATTTGAGCTCTGAGGAAACTTTGGGCACTTGACTATATGCTTCTGCATCGTTGTGCCATTCTAAACATAGGTCTTTGCACAGTATTTGCAAATGTACACAGCCTTTCCTTCTACATTGGATGGGGTGAAATGTCTCCACACATGAGTGAGTGCACGTGGCATTGTTCTGTAGAATAAGATGAGGAAACAAATTGTAAAAAAACACTAATGCAATGCCAGAGATATAAATAGTTAGCCAAACAATTGGAATCGTCTGTAAACATATTTTACAATTGATGGATAAATGAATGGAAATAGGCTAGATGAACAGATGAACAATCCTCAATCAGCGTGCTAATATATTTTCTATATAACTTCCCATGGAAAGTTTCCGGAAAGTTTCCCTACCTCAACCCTACTTGCAAATGAGATTACAAAATCCACGTTGGTTAATGTGAAGGAGTGAGTTTCTGCCTTTAAG
Organism: Limanda limanda; assembly: GCF_963576545.1. Classification (NCBI taxonomy): domain Eukaryota; kingdom Metazoa; phylum Chordata; class Actinopteri; order Pleuronectiformes; family Pleuronectidae; genus Limanda; species Limanda limanda. The sequence continues at coordinate 21,527,093 of NC_083647.1, read as the reverse complement.
ATGAAAAACCCATTTCAGACATGGTATGAACATCCATCCTGAGAAGTCAGCGCTAAGTACAGATGTGAATGCATTCAAATCCACCTTCAATGCTTCCTGAGGTGAGATCTAATCCCAAGTGGTCACAGGAGACACATTCAGGAGGTGAACAGGTGTGAGGAGAAGAAGTCATCGCTGTCCACTCGGGATCGGACCTCTCAGGACGGAGGTTGATACCAGGTCTGAGCAGAGCCTCAGTTATCCTGTGATTTTAAGTGTTTCTCCTTTTTCCTCCTCCTCCTCCTCCTCCTCCTCCTCCTCCTCCTCCTCCTCCTCCTCCTCCTCCTCCTCCTCCTCCTCCTCCTCCTCCTCCTCCTCCTCCTCCTCCTCCTGCAGTGCTGGCAGCTGTTGTCTCTGTGTGTGGCTCTGTTCCTCCCTCAGCAACATTTCCTCTGGTACCTGAGACAGTATCTACAACGCAACGCTGACCCGAGGTGAACTAACAAACTCACTGAACCCCTTTAACAGTTTACATTGAGACTCTCTTACTCATTCCACTGCTGACATCTGCTTTCTCCACACAGGAGTGAGGTGGGGAAGTACGCGGTGTACTGCCAGAGGTCTGTGGAGCGAACCCTGCAGAACGGAGAGCGGGAGGCCAAACCTTCACGTATGGAGATCGTCTCCATCCTGCTGAGGAACCCCTACCACCATTCACTGCCATTCAGCATCCCAGTGCACTTCACCAACAGCACCTACCAGGTAGCTCCCGGCTGCAGACCTGTCCTGTTTTTTATCGTCTCACTTGGACGGATTCGGACACATCATCACCCTCATCCTGTCTCGTCTTGTTGTGGACAGTAAATCCAAAGTTTAGGCGAATCAGATGCTACTAAACATGACCTAGTGGTTAGTAACACCAGGAGACATTATTTCACCAATCTCATGGTGACGAATGATACATCAGCTTATTTCAAAAACTAGTCAACAAGTTGTAGAAGTTATAAAGCTCAAACTTTGACTAAGATGCAGATTATCTTTAAATGGACGATTCACTCGAGTAAAGTTTTGTCCAGCACCATCTTGGTTTTTCTTTAATCCAGAGTTACTACATCTGGAGGATATTACCCTCATGGGTAATATCATCATTTTCTCAGACTTCTATAGAAATCGACCTCTTTTTACAACCACTGGAGTCGCCCTCTGCTGGCCATCTGAGAGAATACAGGTTTCAGGCACTTCTGCATTAACTCCACTAAACCTAATGAGGGAAGAAAGAAACTGTTTGTGGGTTTGAAAACATGTAGAGTTTTTTTATACTGATGTTTATTTAAATGGTCTGTCCAAATCAAATGAAATACATCTCCTCTTCATCACGTGTGTCCTCTTGTCCCCTTGTGTCCTGCAGGTCGTGGGATTTGACGGCTCCACCACAGTTGAAGAGTTCCTCAACACACTGAACCAGAGGATCGGCATGAGGAAGCCGCAGCTGTCCGGGTTCGCCCTCTTCACAGATGATCCTTCCGGCAAAGACCTGGAGCACTGCCTGCAGCCGTCTGCCAAGGTACCACCGTGGGATAGATGCCTCCTCACTCCACTGAGGCTCTTCTGTTGAGCATTCAGGCAAAATCATTAGTGTCATGTTACCTAATAATCGAAAGAGGATCGGTAGGAAGTAGTTAGGGACTGTTGAGACAAAATGAGGCCGTCCAAACACTCAATTCCACTCAATAATAAAGTTGTGCTTCCACTTTGTTCTAATTATGATCAGTAAAACTCCTCCAGCCCATCGAGGACACTGAGGCTCAAACAGCTCATCACGTGTCCCTGAGCAGATCAGTGTCCTAGTGTTTATCCACCTGAGGATTTCATACGTCCGACCTGAGACTTACTTTTATTCCTTCTGTCAGATCTGTGATGTCATTTCCAAGTGGGAACAGGCCCTGAAGGAGCTGCACCCTGGGAAGAACGAGGGGACTCGGATTGTTCGACTCACCTACAAGAGCAGGTAGGATTTCTATCGTCAGATCTGAGCTTTTAAAGTCGGAATCTCAATCTTTTATTATGTGGTTAAAAACATCTGTTTTAACGCAGAACACAGGCCACACAGTAAAAGTTGTCCATGTAATCTGTGTTCAGGGCTGTGATCAGATTCCTTCATCTTGGAAATGAAGTGTTTGAAATTCCAGCTTCTCATTTTATTTTCTTCTTCATGTGCAGACTGTGTTTCAGAGCTCAGGTGAAAGGAGAGACGGAGCGAGAGCGCCTCCTGCTGGCGTACCAGGTGAACGATGAAGTACAACAAGGCCACTTCCCTGTGAACAAAGAGCTGGCTCTGGAGGTGGCTGCCCTCATGGCTCAGGTCTGTAAACACAGATACAGGTATAGGTATTTTTTGTTTTACCACTTTTCTGTTCCTCACCCCCTCTGCTCCTTGGTTTCCTCTGACTCCAGGTGGAGCACGGTGACCTGGAGCGTCCCGCTGCCTCCCCCCCCTCCAGCTCTCCTCAGGCTAAATCCCAGCTGAGCCTCCTGCAGGCCTTAGAGCGCTTCTACCCCAAACGCTACAAACAGGACTGCAGCTCGGAGCAGCTCAGGTAAAACTAACACATCACACAACTTCCTGCTCTCACACACACGTTAATACATGGATGTATGAAATGGATCCATCTGCATGTACGTCAGACGGAGACGGAGCAGATTCAGATTCCATGTGGTTGATAAATGTCTCTGTCCTCCTCACAGAGACCTGACTGAGCGTCTGGCCACTAAGTGGTCTCTGCTACGTGGGTGCAGTGCATCCGAGTGTGTGAGAATTTACCTGACTGTGGCCCGGAAGTGGCCTCTGTTCGGAGCCAAGCTCTTCAGTGCCAAGGTGAAGTGAACACAGTCGACTATGCTCATTGTTGTTTGTGAATATGTGACTTTTACAAACCTAGTGAAAATGTTTGTATTGGAGGGTTGATGTACAGGTAGATAACTGGAAAAATGCATTTTAAACAATGCCTGACATCACTTATCAAATTATATTTAATATGATGTGAATCCTGTTCTGATCAATGTAAACTTCAGATTGTTTCTCTTCGTCCAAGTCCATTTGTGGAGATATATTAGAAAGTTGTTTTTTCGGACCCAATTAGTTTTAAAAGTTCTCCTCCTGCTATCATCTGCAGATTCTTCCCATTTAATACGGTGATGGTGAAAAGCCGGCCATGCATTGTTGAGTTACTTTGTCCACACACAAACACACACACACACAGACTGCGGTGAAAACAATATGCTGCTGGTATGGATTCAGACTCAGGAGGATTAGCTCTGGATTAGAAAAAAAACCCTTTCATCAATAGTGAGAAAACTCTTCATTTGTCTTGAACCTTCACGTCCACTCTTCTCCTCCTCGTGAGCTCAGTCTGGAACCAAACAGGACTCTGTGTGTCCCCTGGTGGGACACGTGTAACATGAGCCTTTGTTTGGTCTGTCCACAGCCTGTCCCCCCCTCTCCTGTGGAGCAGAGCCAGGTGTGGCTGGCGGTCAATGAGGATGGACTGTGTGTGCTGGACTACACAATGGTGAGCATCACAATGAGCACAGCAAACACCTCGTCAACAACAACATGTCACATGTCGTCACATGACATAAAAGGAAAGAAGAGTCTGTCCGAGTCTAATAATGTTATGTTGCAATTTTGGTGGTCAAAGGTCACCTCGCAAAACACTTTTTGTTGTTGTCGATGTAACTCGATTTTTATGACAATTGGGATAAAATGATAGAAAGTCAAAGGTCAAGTCCATTGTGACATCATCATGTTCTGCAAAAACACACTTGGTAAATGGACTTTATCTAAATTGGATGTTTTCAGCCTTATCAACTGACTCAAAGTCACATTCACAAACTTCTATACACTGAGGTTTTCTATCTCATACCACACAGCCATCGGGGGGATTCAGGGTCCAGTGCCTTGCTCAGGGACACCTCGGCTAGGAATCAGAGCCCACTTTTATTATTTAACCCAACAACTCAGAGGGTGAGGTTGTGACCCTATTTCCTGTAGCTTGACTGATCGTGGGAATCGTTCAACTGCAGGTCGAGGGCATTGTAGAATTTCGAACATCTTGTCTTTTTATATTTAAATTTGTTTTATTTCAGGGTTCTAAAAGATTTATTTCTGCAGTTTTGCAGCTGAAGCGCTCGTCTGAATGAGCCGCAGCTCTGAAGTGGGTTTTGTTGACCCGCTGGTCTGGAAGGATTTTCATTCTGTGGCGTTTCAAACACCAGAAATCCACATGAAAATCAAACCGCCGGCGTCCGATTTGACGTTCCCGACTCTGACAGATAGAAGTTCCAAAGGGTAAACAATGTTAAAGTGAGCTCTGTAATTTCCAGCGGCCCGATGTTGATCCATCGCATTCTTGGTCTGGCATCAGCATCGCTCATCGGCTCCCAGAAAAGTCAGAGGAAGAAAAAGAAAAGTGAAAAATCACAATATGTAGCTGGAAGTGATGTCACACGTCTTCACAGTCAATTTGAATTTTAAAAAAGCAGAAACCAAAATAATTTCCTGGATGAATTCGAGCCCCATTCAATAAAATCTGAACGTGCTCCTTGTTTGTTTCCATTTCCACTTTTCTTACCCTGGCCATGTTTTTCATTTCGCAGCACACACTGGTCACTTACTCGTACCAGTGTGTGATCACCTTCGGGGGTTGCCGGGACGATTTCATGGTGGTGGTCAGCCAGCAGAGGGAGCCGGGGGTCGGCAAGAAGAGCGTGGAGAAGCTGCTCTTTGGGATGGTGAAACCGAAGGTAAGACTCCGCTGCAGGGACCAGTTTAGACCCAATAACCTCCTGTTCTCCTGTTTATACCCAATAACCTCCTGTTCCAAGTGATGATGCACTGAAGGACTTGAGTTCATCTGACCGGGCTGCAGGGGTTTGTAATAACATGAAGCTGAGAACCTCTGATCTGCAGCATCTGCAGCCGAGAGAAGCAGGAATGTGGGAGTTTGAGATGTTGACGTTTTATGAAGAAACTAGACAAGAGTAAAAAATTCGCCCTGACTCACCAGAATGGAGAAAACTGGTTGTTTATCTTATTTTACGAGCAGATCCACACGGAGCTTTAACACAGAGTCACGTTACTGCAGAAGGTGAAACTAATGAGAGTAATTCAACTCCTGATTGTAGATCTTTGGGGTTTCTCAGGTTTTTACACGATACTCGTCTCCGGTTTCCCCCGAATCGAATGAAACTCCATCTCATCCTGATTTTAAAGTCATAACTGTCGCTCTGATGTGTTCTGACTCAGATTCTGGAGCTGACTCTGCTCATGGCCAGCTACATTAACCACTGGAACCCGAACCTCCCGTCTGCGGCGCACCAGCCGCTCGGCCACTGGGACGTGGACAGCCGGCACTTCCCGGCCATGAACTACACCACCAAGGGCCCCACGCTGCTGTGAAGGCTGCAGGTCACCAGCGTGTCTGAGCACAGGGAGGCGTCCGTCCCACTCAGTCCTTCAGGAGGGCGTCGGCTTGTAGGTACAGAACAAGAAGTAGGAGACTATTTTTCTAAAAGAGTTTCTCATGAAGATTTAGATTGAGATATTTTAGACTTTGTATTTCTACAACAACAGGGTTTCAGCTCTGTGTCGTGGAAATGGACTTTGTTACAGGTTGTCAGTTGTTCACTATGATTTTACACACATACGTGACAATGCAGCAGAATTTAAATACATGTTGGGTCCTGTGCAATTAGAAAGGGACTGATAGGGTTTGACTCTTAGATTTTAGAGTCTTCAGTGGATATATATCACACTAACACTTCTTTTTTTATTCAATCTATGACTTCTTCAGGCCATAAAACATCAGAGAATAGTAATAAATGTTTCTCACAGGTTCCCAGGATCTGCCAAAGAGAATGAATTTACCATCATAGAAAATGTAAAAACAAGATGAAATTTAAAACAATAATCTTGTGTATACAGTAAATCCAATTCTACCCAAGTACAAATGGATTTTCCTTTTGAGCTGTGGGGGGGTGGGGCTGCTTTATAACTTTTGATAATCCTTTGATATTTTTTAATGTGAAAGTGAATTTTGAAATATAACTGGTACTCAATAAGGAAATGGGATGTTTTTTAAAATTTACTGTCGTTCTAATGAATCTGTGATATTTCATCAGTGTGATATTTCATCAGTGATTTTCATATTCTGATATCACATGATAAAAAAGGGGGGGTTAGGTTTTTTAAAAAGAACAAACCAAAATATTTGAATGACTTGAACTGTTCTGGATCAAACCACTGTCATGCTCATTACTTATTTATGTTACTTCCAACATTTATTTTTGCTTTTGTTTAAAAAAGGAAATGATTTTTCTGTCACTTTTGTGTCGATGTAGCAGAATAATTTAAGAGCAGAGTGAGTCTGTCACTGCTTCTGTTGTAAAGTGAGTAAAACGGTTTGAGAGATTGTGTCTTTATGTCAACTGTACGTGTACATGTGTGTGTGTGGTTTAATAAAATAAATACATGGGACTTCCATCATTTCTTTATAATCTCTTTTAATATCTTTCACTTGTGGAAAAACACTTTAACAAAAATACGTAGATTTACCTTTTAATAGATACATGACAATTCTGCTTTGACATTCTAAAAACATGTTTGAATAATGCAAAATTGCAGTTCAAATAATCATTATATTAAGTATAATGAGCTGTGTCCACTGTGTCTATTAAATATGAAAATTAGTCTCTTAGACATAAAGACAACTAAAAACTCAACAGGCTAATTGTGGACATTTATATTTGATATTTGTAACCATTAACCCTAACAATAACAAGATATTTTTTATTTTTGTTTAGTATGTTATTATTCAAGCTGTCACTCACACACATATCGCACACTGCATCAATCCTCAGCTTACATGTTGCTAGTAATACTTTAAATTTCGATATGTAAAGCAATATTATTTCTTCTAATGAAGTAATAGTACAAAGTGCTATTTCTACTTCTACTGAACGTTCTGTATTTATAGTATTTAACAAATAGCAGGTGTAATTCTGCAGGAAACCCAGATGATGTTGCGGTTCGTGTCTGCTCCTCAGACGTGTTGCCACACTTTTTACAGTAGGCTGCTGAAAACTGTTCAGGTCACAGAATAACGTCTGTTCTTGAATCCCTCACAGCTGGAGCAAAAACCTTCCCCAGCTTCCCCCCTTAACAAAAACAAGTTCAGGAAACACCAGGTTTATCCAACAGCAACACAATTAATATTTCAGTCAGAGAAGAAAATGAGCACTGTGCCCACTACACCGTGTGTCGCTGGAGAAACGTCTTCTCTCATTCAGCATCTCCATAAATTAAACCCTTACAGTGAGTGCTGGTGCTGCTCACTCTGCCCAGTCCCTGTGTTTTACTGGGGCTGAGGTTGCAGGGGTGGAAGCTGCTCTGTTTCTCTTACTCAGCGAGGTCAGGGTGCTAATGGCATTTTGCTGCCAAGTACGTGCTGTAAATCCCACTTTTTATTTACAGCACGTCTGAAGCTCTCGTCGTCTCCGAAGCTGCTCTCACACAGAATATGAAATGTTCAGTGTGACGTTCGCTTCTCATCAGGAGAGAGAGTAACTCATGTTCCTGTTCCACGGTGCTGCCCAGCCCCTGGACCACATGCTTTATAACAGCTTTAATCAAATTGAATTGAGAGTAACGTATTACAGTGTTGTGGTATGGATGGGAACTCTGCTGCCCTCCCATTAAAACCTTAGAGTAACTGACTGTGTGTTAACATAACAGAGGTTTCATTTGAAAATGACATTTACCTTGAACAGTGTGTGTGGACAGAGGTATGTGTGTTTAGATTCTATAAAGACACAAGTTCTTTTTCACTTTCATTCATGACATTTTTGATTGTTATGCTTAATTTTCTAAAAATAAAATATAAAATTGTTTAAAAACAGTGACAGCACAACATGAAACTTGTAATTTCTTAAGTTTCTCTTGTCCAACAGTCATGAAATTAAACATTTTTTAATTAGCGGCATCAAAAAACACAGAGAAGCTGCAGCGGAGGAAGTTTTCAGATCGTTATCAGAACATTTACTCTGACACGTGAAGGTGGCGAGACACAATCCCATAAATAAACAAATATCACATGACTGCATTATTATGAGTCATGTATTTACACATAGGCAACATTTTTCTGTTGAAGCCGGTTGGGTGGAACAGGTTTAACCTACTTTATATAGTGTTAGACAGGTTTCATTCTTTAAAAGTCATATTTTAGAGGCTGGTTTTGTGTAAAATCTTCATCTGTAACATATAAGCTGTAATTGTGTAACTCAGTGATTTAATGTAGTAGAAACAAAAAGTACCTCAAAACTGTATTGAAGTGCAGTACTGTACTAAATATTCACATCAGAGCAGCTACAGTCAGTTATTGACTAATTTATTAATCAATGCTTACAATTTCAATTAAAATGGATTTTGTTATTAATTGTAAATAAAGTAACATTCTGATTGTGCTCTTAATGAATAGAGTTCTATATTTCTATTCACTGCAGTTCACTATCATCAACTGAAAACTGCTTTAACATGACATGTTGGTGATGTTATACGTGAAAGTGTGATTTAGAATAAAAGCTGTAGAACTGTAAGGGTCCAACACTTTCTCAACACAACACGACACGTTGCCTGTAAAGGATTTAGGAATCTGAAATGAGCGTCTCTCTCTAAGACCTTGTGAGTAACTTAATTTTGAAAGTCTCAGTCACTGAGCTGTTTCAGAGACAGTTGAACTTCAGCTTCCTGTTACGTAAGCCAGGGTCAGAGTCAGGAGAGGGGGAGTGGTCCGATTATATAAGAGGCCTCATACTTTAGGTCCCCGAAGCCGTTTAAACCATTTTGTGTAGGGTTTCACACGTGTGGTGTCAAATATCAGCTGTTTGTCAATATTCAATGTGGCTCCTTGTGACTTTGAATAATTTAGACAGCGAAGTTGTTCTTAAAGGATCAATAACACATAAACACTCTCTTTTGAGAATCAAACCTGAGGCGGTAAAAAGTTGTTTTCTCCTTTTTAAGAAACTGTAATGCTGGTTTATGGGTTTCAGCTCCGAGGAAGAAACAACAGCCTCGAATCTAAAGCTAAAACCAGCCAGACTGCTCTAACGACAGTGAACCTGATGACTGTGACTGTTGGTCAGACTATAAAACAATCTCCCTCTCAACAGCTCCTCAGATGTGACGCCTTATGAGCATCATGGCCGTTTGTTATCTTTTATTTCCTGGTGTTTATAGTCTAGACATTCAGCTACTATCTACAGCACTTACCCAAGAGGCCGGAGCCAATACAAGCTGACCTTGGCTAGCAGGTTAGTCAAAATAATCACTGGATTATTGAAACCGTAAATGAATCAAACCTTATGATTCTAGAGTTCAAATCACCTTTTTAAATCTCAAATAATCTGTGAGAGACAATAAGCAGCTGATTTATCTGATTCAAGTTCCTTAAATTGTGCTTTTTTAAAATGTTTAAACTATACTGAGGTCCTGGTGAGCAGCAATGAAATAAATACAAGGAAATAAAAACAATAAAACAATAGAAGCTCAAACTAAACAACGATATAGCTATTTGAGTATTATTGCAAGTCTCAATATATATTCAGTATATTCAAAGTATCAGTAAAATGAACTTAAAGTAAAAGAAAACATGAGGCGGATTGAGATTTATATTAGATGTATTATATTGTGGAAATATAATTACTGAGAAGCATTTTAATACCACTGCTGATCAAGGTGGAATTAACTTGAACTACTTTAAATAATGCTGAGCAGTTTTATCTGTAGCCATGGCAACATATTTGCAGTATATAACATAAATATAAATGAAGATGAGTAAAAAGTAAGATATTTGTAAAATATGTCTAAAGTAACATAAATATGATATAGTCAAGTACAGTATTAGAGTAAATGTATGTAGACTTAAGTACTCTATAGTTTATTGAAGTTAAACTATTTGACCTAATGTGACAGTGAAACTTTATTTATTTACAGATAAGAACTTGAAATATGTATGAAAGTGTGAGTGTGTGTGCACAGTGTGAGTGTTGATCCTCTTGGGTTTATCATCTCTCTTGTGTCTGTGAGGCAACATGAGGCTGAACTGTGCAGCTGATTGATTCCAGACTTTAGCTTTAGCATTTAGCTTCAGCCTCTCACACCGCTGCTGAGCTCCGTCCAGCGTGCAGCTGCCGACCGGAGCCACTGACGTCTGCGGGACCAGAGAGCGCAGGGAGCGGCCAGGCAGAGCAGCACACACCGGTGAGTCCGGGGGTCCTCCGGGGTCTCACACACACAGGGTGGAGGGTGGAGGGTTTCTGGTGCTGGGTGGTGACATGAGGCTGCTGGTATAACGAGTTATCACATGTGTTTGTTGGGCAGGAAGCAGAGGAGCAGCCAGGGAGATGGAGGAGGAGAAGAAGCAGGGGAGCAGGGAGATGGAGCAGGAGAAGAAGGAGGAGAAGAAGCAGAGGAGTCTCCTCCGGGAGGCGTCGCATCAGATCATCGCCGGCGGATCCGCGGGTGAGTCGCTTGATCAACTCGGGACAAAAGTGTTCATGGTTGTTACGCAATAGTTTCATATCGGTGGACGTGACGTGATGACGTCCCCGTGAGACGCTTCCCGGAAGACCCGGAACACGATGTTTACTTGTCGTTATCGCGCATGCGCAGATCAGCACGCGTGTGGACAAAGTGTTGCCATAGTTCTCTCCCACTCCCACGTGATCCTGTTCCGCCCCCCTGGAACAGGAAACAACTGAGGAAAGAAAAGTGAAAGAAAGAAAGAAACTGTGGAAAAGAAAAGAGAGGAAACATTTCTACTTTTCTGGCTTCTATCTATCTATCTATCTATCTATCTATCTATCTATCTATCTATCTATCTATCTGTCTGTCTGTCTGTCTGTCTGTCTGTCTGTCTGTCTGTCTGTCTGTCTGTCTGTCTGTCTGTCTGTCTGTCTGTCGGTCGGTCGGTCGGTCGGTCGGTCGGTCGGTCGGTCGGTCGGTCGGTCGGTCGGTCGGTCGGTCGGTCGGTCGGTCGGTCGGTCGGTCGGTCGGTCGGTCGGTCGGTCGGTCGGTCGGTCGGTCGGTCGGTCGGTCGGTCGGTCGGTCGGTCGGTCGGTCGGTCGGTCGGTCGGTCGGTCGGTCGGTCGGTCGGTCGGTCGGTCGGTCGGTCGGTCGGTCGGTCGGTCGGTCGGTCGGTCGGTCGGTCGGTCGGTCGGTCGGTCGGTCGGTCGGTCGGTCGGTCGGTCGGTCGGTCGGTCGGTCGGTCGGTCGGTCGGTCGGTCGGTCGGTCGGTCGGTCGGTCGGTCGGTCGGTCGGTCGGTCGGTCGGTCGGTCGGTCGGTCGGTCGGTCGGTCGGTCGGTCGGTCGGTCGGTCGGTCGGTCGGTCGGTCGGTCGGTCGGTCGGTCGGTCGGTCGGTCGGTCGGTCGGTCGGTCGGTCGGTCGGTCGGTCGGTCGGTCGGTCGGTCGGTCGGTCGGTCGGTCGGTCGGTCGGTCGGTCGGTCGGTCGGTCGGTCGGTCGGTCGGTCGGTCGGTCGGTCGGTCGGTCGGTCGGTCGGTCGGTCGGTCGGTCGGTCGGTCGGTCGGTCGGTCGGTCGGTCGGTCGGTCGGTCGGTCGGTCGGTCGGTCGGTCGGTCGGTCGGTCGGTCGGTCGGTCGGTCGGTCGGTCGGTCGGTCGGTCGGTCGGTCGGTCGGTCGGTCGGTCGGTCGGTCGGTCGGTCGGTCGGTCGGTCGGTCGGTCGGTCGGTCGGTCGGTCGGTCGGTCGGTCGGTCGGTCGGTCGGTCGGTCGGTCGGTCTGTCTGTCTGTCTGTCTGTCTGTCTGTCTGTCTGTCTGTCTGTCTGTCTGTCTGTCTGTCTGTCTGTCTGTCTGTCTGTCTGTCTGTCTGTCTGTCTGTCTGTCTGTCTGTCTGTCTGTCTGTCTGTCTGTCTGTCTGTCTGTCTGTCTGTCTGTCTGTCTGTCTGTCTGTCTGTCTGTCTGTCTGTCTGTCTGTCTGTCTGTCTGTCTGTCTGTCTGTCTGTCTGTCTGTCTGTCTGTCTGTCTGTCTGTCTGTCTGTCTGTCTGTCTGTCTGTCTGTCTGTCTGTCTGTCTGTCTGTCTGTCTGTCTGTCTGTCTGTCTGTCTGTCTGTCTGTCTGTCTGTCTGTCTGTCTGTCTGTCTGTCTGTCTGTCTGTCTGTCTGTCTGTCTGTCTGTCTGTCTGTCTGTCTGTCTGTCTGTCTGTCTGTCTGTCTGTCTGTCTGTCTGTCTGTCTGTCTGTCTATCCCTCTTTTTATCTATCTGTCTTATTATCTATCTATGCATCTATCTTCTCTCTATCCCTCTGTCTATTCATCATTTATCTATCGATCTCATCTCTCTCTCTCTTAAATAAACGTCAAGGTATTAGAAGTAAAAGCAACTGCAGAGTGTTGCCTAGTGCATCTGTGTACTCCATCCTTATGGCTCAGTCTCTACAGGGTCCTCTGTCACCTGCCTGCTCTGATTGGATCAGTCGACCAGACTATATAAAACCATGTGTATCACAAGGCATTGAAAATATGTAGTGGAGTAGTAACTACAGATATTTGGTCATATATGTAGTGGAGTCAAAGTGAAAGTTACCTGAAAACAAATTAAAGTAAAGTACAGATATATGAGATATGTACTTAAGTCCAGTAACTAAGTAAATGTACTTGGTTACATCCCACCATTGCTGTCTGTCTGTCTGCCTGTCTGTCTGTCTATCAGTTATATTCTAATTACCTCTGAACACCAGACTCAAACTGGGCAGAGCCTCTGTTTGCTGGCAGTCCAGCCTCAGGTCTTCTTGGCAGGAGTTCCACGGGATTTTGGAAACATTCCTCTGAACTTCTGCTCCATGTTGACATGAACACAATCTCTACAGATTTGTTGGCTTTGGTTCATGTTTCAAATATCCTGCTCTGCCAGATTCTAAAGGTGTTCTTGTGGTTTCTGGTGACTCAGGAGGCCAATGACGTACAATGAACTCACTATCATGTTCATGAAACCAGTTTAAGACGACTCTCGCTTTGTGACATGATGCTTTATCGTGCTGGAAGAAGTTAAAATAGTAAAGAGACGCACATGTTCAGCAACAATGTGTGGCATTCAAATTATGCAATACACTGCTGCTAGCCGCAGGGTACCTTCAAGTTCGACCGGTATCGTTAATTTACAAGGCCAAAAACACTTGCTGATGCTGAGGTGCACATTTGAAGTTATGTCTTGAACACCTGCTAATATCTGCTGGTGACTTAGATTGTGCAGAAGACCTACAAACGTGATTTTCAAGGGATAATCACCATCTTGTTCTATTCTCCAAAACAGCTGTTATGGACCCAGTAATATATTACAATATCATCCTGACAATACTCTCTTTCCTCCTCATAAAATGTCCAAAAAAATTTGTTTTATTTCTTAATCCTTGCCCTAACCTTGAGGAAACTCCTACATGTTTAACTTCATTTGGTTTTAATTCACTTTAATCCAATTATACAGGTCATGTTAGATGACGTCTGGTGAGTTTGTACTTTGAAGATTCTTCTGCTAACGAGTTTTTACAAAACACTGAAATGTCCAAAGTTGTTTTCAGGTTAATGAGGAAACACAATGTCACCTGTTGGTTTGACTGATTTAAAGATAATTCACTTTGTTGACCTGCTTATAAACCTTCAGGTGCATCTGGTAGAGAAACCAACCATTTAGACAAATATATGTATTTAGTGTAAGTAGATAAACAACGAGCTAGCTAAATGTGACCAGAAGAATCTGAATCAGGATTCTTTTTTTGCACATACAGGAAATTGCTTTGGTGTGGTTGGTGCACTGTACATAAAACATAAAACAACAATTGGACATAAAAACAACAATATATACAGTAAGAAATAATAAGTTATGGGCACTTGCGGTGCTAATGTGTAGAACCTGTCTGCCAGGGAAGTATTTTTATACAAGCTAGCCCCAGTTTATATTTGGTTTGGGTGTTTATGATTCTGACAAACATCTGTGTCGTTTAAACCTGTTAAAAGTTGTATATTCATAAGGATTTCATACTGTAAAGGAGGCTCAGACACAGAGAGTGATCTCACTCCGAAAGAGACAGAAACTCGAGTGGTGGTAGTCAGTCATAGATGTTAGTTGTCAGCAGTTGCTCAGCGACACAGTTAAATGAGGAAGTTAAAGTTAAACACATGGACAGTGCACATATATTTAGATTTAGTCTAAAAACACTTTATGTGGTGTTATCAGCTTCCCCAGCTTCGTGGTGACAGAGTAACGGTTCCTTTTCCCGACAGTTTAAACTGAGACAGAAGACAGAGACAGCAGCTGGTGGTTGGACTATGTTTATAATTCGCTCTTACACTGTAATAATGTCTTATTTATGTCATGTAGACAAATGGAAGTCATGTTAGTAGAGGCAGTAGAGATTAGGAAAACATTACGGACACTTCTTGTGAAATACAACTGATTTGTTGAAGTGTCCAGTGTGTTTCCCTCATGACTTTTTTTTCCCCAATGGGTTTTAATACGTCTCGTAAACTCTCCAGTGACTCAAACAAACACAGTAAACCTCAAGTACTGTTTGTGACCTTCTGATTAGTGTTGGTGTTTAAAATGAACCTGTAAAGTGAGAGCAGGTCAGCGGGGGGGTGAGGAGGAAGGACTGGCTGCAGGGTAACAGAGCACGGAACAAGGACACCGGGTCTGTGTTGTGTGTCTGCCCTGATCCGGAAGCAGTGGCTGCAGTTATTTGGAAAATGATCGTAGCTGAAACTGGACATTAGTTCACTTAGTTGTCAGTTTATTAGGAACACTTGGCTTAAGTTATTGCAGAGTTTAATACAACCGTCCTGCAATGAATCCCACTTTTAGAAAGTTTATGAAGTTCAGCAGAGTGAAGTGGAGGCATGTGCATTGTTTCATTGTGATTAGACAAATATAAGTGTTCACATTCCCAATTCAGTTTGTGGCAAATGCTGTGTTCACTTCCCTCCATCTGGTGCTGATAGTGGAGCCCAGAACATTCACTCTCTCTCACCTGCCACATGTGTCCTGGTTTTCTGTTCTCTCTGAAACTTTCAGAAACTTTTTTTTATGAGTTGCAGCCTGCTGTTCAGAGTTTAAAGCGTGGTCACTGATAAGAAGTTGGCAGAGGTCTTTCATTCCAATGATTGCAGCAGTCCAAAACTGAAACTATCATCTAACAAAAATCCATGACACAGCTCTAGAAGAACATTGTGTGATACTAACTGGCCTCTCTGTGCTTTCTCATGTTTATTGACCTCAAGGGCATCAACTGCTCCAATACATCATGCTGTGTCAGAAGTTTCTTTTAGCAGCTTGTACAATATCCAATATGTTTTTCTGCCAATTGTTTGCCCTTTAGTTCAAAAGTCCAAATACCGGCACTTACCTCATTTACCCTCCAATACTTTGCTCACCAGCTGGTTTATTTAAGGAGAAGTGAACAGTGGCTGCAGCTGAACACAGCAATTATAGATAATATTAGATATATAAAAGGGCTGGAGATCAGACTTTGGATTTCACTGGTTGCGCAACAAAAACTTTGAATTGTGCTGCTCTAACAGAACAACCTATTGTGATGGACTTTTTTTTTAGTTTTTATTGATATATCTGTTGATTGTACTTCTGATTAATCGTTTGAGACAAAGGTTTTAATGATAAATCAAAACCTCAAACTGTCTACTGTTTGAGGTTTATAAATACAAAACCATTTACCATTTACCATTTTACTGTTTACTGTATAAAAATGCAGAAAAGCAGTAAATCCAAAAAAAGAAAAGCAGGAACTAGCGAATTCTGGGAAATGTTAAATTTAACAGTTGCATCATGTTCTTTTGCCAGTTGAGGTATCATGTGTACTCTGGGTTTACTGGTTGTTCCTGTTTGTTGACACATCCCAGGCCCTCTGGGTCTGACAACCTGCTGTCCTGAGTCCCCGGCCAGAGGTTCTCATCTGTCGTCACCAGGGGGCGATCAGGGGACACAGGTTTTATAGCAAAGCAGAATGAACCCAGTGTTTCTCTTCACCTCTAACGTCCCTCTTGAGCTTTCTTTCTTAGTCTCAATGCACTTTTCGTGAGGACGGAGAAAGACAGGTTTGGATTTATGTGTGCCCCGGTCATGCACATGAATTAAAGCTGCGTTTGCTGCTCTGTAAAGGCGTCTGAGCTCCGTTTGACATCCAGAGGTGCAAGTTGGCACCTTTCTGAGAGGTCAGTGCTGTAACTGAGCTCCAATTCCCTGTAAAGTGTTTTTTATTTTATCTCCCTGCGATAAACCTGTGAAGTGTGCCGAGTGCCCTTATGTTGATTTAGTGATATTAGACGACACATTTCCTAAGAGCTGAAATGCAAATTCAGCCAGTCGACTTGGTCATTCGTAAGTTTAATTCTGACAGAAGCTTTGAGGCAGCAGGTTAGATCTGGGGTGTTTGCGACATGTAAAATGTGATGAGAGAGAAAATTGCTAATGCTGTTTTTGTCATATTTGATAGTTATACCCCTTTGGGTCTTATGAATATATTAAAATGATATGAAAGTTTAGAAGCTGAGATTTGTAACTTCTAGATTTGTTTCACCTTCAATGTTTCACCGTTACACACTGCTTAATTTAAGGAGAGCTGAAATTATTAATTGTTTTGTCAATCAGTAAATAATCTATTTTGATTATTGATTACTCCATTAAGCAAAATGGTAAAACCATGCCAAAAATTTGATTGATTTTCTTTTTTTTCATATTTCAGTGTAAAATATATAATTTGGTCCAACAAAACAAGGAATTTGAAGACATAATGTTCTTGCTCCAAGAAGTTGTGATGGGTAATTTTTAGTAAATAAACGATTAATAAAGCAGATTAATGGTTAATCTGCAGATATTAGCAATTAGCTAATGTAAATAATCATAACTGCAGCCCTATAGTTTAGGTAACACTTTTATCTGATAGATAATATACAATATTTTGGTTCTGGTATGTTCTGGTATTTAAATTTAAAATGAGTTGATTCCACACATTTGTGAACATCAATATTCTACTTATTTAATTTATCTGGATAGATTTATGTAGGATGAGCAATTATCTTTATTTTAACCACCGTTCCCATTTTGTCCACAAGAGGGGAGTAGCTGCACACTATATTCCCTCTCATGGTAAAGGGACGTTCCAACGTTTTAGTGGTTATATTCCAGCAGTAACTTTTGTAAACATGGAGACAATAGTGATGCATTGGTGCTGTGCAGAGAAGTCTGTGTGCTGTAATACAAGCTGTGTTCTCTCATCGGGGAAACGGGAAGTCGGAGTAAAACAGACATTAAAATAATAATGTCATCATGATCGAGTACACAGTGAAGCAAATTTAGAAACAGCAAAAGGAAATCTATCAAGTTGCAGGTCCGCTGCTGTAATGTTTTCTCTAAGTCTTTTGTTATTTTCTTGGTAGATGCATTTGAAAAAAAACAACCTCCATGAGTAAATCGATCCGTCTCCAGCAAATGGAGTGTAACGACATGAGACAGACGGCCCACGTGTGATTACTGCAGCTCGGCCTCCAGACTGTCAAGAGACCCGCTCACGTGTAATTGGTTTTAAACAGCGAGGCCGAAATCAGTCGGGAAAGAACAAATAAAGCCACTTAGTCTAAATGAAGGAGAGGAAGAAGGGAATCAAATAAATAAAGTCACACAAAGTAAGTGTGTGTGTGTGTGTGTGTGTGTGTGTGTGTGTGTGTGTGTGTGTGTGTGTGTGTGTGTGTGTGTGTGTGTGTGTGTGTGTGTGTGTGTGTGTGTGTGTGTGTGTGTGTGTGTGTGTGTGTGTGTGTGTGTGTGTGTGTGTGTGTGTGTGATTCCCCGAGTGGCTGCACCAATCACAGCCGAATTAGGCCTAATATTTATTTCCAGAAACAATTGTACACGTTTGAGCGGTGCTTTGATTGAACTCCCGGCGGACATGTTGTAGACAGATGTTTAGATGACCTCATGTTTGAAGTAATGTTGATTCTGGATGGAGTTGCTTCTTGGCCTGTTCCTCTAAATCAGCTCTGCCTCTTCTTTTTTTTACTTTTTTTTTTATGTCTCAGTGTAGGAGGGCGTGCAGAGGCTCACGTCCCTCATATTTAATATGTTCTTTGGCTCGCATTAAATAGCGCCCATTTAGGTTTTCTGTTCCATCCTTGACAGACACACGTCCGTGCACACAGGGGTCTTGGATGGCTTGGTTAAAATGAGCCATGATAGTGCTGACGGACGGCTACTTAACAGGACACATCTGTCTGTTTTTGTTCTCAGAGCTTCTCCTTACACGTGTGCGTCTCTGAACGAGGACAGGATTGACAAACGTGTAACGGTTAGAGAGTTATATAATAAGTAAGAAGTAACACGTCTGGAATTATCGATTATCAGTGTCATGATAGGAGTGATGTCACACAATAATCTGAGTACATTTTATGAATAAATACTACGCTGCAGGGTGTGGAATTAAAGTAACCCCTCATTAAGATGGAAAAGTACAACACATCATGCATTCCTTAAATAAACAGAAAAGATTTATCCTCTCCTTCAACCGGCCCAATTAATGTGAATGATCACAGTGTCGTAAGAAATTAGTTGAATGCGAACAGGCATTAAGTCTAATAGAAGTTTAATTAATGAGTTACAAATGTCTGGCATCCCAGAATAGATCAAATGGTGATGATAAAATAATGAATGCTTTTGCACAATTTCTGTGGCCAATATATTTTAAAGCAGGCCTGAATTATTTCTCTCACATAGCCAAAAATTAAATTATATTTTATTGCAGTAGGACTTTTGGCTTGGAGTCACTGTAATATACAATTATGCTGTTGTAAAAATATCCAAGGAAAACCATGGGCTAAATATCTCCTGCGGCAAATGATGCCACGAGTTGTTGTTCTAATGTTCAGCAGAGAGACATTAGAACAACCACAGAGGAATCTTTGTTACAGGAGCAGACATGAATAACCTCTTTTCTTTACCTGCTTTAAAAGTCTTCGGGGGCTGGTGATGCTGTGTGGTCGACTTCCTGAGCTTCAGTCAGCGTTTGACGACGAAGACACTCACTCATCCAAAGTCAAACAAGCAGTGACTCTAATGACTGCCTCTTAAATCACCTTCAAAATCCACATTGCTCTGAGATCTACATGAAAAATCTGAATCTAGTTTTGTTTATTAAAAAAATACAGAACTATTTCAGAAAACCGCACTGCCCTCCTATTTAGATTTAATCCATTAAATTCAGGTTTTAGTTTATTTAATCCCTGAAGACAGGTTTGAGTTCCAGTGGTGTGTAAAGGTTCGGCCTCTCACAGACTCGTGAGTCATTTCAGACGTTCATCTTTGAGTTGAATCAGCTTCACTGACTCACTGACAGTCTGGACCAGTGACAGTCTATGGTCTGGACACAGCTGAAAAGTGTCCCAGTTCACTGAGGGTCCTGTGAAGTGGCGTGATGCATGAGCCACAGCCGCGCTCCCGACGTTATCTTAATGACATGATTTATGAAAACGGTTCACTGGCAGAGGTTTGGGAGACTGGAGCAGACCAAGCGTTTTCAGGGAGGGAGACTGAAGCGAGTCCAGCTGAGACGTAGAGGGCAATTACCGAATGAGCGTGGACGCGCACGGCCCAGAGAGGCTGCACTGCAGGGACTTCTGATTCAGCTGTTTTCAGACAGTTTATTGTAATAGTTAAATATTAGGTTTTCCACTCAGCAAACGGTAGCTTTAAAAATATAGCTTATGTCACATGGCTTTACATAAAAACTACGCTAATTGGGGGAAATTCTAACTGGGAAATATTGGATTTATTTGGACTGATGACGAGGTTACAGACTTGTAGCTGTTCAAATTCCTAATGGTCACTTATCTGAAAATCATGTGTGAATATAACCAGATCAGAAAGGATTTATTGCCAAGTAGGTTTACACCTACCTGGAATTTTCTTTGATAAAAGGTGCATACATTTAACATAAAGCATAAAAACCCAATAAGTACTTCACATAAGAAAGAAATAACTGTATATAAAACAAATTTATATACAAGACATAAAAGTTAAATAAAGAGTAAAATGCAAAAACAGATGTATACAAGATCTAAAAATTTAAATAAAAAGTAAAATGCAAAGCAGGAGAGAAATGGGGATGTGCACTATGCAATATACTGTTATGTTACGTGTGTTAATGTAACACAGAATTGAGACGTGGGTGCGGGATAAGAGTCCAAGTCAGGTGGGGGTCCCGGGCCTTGTTGATAAGACCAACTGCAGCATATTCAACTTTAGTGGATATATCATTAATTTACAACTGTCTTAGGCAAGAGCTCACTTTTTTTTTCATAGCAGCCACGTTGCTCTCATTTTCATGCAGGGGAACTATTATTATAGTATAATAATTATTACGTTCTATAATAATAATTATTACTGTGTTATGATAAGAGTGGATCCAGGACGGTAATTATCATTGCTCGACATGGGAGGCTTTCCCTGGATCATTGCCTCCTATTCAAAGGGACCAGTTATTAGAACCAGGACATTGCGCTGCAGGAAGCTCGCTGCAGCTGATTCTCGAATGTGGTGTAAAGTGTTTCATCGCATCGTTGCATGATTTCATAAAGCAAACAAAAGCCTTCTACACCTTTCGTCACAGCATTCCCGCAGTACAGGTCATTATTATCTGTGCGAAGGGCTTTATTCAGCACAGAACACATGCTTAACATGGGAATGTGAAGTGCACGTTGGGATCAGTCGGGTATAAAGTAAAAAGTGGAGGCATACATAATAACTACAGCACATGGCAACAATAATAAAACTGGGACGGAGATCAGCTAAACAAGCTCTGCTTAATTGACCATTTAGACTTAAGTAGTCAAGGGGCAGAGGAAGAGTGACCCAGCAAGAAAAGGAAAGTTTACAGTTGTGAGAATTGTGTGTATTTGTTTATGCATCTGGTTTACGTATTCATGCGAGGGAAATAGCTGTGTGGGCTGTGTTATGCCACAAATGGTCAAGTGCGTGTTTGTTTGTTTGTTTTGGATTTAATCGAGTGTGTTTGTGCAAGACTCATATTTAAACATGCATGTATGTGTGTTCTAATTTGTTTGGATTGCGTTTTTTTTGGATTTTTGCATGTTTCTTTGTGCGGCTCTGTCTCAAACCTACTAATTAAGTCAAAGTAGGAACAAACTCTTCCTATGGGGAGCTGCTGTTTGTTATTCCTGTTGACTTCCTGTCTGTGTGTGTTGGGGTTTGATTGGACGTAGCTGCATTCGGTGTTGTAGAAATAATAGTGAATTTGACTTGCTAAAAACACTCAAAATTAACGCTTTCAAAATTTTCCGCGCCTGTTCCACGTGTTCTCTGTTTATCCTCCACCACCTTGTTCCTCATGAGCACTGACGTGTGTTGAGAGGCCTTGAATTGGGCATTTAACATCGTGCCCTCCAGCTTGTAGCCGCTGTCGGTATCAGGTCAGACACACGGGTCGGGTGCTCTGTGGTAAAAGGGAAACCGCTGCTCGGGCTCCTAATGCAGATCTTTCAGGCTCACCGCTTTTTTGATCTCTTGTTTAATAGCTTTTGTTTTGTTTGAGGAAATCTTCGCAGGGGAAGTCGGGGCCAAAGCAAACCTCATGTTATTTCAACTGAACTCGATACAGGATTCACGAGTCCAGATACGGTAATTACAAACCCCTCCTGCGCTCCTGCTGTAAGCGCTGCAATATAAATAAACATAATAAGTACTGTCAAAAAAACAAAAACAAAAACCGGACAAACTAAAAGCCCTGAATTACATGGCTGTTTCCGTGTATATGTACTTGTGTGTGTGTATGGATGTGTGCATTGTCTGCGTCTGCCCTGTGATTCTCTGGATGAGCTAGAAATTTACAACACAGGTTTTTACACTGAGCTCCAGCCAGCAACTGTAAATCCTTCTCCCCTGTTTTAGCTCCGCAGTTGGGAAGACGGGACCTAACCCGCTTTGGGTTAACTTTATCAAGATGAACAGCATTTGGGCCAGTGCAGTAATCATAATGCAATTTGTTGTGCGCATGGGCCAATTTGTGTAGTTTGGGAGGATATATATTCCTGTGCCTGGTGGCCATCCTCGAGCGTGTCCCGGGGTAAGGCTTTAATTAGGGACGCTTGGATTTATAGACACTTTGTATTATTTCTGATCTTGAGCGGTCGGAGGATGACATTCTGAAGAGAGGGACGCTGGCGGAGGACGGAGGGAAAACTTTGATAATGAGAAACAAACCTGACGGAAAGGTCACGTCAGGCATTTGTTTACCATTTCACTATCATTTTGAAATCAAAGTCAGGGCATGTATAGAGCATTTCGAGGAATTGCACCAGTTCTCTGTGTCTGGCTTGTTTTAAATTAGAGCAACAAAGAGCAGTGTGTTGTAATGTTCATCTATTGCTAACGCTCTCTAGCCTTCAGGATGAATCTGCTGCCTCTGCTGTTTATTTTAAATCTATCTGGTTTTGATTTCTGATAAAGACAGAGAAAGGAAAATATATACGAGGAGAATAAAATCCAGCCTTTTTGAATTTTGACATTAGTTTGCTGCACAGCTATTTAATGAGGATTTAAAAATGTTCTGCCTTGAGAGCAGAATTTGATTAAAATATTTCATGAATATTATGAATCAGACAGAAGGACTAGAGGGCAGAAGAGAGCCATATTGCATTGTGTTAATCCTCCTAGGTAAATATATTGAGTTAAGAGTTTGTTCTGCTCCCAGTGGCACTTTAAGCAGTACAGTATGATGAGGTTAATGGATTTAAAGGGAATCCGAAGATGGATAACTCCGCCGATCCTTTCACGTGTTCGCACAAACGATTTCACTGAAGCGCGACATTCAGCCCTCAAAATATGAGATAATCCCTTCACATCTGTGTTTGGTTTGCCACAGGTATCAGTGGAAATGTTAACATCAGACGTCCTTGTCTACATTTGTTCTGAAAGGCCTCCAAGTTTTCATCCAGCACAGCGAGATCCACGTTGTTTCACCCCACACCGAGATCCAAATCATGACTCAGATGCGACCTGGGCCCTGTTTTCTATGGCCGGAGCGAGTTTTTAAAACAAGAGGTCACACTGAGATGCGTCTAGGAGACCGGGGACCACACAAGGCGCTGGCCCGGCAGCTCCGCGGCGTTTGAAGCAGGTCCAGGGGGAGAGCGGTGGCTGAGAAAAAGCTACGGAGGAAGGTTAAGTTATCAGCGGTCTGACAGTGTGAGCGCTCAGCTGGGCAGCTCTGTAATCAGGGGCTCTGACAGATGCTCTCTCGATAAGAATCCCCCCGAGGAGCGTTTTTCGGGGACGAACCCACAGCTGTTTCTATAGCGAGACGCTGACGTCTTCAAAAGGACGACATGAGTCCAACAATAACTTGAAGCGAGCGTGTGTCTCCTTTCAAGACGTGGCACAAGTCTCTTGAGTATTACAGCAGGTGAAACAGTCTTTTTTTTCTCTTATTTGTGTTCTGTCTTGGTGGTTTTAATATTCCGACCTGGATCTGTGTTTTCCCGTGCTTGCGCATGGTTAGAGGGGAATTATCAGTCAAATATTTTTCCTCCATCCTCGCCTATACCGCACAAGAAGAAATCTTTCGAGAGCTCCATTGGTGTTCTGGTCTTCTCTGAATTGCTGTACCCTGGAGTGTGTTTCATAATGGTACTTGGACCGTTGCAGCCTGATATATGGCACCCAGGGGAGAATCTGCACTCTGCACCAATCTATCAGTCCCCGGCCGGAGGAAGGCAGAAAGACACGCTCAGGCCTCTGCGATTATGGCCCCCCATCATATTCAGAATTTACTTGATGGTATGGGTTCTTTTTTCTTTCCATAAAGGAAACGTCTTGAGTGATCATACACAGGCCGCTGCGGTTTCGCAGATGTTTTTATTGTGATTACTTGAGGAAATGTTTTGTTAGTAAAATATTTTTCTGTAGGATTAGTTCTTCAGTCATTCTGTATGCTGCTGAGCAAACACAATGTAAGCTGATCAGTTATTGTATGCTTTATTTTAATAGTTCATTGATATATACATCAATTACAGCTTCTGCTTAAATACATTTATTGTTCTAACCGTAATAATTATTATAAAAATATTACACGGCTAATTTTAGCGAACTTTACTTTCTATTTGATACAATAACACTATGGCTCTTGGTTTTTCTTAAGTGAAAAGGAGACAAGGTAATTACCTCTGGGGCAATTAGAGAAAGGGGCTGAGGGAGTAGCAAAGTCATTTTCTAACCCAAACATCCTGGGCCAAGGGGCCGGAGCGGCTGGACAGCCTCCTGGAGGCCGCTGGCTGGCTCGCAGGGAGCCGGGCCTGGGGAAGCGGATCAGCGTTTGTTTTCTTTCTCTGGAGGCAGGCCTCTGAAACTTCTGCCAGATGAACAGCACCTGAAAACGCAGCAGCCTTCTCGCCATGGTCAGTAGAGGGAGTGATTTACTGTAGTAAGCCAGGCGTGCTCGTGTGCATGAAATCCTGCAGTCAGCTGCATCACACTGTAAGCTGTGCTGCAGGAGATCACAGCGGAGGGAGTTCGTCGGTGGTTGAGGCTCCAACTGTTGTTTTCCTGCAGACATTTTTTAGGTAATATGCAAATGTTTGTCTGAACCCGTAAACATGCACAACCCACACAATACTGCTGATTCAGCAAACTATGTTAAACTGATGCATACTGAGGAAAAGGTGGATTCTATAATGTATCTGACTTTCCACTTTTCTCTTTGGCTTGATTTTATTTTAGGAAATAACTAACTTTGACTGAATTTTTTAATAATCATTTTTTTTAATGTTTATTATAAAAATCATTTTTAGAATTATCATTTTTAAAATCAGTATTATAATAACATTTTTTTAATAGAGCTGTTTTCATTTATGGAAGTTCAGTTGTATTGTTTTAAATATTTATCTCATGGAAATGTCATACAATAAGAAAATACATTTTTTTTTTTATTGTTTAGTGTAGCTATTGGTAGACAAATAAATATCTTAAAATTTGGAGGAGACACATGATATTTAGAGCTAAAATCATTTGTTAATATATTAATTCGTTGATCGGCATACAGTTTATCAACAGCTATTTTGATAAGCACTCACTTTTTCCAGCTTCTTAGTCTCAAAAGGTGAATTACAATTTTATTTTTGTACTTTTCTTTTAAATGTGTTGTTGAATTGTGTTTGTTTGTTTGTCAATTGAGTCAAAACAAGTTGTTTAAATTGTTCAGATTGCTCGAATCCTTAATATTTCAAATTATATGAAATATCCATGCGCAGTGAAAAGTCATGGTTGGAATTGTTAGGTTGTTAGAGCATAAGGGAGCTGGACGTAAAGGGTGTAAGTGCATGATGTAGTGAATTTGCCCATCGCTGCCCTGTCTGCCACACTCGTGAAGAGGAGTTTATACAGAAGACGATCAGAGGAAAGACTTGGGAGCGGCGACAGAAGACAGCTCTGGCTTTGTCCTCCTCTCCTCCTCCTCCTCCTCCTCCAGTTGTGCATTCGATCTGAGAGTCTGTCTGCGGGCTGAGTCACACTGACAGTCCGGGCCAGAGAGCAGTTCAGAAGCTTAACGGCGTGTGAGTGATACCCATCAGGGGAGAAACGGGGCGTAAAGCGCCGCGTTAAAAACCCCACATGAAAAATTGAGCTTTGTGGGAAAAGGCGAGGGGAGAAAATGGGTGTTTCTGCTTCTAGGTGAATCAAACAACATTTCATCCGAGGCACCGTGAGCCGACCAAACGACAAATGTGATCCATTTATTGGTCATTCCAGTTGAGCTGAAACCCCTTCCTCCCGCCATGCTTTTATATCCTGTAAATCTTTGTGAATGTGGCCTGTGAAGAAGGGATGCAGGGAGAGCGAGAGAAAAGAAAGAGAGAGAGAGAGAGAGAGAGAGAGAGAGAGAGGGTTCATATTTGCATTCACCACTGAACACGAATTAGTATTGGCCTCCTGACAAGAATCTCTAATGAGCAAACACTGGATGACATCATTTTGTGGTTTGCAGGGAATTAGCTTGATTAGAATAACCCTCCACTCTCACCTTGGCTCAGGGATCCAGCTCCTCTGCAATCTGCCTGTCAAAGCCCAGCTCCACTCCCATGGTTTGGGTTTGAGACTTTCCCCCCACACTGTGGTGCGCTTTAATGAGGAATAAGTACATATAAGGAGGGAGGGAAAAACCAGTGCCAGGGCTGACGTTTCGTGGAGCTGGATTTTTTTGGTTATTTTGTTGAACGTTTTTTGTAGCTGAGACGGGAGGAGGGTGTGTGTGTGTGTGTGTGAGAGCGAGCGAGTGTGTGTTTGTGTGTGTGTGTGTGTAGTGGTGGGGAGGGTCTGCTTTATTTGTCATTGTGAGTTTGCACAGTTCCTCCTCTGCTGGGATGAGTGAGGCTTGCCATCGCCTCTCTAAAAACAACAAGCCTCTCCTGCCAAACTTCCTAGATAATTAGTGAAGCATTTCACACTCTGCAGAACATCAAGAAGGAAATGGAAAATTGACAAATGAAGCATGGTCCATATAGAGTGGGAGGTTTTTTTTCTGGAGTATGTACAACTGGAGTAATACAACTATTCCAATTTACACCAATCAGCAGTGCTGTTGCTTTTTTAATGCCCTGTTTTCCATTTTTTTTATTCTGAATTCATTAGCGCTAATTTATTTACACTTGTTTATCACAAAGGCCTCATTACTGATTATAAGCACTAAGATAAGTGAGAGAGAGAGGAATGTGTTTATTGTACTTTAATGCAACCACAGCAGATCTTGAATGAGACTATTTCTCGTACAGAGACAAAGTTTTTAAATTTGCTCACCGCATTTCCTGGGCGGGTCGAACAGGCTCCAAAAACACAATCAGAGTGTTTGAGTGTTGATAGTTTAATCTTCTCTTTGTGTAGTCTGGGCCGACACAGAACGCCAAGCAGCTTACATGCTCATTATTACTGTTGCTGCTTGGTAATGATCGGTCTGGCTAATTCAGGAACTGGTGTTTTAAAGGGAAACTTAAAAAACCCCTCTCATTAACAACATTGTTAAAGCATCCTTCAATATGTCAAAGCTGGAAATATGAACATTATTCTTCATGTGACTGTGACTTGATTTATTCGTTCAGGCATGAAAGTGATTACTCAAGTGTATTAGGGATGAACTACAGATGTATTTAATACAGTCAGATACACAGAGGAGGCACTTGGCTCCTGTTGCTAAATTAAAGGAATTCAGTCTTTTTCCAACTGGTTTACATGAATATATTTACATGTTAACATCCGACAGAAACTTATGTGTGTATGTATATTATGCATGCACCTGGCACTTTTTATTATATTATAACAATTATTTGCCTCACTGTTTTCAATATTTTCTTAATATTCTACATTTGTTTTTTTTTGTTGAATTCGTATTCTTTTTGATGTTGTTTATATTTCTTCCTTGAGCTTGTTTGCCTACAAACAATGACACTGTTAGGTTTTCTATTCTATTTTGAATCATAACAGTTTCTCACAGCTCACGGTGATGTTCTCAACCAACAAGTCAAAAAGGTATTTATATTTACTCTGTTAGAAAAATGAGAATAAACAGCATAAATAATGGGATTGGAACCATCAGATGTTTGGATTATTTCTTTAAAAATAGTAGAAATTATTGGTTATCAGAAAGGTTTCTTATTGGTTTTGTTTTGATTGAGTCCCTGAATAATTGACTGATTGTTGCAGATCTTCATTTACTGTCTTTATATTGACAATTTAGAATCATTTTTATTATTGTTTTAACTTATTACTGTTATCTGATAATCTGTTACATGGTGATTAACTTGTATAATGACGTCCATCTTCTTGAGTCTGACTGTTACACAGCGAAAACATGATATTGTTCTTTAATCTTAATATTGTATGTCTATAAACGGACACATGAACTGCTTATGCAGACATGCATATTTATGAAAAGCTTGAAAATACAGAGACTATACACACGCTCGCACACAGTGATCCTGTTCACCACACCCCCCCGTCCGCCGTGCCGAGCAGGCAGAGGAAACTGTCACTGTGTCCACCGTGGCACTCTGGAGAGTTGAACTTGACTGAAACATATGTCTTCAATTTTAATAGCTCTCCATTCCCCCAGATGGCCTGAAGGGGGGGGAAGGTTGCCTGAGAAGCTGTGTTTCATGTAAGAATAATTTGTGCTAAGTAGCTGGGCGATCTGTTTGTTACGCTAGAGCTGACAGTTTGTTTATGTTTCTTGAGGAGTATGATGGATGGGGCAGGAGTTGATGCTAATTAGACTAAATTGTTGCGAAGAATGCCGAGGGTCTGCACCGTGCCGCCGAGGCCAGTTTCCATTGTTGCTGCGTCTTCGCACTTTGGGCATAATTGAATGGAGCTTGGGCCCATTCATCACGGCAGTGGGTGTCGAGGGAAGGAAGCGAATGAGTGTACCTGGACGAGGAGGTTTGAGGAGAGAGACTGTGGCTGACAGATGCAGAGCTGGTCACTGCTGAGGGAAGATCTCACCTTTTTCTCCTCCAGGCAAATTAGAACAGACACAAGCTACTGGTCCCAACTGGCCATGAAATCAGTGTTTACCCAGCAAATCGTGACCAGGGTCAAGATGGCCATTAAAGTGTCGCTGCATGTGACCAAGACATGTTCACTCTTCTCTTGTGTCTTTAGTTTTGATTAGCAACATTCAGATGAAGGGCTTTCAGGTAACATAACTCATACTCAAGGAAAGAAGTAAGATATAGAATTTTTAAGGACGGGTGAGATCTATGGTTTTACCTCAGAATCATGTTAAATGATGAGAACTAATTTCAAGGTCAGATTTAATAAATCACTGGTAGTAATAAAACAAGTTTTGGGTCCTTTTCCCTTTATTTAGAGGACAATGCATGTGTGAAATGAGGAGAGAGAATGAGGGAAGATGACAATTCTGCCTTTACAGCCAAATCTCAATAACATTTCCCATATTATACGTCATCTTATATCAACATTATTATTTAGTTCAGATTTGCTCAGCGCCTGGCTTGTTACAGTCCGACAACACAACATGCTCGACCCTCTGAACTTGTCAGGTGTCGAACGCTCTCACCTCGTCTCAGTCCTGAGTCCTGGAAACAAACCCAGCCCTGGGTCTGCAAGCAATTAACCCTTAAACATGTGTAGTACAACAATGCTGTAAACAAAACAGCATCGTCACAGTTTCTCCAACTGAATGTGTGAAGTCCAAGATAACAGTGAACAGAGCTGGGTCGAGCAGGGCGGACCCAGCACATGTTCAACCTCAACCAGGCTTGACAAGGATTTGCTCCCCCAACTTGTACCTCCAATGAGTAAGCAAAGAATTGCAAAAAAAATTCTCACGCACCACTTTTCCTCAATCATTGCATGATGTCCTTTTGAAAACAGCATATCCATTTGTTTGTGCATATTTAAGCACATGAATCTATCAGATTTGCAGGTGAGTGTTCGAGGAGTAAGAGCCTGACAACCTCTCGCATTGGTTCACCTGGTAAAACCCAGAAGACAACATCCAGGGGAGAAAGGATTAGAACCAAGAGAAAACGAATGTGAACAAGGGGACAATGTGTTAACCACATACAGAAAGGTCCCTGGCAGGTCAGACTTTGGTACTAATTACTGGGCAACTTGTGTACCACAAATTATACAGATATACGTGTGTTATGTTATTCCAAACCATAGCAATTCTTCTGATGTTAAATTTGATGTTTTTCCAGGTAGCTGCAAGTTCACTCTTTAAATCATGAATAAATTCCAACTTATTGGAAAAATCTTTCATTGGTATTTTACAAAACACTTATCATTTATTTCTAGAAATTGTTTATTTATCGCGTTTGATTGGCATTATTTGTAAAAAAATTGGAGATCATTTAATTTTTAGAAAATGGTTCTTTTACGTGCTCTTCATTGAGAGGAAGGCTTCTGTGTGCAAGGATGCCAAAACTGTCAAATCATGAATCTGCTTTTTTGGCTTGTTGGGGAAACAAGACATCTCTTCTGCCTGCAAATCGTTGTGGTTTATTGAGGCTGCTGTCGGGGGAGGAAATGTCATCTCCTCTTCCTATGTGAGGTTTTGGCTTTTCTTATTGTTAAATGTTAGCGATAATTTTAGGCATCGAGGGAAAGATGTTCCTGCTCTTTACTTTTGAGAGACTGACACCACAATGTGACATTTTATATGGCTGAAACATATTCCTGCAAACTTGGCTTCAGCATTTCTGAGCCGCACTGGAAATACTGTAGCTCATTGTGACTTAATGTTTTTCGATATTTTGGCACTTTCACTGGAATATGGAAAATATACACGCAAACAATGAAATGGAGAAGTGCAAGGTGCATTGCCAGTGGTCATTTTTCTTCAGCAGTGTCGGGATGATTTAGGGAGGAAGATTCCTGTAACCGTGTTTCGCTCTGTCTGAAGCTCCATGTGTTCATCGCTGGTCGAGGACTGAAACCTGCCAACAGTGACTCTGATGTCTTGTTCTTTTCTGTCTGGACTAGGGTTGCAAAGTGGCGGAAAGTTTTCTGGTAAATTCCCGGAAACTTTCCATGGGAAGTTAAGCTCGGGAATTTTGGGAATATTGAAAAAAAACAAAACTATGCAAATTAAACACTGAGCAATAAAAACATAATTCAAAACTCTATTTTAAAGATGTATGGAACGTTGAGTTTCAACCCTCCACTGTGCATTCTTCCATCACATGCACAGATAACTCCCAGCATCCTTCACTCTACAGCAGGGCTACTGAGGCCTGCTGTAATGTGCAGGACTAGTCAGGTAAGTTTCAATGATATTACTGGAGAAAATATATTAGCATGCTGATTGAGGATTGTTCATCTGTTCATCTAGCCTATTTCCATTCATTTATCCATCAATTGTAAAATATTAGACAAATTCCAATTGTTTGGCTAACTATTTATATCTCTGGCATTGCATTAGTGTTTTATTACAAACTTTTTTCTCATCTTATTCTACAGAACAATGCCACGTGCACTATCTCATGTGTGGAGACATTTCACCCCATCCAATGTAGAAGGAAAGGCTGTGTACATTTGCAAATGCTGTGCAAAGACCTGTGTTAAGAATGACACAACGATGCAGAAGCATATAGCCAAGTGCCCAAAGTTTCCTCAGGGCTCAAATCAGCCTATGACAAAACAAAATGTTTATATTTATGTCTGTATAGGACAAGGTAAATACAGTTAGTATAAATTACCCACAACATTTCCAGTTTATTCCCTTTAATTCCCGTTAATTCCCATATATTCCCGTATATTCCCGTTAATTCCCATGGAAAGTTTCCAACTTTGAATATTCCCGGAATTTTGCAACCCTAGTCTGGACAGATAATAAGAATCGTTAAAAGCAACACAAGCTACACTCTTGCCCTAGAATATACAAATGAAATCTTAACATTTTCATCATTTGAGGTGTCTCTAATAATTTCAGTTTTGGGACATTAAATATCTTACTTGTCGTTCGAATATGCCTTGTCTTTGTCTCTACATGCATTTATATGGGACCATGAAGCGATACTGTATGGGTGGGATGTGGGTAGAGGATTTTAAGGATGGGGGGGTTGTGTTAGGGGATAGAGAGAGGAAGCGAGTTAGCCTCGGATGGGCGAGAGTGAAACCTGAGCATGATTGAGTTAGGGGAAAGGAGACAGGAGCCCCGAGGCTGCCAGTCGGATGCTATATGTGTGTGTGTGTGTGTGTGTGTGTGTGTGTGTATACACGGCGCTCTTGTCATGCTGCCCTGTTAGCATGAGGAGATTGTGATGGAGTTATCTGGCCTGGCCCTAAAAACGGCTTGTCATCTCGTGTATACACAAGGAGGTAGCGTTAGTCTGTGTGTATGCTTGCACGGTGCCAGCAACATTACTCACCGGCCTTTTGGGACACCAGCAAAGCCTCGCCTGGTTCCTTTCCCTCTCCGTGGAAATGTACTCACTGCATCCTCCGAATTCTCAGAAGATGAAGGTTACACAAACAGAGATGGAAATTAGGTCTTAGAGGGTTAAGCTATTACCTTTCTTGTGGGATTCATCCTCACCTGCTCTTCCAATGGTCTGTGACGTGGCTGGAAATTGGCTCCATTTAAAGAAACAAGAGTATTTCAGGTACTAAAGTGTCATTAATGTAATTTTTGTTTTAGCATTACCAATTATACTCTTAAGGCTGGAGACACTTTTTCTTTCTTAGCCTTCCCAATCTCGCTCAGTGTGCAAGACACCGTTTATACTGTGGGAAAAAAATGTCCCAAACTCTACACAGTATGGAGCCGCCGCTTCACACTGCAGCAGGGTCTAAGCAAAAGCAGATGTTATAAAGTTTACAGAAATCAGAACATTATTTTCCTGTTTCCATTGCATTCTTCTAAACACTTAGTGAACAAGCTTTGAAGTCACCCAAGAAATCTAGTCTGCGGGAGAAATGATAGGATCTCCTGCAGCAATGGAGCCGAGGAGGAGGAGGAGGAGGAGAAGGAGGGGGGGGGTGTTCGGAGCGAGGGAAGGGGATGAGGAGGAGCCTCCAACGGGGGGGGGGAGGTTTGATGAAGAATCAGAGGTGCCTGTCAGGCAGTGGTGGGAAGTAACGAAGTACAAATACTTCGTTCCTGTACTTAAGTAGATTTTTCACATATCTGTACTTTACTTGAGTATTTATTTTGAGTACTTTTTACTTTTACTCGTTACATTTGAACATCAATTTCAGTACTTTCTACTTCTAACATTCTCAAAACTGTCTCGTTACTTGAGCAGCAGAAGTTAGCGCAACACGGGCTTGACGCACTAGTCCATTACTATTTGAGATATATAATATATAAATATATAATATATATAGTATTTCTTTTTTTTTCTTTTTTTTTCATGTTTTTTCTCAAAGAACAGTACAACAACAGTTCCGTTTAAAGACATTATGGCGGAACGTAAGTCGCCAATCTTTGATATTGCACGTTCAATCACGTTTGATCATATCAACTTTTAAATTACGTCTTAGACCTACTATAAAAAGCACTTCTGGTACTTGTACTTTTACATTTGAAACTAAATGTCAACACCAGATACTTTTGATACTTAAGTACATTTAATATGAGCTACTTTAAGACTTTTACTCAAGTCATTTTCTGACGGGAGACTTTTACTTTTACCGAAGTCGCTTTCAGGTAAGATATCTGTACTTTTACTCAAGTATGGCTTTCAAGTACTTTATACACCACTGCTGTCAGGTCTGGATCCTGCTTTCTCGTGTGATTTCACGTTGCAGCATCTGATTTGGAACTTGTTCTCACATCTTGAGCTTTCTCTTTCTCTTTCTCTTCTGTGGGCTGGATGTGAGCTGGGAAGCAGAGGGGAGATAAGCTGTGTTTAGGCAGGTTTCTGCTGTGGGTCCGATCACAACAGCAGATAAATCCCACAGACTGTGTTAGATAGCCTCACCGCAGGCACTGCACTGGACTGCCAGGAGCCCACATTAGCTCTCTGTAATACATAGCCAATTTTATAATAGAGCCTCTAACTGCATGAGTAATGCGGCTGTCTGGCAGCCATGTTCATTGGAAGCCTTCACACAAGTCCCCCTATCATGCATCCATCTTGCACCTATCCTGCATGAGTACCTCCCGAGCGCCTGTTCTTTCTTAAATGTTCTCAAGTGACCGAACATGCTGAAGTAACGCAAAACGTGTGTGTCGATCAAAGTGGCTGCAGCATCATTCCTTTGCGTCCTTCCAGATATGGATACAATTCTCCTTCTCCAAACTTTTCCTTTAAGGGATGGTCGGCGAAGCAGCCGTGCAGCAAGCTTTCAATAAAACGTGTGACTTCTAAGATGGCTCCATCTGCAGCGCATTAGGGTTCAAGCACGCTCTCACAGGTTAACCAGCTCTCCGTGTTACCTCGAGTGACTGAGTCTCCTGAGAAGCAAATGGATTGCAGTGGGGGTTCGATGGGAAAACACACAGGAGAGCTTCATCGTCTCGAGATGCGTTGTTCGACTTCAATGTCACCATCACTTGGTTTTGATTTAGCTGTGCAAATCACCCTTGTTACCATGTATTACAAGCAGAGGAGGATACAAATGCCTTGTCCCGCTCCTCCAGTGTTCCGAGCCAATCTGCCTCCTCTCAGCCCTTGTTGTGCACTAACACAATGTGGCACATGAATCATACACACAATGCATGTCTTCATCCGACCTCCACAGACAGGACCTCACAGGACAGCCACTTTGCCGTTTCCTGCTCTCTCATCTTCAAGGCTTAGTGGAGAATTGCATTCCCCCCTCTCATCGCATAATTCAATAGAGGGTATGACAATCACAATTACTGCGAAGGCAAGAGCAGCCTGGCAAGCTTTCCTTTGGTAATATGGAATTACAGAACTGTGCCCAGTTACCCACCCACACGTGGTGGGTCCATGCAGTGATGCATCTTTGTTGGGCCGGACCCAAAAGACCCCCCCTCAGCAAAGCAAAGTGCCTGCAGAGCACTTTGGAAGATCGCCAGGTTGGATTGCCACTGAAAACCCATGAGAACCTCTCTGAGGCGGCGAGTCTTCAAGTTGTCTACGGGTGTGTGTGACTAGGTGAGGGCTGCACGGACCTCGGTGTCTGATGGGAAGGGAAAGGATGATGTATGTGCATAGAGTCGACCTGCAGGTATTTCCGTCCGAGAGGCCTTTCTCTCCTTGTTTGCCTTGTTTCTTCTCCACACGCTCCTTTGTTTTCATTGGCTGTGCCGCCGATGATGCTGCAAACGCTGGAAAACGGCTGGTGTGATTTTTACAGGAGGACAGGGAACATGGGTCATAAAACCTGCCTCCATTTTTCCACAGCCAGAAAAAAAAAATGCCCCCCACCCCTCTCTTCACCTTCCCTGTCAAAGCACAAGACCTCTGTGGGAAGTCAGTGTTGGAGGTGTCTCTGTGTGTGTGTGTGTGTGTGTGTGTGTGTGTGTCTGTGTGGGCAAAGATGTGCACACACACCACAAGAAAACATGTGTGATGTCATTAACTGAATATTTGTCAGCGATTCCAGTCGTCTTAATGCTATGATAGACAGTGAGAGGACTCCCATGAGGTTGTAGAGCAACAACCCGCCGTCCTGGTCTCAGCTCCCCTGGGAGAGGGAAACCCACAGCATTCCTCACCGAGTGTGTGTGTGTGTATGTGTGTGTGTGGGGGGGGGGGGGCTGTCCATCTCCCTACCCGTCCTGAAGCCCTGTGTCCAGCTTTATTTTTTATGCATACCTATGATTTTTTGTCTTTTTTAAAACTTGATTTGAAATGTGTCTTATATATTTTTTTAGATGGTATAATTTGACTCAAACGCAGACACACACACAATCTCCACAGTAACAAGCTTTTTAAATTTGTGCAAGTAACATTATTTGGATCTTGAATAAAAATATATCCGGAACATCCACAGTCTCGGAGGCCATATTAGTCAAGCCATTAAAAATGGGACGGAAAAGCAGTTCACACATCTTCATGTAAACATTCCCCTTGTGACTGACCTTAACCCAGAGGTCAGACTGACCTTAACCCAGAGGTCAGTCTGACCTTTGGGCCTTTTACCAAACTTCTTGTTCGTGCCTGCATGTGCGAGTGTGTTTCAGGATGTACACACTCGTCAGGCGGCCGCTACAGGAAACCCTTTTTTTCGCTGCCTGCTGTTTTTGGGTGTGAAGGAAGGGGAAATCGTGGGGTGAAAGATGGCCCTGTAGGACCCGAGCCAAACCATGAAAGTTTAAGTAAATATTGAGGAGGGGTGGTAACCCTGGTGGTCTGGGCCCCCCCGTCTCAGTTGATGTTTTCTCTCTGCTACGGCCTTGTTTGGACAACAGTGTGCAATGTTGTCCGATGTTGCCCAGTCTCGTAGTTTTGCTCTGCTGGAGAATACACTACTGTATGACTTCAGTGTAATTCCATGCTGTCACAGGTCTGCATCAGAGACGTGGGCTGTGTCTGGAGAAACACAAATTAGCAACTCGTTCCCAACCTAAACATCTTGATAAACATAACGTTTGTGGTGTATTTATTAACCTGTCATGATGTCGGTGGATGCTAACTCATCAAAATAAAATACAAGTCATGTAATAGTCACACGCAGACTTTACATTCTCTGGAAACGTGTTTGACTGAGCACAGTAGCTGTACGGTTTGTGTATTTATAGCCGTGTGCCACGCGACCAGCGTCGAACGGCTTTTGTCTTTGTTCGGCTCTAAAGAACCAGTCATGTTCAGTGTTATGTTTTCCACTTTGGTGCACCATTTCCAACTTTTAAAATAGCTCATGCGTGGTGAACATCTGAAATTAGTTGCCGCCGAAGAATTCTATTCACACCCTGCATTCCAGCCTCGATGCCCAACTGCTTTTTTTTTTCGACATAATTAAAAGCAGACCAATTTGCTCTTCCGAAAAAACTTCACACCATGTTTTTCGGTGTGTGTAAATAAGCCTCAGGATACGTGCTCATTGCTCCACAAGGCTGAGAATCATCATCTGCATCTCACTCATTAGTGCTGTCGTCACATGTGTTGCTGCCTTACACTGGTGGGCATCTCTTATCAGTTCCTCCTACTAATGTCAGGGTTCAAGGGCCTTAGAATCGTTCTTCTGTAAAGTGACTTGGATGAGTTATTAAATAATGTGGTGATCTCATAGTTTTTAATGTGCATGTGTGTATTTCAGCTCCTGAATGTGGAGCAAACACAGATGGTCTCATGCGTCCTTGGTCATTTGGCGAAGCTGCATTACTAATATTTAGGTGATCACTGTTGATTTGCTGAAGGCTTAAAGGCAACGTATTGAAACATAGCAGAACTTTGTGTTTTGCCTCTGTACATTTAAAGAGTTGAGAGAAGACACTGGACTGTGGCAAACATGGAAAATGTCTCGGTGTTTTGTGCATAATTTTGAAATGACAAAAAATCAATTGAAAACGATTTAAAAAGACTGAGAATCTGTATTAAAATTCTACATTTCTTAATAATTCATTAAAATGTTTGTTTTACAGCCAGTAGATTGAAAATTAAAATTGCAGTTGTTGATTCATCAATTAATTGCAACTTTTTTATTGGTAACCTTTTTTTAAATTGGTTAATTGTCTATTATAAAACAAAAAATTCAGTTGTTGCAGCTTCCTAAAATATGAAGATTTTCTTTGTATTAAATGGATGAACATATTTATTTACGTTGTTTTGAATAATTAAAGATTCGACTGCATTTCTAGGTTGGTTTCTAATCATTGGAATATTATTGGTAAACGTAATGATCATTTTTACTATAAAAGTAATTTCATATCCCACAACTCCAAGACTATAGATGTCTCACATTTTAATTATGGCACATTGTTTTTTCTTTCTTGCTTTTTGACGTCATCACAGTCAGACATTGTAGTGTAAAAATATATATGAGTTTATGTGGAATCTTTGAATATAATACCAAAATGTAACATCCAGAAAATCCCGAACGAAAGTGATCTGTTGCATGTTCCCGTGTGACGTGGTCGCATGGAGAGTGTAACATGGTAGCGTGAAGCCGAACATTCTGTATTTAGTTACTACTTCTGGAGATCTGTGCTGAAATAACACCATCTGTTATGCCACTCAGCCACGTTTAAGATCATTCTGGTAATTCATATAAATTTCCATAGATTAAACTATTTTGGGCTTTGACAGTTGCTTTGCATTCTGTCCACCCCGGCCACATGATTAGAATTCGTTTTGTCGGACTTGTGAAATATCCCTCCCGTGTGGAACTGCTCCGGCCAGCAGGTGTGCATGCCTTGCTGAATCTTTCCCACCGTGATTAAATTGGTATGTTTTAGATTATGCTGTGTTTTTTGGCTCTCGGCCGTGTGGAGGTTCTGTGTGTATTCATTTTGAATTGCTGTTTCTCTTTTCATGTGCTGCCGGGCTGAGTGTCTTAGCTGGGAGCTGTGCGGCCTGAAATAGACTCCAGTCGAGGAGCCAAAGCTGGACTACAGCTGTTTTCTCATTATCGTCAAAGTGAACCAAAGACACCTTGAATTCATAATGATGGGAACATCTGATAGGCCGGTTAAATTAACAAAAAGATGCGGCTTTCGATTTAAAGGAAGAGATATGGAAATTTTTTTGGGATTCTGCAAGTGGCGTGGCCTAATATCCTCAAATAACCACAGATGAACGGATACGCTTCTTATTACTGTCGTCAAATGTTTAATAAAACCCGCTATCCCATTGGCTCAGCCTGATGAGATATTAATGTTGGAATATGATTTGCATGGCTGGCTTTGTTTCAGACCTAGAAAACTAATGGAAAAGGGAAATATCAAAAACCTTTCAGATCAAGTTTTCATGGTGTTCCTATATTCCCTGTAAACCATTTGAGTACTTTAACATGAGTTTCTGTCTACGAAAAGCCAGGTCACCTTCTGAGTGCACAATAAACCAAAAGTTGCATTTTCTTTTCATTATTGCACACGTCACAAAACCGAAGTTTGAGACTTTTGAACCAAAGATCTGTCTGAAAAATCGCATTCTAGCTTAAGTGCAGACATAAATTGGCCATGGAAACTGCAGCGTCTCTCCAGAAATAGCAAATCAGAAAGGACTAGAATATGAATAGCAACCCATAACCCATCCTGAGAGCTGCCCGGTTTTTCAGGGTGTTCCTAATGCAGCGAAGGCCCGAGTCTCTGCAGCCGAGGCCCTGAAACCTCAGCTCTAAATCTGATGGGTGGATGTAAGAGGAGACGGACGGTAGAATAACAGAACGTGCACTTTGTTCACCCCCAGCCTGCAGTAAAAAGCTCTGAGAATTACAGAGTGAGAGACAGTTTAACTCCTGCTCGTAAATAAGTTTGGAACATTTTCGCCTTTTCCATCCCTGCACGCTTCTCCTTTGACGTCCCCGGTTACGATGCTATATGGAGGCTTTGTTGTGCATGTGTGTGTGCTTTACTATGGTTTGATGAGACAAACGTTTTTTCGTGATATATTTATTATATATTTACGACTCTCCTGTTTTTTCTGACGTATCTTAATTCCTTTCAATTTTGTTTGCTTCCACCTGCTTTCATGTTTTTTATTTGCTAATTTAAAAAAATTGAAATAACTCGGGATGGAAATATTGAAAAATAATTTCCACACTTGTCCGACAAAACTAAATTCAATAAAATTCCATGAAAATAGTCTGGAATAGTGAACAAATCATGGTGTGCACAAATGTAACTGGCTCACATTTCACTACAGAGATGAAAAATCCTGTCGTTAAACGTTTGGCCTGATCAGGAAAAGACAGAGTAATGTTACT
This sequence comes from Limanda limanda, assembly GCF_963576545.1. Taxonomy (NCBI): domain Eukaryota; kingdom Metazoa; phylum Chordata; class Actinopteri; order Pleuronectiformes; family Pleuronectidae; genus Limanda; species Limanda limanda. The sequence goes on along the minus strand of NC_083647.1, from coordinate 21,487,678 downwards.
TAATACATAAAAAGAAGAACGGTGTCATATAAATGCCATATCTTCATCATGGTTTCCACTATATTTGCTCTTCAATTGGATGTAGTCAGTCATCTTTTCCCTTTAGGCAGTCTCTCTCTTTCAGTCCGTCTCATGAATGCACACCTAACCAGATGTGTGTGTATGTGAGAGAGAGAGAGAGAGAGAGAGAGAGAGAGAGAGAGAGAGAGTGTGTGTGTGTGTGTGTGTGTGTGTGTGTGTGTGTGTGTGTGTGTGTGTGTGTGTGTGTGTGTGTGTGTGTGTGTGTGTGTGTGTGTGTGTGTGTGTGTGTGTGTGTGTGTGTGTGTGTGTGTGTGTGTGTGTGTGTGTGTGTGTGTAAGACGGAGAGGGCTCCCTCCTTCCTTGTTTCCAGCCTGTGGGAGAGTCTCTCTACCCAAACCGCAGCAGGGTAATAATCACTTAACCCAAATCAGGCGCAATCAGGATGAGCAGGGCTGCAGCTGGGAGGCACCCGGCCCGTGGGGGTGAGGGGTGGCAGTGAGTGAGGCGGGGGGGTGGGGGAGGCTGGGTCGCTCGGGATGACGAGGTGGACACTGATGACCACAGGGAGATCAAGAGCGCTGCCCTTTGTTGTGCCATCCTCGGCCTCATCTGGCTCCGACCGGGAGCAAATCAACGGGGGGAAATTGGGGGAAATCAGAGATGAGAATCCCCCTAGAGAGAGTGAAGGTTAAATGCTGTTCCTGTTTGTTTGGAGTGTGTATGTGTGTGTGTGTGTGTGTGTGTGTGTGACTGCACACGCACACGCACTCTAACCGTGTGTTTTGTCTACGCGTGATTGTTTGGTTAGGGCTCCCCAGGCCCCTGCTGAGTCACTGAATCTGATCCTGTGTGATCCAGTGATTGTGTCCTGAGCTGTTTGCCTTATGTTTGTGTTGTGATGTAGGTCCTGTCACAGCTGCAGGCCCCACAGGAAGAGAGGCACACATCGACACAACCACTTAGACACTTTCCAACACGAACACACACTCACACAGTCACACACATACAGTAAAGTCGTATGGACATGGGTGTGTAGGTCCTGTCACAGCTGTACACCTATTTGGGAGACATCTGCAAATAGGCCTGGACATGCATGTACACACACACACACACACAAACACTCATGCATACATACAGGGCTGGGTGGAACCATGACAGAGCCTGAAATCCAGGTGATTTATTGGGCTCCGCTCCAGCCAAGAGCAACAGCCTGTCAGAGCTGTCTCAACTTCTCCGTCCTTCCTAAGAGCTTATCTCCTCGCCACTCGCTCCTCTGTGACTCCGCCTGCTCCTAATCAAATGGAGATTACAGCAGTGCCGTATCACAGGGATAAATCTGAAATGTGTGTGTGTGTTTGTGTGTGTGTGTGTTTGTTGTAGCAGCCTTGATGTTGTTAGTAGCCCACCTTGCAGCATCTGCCATTCATTTGGAGTGGAAGACAAACACACTGATGAAAATGAGTCAGACCACAGGACTATTTCTGTCTGGATTTGTCTCCTTCTCTTTCTCTTCACTTCCCGACTCTATTTCTGCCTCTTTTCTGCTCTCGCCCGCTCTTTTCCTCCCTTTCTGGGGGGTTACAACAGCACTAAACAGCCATTTCCACTCGGTTGTATACGTACGTATCTGCTCCATTTTAAACATGTGTTTGTGCAGCACATGGACCAAATTTCAAACTCGAGCTTCATCTCCACAATTGAATTTTACTTTGTTTAAACACACTCTCAGTGCCGCCCCGGCGATGTCGCCAATCTGCAGCGAACCCCACCGAGGAGTCGCCTGCATGGGAGTGTGTTTGTAGTGCATCTGTGTTTGATTTCTGGAGGTCTGATGTGGAAACTCAAGGGCCAAAGATCAGAATACAACTCAAAGGCCATTTATCGGTGACTTTCCAGAGCTATTTGTTGTCCATCTTCTCCAAAATGAATCAATAACTTTTGCTGTTGAGGGATTTGGTGTATTAAAGTTTAGCCTGGTGGTTTATTTTGCAACAGAAGCACTCCTTTAATCCTGCTAACATTCATATTAGTTGTTGTACAAAGGTTTACTCTATAACTTTATCTTTAGAGTCACAGCATCATCTAACAGACTTTACAAAGACATTCAGACAGGTTGTAAACAAATTCCTATTTAATTATATTGTCTAAACTGAATTTTGATCCTGCTACGTACTCTGTGAATTAAGTTTTATCATGAAATATAGAAAAGATGAGCAAAACTATGAAAACAAGACCTGGGGTTTCGTTCAAACAAGGGAAGTCTTCCTGTTGAACTGTAAACACATTCATCTCTCCCAGATGTACATGAGAACAAATCCACCTTTCTAATTACATCCAGTGTCACATGGGAGTCGAAGCACTTTAAAAATCAAAACCAAAGAGGAAGAGATTTCTCACCTTACCTGGATTCTTTAAAGACATGATGAAGTAGAAGGTGGTGGAGGCAGGGGGGGGGGGGTTTAGGAAGGGGCTGGGGGGGTTAGGTGACAAGGTGTTGAAGTGGAACAGCCCACAGATCAGCAGGGTGGACACCTGCCCCCCTGGAGCAATTGACCCAGAACCTTCCAAATCCTTCCTCACACAATGAAGGGTTACACACACACAGGCACATGCATCACATTTTAACACACTCAACGTTTTTTTAACACACTTATCCAATATACTCAGTTTCCCCAAAGTCCCACTGACCTAAAACCAGTATAAGAAAAAAATTTAAAATAACTTTATTCCTCACGCAGAACATTATCGTTCGTTATTGTAAAAAGCTGATTTACTAAAAAAAGGATTTAGGGCCTTTTAATAATGATTAGTTAATTGCTAAGAAAAAAGGCATAATCGTCCTGAATCAAGTGTTTTTAGGATTGTGTTGTTTTCTGCTGCTTTTAATTACTGAGCGCTCAATGTCAATGCATAGGTAAATATTTAAAAAGTTTGAAGACATCTTGTGCTCTGGGAAACAAGTTTATTTCTAAGACAGCACCACTTGGACATGATTAGCACATTACAACTGTTGAGTGAAGAATAGCTTGACAATTTAAGAGATGAATTAATTCTTTGAGACCAATTTTCCATTTTTGACATGGTTTTTAAAGAAAATGTATTTAGCACAAGACGTAAGATAATTGTATCATCAGGCTAGTTAAAGGAAGTTATGGTTTATCTTTTTTAAATTTTAAATCTCCAGTCTTTCTAACAACAATACTCTTGCCCATGTGTACATAGAAATAACTTCCTTGCTGAGTTCTTCTGCAGTTTCACACTTTCACACTGTAACTTTGGGAAAAATACCCACATGATTTGTCAACACTCCGCCCGCTAGAGGCTCATATTTCCTTTGGCCGAAATATGGAATTCATTTTCGCACCGAAATAGATGAAGAATTTTTGTCTCACCTCATTAACGTCGAAGCTGCTTTAAGAAGAATTGATTTGCACCCGGTGTGAACAAGAGGGACAATCAGAGCAGCTGGGATTTACAGGCAGAGAATCATATCTGTATCAGTTTCAAGACAGATTTGAGGAAAAGTGAACCTCATCTTAAATCCTTAAGATGTGTAGATGCATGTAATTATTTAATGTCTGTTCCAGAGCTCAAATGTAGCCTTTTGCATTAATATCACGCACGTTATTGTTTTGAAAGCTGAGTGTTGATTTCCCCTTTTTTATTGACTCCTCGGCTTTGATAAGATAATGGGAGCGGTTGCACAGTGAGCGTGTTCTCAGGCACCTGACCCCTTAACTAGGTGCTGAGTGGAGGGCCCAGCCCGGGCTGCTGAGACGTGCTCACGCTCTGTTGACTTAAGCGTTCAGACTGAGCCATCAATCATCCGAGTGTGACGGCTCTGCCCCTGAACCTCAGCCTACTTCATCTGCCAGCAAAGCCCCCCCCCGCTCAACGTGTGCGTGTAAAAACCAGCCCGATTTCAAACGAGTAAATCGCATTTTGATTTCTTGCTGACTGTTTCACTGCCTTTCGAAACTCTGTTCTTCTCACAAGGGCACACACACACACACACACACACACACACACACAGACACACACATTCAGACACACACACACTCACACACACACACCTCCTTTTTAATCTTTAATTCCTCCGAAAAAGGCTCAGAATTGGTTTTAAATCCTTCCTTCCTACTTCTTCAAAACCACTGAGGCATTTGGAAATAGTTCTCTTGCAATTACACTTAATCATATGCGGCCGCTCCAATCAAGGCCGGCTCTGGTGATCACATTTGCATGGGTTTCAGGTTTTGCCCCTCACGTCAGCGTAGTGCCCGTGCAGGCTTCGGGGGTGAAGACCACCTGGACGAGCCGCTCTCTCTTTTTCTTGCTTTCTCTTTTCCTCTACTTCTGCCTTTACCCAAACTCGCCCTGCCTTATAGTTTCACTTTATTGTCATCCTAGTTTTTCAGGTTTTGGTTTATCTTCCAAAACTCAGAAGAAGTTGGACTATTGATTGAGAATTTGTGAAATAGTTGTTTTTTGACCTTGTTTTGTTTAGAATCTTGGTCATTTTTCACTTATCAGAAATAGTTTAACTTGCTGGCAAAGCAATTTCCCAGAATTTGTGTGAAAGAAGTGGCAATATCTTTAAATTGGGGAGGTGATTCCTTTAGGCACATATACCTCTGCCAAGATACATATTGAATATGCATATAAATTGTTGATTCCTGACTGAATCCACTTTATCATAGCAAAAGATTGGTGGGAGTTACGAGTTTTAAGCTGTAAAAGCCCCCAAGGAAACATTAAAAACCACTAAATGTGGATTTTATACCAAATACTTACTCACAACTTCATACTAGTACCCTTAATACGCCTGATTTTATTCTAATCAAGATCCTTATTTCCTTAGGAGATTGAAAATGTCCAAAAAACACGTCCTACATAATGTAATGTGAAAGAAAGTGAAAAAGTTCTTAGTTGGCCTATGTCCCATCTTTCGTGGAAAGCTGTTCAGGACTTTTTGGAATTCTGTGCATGGGTTAGGACGTAGATCTGGTCGTAGAAATAGTTGTTTTTTAAATCAGTGATGTAAAATTCTTTGTGTCTGCGTGTGTATGTAAAGCGTTTCAGCAGAATTCCCAGGTGCACTGGCCCTCGACGTCCAGCTGACCGGCCCACCCAGCCTGTGAGGGAGTGGGCTTCCATGTTCTGTCCTCCCTGCGGACCGTAGAGGTCACTGTGACGGTGTGTGTGTGTGTGTGTGTGTGTGTGTGTGTGTGTGTGTGTGTGTGTGTGTGTGTGTGTGTGTGTGTGTGTCTGAGCATATAACGCCATCATATATGCGACTGTGTGTCTCTGAGGCCACAGAGCGTGTGTGTACATGTGTGTGTGAGTGTGTACACATGCTCACATGTGTCACAGTCAAGCAGCTCCTCTCTGTGATCCCCTGCTCCTCTCATTTTCCCTGGTGAAAGGCTGTATTATAACTGATTTCCATGACCTCAAGCCAGGCCCTTCACTCCCCTCGTAGCCTGGGTGTGTGTGTATTTGTGTGTGTGTGTGTGTGTGTGTGTTTGTGTGCGTGCATTATAACTGCTTTCCATGACCTCCAGCCAGGACCCTCCTCTGCGGCCTGCCTCGCAGCGCTTGTTTAGACAACAGTGGTGCACATGTTGGCTGAAATATGGCTGCTGTGCTCGTTTGCTCGGGTGAATTAAGCCACGGCATGTGTGCTTAAACCCAGACGGCTCGCTGATTTATCCATATATTTAAATGATTGATTTAAGAGTCGTCCGGCCAACACTTGTTGAAGCAGCGGAAAGGGGGCGGGCCTCCCAGAGATGAGAGAGAAGAAGGACAGAATTCAGATCAGAGCGCACACAGCCTCCCTCACACAGGTAGAGGTATTCACTCCATCCATCCCGGGGCCGAGGGACATTATTCACCGCGCCGAGATAAATTATTCAGAAGTGAAGCTTTACTTTGCACAAGATGGACACGTCTAACGATGTACTGATTGCTTTTTAACATACTCCTTTTTCAAATGAGCTATAAAATTTTGTTTATTATGGTTCAGAACATGACATAGGCAATCTGTTTTAATGCCACGGAGGCCTTTAGGAGAACGTACGAGTGCGAAAACACGTCCTGTGTGTGTGTGTGTGTGTGTGTGGAGCTGCGTGTGCCAGTGTGTTTTATTACCTGTCTCATTATTAAATGTGTTGGAGGCCAGCTGAGCGGGGACAAAACATTCCAGCTCCTTTAATGTCTCCCTCTCGTCTCCCCCCTGTCCCCCTCGTTGCTCTCTTTGATAATACTTTTCCTTATGAGCCCATAAAACCAAACGCTTTCTCAGAGAACCACCTCTTTTCCTCTGTGTGCTGCAAAAGGAGGGCATCTTGACCTTGTTTTGTTTTGAATCTTGGTCATTTTTCACTTATCACAAATACTAGTTTCACTTGGTTGCAAAGCAATTTCCCAGAATTTGTGTGAAAGAAGTGGCAATATCTTTAAATGGGGGAGTAGATTCCTTTTAGCACATATACCTCTGCCAAGATACATATTGAATATGCATATAAATTGTTGATTCCTCACTGAATCCACATTATCTTAGCAAAAGATTGGTGGGAGTTACGAGTTTTGAGCTGTAAAAGCCCCTTAGGAAACATTTAAAACCACTAAATGTGGATTTCATACATTAAGTGGTATCAGTAGCCTTAATATACTTGATTTGATTTCTCATCAAGATCCTTATTTCCTTTTCAATGAAATTGAAAATGTCCAAAAAACACGTCCTATATAATGTAATGATAAAGAAAGTGAAAAAGTTCTTAGTTGGCCTATGTCCCATCTTTCGTGGAAAGCTGTTCAGGACTTTTTGGAATTCTGTGCATGGGTTAGGACGTAGATCTGGTCGTCCACTAACCACAAGGTCCGTAGTTCGATTCCTGGCTCCTCTAGGACAGGAGGGAAATGAAACCTCCGTGACTGAGATAACTAAATGTCACTTAAGACAAATTGAACATTTTCAGATTTTACCTCTTCGCAACTTAAGTCATTTCGTCCAGTATATATTTCAACCTTTTCTACATGACTAATGATCATACTATTCTCTCTAAAAAAAAAAAACTGTTCGTGTAAGGGACAGACGAACGCTGCTAATAATTAATTCCTTTATTACCTTGTCACTTTTTCTCCATCTTTTTTTACTGCCTTTATTTCAATATTCCTGCTCCATTCCTCCTCCTCTATCTCCTCTTTCCATCTCTCTCTGCAGCTCTCCGCCGCTCTCGAACCGGGTCGAGTTAGCCATAAGCGAATAATTAGGTAATTGCCCCCTTGATTGAGCTCAATAGGAAACATTTCAATTAGGCCAAAACTGCGCAAGGAGGAAGTAGGCTCTTACAAAGGGAAACATTCCTTGTCATGCAACTGTCAGCCCCTGAGCCCACACCATGAGCCGGGATTAACTGGATCCTAGAGGAGGAAACGCTGGAGAAAGAGGGAGGTGGTTCGGAACAGCCAGGGAGGAAAACGTCAGGGAATTGGAGGCGGGTGGAGGGGGGGCGGGCTATTGGAGGAACAGCCAAGGGAATGGAAGGTGGAGCCCCCAAAGCAGCAGGAGGAGGAGGTGGGGGGGTCAAAGAGACAGCAAGAAATGATTGCGGCAATTACGGCTATATTTAAACACGCCTTCCCTCTGATATGATTTTCCTGGTGATCCCCCGTCCAGATAAGAGGGGAGACCTCTCTGCCGGCCCAGCCGCCTGCAACAAATTACAACCTCCCAGCCATGGAAGAGACCTAGTTCCTGAGTGAGAGGGGGGGAGGAAAGAAAAAGGGAGCTCAGAGAAAGTCAGACGGCCGAAGAGAACAACTCTAATACCTTTGAGAGACCAGGCTGGGAAAAATGGGAGCAAAAATGAAAAGCAGAAAGAGATTGCCATTTAGGGAAGGAGATATTAATGGATATGCATGGAAAGGTGTTATTACTCCGCTTTAAATTTGAATCCTGCATGTTGAGGTTTAGTTTTCAGATATGACCTGCGGGTAAAGTACGGAGAATCGGGTCCGGAGTTTACTCGGAGTTCAACTTCCACACAAGCGGGAGGTTCTCTGAACAGAAACATTCACAACAGCAATAAGTCCTTCGCATTATTCAGGCGAGAGGTTGAAAGTGACGTATTAACTCCGTTGTGGAGATCACGTGATCATGTTTCCATGACACCGTCATACATTCCCACAAACTCTCTCTTCATCTGCGTCTTCTACGGACGTGTCACCGCTTTTTCACCGGCTGTGATCTCACATCGGATTCTCCTGACTTTCTATGGACTTTAGGAGGCCAGGAGGAGAAAGTCAGAGCCTCTCCCTCAGACATTTGAATTCACAAATGCACGTCATCCGGAGAAAATACTGAAGATCTGTGGAGTTCAGTGCATGTCTGAAGCAGGGCCGGGTCTAGACAGGCATGTATGAGGGGGCAGCCACAAATCTTGAGGGGGCATTGTGCTTTATTATATTATTATTATTATAAATTGGGATTTAGTTTGAGGGGGCACAACATTTATTTGAGGGGGCCAGGCCCCCTCTTGCCCCTGCCTAGACCCGGCCCTGGTCTGAAGGCAGCTTAGGTGAACTCCATGTACTCGTGTTTCCAGTAAACACCTGATGCTCCCAGATTCAACTGAGATGTTCAGCGGTGTCTTGCCTCTACCCCTCTACCCTCCACCCCCCATCTTCCTTTACCCATGTGTGTATTAGTGAGTGATAGTCAACCAGCTGCCCTTCTGTCATCACATTCACCTTTACTGCCGTCATAGTTGAGGAGCTGGGCGCTGACCTCGAATAGAATATCGTTGCTTGTTTTATGTAGGTGTTAATGGATCGTGTGTGAATGTCTATGTGGACAGGTGGAGACACCAATGCCTTTGTCACCGTGTGTGTGTGTGTGTGTGTGTGTGAGAGAGTGTCTGCATGCAAGTGTGTGTATGCATGCATTAATTTACTGTTTGTATGTTTGTGTATATTTGGATTCATGTCTGAATTTGTCTGTGTTTGACTTAATATGTCTGTATTAATCTGCTGCAGTGTGTGCAGGTACTGTGTGTGTCTGTTTTCACTAAATATATGTATATAAACTATATGTGTTGGTCTAACTGTCCTGTATAGGTTATCTGAATTTATGTGTTTGTTTATGTGTGTGTATGTGTGTGTGTTTCTGTCAGGCTACCTTTGGGGATACACTTGAGACTAAATACTGGTTAATTGGGGACGGCTTGTCCAACAGGGGGACAGAAGTCGTGTCCACAACTAGGAAAGGGCATATCTTTGGGTCAGTGGTTGAGGTTAGGGTTCAGGCAAGTTGCAGGGAAATGAATGCACGTCTAAGTAATGTCCCCAGAAGTAACTTGTGACACCATGTGTGTGTGTGTGTGTGTGTTTATATGTGTGTGTGTGTGTGTGTGAAGAGGCTTTGGCTGGAGCTGTTTCTCCGCGTCCCTGCGGGCAGCGCTGTGGTTAGGAGAGTAAACACTGGTCCATGTTAATACGTTTCCTGTGTCTGGCCCACCTTACCTGTGTGGTTCACCTCCACACATACACTCCCCTGTGCAACATATACCACCACTGCTTTCACTAACACTGGAGATTTACTTTGAGCGTGATAGATACAGATGGCTGCAACATTTTGTCCCATTACCAACTAATATAATTTGTCTGTGAAATGTCAAGTGCTGTAAATGGCTTTTAAAGGTTCCTACAGCTCAAGTTGATCAGTTTTGGTTTTATTCAACCAACAGTTCTTAACCTCAAATTATTCAGTGTGCTGTGAAAAAGGTATCAGGTAATTAATTAAAGCATTTAACAAGATTAAAAACAGCAGAACAGCATTTTTCTTAGATTATTTTGTTAAAACAAACTTAAATGATTAATAATTCCTCAGTACAGTTAGATTTTCTTCTCATTGACTTAAAAAAAGGAAAACAAATTCTCAGTGTAAAATATTGTGTTCACAAGGTTGTTATCTTTATGTTGAGATACTAGTACTACGTGTCATACTCAAATTATTTAACCAGTTATTGATATCAGCAAAACGCAAAACCCCAAGTTTTTTGTCTGACCAACTATTTAAAACTAAAAAAATATTCACAATGCAAAAGTAGCAAATCCTCTTTACAGAAGCGAATGTGTATTTTAAAATGTTGCTTCAATTCATTGGATTTTTATTTCATAAATAGTAATTCAATCACTTCTTTCAGCCGTATTCAGTTTGGTTCTCCTGGTAATATATTTTTTTATCCTTTTCAATAAAACGCTGAACTGCTACCGGCGTGAATGAGAGGAAACTGGAAGGTCAGTGTGAGTCAGACGCTCGTGTTTACCTCCGTAATGTTTACAGCAATTCCTCCAATATGTCACAGTGAAAGTGACAATGATGTATTGGTGTTTTTACAAACACTAACGGTAGCAGCTTGTCATCGGTTTCACTCTCAGATTCATTATTTCTCTTTTGTTTTTATTTGTCCCTCCCTCTTCCATATCAGCTCCTCATGCATTCATGTTGTGTTTACCCCGATAAACACCTAACGACTTTAACAGCAGAATGGGGTCCGGCCTCCTCCTCCTCCTCCTCCTCCTCCTCCTCCTCCTCCTCCTCCTCCTCCTCCTCCTCCTCCTCCTCCTCCTCCTCCTCCTCCTCCGCCCTCATGGTGGCCCAGACACCAGCCCCTCTGTTATGACAGCTCCCAGCGCTGCCTTGATTTAGCCAAGGCAGGACACACACATCCGCAGTTATAATTCAGTAATTTGTGTTTGTGCATTCTGTGACAATTGTGACAAATGACTGGCCGGGAGTGAAATGCCAACCTGGCCCCCCCCCTCCCGCTCCCCCCCTCTGTTTCCTGCCTGGGCCGATGCATGCTTACACTGCTCAGGTGTGCGCTCAGAGGGCTCGCGTGCTAAGTATGAATAGGCCGGCTGACAAGGGAAATGCTCACATGGACATGTTTGTTTTAAATGTGATTTTAATTGATGAATCATATCAACTCCGCAGGCCTGTGTGATCACGTTCAGCAAGTGGGTGGCATGTCAACTATTTTCTTCTTCTTGTGGCGCAACGAATCCCTGAAGGGTTTGTTCGCATAGTTTGGATCCTTGTCTGGCAACTTGCTTTGCCAGGAAAAGGACACACAGCAATCATTTCATAGCCAGCGCCCCCCTCCTAATCTACATTTCCCGGGACATTTTTCATCATAAGCGCGTTCTGTCATCGATATTTTCGGGGGGGAAATTGAGGGTTTGCATCGGAGCGGGACCCGGCCGAACACGGATCCTATTATAGAAGCAACGGGAGGAATCCTGGTAATGTTTTAGCCACAAAATGAGTTCCATTTTGTTGGAAGTCCTGTGCCGGGCTGGGGATGTAATACTCATATGGAGCAGTTTATAAGGATTAGGAGGTTTTATTTAGTCTATGTGGCCACAGGGCCTCCTCTCTGCAGCCCTCCTCCATCACTATAGCCTCTCCCGGCTGTGGAGTGGATGACCAGCCGTTAACATGTGGGATGGCAGAAGTCAAAGGGCCTTTTTCTTTGGTGCTGACAGTGTCTGACTTTCCTCAGTCCTCTGTGCCAGCCGCCCTGTTTTCCACCAGACGGAAAGTCAGCCGGCCTGAGCTCTAACACCTGTGGCAGGTGGAGTTGTGTAGTTTGCCGCATCTGTTGTTGACTTATCGGCTTTTTCCACTTTCCCTTTTGAATCTTTTGTCATCACTTTTTTTTTTTAACCCTGCATTCAGCTGAGAAAAGCAGGTTCTTCTTTAAGTAGGAAGAAAAAATGTCCTTAAATGGTTTAATATTAGATATACTGTTGCTATTAATGGCTGAATTTAGTCACTTTCAACAAAACTATTAAGAAAGGCAGCAATAATAAAAAATATGTTATTGAGATTTCTTTATTTTCTTTATTTTCTGGAATCAATTATATTCCTTTTTCCACTTTCCTTTTGAATCTTTTGTCATCACTTTTTTTTTTTAACCCTGAATTCAGCTGAGAAAAGCAGGTTCTTCTTTAAGTAGGAAGAAAAAAGGTCCTTAAATGTTTTAATATTAGATATACTGTTGCTATTAATGGCTGAATTTAGTCACTTTCAACAAAACTATTAAGAAAGGCAGCAATAATAAAAAATGCGTTATTGAGATTTCTTTATTTTCTTTATTTTCTGGAATCATTATATTCCTTTTTCCACTTTCCTTTTGAATCTTTTGTCATCACTTTTTTTTAAACTCTGCATTCAGCTGAGAAAAGCAGGTTCTTCTTTAAGTAGGAAGTCTTTTCTTGGTGTGTTGTTAGATTGTGTATGTTTTTTTGTGTTGGCTTTTCATCTGTGCGTGTGTGCTTTAAGGTCTGTGTATGTGTGTGGCTTCCCTCCATCTTTTTTCCCAGAAGGAAAAGTCTCATGTTCACCCTCTAACTCGTCCTGGTAGAGGGTCAATTGCAACCAGTTGGCCGCCAGTCTGGTCCAAAGTAAACATTTGGAGAGAGGCGACTGTACAGGCAGGTACCTGGGGGCTCAGCTTTGCTTTTCCCCTTCCTCCTTCTCTTCCCCTCCTCCTTCTTCCTCCCCCTCTACGTCTCCACCGTGGATGCGCGGCGGTGGGGCATGCTCCCCTAATTCCTCTCAGGGTGAGATTTCTTGGGTTGCTCCTTTTTGGGCTCCGTGAGATGGTGCGTCTCCTGGGAAGAGCTCTCCATACACTCTGCTTTGCTTACCTTGTTGCTGTTCCTTGCTTACCGGGTTCTGGCTACTTTAAGAACACTGGAAGATCGAAAACAGAGACAAGCCAGCCCAGGTCTGTTTGATAAACACAAAACACAAAGCACATCTCCCTCATTGTGTAAGCTATCTGTAATATGGTTTTCATTTACAGCCCTGTGTGCCAGCTAGATTATTCCGGTCCAGGCCGGGGCCACATTGGTTGAGTGTGGCAGGAGAGGGAAGGTCTGCAGCCGATTTGCTGTGAAGTGTTGGGGAGCCTGCTCTGCAGCTTGCAGCCCTTTTGAGCCTGATGGCAGGCGACTCCTTTAACTGGGGCTGGGGAGCAGTCTGCACAGCTCAATTTTGCCCACATTAATCAAACTCACATTTCCTCACATCAGCCCGTGTGCCTATCAGCCGGGCCTGGCTTGTTAGCATAATGAATCCAGGGCCACCGTCTGCATGAAGTAAATCCAGTTTGCAGGAAGAAGAATAAAACAAGAACTTAATTTAGTCCCCGAAATGTATAGGATGAAAACTTAATGTCCAATTATTTTTTTTATTTTTTTTTTAAATCTGTTTATTGAAACATATATCATGTTACATGACCTTTACAAATAGATGCATGTTTTTTTTCGTTTTTTTTACCAAATAAACAAAACATACAAACAAACAAACCAACAAGTAGAAACTATACAGAACATTATCCCACCCCCCACCCCAGTTGGTCTTCCCTTTTCAAACAGAATATCTCATCAACCACCTTACATTTGTACATTCACATTGATGTAAGATGTCCAATTATTTTATCAAGTTTTTTTTCTTCTCTTAATTTACTTCTTGTAGTTTATCAAAATTATTTAAAAAACATATTGACCTGCTCTTGTTTATTTCCAATTTTTTTTAGATAACATCAAACCACATTCAAGAATCACATATCTGGTTTAACAGCTCCTGAAGGTCAGTTGTGGATGAAAAATAAAATCAATAATTTCATGGAGAGTTTAAGTCAAAGTGGTCTTTTGTGTACGCAGAGAGTTACTTCTTTTCAGGAAGACTTCCTCTTGGTGCTTGGGGGGGGCAGAGGGAGGAGTGACGGGGGGGCAGAGGGTCAGTGAAAAGAGACAGTGGGAGGTAGTCGTCTGAGAGTGAAAGCATGTAGTCAGACAGTGGGAGAGGGCTTCAGCTTCTCGTTCATTCATACAGGTGCTTATAATTTGCAGCATGTGATTAATCATTGTTGTGTTGGGGGTGACATCTTGTTTAACGGATCTGTCCATCTCCTGCTCTCACTGTTCTGGGGACGAATGTGAGTAGCATAGTGTTATAGATTCTAGACAGACATTTACACAGACACACAAAGATTTAAACATTAAAACTCACTAAATTGCACTTCCAAGTTGGTCGTTTTGCTTCAAATCACTCCAGTGATCACCTCGGCAGTGATGTTAAAATCAAAACCTGGCCCGGTGAGCGTTGCAGCCAAATGCAACATGTGTGCGAGCCCACCAGCTGCCACCGCACAGAGGCCGAGGTGTGTTCTGTGTGTGTTTGCTTTGGGTGGAGGGCAGGCCGGCTGGTCAGCGTGGCTGTAAATCAGAGTCTTCCTGATGGAACCCTGATGGACAGGAACCTAATCTGTCCCCGGTGTGTCATTACGCTCAACCTCCCAGATAGCTGCGGATCCTGCTGCTCCTCTCATCTCGGCCTGGCCTCCGCACGGACAAACACAGACACACACAGACACACACACAGACCCACACATACCGAAGCTCACAGTAAACCAGCCAGGGCAGCCCTCTGGAAACCAGAGACGGTAACGGACACACACATGTTGAACATAAACCGGTCGAACTGGTGTCAAGAGTTCATCGTCTGCATCTGTCAAAGCAAAGCCGCTGCCCGAAAAACGCATTTGCTGCTCTCGCACCGCAGCGACTCGCTCGTGCTTCAGATGTACACAGGCCACGCAACTACTGTCGCCAAACTGGCCTCAGCGATGGCTCAACATAAGCAAACTGACAGATTCTTTTAGGACATGTTAGGATCAGGATCTGTCCCAGGACCTGATCTGCCCCACACATCGAAGGGAGCCTGAGCCAAGGTGTCATCTGCTACTTTTATGACCCTTTACATATCCAAATCCCAAAGAAAATACTCTGTTTCCATTTGATCCCTGACATTTATAAATCAAGATTTCACCAGCAGGTTAACGGTCATTCTTTGAATAATGTACTATTTTGAAATTAAATGAAATAACCTAAAACCCCAGAAATCCTCCATGAACGCTTTAATCATTTATTCCATTTCAATAATCACATGATATATATGACCTCTTGAAACTCTCCAAACAAACATCTCCTTTTGATTTTTAATAGTCCGTCCTCCCCCTTTTTCTCAAAACTGGCTCTCATTTATAATCCTCCGCTGACAGTTTGGGGTTATTTCAGCTTTTCTGACAAATCGCAGGATAAAAGCAACCAACACATCCAGGCTCGGTTCAGTTGGAGTTTGTCCAATGAGGAGATCTTGACCCCTTCAATTACAGGATGATGGAGTTATTCCTCTTGCGTGTTGCTGAATTTCATTAACAATTTCTCTTCCACACATGTGAAAGAAACTCTGTGAAGCTCAGAATCAAACAGAGAATATTTTTTTTCTCCCTTCACATTTGTTGCCCACAGTGTCTTGTTTTATTCCTGAGCAGAATCTAGTGCTCCCTTTTAGAATAAATTTAAGGTTTCTGCAAATTCCTCCCAAGTGCAGCTGAGCACATCTGTATCTCTCTGATCTCGGCTTCTATCGGCTACCTGCAACAAATCTCTCACGAAGCCAGAAACCAAAGACCCAGGCCTTATAATCTCATGCCATCACGAGACAAAACACCGATTTGCTCCGTTGCCTCTGAATCGGAGACTTATGGACTCAAAGAATGTTTGCTTGACCTTTTTTCTCAGCGTCACCTCGGACACTGAGTCGGTTCAGAGAAGTCGCTCTGTCTTTCAGTGCCACTGGAGCAGCTCCCGGGATTGTCTCTTGAAAGAGCTTTGCCTCTCATTTCCAGATTGAGCGACGTGTGATCATGTGCACACATCTCGACTCAACCGTCTCCGATTTCAGCCGTAATGCCATGTTTGCTCTTTATTTTGGATTTCTCTAGTTTGGCTATTTTTTGTCCTGCAGTTTATCCCACGGAGCCGCACATGAAGAACCAGTTTCTCTCTCTCCACTCCAGGCCTCTCTGAATCTGCTCCTCCTATCTGCAGATCTATCTTTTGTTTGTGTATGACTTAAGAAAGCACCGATAGGCCGTTGGGTAGAGCCTGTATTGTGATTAAGGCAGAGTACGGTGTTTCCCTGTGCTGGGTGCACGACATGGCACCGGGCCATCTGCCAAAACAAAACCCGTCAGACATGCCCTGTCACACAGTAAGCCATTAAGCCTGTCTGCCCGCCCGCGACAATTAATTACTCCATTTCAAATAATGTTGATAAATCATAGACATAACACAAAGCCGTGCCGCTGATTGCATAATTATTGCATCCAACCACTGGCGTATGTAACACAATCACTGTCTCTCATCAGACCCCAAACCACCGGCGTGCATCTGGAGCTGAGGTATACGATGTTTGGAAAAAGACACGGCGAGCTTCAGAACAATATGTGTGAAGCTGCTCTAGTCTTGTGTCTTCCTTCGAAGGGGACGAAAAGGCTTCTTGTGTTTGAATAGGACCAACTTCCTCCCACACCCTACTTTCTCATGTGCTGGGGCATATTTGGTCTGTGTTTGAGCAGTGATGGCTGACTGCATTTACACTTTGGTAATGGCTTCCTGCTTTTAAACTGTCCCGGCTTCAGACGAGAGTGAAGCATGCGGGTGCTTCCCTCCTGCTGCAGCCGTCGCAGCTCCTGCCCCTGGCTGCTCGTCTCCTTTCTCCCCACTTCACGTCCATCAGCACGCCGAGTACAGAAAGGGACAGACCACCCTGTCGGCTTATTCACTCTCTCTCTCTACTGTATCGCTCCTACCATGGATAGTTTGTGGACTGAAAGATCGTATCACTCCTCAGGAATGTCCGCTGGTTTTTCAGTCCCTGCATCATTTGCATTTATCTACCTTGCAGCCTTTTCCTCAACCCGCAAAGATTGTGTGTTTGGAGAAGGTCTCCACCATGAGGCATCCCGAGATGTCAGCCAACAAGGTTTTTTCTTCCAGGTGGCACGATGCCCGGGCCCAGTGTAGATCTCTACCCAGGCTGTATTTTTAACATCAAGCTAGATCTCGAGCTAAAGACGGGGTTTTTTAAATTTAGATTCCTTCCAGCAGCTTGATGTTGCAGGTCCTCAACAGTCTCTTTAAAAGCAAAGGTGATGGTGGAGTCGGGGGCCTTCTGCCTCAAAGTCCATCCAGCCTGTTCCAGACAGCAGCGAGCAGCGGGGGGAGCTTCAGCCTGTCCACAGAGACAGAGAGGGTGTTAACAACTAATTAAAGAATTTACTGCCACACTAAAACTCCATTATTGCTGTTCCCTCCCAATTATTGGCTCTATTATCAGCTTTTATGGACTCAGGTGAGCTTCCGGAGAAAGTTATGCTTGTTTCGGTCGACTGGTCAGCGCCGTCTCTTTTTAATAAAACTAGTGGAGCGCCTGTTTTAAACAAGCCTGTTTGGAAAGGGCTGTTTTCTTGGCCTGTGGTAATGATGGTTGCAGCTCTCTTTGTGAAACTGTAAAAGTGACCTGCAGGACCCTGATGCCACAAAGATCTTCTCATCTGTTTATTCAAAGTTTGGTGAAGCTTGACTGATGCCTTCATTCCACTACACCTCGTAGCTCGGCCCTCGAAATGATGTCACACCTGAATAACTCATGTTGATGGTGTTCCAGTAGCTCAGGAACAATGTTTACGTTAGCCAGCTCGCCATTGTTAGTAAAACCAGTTCATAATAAGGTATTACGCAGGATTTTTAAGTATTCTAACATCCAGCAAGGATTTCAAAGTCGGGGTTGGTGAGGCTCCTCCGACCTTCCGAGTCGAAATTCAAACTTGAGGGGGCGTTCCAGTTGCAGCTTCCGAATCTGGGGTCGGTAATCCCAAGCTCCGAGGTTTAATTGAACACCGCATCAATACGTAGTATCCCAAGCTGGAAAATCGGTTGTTTCCTTTTTCATAAATGGGCTCTGGTCGTAATTGACATTGTCACGCTGCTGCTATAGATGGCTGCTCCCCTTTTTTTTAAACCAAAGGTTATTAATATTTAACGTATTCTCTACATTGCACAATATTCTGCACTGCTCTTCCTCAGGCCTTTAATGCACTCAAACGGTTCTTGAGATATATGTTCCATATGCAGACAGACAGATGAAGGAATTAGTAGATGACAGCATTGACATCCATGAAGAGGTTAATTTCCTATGTCTATTTTTCTCGTTACATTAAATGAAATATTCTCCTGCAGCTGCTTTCCTTCTCTCAGACCCTGAGCCATGTTTTATTCCCTCACGTCTTCTCCATCTTTCTCAGAGTCTCACCTCCCTGTGTGTTAATCACTCTCCCCTCTCTGCACCGTCCACTAGGTGACAGTACCGACACAGCTCTCCCCTCTGGGGGCCGGGGATGGGATGAGGCTGATGTCTGTTCACACAAGGTGAATTGACTGGAGGCTATAGGCTCGCTGGGTGTGTCAATCGTTGTGATTATGTTATAGTGATGTGGTGGCGTGGTGGTGACTTTAATGCTTGTGGTGTGTACTGTGGAGAGTCCACTTACTACCACTTCACTATTCTGCTTAACGTCACTCAGCAGCATCGTGAAAAGGCTTCACCAAAATGAGCCGTTTCCTGATGCTCTGCATAAGCTCAAGAAAGTATCATACAACACAGAGGCCTGTTAGTTTTGATTGTTTCAAAGCACTGAACTCTTGAGCAGTGGTAATTCATTTAGATATGATACATTAATCCTTTCAGCAGCTCAAATGGGAGCCATACATCACCACTTTTCTATCAGACATTATCTCAGCGTGATGAGCAGCAAGTATTTTACCACCATGTTTCAGCCAGATGTGTATATTTTAACAGATTTAAGTGGTTATTTCACCATATTTACACTATTAATATCAATATAAAACGTTTTGACCTCTCACATGGTTGTGAATATGGACAGGGTGCTCTGTAAGCACAGGAATGCCCCAGCTTTTCTTATACAAGTCAATGTTATTATTTCCAGTTAAAATTATTAAAGCTCTGTTTCTTAGAAATAAGGTTTTGTTCATCTTTGTGTGTAGCTCTTCATGCAGATGTGCCACATGTGTTCTACATGTTGCCCATTCTTGAGGGGCTCTTATGTTTCGATGGGCCAGAGTCAGATTTTCACTCGGCTGGACAATAAAGTTGAAGACCAGCCAGAATCAGTTGAACCAGAACGTTGGAAGGAACAGCCTCAGCTTATAATCACAAAATGAAGTGTAGGCTTCTGTTCACACAAGTACTGACTCTTCTGATGACATATCTCAACTGCATATTTTCGGTTAAACAAACATTTTGTTTCTTTAGAACTGCCGGGCTGTTTAGTCACTTCTTGCAAAATCGATGAGAGCAGATAAGAGTTTGTTGCGCGGACGAGCTCTTTGTGTTTATTTTGGTACAGTAATTTTCGCCCGTCATCTCTCTGGCGTAGGTGATGTCAGCAGCACTTTGTGACGTTCAGGCTGCATTTGACCTCTAGGCATGGGTGGAGGTGATGAGATGACTGATGAGATGATTCATGAAATGGTGTCGACAGGTGAGTTCTGGGGAAAGAACACAAAGTGACATCACCAGGTGAAATAATTAGGCACCGCAGTGGTGTCAGGTTCAAACCTTAATATGCCAGTCTTGGGTTATTTCCATATTTTTACTTGAATTTAAGAATTAAATGTTTTTCAGCTGCTAGTTCAGTAAAAATGTCCCGACGGGCTTGAAGAGGCAGTTGGAAAATAACTTGAGTATGTGGCCGCGGAGCAAGAATTGCTAACATTCTTCGAGTGTGGATCTGGGATGTGATTACAGTAGTTCTTCAATGTCATGTCTGTGTGCAGAACATCTGTCTTGTCCAGCTGCTTAATATAACAACGAGTAACTGATGTCTGTCTCAGAGCCCTTGAAAACATTCATACATTTTAAATGTTATTACTAGAACCTAATGCTGGTGCAGAAACATTTTCGATATTAATATATAGGTGGAAGGGATTCCTAATAGGATGTTATCGAACCCTAAAGACATAGAAATGTAATTGAGGCTTGGTATTGTGCAGTTAAACCATAAATATGGAATTGAATTAAGAATCTATAAAACATAAATGCACGTCTTTTCTGCATTGGTTAACTGTCTGTTCGTAGATTACCTTACTTATGTCTTGAAATGCCTTCTAGAACAATCTCAACTTTTAAAAAAGTATTCTAAGAGTTGTTCTATGTAGTGGACCTCTCAACATGTTAAGCATGTCTTTGAGCAGGTCGTTCTGTTGCTAGGTAAAGTATCTTGTGACCCTAAGTCTGGGAACCACAACTACATTTCAGCCTCTCTGACAAATGTTGTGGGGTTGCACGGTTTATTTAGTCGCTGACAGGTGTCCTGCAGGAGTTGGAGACTATTTGTTTAAAGAAAAAAACCTCGTTAGAGAAGTTGTGTTGAGATGACACGGAGCACTTCCTCTCAAACATCAGTTACACCCGGTTTTGCATTAATTTTGTCCCCTTTTCTTTCCCTCCTGTCACTCGCTTCCGCGCTGCTGTTGCAGCTATTTGCATGTAATGTAAAGGGGGGGCGGGGGGGGAAACAGTGACCACAGGTGTCAAGAAAACAGTGACAGTAATGGACGAGGGACTCTCCCGACACTGACAGCGCCGCACTATCGGCACGGTCTGCCCGTCAGTCTGTCACTAACTTATCATCAGCCAGCCCAGGCTGCATAGACCCTGACCCAGGCAACAGTACACACACACACACACACACACACACACACACACATACACACACACACACACACACACACACACACACACACACACCTTTATCTGCCATCAATGTCACAGAGTTCAGCTGAAGTTTGACAGACAGGGACATAGCCGAGCTGTCTCCGTGTATTGCTAGAGGCGAAAATTGCGCCATGAAGGATGACTTCCAACGATAAATCTCAACTGGTGACAGCAGCTCAACTGAAAAATCAATACATCAATCACAAACAAGATATATTGGCACAGTATGTGGCATGATTAATTTAGATTGGTAAATGGCATCACTTGGTAAAAAAAAAAAACAATGAAGAAACCAATAACATGGTTGATTTTGGGTGTTGGCCAACTGGGATGAGGGATGGCAAACGTGTCAGGTAAAGTAAATGTGTGTTTTTTCCCTCCATCTTTTCATTGCAAGTCATACATTGACACCCCCCCGGATCTGTTAACAGGATGTGCTGAGGCTCTGCAGGATACATGTCCCAATTATTAGGAACTCCTTCAGTTTACCTTGAAGAGCGGTTAAAATAATCCTGGTTTTATGGGTTAGGGTTAGGCAAACATGGGAAATTGCGCCAGTTGCAAACTGTCTACACTGTAGTGGAATTTCCTGGAAAGAGATTTAGATTTACGACCAGGGGTGTGACGATTCTCCAAAATCCATCTGAGGGTTGTTTGCACGTTGAGCTACTTAAACTAACCCAACTTTGACCACAGGTATGATAAGACCAAAATAGTCACTTGACGAGTGCAAAGTTTGAAATATGTCAACTAGAGCCCGACTGGATTAGTTATGGATGATCCCGATATTGGGGAGTGAAACACATCCAATATATCAGCAGATGTATATATATTAAAATCATTGGCAAAGATTCCTAAACTTAATTATAAAAAAAACAAATGTGAAAGTGAATGCACATCCTTTCTACATTGTCAATTTAAAAAAAATAAGTTTTGAATATTGGCACACATAAACGGTGACTGAACAATCATTTGAGCGTCTACTTAGATATAGAAATTTCTTGATTTGCATATTGGTGTTTATTTGAATGTGAAATGAAAATGTGCCTTGTGACGTAAGTGAAGTAATTGGGAAGCTGTGGCAACAGATTGCTGGGTCTCGGTTCTCTAGTCCTGTAGATAGACCACTGTGGTTGTTTAGGTCGTGTTATTGGTTCCGTCTCAGAATTGTAACACCCACTGATATTGAAAATTAAACATTTTAGACAGCTGAAATTATCCAACTTCAACTTTAGTGCTAAGATCCACCCTTAGAGGAGATGGTAGCCGGGAAAGCAGCAGCAGCAGCACCTTGTTGCTGACACAGGACCCACAGAGTGCCATGACACCTATCATCGGGGGGGCCCTCAGTTAAGAAATCCCCTGCTGTCACTGGAGATGACCCCGCTTGTTTTTCTAGGCACCCTTTGAGCTTTCTCAAGTGCAGAATAAGGGACTGCTTGGGGAGTGAGCCGGGATGCTTCTGCGCGTCCCAGGACAGGAAACCTGATTGGTGATATATGTGATTAATGGCGCTCTCTCACTCACTCCCGCTCTCTCTCTCTCTCTCTCTCTCTCTCTCTCTCTCTCTCTCTCTCTCTCTCTCTCTCTCTCTCTCTCTCTCTCTCTCTCTCTCGCTCTCTCTCTGTCTGCTTCCAGATGTTTTGAGCCATAAGGTCTTATAAATATGTAGATTCCTACATAATCAGTTCCTCTGTACTTGTGTTTGGTTTAGGAGATGGAGGAAATACGTTCTCTCTTTTTTTTTTCTGCTTTTCCTGCTGGTTTGGGTTATATTTTTTTTTCACTACTAATTTGCTGAGAATAGTTTTAACCACTGCTGACAGAAGAACAGAGCTGGATTAAGAGCATTAATCACTTTTAGTAATGGTTGTCTCCTTACACATTAATGGCATTACTTTTTTTTATTAGAAGAATTACAGGCAATTCCTTCACCACAAGCCCTTTCTCCCTATGAGGTGATTACACATGTGCTTATGATAGATTGCTTGTGCCATTACTGTATCGAAATGGTTTATACTCCGTTTCAATTTTAATGTGATCAGTTTGGAATTGTTTCACCGGCTGTTTGCTTTAAAAACAGGTTTGGCTCCAAGGCTGTATTTCAATACCATAGTGTGCCTCACTTGGTTGTAACTATGGTTTATTGGTCTGACCCAAACCAGCTGACCTCATGTTATTCCGCTACCTTTCTGTTACATTTATATCATCCACTTCCTAGATTTTCCTTGTTTATGCCGACCGCAAGTGTTTTCTAACGAATTCGGTGTGAATTTATGATCCCCTGTCGCAGTAGGTTTCTATTTTAATAAAGTAACACATTAATGTGCCAGAAAAATGTAGTCAGACAAATGTTAATTGTAGGTCCTGAAAGACAAACACAGCTAACATCAACACCTTCTGGTTTAATGTCTGAGGAGAAACGGGTTTAACAAGTCTGGAGGAAAAAAGGAATCGTATCAATCGGGTTATCTTTTCATCTGTGTATGTTTTAATGTGCATTGACAAGGGAACTGTTGGACGTTGCATCTCAATTGGATCCATTGCACAGATGTATTTGCTCTACTAAGAGCCAATATAGTTAGTTTGTTTGTTTAGTTTATTTTTTAGCAGGATTATGCAGAAACTACCAAAAAGATTTCTACCAAACTTTGTGGAGGGTTGGGGCCTGGGAGGAGCAAATTGAATTTTGGTGTAGATTGGGATTAAGGATTGGATCCAGCATTTATGATTTATTTAATTATAATTTATGACAAATAATTTTGATCAGAAGACCAGTTTTCTTCAGGTGTAGAATTGTTTGCACTTGTTGGAGTTCAACTCAGGGCCAGTTTAGTTCTATCTCTTGTTTGTTGTTTATATCTCCCTGGAGTTTGCAATCTCTACGTGCACATCTTTTATTTATTGCTCAATTTGACGCAATCAACATTATTCATTATATCACCTCTATCTCTGCTGGAGCATTAAAACAACCTTGAAATTAATCAGCGTTTCTGAATCGGAGCGTCTGGCCCGGTTGCTGATGGATATCACTTTGGCTTTGTTACTGCAGATGACAAATTGCTGGGGAGCAGCAGCTCGCAGGGTTTGTTTAGCATTCCAGATCCGCTGTGTTTTGAAAAGTATTAATGGAGGACACGGAGGTATGCAATATCACCTGCAGGTTCAGTCAAGAGCTCTTGTTAAGACCAGAGTGGGCCTGTGAGGTGAAGCTCTGTCATCATGACACTCGTATTCCTCAACTCACGCCTCGAAACCGCAGGACAAACTATCATTTTCTACTTTGGCTCTCAGTGAACCGAGAAATGTTCTTTGGTCATTTTCCCAAAACATTTAGCGATTTGTTAATTAATTTCTGAATCACATTTTTTTTAAATATGAAACAAGCCTTTTCATGTTTTCATGTTTGGTTATTTTCAAACCAAGGATGCAAAAGTCCATCTTGTGTATTTTCACATTACCACCTCTTCCCAAAATTAAATATCAAAAAATTAAATATATAAATTTCTTCATAATTTAATGAGAATAATTAAGAAACCATTATTAACATATTTAGTAAACTAGCTAGAAAGCTACCATCAGAGACTGTAGCATTTACAGGGTCAAGTAAGCGTGTGAAATTAGAGGCCGGTATGTCTCTTATATTTTTGTCCATTTAACTCGGGGAGTCTCACTTCCTGTGGCAGTGACCTTCTCCCTGTGGCTGCTGGGAATTACAGTCATTCAGTGTGTCTCAGTATGATGGATGACACCTGCACCCGTTGAGCAATCGCTCCCTGGCGCTCTATTGTTTTTCTTTCTCACTTTTTTGCGTGGGAGCAAACTGTGTGCATTCCCGAGCCAAAACCAACTCAGATAATCATCTCATCTGCATGATGTATGGTCTTCTTTTTTTGGAGGGAAAGTCGTCAAACGACATGGAATGTCTTGCCAAAATGGTGGTGGCATTAGTGGAGCTACCAGTGAGGCTACTGGTTGGGTTCGTCCCAGGGACACCTCTGCACTGTAGAGACAGATTCACCCCAGACGTCTGTACTACAGACAGGATTTGCGGTTATCAGGGACACTTCAGGTTTAGTCCTACGAAGCTCGTTCACTCTTTATCGGGGTAAATCACCTTGTTAACTTATGCTGAATGGCAAACCTGCAGGTTAAGGTGGAGATAAGAGATCAACCAGGATAAATTCTCTCCCCACTGACACCAATTAATTCCTTTGAAACATGACATCACCCAATCTTTGAGGATCCCGTGGAGCTCGAGGATCGAGGGTCTCTGAGGAGGACAAGGGTCAGAGACCGACAGAATGCTTGTGCCTACTCTGATGAGGATCTTCATGAAAGATATAGATCCTCATCGGAGAGAATGATAAACCTTTGTCAGCTGCTGGAGCCGAACATAACGAACCTGACACGTAGGAGCAATGTGCTCATAGTTCCAAAGACTTTCTGCATCTCTCTCTCTCTCTCTCTCTTTATATCTCTCTCTTTCTGAGACTCGTGCACTCAGCTCTCACCAAAGTGACACGACACTGTTGAGCGATCCGCACTCTCCTTAAAGGGAAGGATATGGAAAGTATCAAACAATTTCTGCTCGGTTAAGTCAATCACCGACCGCTAACCAGTACATCTCGATCTCTCCCTGTTTCCAGATGCACCAGGCGCAACCTGTCATCAATGGGCCAAATCCACAGAGTCACATTCTGCGGATCATGGCGCGCAAAAATCAGTCCACATGTTTTTATTGATTAGTAATTGCAAACGTTTCCACAGCAGTGTGTCCTCGGAGTCGGTGCAGACAGTGTGTGTCAAAGTAAAGCTCATTAAAGAGGCTACATCATGTGATTTAGTGAAACGTTTCATCTCTCATCCAAGAGTCTTGTTCAGTTCAGTTCGCCAGGTCTAGTTAGTAAAGAGCAGATTTATATCTCGTGGCCCCGAGTTATTTAGAGAGAGGAGCAACAGTTGTTAGAATGAAAACAGTAACAGTGATAATTCTCGATATAAAGATGTTATTAATGACTCAGCAACAGTTAATTTAATGATAATAAATTATGTTGAGAGACAGAAAGAAGGGAAAAGGTGCTCAGTGCAAGATGGTAGTAGAAAATCAGAACCGTAACCTTGCAGCTCATTTGGTTCCACTGCACAGCTTGCCCACACACTGATTCTTACCTAGAATATATTTGTGGAAAATAGCAAGTTACCAGGAGAAGCTGGAGTCAGAACTATGTAACTCCGAAGCAGCATCCCTTCACTTTGCACTCACTGTAGCCTGGTGTGACTCGCCCAGAAACTCCTGTGTATATTTTAGATTTTCCAAGGGGGTGTTTATTTAGAGCCTGACAGATATGGATTTTGGGGGCTGATAACATCAGGAGTTAAAACACATCTGATACCCATATATATGTATAACAGCACTATGATATAACTGGGGTCCGACCATGCTGAGGTTTTATTTTTTTTTACCATTTTCTTTTTATTTAACAATAAGTACGCCAATCAGTCATCAACAACATCGACAACCAGAAATGAAAAATGAAAAACCTGCTGTCATGTCAAGACTGTGTCAACTGCCATAGAGTCCACTTCAGAATCGTAGAATCAACTGTATTGTTTCATTCAGTGCATTTATTACCGTCTAAATTTGCGACTTCACCAGAATTCTCCACATCGGCAGCAGCCATCTTGGTTGTTACCCAAATTGCTCCGGCAGTCCTCCCGTTGGGCGCTCCCGTGCTGAGAGTGGATAAACATGAGCTCTCAGAATCGGCCTATGTTCCAGTCTACCCTCTCCAGGCTCAGTGCATCAGAGGCTATGGAGGGGTGTGAAGTGCTGAGAGCGTGTGGGTTCACTACTGCTGCGCTCTGCGATTAAACAGTAGTACGTGCTGACAGCTGGAGTAGAAGAGCATGAAGCGCTGAGGCACAGAGCAGAGGGAAGCTGCCTCTCGCTGGGCACGAGGAAATTACCTATTTCTGGTGTCTTAAGGCTTTGACGTGTGACTGTTTCCATAATGCGTCACCAATCAAACCTGAATCTAAATTCAGAACAATGATACTCTATGTATCAGCAAATTGTTCCTGTGCACCTGCAAGAAAACAATTCCCTTCCTAAAATATCACTAATTAGTTGCTTCACCAAGCATTGCATCATTGGATCGAAATGCATTACACAGGTTGATCTTTTGTGGATCTGTCATCTGTTGGATTAAAAACAACGCCCTCTTCTGAAGAGGCTGTTTTTTCTGTGTCATTTGAGTGACAAGGCACAGAACCACATTGTTCTCTCTTGACTCTCACTTTCCCTTGGAAAAAAAAAATTCCTTGTTGCTGTTTTGCATATTCAGCACAGAGGTTACGTCTGACTGAGCGCTGCCAAAGGGCGTTCGAGGACACAATCATCAACAACCAGTAAGTTACTTAACTTTGTTTTTTTTGTGACACACGTAATTATATACAACCAAATGAATGGCATTAGACAAAGACAAACCTTTTTTCATGCAGAACTCACCGTCAGGCATCACGTCACACAAAGGTCAGATCAGTGCTATGGTCGTAGACTTCCTCCTGTTGAGGGTTTTCCTTCAAACTCCTAGCGCCTGTCATCTCATCTGCCATCAGCTGTTCTCAAGGTGTGTCGTCTGCAAGGGCGTTTGACAGATGCTCAAACAAACACAACCGAGTTTTGCATTTGTACTTGTCATCACTTAATCCTTCTACAACTGCCATCTTGGAGGTACAACACAACACGCATTGATAACTGACGTTATCCTCATATCTAAACAGACTGGTCCACAGGCACTTCACTGCTGGAACACTGACAGCCTGAGAACTGAACACACCTAAACATGCCGAACTAATCACTGTATCAGAATTTCAAAGTGGGGGCAAAGCTCCTAATTAGTGATGTGTGTTAACTAATGTTACCTTTCTGAGCGTCTGGAGACGTATCTCCTTTAGGAGTTCCTGTAATCTGAGGTTTACGATGAGGCCCACAATCTCTAGTGAATCATTTTAAGTCCAGATGTGCAAACATGCTCTGGTCACTTGCAGGTATACAAGTTACCCGCTCAAGTGCTTTCTTCTTGGTTATTAACAATAACCTCTCCAAGTGCATGACTTTCACCAGGATAATCAAAATCTGTGTTGTTTAAATTCAGGGATTATCTGAATTTTAGGCCTTAAATAGTTTTAAGTAATATGTTACTTGGATACAAGCTATGTCTTTGCTACATTAACGTTAATTTAATGCTACTTTCGTCAAGTTTTTTTTAAGACAAATGTTATAGAGGTATGCATAGCTTGTAATGTCTGTGTGATGTAGTTGTGCTGCATTGATACAGATATTAACATGCTGTAATTGGCTGGCTGTGGGGAAGACAATGATTACACACTGTCTCTCCTTGCAAGATAACACAGCATTTCAAGGGTTAATCTCTACTTGGCTATTTCACCTTGTATTTAAGGTATGGGGAAGTGTAAATAATTTGATATTCCTTCATATCTGTCATACTTGACATACATGTGTCAGTTTGATTTTAAAGTCTTGAATCCTGCAGAAACCCTGTGTGTTCTGTGCTGCTGTTTCCTGTCCCACCTCTAGATTATTGTCCAGACTCTAGCCTGTTTTGTTCCTTTCCAGTCATACAACTATGAGGACCACATGCTTTACTCGAACAAAGAAAGTATATTTATATAGTAAAAAGTAAAGACAAATACCCTCTCCCTTACTGTGCATGTGCATCTGTTTCTAAACATAACCATACAAACACGTGAAGACTGAAAAATGAAATATCAGCCTTCAGATTCACTTATGAAGATGCTGTTTGAGTCTGTCCAGTGATCTAACATCATCCATATTGAAGCCTGTGGGTCTATGAAAGAAAAGGTTCTGCCTTGAAGTCGAATCCAAACAGATCAGCAGAGATTATAAAATCAAACTTACGGGCCAATTGGTTTGCCAGTAAGTCCTCATGGAGGAATCCTGCAGGACATGTTTCTCTGCGTATTGTGAACCCGGCTTAAATTTGTGTCGCACACAAGTTTGCAGGAGAATTTTGGAAGATTTTCTTTTTTTTGTCTCGTCTTTTTGCAATGTGTTTGCCTTTCTCATTAAGTGTTGAAGTATGCCGTTTAAAAGGCATTCTCCAAACCTCTCTTTCCCCTCGATCACCTGTCGCAGCATGTTCGGTCCCTTCCCAGCATCTTCTGTGTTTACACAGGTTGATCAAGCAGAAAGGCGGGTTCGGTTTCATCACGTAATCTGATTACCTGCTGAAAGGTTTGATGCTACTCATCTCGACTGCTCTCCTACTAATAGCAACGGCCTGAAAATGATATGTCCATTTCAAGGCTTGTATTTACCTTCTCAGCGCAGTATCATTAACAACCACAGTCAGGTCAACTGAGCCGGAACAGATGGAATCTACTTAGACTCTGGCCTGGCTGGTAGCTGGGTTCACTTGTTTTTTTGGTTTCTCCCATTCATACATCAAGATACAACTGTAGACAAAGTAATTTTTCTGCGGTATTTCACTTGATAATTACTTCCCTGGAAAAACCCCAGAAGACACACTCTTTTATAGACAATATGTTTAATTGAGCAAATTAGAAAGAGCCCATATAGCAGAGCAGCTGTGTACACACACAGTGGAATCTGCAAGGGAAGCCCTCGGAGCACCAGTAAAGGGATGCAGTGCGAATTGTGTATTCAAGTAAAGATCCTGATTGAGGGAGAAGGCCTCCGTGCCAGAGCAGTGGCTTTTCAACACAGATGCACATAGTTAGCGTGTGTTTGAAAGTCTCTCACTGATCACCCGGCTGCATTGATTCTCCAGCCGCTGGCACGATGCTCATGTTCTGGGTTTACATGTTTGATAAGGTCGGAGGCTTCTGATGACATGTCGGCAGTTAGAGTCCCTCACAAGAAGCTTTTAAAACAAGTCTCATTGGATCACTCATTCAGACCATTTTCACATTGGAACGGCACAAGACTCAAAACACCCAGAATCAAAGACAATTATATTAAGCTGAGTGATAATCAGGCTGATTTATCAAGAAGAAGAAGAAGGTTTTCAAGAATTACAACAAGTGTATTTAAACAGACATTTAGCTTTTAAAAGCTGCTTTAAAATTAATGTATGGCAAACATACACAGACTTAGATGCAAGTATAGTGTGCAACAGTGAAAAGGAAGTAAAGGCCCTGCTTTAACCTGGCATAAACATAGATCCTGAGAAATCTGATCACTAGTGGACAACGTACGTCTTTTCAGACCTGGCAGTATGTCTCCTGTGACCACCTGGGATCGAACGTCATTTCTTGATCTGTATGGAAATAAACATGTAATTAATTTGTGTTAGCAAAGAGTAAAATACGTTTTTATCCAGGCTGAGTGAACAGATGTGTCCCATGACGATGTTTGTTTGTGTCTGTGTCGACTTTGGAAAGAAAAAGAGAGTGATCAGAGTCAGGAGGCGCTGAATGAATCAATGAGCTCCACGCAGCTCTCATAGGAAGAAAGATTTTACCCATTTGAATTAAAAAAACAAACATTGTTTGTTGGTCAATGTTGACATTGTGGAAGTGGCCACAGACGAATCCACGTACGGACACTGAAAAGCGTTAAAATGGGTTTGACTCATTGTGAAGCTGCAGCGGGTCAGAGGATGTGAGTAGGAGGAGCTTCAATGGAGCCCAGGATGCACTTGTGTTCACAGAGCGAGAGGAATATAGGGCCACATGCGTCCCATCCTACTTTCTAATGTCTTAGTGATTGGATCTGATTATTGGGGTACGTAGTGCTGACCAGTTGTGACCAGTAGTTAACACCAGGACTGCTTGACAAAACTCAAGCAGCCAGTCCCAGTTGCCGTAGTCCGTGTAGTCGCTGATTGAGGAGGATGCAAATAATTCTGTGTAAATAAAGCTTTTCTATTAAGACTAGAAACGTGTTAATTCGCAGGATTACAAATTGATAGACATGATGAGCACAACCAACATACACCTTTATATCTGTGGCTGTTGAAGGAACTAATCCTGTCTCTTTTTATTCCTAGGTTTGGTGGAGATCTGCCTGATGCATCCCCTCGATGTGGTGAAGACCAGGTAAGCCGCACATTCTGCCAGAAAACACTCACGTTTCGTCATCTATTGTGAAACCCGTGTACCTAAGGTTTAAGTTACTTACGAGAGCCATTTTGGTTCACATCTGCTATGAATCCTGGCGGTGGGCATGTGGGTCTGTGGAGTGAAGTTCCGCACATACCAGGTCTATTTTTCCCATTTCAAGCGAGAGCCTGGCAAGCGCTGCACTCGTTCTCCAGTCAAACCAGCACCGGTGCCAAGGGCCTGAGCCACTTTCTGGAAAATGAAATGCATCATTTACCCATTCATTCCCCACAAAATGTTAACCTTAGATGTTTTATGTTTTCAAATGACTGAAACATTTTTTACCTTATTACTTAATTTAAGAAAAAAGGGGTCAGAGCATTTTCCCCTTTTTTTTGTGTGTGTGGAGCAGCCGGCTGTTTCCCGAGCGGGACCTGGACTCGCAGCCGACTGTATCAGATGCCACTTAATGCACTCGCTGGGTTTAATGCCTTGTTTTCCGTTAGCATCTCCTGTTATGCAAGAGCGGCAGCCGTCCCGAGCCTCAGAGTGATCAAGAGCCTCACACCACAGTGTCTCAGCCGGCCATAAACAGGTCGTGGGCTTCTACTAAAGCTTTATAGTCTTTCACAGGCCCAGCTAAGACCTCTGGCTTCGTTCGGAGCCCCCCTGCCCCATTCACTACTTGTCAGTAAATTGTACGGCTTTCTCTGTCATTTATGGCAGCAGTTTCTTGGTAAATAAATTGCCCAGTGTGCCTTTTAAAAAAGTGAGATGGTTGCACTTTGAAGGCATTACCACCACCGGCACACAGGAGGAGAGGCGGGGATAAAAGCCGAGGGGTGAGGCAGTGTTGTATTAGTCGATATCTGATACTTTGAAGGCGCACGGTGTGATTTATGGTCACGTGTAGCAGCTCTGGGGGTTTATTACAGGTACGTCCTGAGCTCGGCCTGTCCGTCCTCACACGGGGTCAGGGTTAAAAGTGCACCCACTATTTTCTTTGTAATGCTCTTCCTTAAAAAGTGATAAAAGCTGCTCTAAAACCGGACAGCTTTATCTGTTTGTTTTCTGCTGGCGTTGCCATGTGTTGGTGCTGATGGACGGTCTGGTGCTGAGGACGGGTCAGTGTCAAGGGATCTGGTTTGGTCTTGACTTAGAAAAAACATTTTAACAAAATGCAAAAAGAGAATAGCGTCTCTTCTGATTATAATTGACATTTAGAAATGTTTTTGTGTACACCGGATAAACAGACGTGCAGGATATGCACAGATATGCATACACACTGTACATGTTTGTTCACACACTTGTTCACACACTTAATATCCACATGGATTCATAAACCAAGCAAACATACCAGCTAATTGGGACACTGAGGGAGCTGAGATCTATTAGCAGAAACCTTGGAGCCAAGAGTCAGACACAGCCACACTTCCACTGCGTTTCTCTCTCTCTCTCCCTCTCTCTCTCTCTCTCTCTCCGTCTCTCCCTCCCTCTCTCTCTCTCTCAATGGCATGGCTCTTATTAGGCACCGGCTCCTGCTTTAATGTCCACTGGTCCAAATTGCACAGCGACTGGAGTAAATTTACTTTTTTCCACCAAGTTAGAATCAAAGGGATTTTCTTCTCTCCCTCTCTCTCTCTCTCTCTCTCTCTCTCTCTCTCTCTCTCTCTCTCTCTCTCTCTCTCTCTCTCTCTCTCTCTCTCTCTCGCTCTCTCCCTCCCTTTTCTGTCTTTCTTTTTTATTTAATTGGAAAGTAAACTTGTCAAAATGTCTACCTGCCTGGGAGCCGATGTTACCTATTTTCCAAATTAGGTTTTGTCTGTCTCTGTGGAGAATGGGGGGTTGGAACTGCAGTTTTAGGATTAGCACTTCGATGTAGCAATACTCCACCATAAGATAAATACTATGACTATACTACAGCTATCAATTAAAAAGCTTTTTATGCCTCCTCTCCGGCGACAGGAGTGGAGTTATGATGTTTCCAGGTTGTCAAATTTGTATTCACATAGACTCAATAATGATGTGATGAGATTTTTATGGTCAAAGGTCACAGTGACCTCACAAAGCAAATTTTTTCGCCTTGTTTATCTCTGGAACAGCATCAAGGAATCCTTTCACATTTGGCACAAACATTCACTTGGAGTCAAGAACTAAATCATTTGATTTTGGTAGCCAGAGGTCAAAGGTCAGGGTGGCCTCACAAAGTTTGTGTGTTCTTCTTGAACATGATATCTTAAGATCAGCTTGAGGGAATGTCTTAACTTTGGTACAATCGTTCACTTAGTGAATTAAGTAATTAGATTTTGGTGTCTGGAGGTCAAATGTCAAGGTCACAGTGACCTCAAGTCCCTGTGAGTGTTATATGCTAGGACTGCTATTTAAAAAGACACAACTCCTCCCACAAAATACATGTATAATAATGTATAATGTAATACAATCTGTATTACAACCTGTATGCAATAACCGCTTAGCTGTTGTATTTTAAATATTGTTTGTACAGATTTTTTACAAACTCAATATGTTTTGTATTTCTAGTGATAAAATTCAATGATCTCTCCTATTCTTGGTTGGAACAAGTGTAACAAAATCCAATTTCCTCCAGGAATCTAAATATTCCTTGGTTATAGAGCCATTATCAGCTCAGAACACTGGTTTAACCCACTTTGTGACTCGACCACACTGGACACTACATGTTGGACCTAAAGGTGAAAGTTGTGTCAGATAATTCACGGCGTATATTCTTGCCTTTGTTGTTTCATTTCTCCTCCCTGTGGCGTGCTCGCTGACCAGTCGAGCCATGACCCCCGTTACTCAGCATTTCTAACCACTACATCTATCTTTCATCTGAGGAACTCCTGCCGAGCCCAGCTTCCATCAGACTGACTTACTGCCTCTTTCATCGGTGTGAAGGAGTGAATGTCTGTAGACCCACGTTTATATCCCTCATTTTGAGATTAGCACCGATGCATTTCATTTAGTTTTGCTCCAAGCGGTTAGAAGCTAAGTTTAATGTCTTTGGAAAATTGGAAAATTAATTTTTAATCTGTGTAAATTACTGAATTTCTTTGCTCTACCTCTGTTGCTGATTATCTATTTGGCGCATTATTTTTTCAAACATTTTATTATAGCTTTTAGGAACGTTTGAAATAAACTAAACTGAATAATTGTAGTGTTTTTTTCTACCACAATGGAGACATTATAACAAACTGTTTGTCCTGTTTAAGGTTAAGTTTCCTTGATGATGCTACACAGTGGGGGAGCAGACCAGTGTGAGACCCATTACAGGTCATAACTGAGATTAAGGGAATAAAATGGGGTATTAGTAGAATTTATTTATTTTCATGAAGTATTTGGTGTTGAGAACAAATATTTATCACACATACAACTGTGCAACTGTGACCGTTCAGTTTCATGGTTTTTCATGCTTTTAACACGTCGATCGAGAAACTGCAACGTTTGAGTCACTGTGGATAATAATCAGCCCAAAATGTAAATGTAGCATACTTCGCACAAAGTAAACAGTTAATTGCCGCTGACCATGACGTCTCCCCCCCCCACCCACCCCTTCTTCATGGTTAGTGGCAGGAATGTGGGGTTGAAGACGGAGGGTGTGGTGAGGGGATGGGGGCCGGTCGTCAGTTGAGCAGAGAGAGAGACAGTGGGACCGGAGTTACAGCTTTTCATTAACCTGGAAACCACCTAGTTACATGGTTCATGGGCTGGTCTCAGCTCACTTGGAGGTAACAAAGGGTGTCGGGCGGCACTTTCTGCAGGGGGCTGTGCGCTCGGGGCCCCCCATCTGACTCTGATCAGGTTCTCCCTCTCATTAGAGACTTGCACTGAGCCCGCGTTTCCCTTCATGTCCAGATCCTGTTACACGAAGCTCCGCCCTGTACACCCATGCATGCGCAAACATACTCGTGCTCATCAGAAAGAAATTTCCCATCACCCCCTTCCCTTTCCGCCCATGGAGCGAAACCCCGCCTCTCTCATGTCTGCGTCCGCCTGAGCAACCTCCGCTGTCATCGTGAGCTTCCTGCAGTTTCCACAGCGAGCACATGATCCGGAGTGTTTGCTATAATGAGCCCAAAGATGTATTTTCTACAGCAACACTTGAAATGAGCCGCTCCTCCTGCACCGCTCTCCTCCACCCACACTTTTCTTCCTCGCCGTTTTCTGTCTTTCAAGCTCTCGCTCAGATAACCACATGTCATGCAGATTTCTTGCTCCTCCCACTGACCATTAACTTGTTTCACATTCTGTCAAATGTGGTTTGAGTTGTTCGGCAACCATCTTAGTTAGTCCCGTTGTTGCATCAGCCACGACTTGTGTTAATACAAACCTTATTATGCAACTACGTCATCAACCTTCACGAGGAATGCATTGTTTAAACTTCTATCATTACTTCCGAATTTGTCGTTTGTTGAGCGATTATTTAATGTTTTGTTCTCAATCCCTGTTGAACATGTGTTTTCGTAGATTTGTATTGAATTATGCAATTCAGTAAATTGTGTTGTATGACATGCCTGTCAGAGCCATCAGAACCCACAGAGCCTGCCAGTAGCCTTTTCAAGCCTGATTGGAAAAACCTGGTGCTGGCCCTTGCTCACGGCAATATCTATGGCAACACTACCTCCATTTGGTCACAGCACGCATGAAAGTGTACCCCACTGGGGGGGCTTGAAAGTGATCTTTGATGAGAGCTTTGACAGATGACGTCCAGTCTCTTTGGGAACGTGCGACAGCGGAGAGGATGGCCCAGAGGCTTCACCCCCCCCCTCCTCCCTCCCGCCTCCAACTCTGTGTGCCCCCAACTGCTTGGTGAACCCCATTGCACTTATGGAGGAATCCCTGACACCACCCTCAAACAGCAGGGCTCAAAGCAGCAGCAGCCTGATAGCTGATCTTTTCTTGTAAAGGAGCAGGCAGGTCAGCGGTCGTCAAGCCGGCCCTCAGTCCCCCCGGCGCTGAGAGACTGGAGGGCAGGACTTTACTCGCAGTGTAAACTCAAACACATGCCGCATGCAAAGAGGACAACCCGGGCTTAATCTGTGCATCGCTTCAGCGCACAAGTGTAAGTTGTGTGTCACATTGTGGTGGTTCAGGCTGGTCGGTACTTTAAGCGTTCATGTCGGTGAGAATTCATATCACTATATGAAGCGGAAATTAACGTTTGCCCTTTTATTACCTCTAACTTGATCTTTTCCTGAACTTGAACATGTGGTTAAGGTGTCTAACCAACACGTTAAACATAAATAACTTTACTAATCATCATATACAATCCTTCTCTTAACTTGATTGTCCTTTATTTGCCAGGTAGAGATATTTGCAAATTTGATGCTGTCCATGAATGAAATGTGGGGTTCTTCAAAGCCTTGTGTATCAGGCAAATTTGTACTTTTTGCTGTTTAGATATTCATTTATATATTCAATACAAAATAAAATAAACTTTAATCAGAAGGGAAAGCAAAACATAAAATAACAGAGAGAAAGAAATAAACATTTTAGAAATCAAAAACAATCACAGCTTGGACATCTTCCCGAACTGCCCCTTTCATCTGCCCAAATTATATCCAATAAAACATAATAACTCATATAATAAATGTTCCTGCTCTGTATTCTTAATTATCACAATAAAAAATGGAATACACTCACACACCAATTTATGGCATGATGTAAAATTTATGACCCAAAAACGTATATATTATATACCATGTAATTAATTGACAACTAGCAGAAACAAAATGTCAAAAAGATAAAGTACAAAACACTGTCCATTTACTTTTTATGTTGTGACAGATGTTGCTGCAGCTGCTCACAGATGTTGAGGATGTAACTTTGCAGTCACAAGTAAATTGAATTCAGTTATAGATACACATAAAGAGCAGATGTGCATTTCAGTGTGTATGTTTGTGTCGTGCTCGAGCACCTGTAATCATTATCAGTGAAGGGGTTCACATTCCAGTCCACTAATTACAGAGTTGAGGCATTGTGTGCTTTGATTTCACCAGACCCTGACTGTGCTGAAACCACAGTGTTCCCCCCCCGCTGCCCCATCTTTTTTCTCTCGTACCCTCAAAACCCACACATGCAGGACATCCTTTATCCCACCTCCATCCCCTCATTTCCAACCTCTTTCACTTTGAGTATTCTGAAAATGTTGTCACTGTGGCAGTGGAGGAGCAGATGGCCGTGCAGCATTCGATGCAGAGGTGGCACGGCAACTCTGTGCTCATTAAAAAGTCCTTAAAACCTTTTAAGCATGTGAGTTTGATTTTTCGCCTCCTGCTTTGTTTGTGTAGTTTTGGTCATTTGTACTTAAAATGTGGAACAGACACTTAAGGTCTCAGCATGGTCCCTGCACCAAACTGTGTGTGTGTGTGTGTGTTGTGTTCAAAGTCTCCACAACAATTAAGTTGAACACAGTGTACTCACACAAGTGACGCTGTCTCGTCTTTGCAGCAGTTTGCTTTCTGAAAGAGGGCTGAGAAGAAACCTATAACTCAAGAGGCCAGATCTTGAAGTTGATAAATGGAGGAGAAGCCACATGTGATGTCTCATTGTTAAAATTAGACATCATTGTTAACAATAGCTGCATGTTGCCATTACGCAGCATGTTTATTTCATTGTTCTTGCCTTGAAAAACTATGTTGAAGAAGGTGAAAGGTAAAGCGATTGGCTCTGGGGCACCACAGATCAACCAGCCACCCGTCAACAAGATCCTTCGAGGCAGTCCTCTCAACCGCAAACCATAATAATTCAGACTTTGAGAGCTGTGTGCTAGATTACGTGTGTAATTGCAGAGGTTTGCTGCAAAAAAATACAGTGCAAGAATCCTGCAGCAGGCCTGAACCTCCCTCGTCCCTCAATCGTGTCTCCTTTGCCTGGTCACTACTTTCAAAGGACTGCATCACTGACTGTATCTATAATAATTAAAGTCCCTCATGTGAGAGTAGAGCTCCTAAAGATAACTACAGGATCTGGTTTGCATCCAGTTAAAGAGGTTATAGTCCGGACTGGCCTTAAATCCTCATCCTTAGTTCTTCCTCAGTAATCCCAGTTGAAAACATCGAGCGTTTATCTGAAGAAGATGCATCTGTCAGGGAAATGATGAAAGGAAAGCTAAATAGAAAAAGAAGACAACTGTAACAGATAACAGTAGTGGTAGCTATTTCCCCTTAGATACCTCCATCCACATGTGCTTTTCATCTTCACATCCAACCCATCCGCCTGACTTCATGAAACCTTACTCATTTGGTTTCAGTCTAAATAGGTGTCCCGACAAACTAATATCAAATATGCAAATGTTTGGATAGAATTAAGAATACAAAAATGAGTTTAAATGAAAAAGTAATACAAAACAACCTGTGTGATATGTTATTTATTTTTCAGGGTCTTTGTTCGTATCTATAATAGACTTCTCTGTGAAATGGTGACTCTCAGATTTCTTTCTGGAAGCATTCAGGGCAGTTGTCGTGTATCTGGGTCGCACTCTGTTACAACCAGTGGTCACCTGCTGTCAGGGGAGTCTCCACAATCCTGCAGCATTTCCTCACATCAAAGTGGCTGTTACTGCTGCTGCTCTAAACCAGTCTATAACCGGGTAATCCCGACCGAGTTTATATGCAATTCCATCATCTGTAATGTCATTTTTTCTCTACTTTATACCAGCCATTGATTTGCATATTTCTCCTATTTGGAAATTGTGAATCAGTCAAGTTTAGCTCCGGTTTTAATTTGTACTTGAGGAATACTCTTACGTCTGCAGAAACATCTTTTGAACTGCTGTAAAACATCTTTTCTTTTACTGTTTTATCATACTATAATTAAAACTACAGCTCTAACATTAGTGCCATAATTTCAGTTAACAGCACTTGGCAGAGGTTAAGAGACCCCGGTTTAAACACCCAAGAAATCCATTCTGCTTTGCAACCACTTTCTGGAAATGTCCGTACAACTGCTCATTTTTTCCACCTATCTGCTCCACTTAAGCTTAGTGGCTTTCTAAATTTGCCACAGTCCACTTTAACATATAGAGTGATCTATCAGTCAACCAGAAGTATGTAATGCTCAAAACATCTGAGTCTCGCTCTGGGCCTGGACCTGCCCAGCCTGTCCTCGTGCTGTTTTATGCAGCTCTTTTCCTGCTCTTCCACGGTAATGCAGCCTGATCTCGGGTCACAGAGGTCAGAGTATATGAGCAGACATCTGGACCAGAAAACTGGTTCCAACATCACTGTAGGGAATCAGGGGAGTCAGTTTTATCAGTGTGAGAAAGCAGTCTGGCTTAGTGACAGGAGGATGGCGTAGGTCTTTAAACAGTCAGAGTAGCTTTTTCTCCCCTTTTTGCACCAAAGCCGTGCTCTCTAACCCGAGCTTGTGCAGGTCCAGTCAGCTTGTGGTGCCGGTGAAACCCAACCAGACCTGGGCTAGATCAAGCTTTGGCTGGCCGCCGTGTCAAAAGCGCCAAAGGTTTATCACCTACCCCATTCTTGCATCTTGAATCTTCTTCTACTTATTTTTCTAGTCTGCTCTCCAAAGCTCTGTCTTTTTATTGGCCTTGGCAGACACGTTTGTTCAAAACAACTTACAATAAGTACCGACCGTGAAATAACGAGAGCAAGTTATTAAAGATTGGATCGTGTCCCAAATAAATAGTCATGTTTCAGTGCTACACTACAAGTGGTTTGACATCAAACTGTCGCACTTTTATTGTCTCTTTATTCATTAAGCACTCTTTTCTCCTCAGCTACAGTCAGCACTGTAGTCGACAACAATGAGAGATCAAAACAAGCAGTCATCAGCCCCTTCTACTTCTGATGCTATGACCCTGGAGCACAGTTGGACGACTAAAGTCACAATTGGCCGCATTTGCCATGTTGGACCATTTAGTTTCGAAAAGTGCTCTTAACCTTGTGTACCAATGCAATGGACTTTTACCATCTTTATGATCCCGCTCATTAAAATTAACTGTCTAGCTGTAAAAAATAGATTTTCCCTTTATGTTGCCTTCTGGATTGTCTTATGCACTCCAGATCTAACATGAGAAATCCATCCCACCCCCCCGTTGATTCAGTTCCACTCCTCCCTCTATCTTTTTTTGTGCCTCTCCGGGTTTTTGTCAAAACACTTGGCTTTTCCATGAGGGAAGGCCTGTGCTCTCGTAGCAACCAATCCAAATACGCAGAAACACACATAAATCATTCTCTCCGTACTTGGAGATAATTGCCCGGATTGAAATACTACAATGTAAAATATGGCAAAAGATAACTATCTGTTGTAGATAATCGTTACTTATACATAGGGTGTTTATTTATATGTCAATCTGTGTGAACAGCTATAAACATGATTTCATGTCAGCCCATACTAGGCCCTAAATTTAAACGGAGCAAGTCATCAAACTAGCCACACTTTGAGTGCCACTGAGGGAATACCCCTCATTTAATCGGGCATATTTTAAGAGATCCCCTAAAAAGCTTGCCCTACCCCTTTAAAAGTAAGCCCATCAAACCTCTGCCTTTTGATCAACCTCATAACTCCTGTACCCCTTCCCAAAGGCATTTTTTAACACCAACATTAATGAGCCTTTCTTCAACATCTCGTCTTCTCTGAGGTGACAGCCTGTCCTGTTGGTCCCCAGTTCGAGCCCATTATCACCGGGGTCTGGCAGCGGACACGGCCCTGCAAGGCCCTCGACCACTGTGCTGCTGTCTATAAAAATACATAAAATGCTGCTCGAGCCAGCGCCACCGCCCTCATTTACCTTTTTGACTACTCTGTGGCGGCCGAGAGTTTGTACTTTTATAGGCAGTGGGGGTCAGGTGGACGAGGTCTTCGGCATTATTTACCCCAGAGTGCTTGTCTCGCTCGCAGAAGCGCCCAACCTGCCCTCGCCTTCACCCTCACCTTGGCAGCTCGGGGGCCTGTAAAGCATAAACACGGGGTTGGGATGTAGGGAAGGGGAAAGAAGGGGGGGGCTCTTGATGAACTCACGGGTATCATCACCTCTGAGTATACTGTGTTTGGCTGATGATTGAATGAGATGGTCCAAACGGTGTGTGTTAAAGAATCCCCAGGGTTGCCCTTGAGTCTTCTGTCTGCAGAGTTTACGATCTGCATGACTGACTCCAAGGCCATGTGAATCGGCTTTTTTTGTGCTTTCCTATATCAGTTTTTTCACCCGAGGCTTTATATAACTTTTTGTCTGTAGTTACAAAACAGACATTTAAGCAGTTCTGCTTTGAGTCTCATTTTCCACTATTAGTTGCTGTGAAAAGCAACATTAGCTGCTTCCTAGCCAGGGGCTTGACGGTTCCCCTGCTGCCACAAGTTCTTCTCGTCTTCCCTATTATCTCCCACTCCCTGGGCCTTGCTGTTTGGTCCCTGGCTTTTATGGCAGGGTAGGAGAGGGCCATGAGGAAATGAGGTGACCTTGGGGTCACCAGTGGAGTCAGGGGGCTGGAACCGGACCACAGTCCTGGCAACCCAACTCTCTCAGGACTGGTTCGGGTCGGGGCGAGCAGAGCAAGGAGACTGGGGACAGGGTCTCTACCATCCTTGACCCCAGCGTCATATGCCTTTAATTAGGCGAGATTTGAATTTGTTTACAAGTCCCTGCAGTCTTAAATCTTCCACGTCCCCTCTGTACCCTCTACCCACCATCCCCTCATACCTGGAGTCCTTCTTTTCTTCTTCTCTTTAATATGGTGTCAGACATCTATTTATTATGCTGTTTTAACTGGTTTTCAGGAATGGGTTACAAGCTATTTGGGAATCCACCAAATAGGATTTGAGGGACACCCCTCTAAGATGTTAATCTGTTATGAAAGGCCGCTCACCCCACTAAACTCCCCCTGCACTGGAGCCCGGGGGCTCTTTATGGCCCCATCAGGCACCCGTGTGGACGACTTACTGCTGACCTTGTGACCCGGCAGTTGAAGCCATATGAGGAGGGAATCTTTCTCTTGTCCCATTACCTCCTACTCTCCTCATTCTTTACTCGATTTCTACCCATAGGTCCTCCCTTTGTAGACAATGTAGAAATTCTTCAAGTTAGTATTTCTTACAATTAAAACATTGGGTTTTCGTTGTTTCATTGGTCAATCAATCAAATGTCAAGTCTATAGTCAATCATTAATCTTACCAAACCATATAGTATGATGTCTTGTTTATAGAGTTTTGGATCCATGTCTATTAAACCTCTTCTGATACCTTTTGTATACCAACACCGGAAGCTCTTTATCTCTAACAGGCACCATTTATATTCACTCTCATGTGAAAGATTTACACAGAGCCTAGCCACTGTTATTAGGGAGGTACCAGCGTGTTTGCGGCACCAGAAAGTCCTTCGACTGGCTCCTTCATATTAAAACATTTACACGTAACCGAAGAGCTGTTACAATTGGCTTACTAGCATGTTAGTATCCAAAGAGCCAGCCACAAAGGGCCTGGTCCTGGGGAGCTGAGTAGCTAATTGGATCGGTTGGGTTAAATAAATGTTTGAGTTCTCCCTTGTGCTTGGGGGGGGGGGGGGGGGGGGGGAACTTGGAGTAGGAGCCTCTCATCTTAGCAAAGGAGGCGAAAATGGAGATGAAAGCTAGAAGGAGAGAAATAACGAGACTCGTGAGCTCATTTATGATAAAGATCAGATTTATCCGAGACCGACCGATTTATTACCTGGCCTATTAATATCAGCCGATATGAGCATTTCATTTATGCACTAATATGAAAACTTTATGTTAACGTTTTAATTCAAGAATTATTGTATCAGCATTGTATTTACCATCCGGGTATGACTCGCTGATGTCACGATGTAATTTGCACACATATTTATCATAATGAATGTTTGATGATCATTTTGTCATTGCAGATTCCAGATCCAGACGTCAACCACTGGCCCCAACAGCTACAAGAACCTGAGCGACTGCTTCCGCACCATCATCCGGAATGAAGGGTAGGTCATCCATAACATAACATAGAGTTTCTTCACATCACCAGTGACATCTGTGTCATGTTTCTTGTGGCTCCTTCTTTACTTAGATGGCCAAAGTTTTACTTATGTGTAACTTGAACTCATTTCCACTTATTCTATTTCCATTCAAAAAAGCTTTAGTTGTACTTCAATGGGAAAATTCTGCTTACAAACATTAAAACAATTAGTTCTACTAAAAACATTTAAATTATGACCTTATAAAGAAAAGGTTTAAATACAAGATAATTGGAGGGGCCAGTCCATAGTTGGTAAACTGTGTCCAACACAATGAGGGCACATGTTTTTAAAAATGTCTTTACATCGCAGAGAAATGTATTTTATGCTTTATTTTATCATCAAAGATAAGCTGCTGAAAAATGGAATTGTCACAGTGAGAACAGCGATGGTGCATGAGGGGTAATGGTGTGTTGTCAACATGACATTTACACTAAACATGCCGATAACTCCAAGATATGGTGGTGTGGTGGTGTTGTGAGTGGAAAGCTGAAGGTGTTCGGTTGTTTTAATGACGGCTTGTGTGTCTATCTACAGAAAAATCATGCAACAAGCTACTGAAAGAACCTTATAACTCATTGTAGCTCACACTGGATGAGAGCAGAGCAGCTATTGCCTCATGTTAAACACCACAACCAGCTAAAGACAGAGATCCAGCCACACTGCCTCCGCCTCGGCCTGCCGTGTCAGTGACAGCTCTGTGAGACAGTGCAGGCCGAGGAGAAAGTGGTTGCCACTCGCTCTGTTTACGGCGAGTCGACAGCTTTACAGCGGATATAAAGTTGATCTGCTGC
Organism: Limanda limanda; assembly: GCF_963576545.1. Taxonomy (NCBI): domain Eukaryota; kingdom Metazoa; phylum Chordata; class Actinopteri; order Pleuronectiformes; family Pleuronectidae; genus Limanda; species Limanda limanda. The sequence continues at coordinate 21,444,042 of NC_083647.1, read as the reverse complement.
GAGGTGTGAGCAGGCGCACGGTGAGAGGCCGGCTCGTGACAGTTGGAAATCCTCTGTTGGCTGCAGTTCAACAGAGATCCTGCTACAGTAGCTGTGCCCTCTTCACCCCACACACCCTCGGTGTGAAATCGAATGCCTGAAAGCTTTTTGGGTGTGTCCTTCGGGAGGAGGTTTGCATGAATTTCCAGAGAAGTCTCTGACTCAAGGAAATGGTGGCGAAAATACGCAGCCTCAACCCCATCGGCTATTTGGGCTATTTGACTGTAATTTCATGCTACAAATCTCTGTGTGTATGTGTGTGTGTGTGTGTGTGTGTGTGTGTCTTTGAGTGTGTGTGTGTGTGTGTCGGCAGACAGACGGAAGATTCACTTTGCGTCAACCAATTATCACTAACAGTATATTTTTTTGAGGCTGTAATCACTCCCCAGTAGCACATTGAGTTTTACCCCCAGGCCAAACCACTTAGTTATAATTTATACAAATAGTGTTAGGCCCCGCTGTTGTAGAATTATTATTAAAAATAAACATTTCCCTTCAGCCCGTGGTAGGACTGAGCTAACACCAGGCCTCACTCCGTCTGAGGCGATGAGGGAGGAAACCTGAGCTCTCGGCTCGAGCCCAGTGATTAAACTGAAGAAAGACATGGAAACGTGCATGTGCATGACTCCATCCATTTGTCACTTTATAGCCGGGACACAATGACCTTTAGACTTTACTTTTTTATATCGAAGCAAGATATATTTTATACAGTTTAAGCCCAGAAATTTCTATTTGAAATTTTTTACATTAGGTGGTTAATAAATCCAGAAAATCTGGCATGAAATCCTGTAGCTGTGCTCATAAGTGTGTGACAGTGTGAACTACATTCACCAACATGAGGTTGCGTGTTGCCTCACAGGCCACACTCCCCCCCCCCCCCCCCCCCCCTTGCATGTGGGTGCAGCAGAATGAGCATGTGTTAAGTGTTTCCGTCTGGAGGCAAACAAAAAGACTCTATTCTCAAGCATTCTTTACCAGTGTGGTATCCAGAGACTGGGTCGGGACCCAAAACATGGTCCCAGAATTATTAGAAGGGTCCATGCATTGCAGCGGAGACTCTGTACAGTAGATCAATGAGTAACACCATTGAACTAACGGTGCCGGGTTGGTGGGGTGTTGGGGGGGGGCCGACTCCAGCTGGGACCACCCATGCAAAAAATATATACATCCACAGAAGTGTGAAGAAGAACAGATAAGTGTGTCCACCAGATTACATGTGTTTTTCTGTGGAGAGAGAGGCATGGTTTGTGTGAAGCAGCTGGCAGCTTCAAGGGGTAGTTTGATATTTTTGGAGGGTTGTTTATTTACTTTTTTGCCCAGAGCTATATGTCGTGGCACATATCAGTTTTTGGTCCAAGCCCAAGCGTGTTAATTAGGGAGCTCCAGGGGTGGTGGGGGGGGGGATTTCTGTTATTTTTTGGACTGAGCCAGGTGTTTTCCAACTAATTTCCAGTGTGTTCAGGCAGGTGTTGGATGCTTTATATTCACTGGGCAGACATGAGAGTGGTATCAATCCTCTTGTATAACGCACACCAAAAAATATAATGTATTCAGAAATGTCACATCTCTAGTCATTCCTAACGTGAAAAGAAAATCTAAAAAAGTTTAGCATGTTTGTTTGAGTTAAATTCTTACATCCTCCAGGTGTGAACCTGAGGCTGCACAGTTACAGTTTTAGCGTCAGAGGAGACACTTTTGAAATATCACCTTTCTCATTTTTCATTTTATAGATTAAACCAAATTTAACATAATGCACTAATTAATAAATATAGGTGATGTGTTCAGCTATAGGTATATAATATAGCAGGACTGAGGCTCAGTGATACAAATACTATGTTTACATGCTATACACACACATATGTGTACTGTATATATATGTATGCTGTTACCCACAATACGACTTTTATTGTCATTCATCCTCATACAGAGTATACGCCCGAATGAAATGTGGGATTCTCACAAGTGCAAAAATTACAGCAACAAAACATGCAACGTATAAACATGACATACGACATATAAACAGAAGAACACGGGTGTTGCATATGTCTACTGGTGGTGAAGGTGCTGTGTGCCTGTATGTTAAACATAGGAAACAGATTAAAAAGTCCCCGTGTTTGACAGAATAAATAATAAATACCAAGCAGATTAAAAACAGCGGTTAGAACAAAGCGTGGTCAGCAGTGTAGTTATCCCCCTATGAGTACTGTGATCAAATATGTGTGTTTATATACTGTATATAAAGTACAATAAAAGCATTACAAGAGAAAATGAAGTGCAGTGGATGAGTAAGAGGATTCTATAATGGTTTAGTTGGTCTGTAATCGTTTTATTCAATTGTTTTTTTTACACATGGCTTTGCTTTTGTCCAGCTCCTCATTGTCGTCATAGTTTTTAAAAATCTGAAATACAACCAGACATCTGCCCGAGGCCGGGCGGCGCCTTCAGTGGAGCAGCGCCCGCCAAGTTCTCTGTCTCTCGCGTGGCCGGGGTTTCCCGCTCGGCGAGATCTGACCACGGGAGGCTGAGCGGGTTCGAGCTTCACGCGTCCATAGGGAGCGCCTTACACTGGAAAAGGAATATATAAAATGATCCGTCTCTGGATTTTATGAATTGATATTGGACCACTCCATTGAAGAAGGATTTGATTCAGGAAATTCATTTTTTTTTTAGAGACACTTGTTATTTGTGGTTTAATCCAGTGAATCCTGGCGACTGGTGATTCTGACTCGTTGTCCCTCCCAGCGAGAAGGTTACAGTCGACACTGGGAAAGTGGAAATATTTGTAGATGAAGCATGCCGGTTGTTTACATGTTGAAAAGTTCCTGGGGCGGCTCATATTTCTCATTACAGAGCTGCGAAAGTTAACCCTCATCTCTGCTGATGACAATCATTCTACTGATTTCATATGAATGCAAATGTTACTTTATGCTTTTACACATTTCTCCAGTTAAGAAGTCAGAGCTTGTCCGTGTGATTATTATTGGCCAGTTTATTTAATCAAATGTTTGTGTGGTTGTGTCAGTGCTACTCCTCCGCTCCAGAATGGACGGGAGGCTGTTAAAAAAGGAAAGGTTTATGAAAATGAAAGACAAATCTCATACACAAGTGCATACAAACACACATCTCCTCCCCCCCACCCTGGTCAGGAGGACATTTGCATAGTAAAGCCAAAAAGGGACTTAGTGTGTATTTTACATTGGGAATCAAATTAGAATTCAAATGCTTGCCACTCACTAGAAGCCATATTTGTTCTGTAACAAATTTCTCACCCCTCCTTTATCACCTGGTGGCCCCCCCGGCTTGACCACACCCGGGAAATCCACGGCCACTATTTGCATGGACACAGAGAGCCGAGGGTTGGGCCTTCCGTCCGACTAAAATGACTTGTTTACACAAACCAGTGGAGGAATCTATTTCTCCCTTGCTCTCACGTGTAACTTGAGGTGTTGACTGTGTACTTGTACGAGTTGGCAACAAGTTGGTAATAAGTTGTGGTTCACTGCAGTTTTAGGGAGGGGGTCTCAGCCTCTCTGGGTTCTGTTCGGCTGTATTGGCTCCTACCTTCTCAGGTTTGACTGTGAAAGCCAGCAACGGAAATATTTACCCTCGGACTCAATCGTCCAAGATCATCTGTGTTGACTTGTAGACGATGTTGCCACAACAGAGCCGGTGCCGCTGTTCACAGGATGCAGTCGGTCACGCCTCATTCCACCTGTGTATAATATCAAAACGCACTTTATAGTTTCTTTCTTTCTGTCACCTGAAGGCAACATAGTCCAAGAGTTGCTCTGGTGGGGCTGATTGTTGGCAATGAAGACAACTCCGATGGCCTCAGTGTTTTGGTCCCGTTCACATCTTCCTGTTTGTAAACATGAAGTAGAATTAAGGGGAAGTAGTTTCTTCTACATTGTATTCCACAAAGTCTATAAATAGTTCTTGTTGTTTATAACCCATTCCTAACTGATCAGAATCCATGTAGTTAAGAATTGTTCAATATCATTTGTTTTTGTTGATTAGCACTTTCACTAAAACAGGAAATGGCCCAATGATATGTTATTTATGTCATGTTGAAACTGATTGAAAAGCTCCATACAGAAGAAAATGATCAGAACCAGATTAGATTCCCTCTGAACTCAAACTTCCTCTTTGAAAGAGCATCTTTCTTCTCTATTTTCAGAAAGCAATATTTTGTCTAAACACAGGCTGAAGCGTAGTTGTGTATTCCTGATATGTCTGTCGCCTGTTGATGTGACACATTCCCTGTTTTTTTGTGTTTGCTGTGTGTCTCAGTAATGTCTGAAAAATTTAATTTATTCTGATACAGACAATCATTTTTAATAGTATACGATCTTGTAAAATCAAATATTAATATAAGAAGTAGTCAGCAGTTTAGCAGACAGCTATTGCTCTGTCACTCGATGACAAGTGTTTTGATAATTAGTTGTGGTTCGCTGCGGTTGTTGGACGGCGGCCGAGCTGCTGTGGCTTCTCTGCATGTAAGGGCTCGTCCTTCTCAGGTTGTATTCAGTCGAAATGTAAGAAGCCAGCAGCGAAAATATTTACACTTGGACACAATCAACGAACATCATCTCTGTTGACTTGTAGACGATGTTGCCACAACACAGCTACAGCCACTGTTCACAGGAAGCAGTCGGTCGCGCCACATTGTCCTCGCCACACCGAACTGTGTATATTATCAATATGCTCTCACTGAAATGCTCTTTCTCTCCGTCACCTGCAAGCAACTTAGTTGAAGAGTTGTCTGAAGAAGTGTCTGTTTTGGTTCTGTGTGTGTTTGCAGATACGCTATGCATGTCTTCCTCTTTGCTTTGGACTTTTTGATTTGATGACTTCACATTCTGCATTGCATTGACTCATTTACTGTAGGTGATGGTGCAATACAAGTAGCTAAATCTGTTAGAAGATCGGCCATTGAGGCATGTTGGGGCGTTAACAGACGAGGTGTTCTCAGAGGAGATGAGTCTTCAAGATCGAGATGAACACCCTCTGCTCTGATAGCATCTGGTATCTTGTTCTACCATCAGAGAACAGACGAGAGCCTGTATAGAGTCTGATTGTCATGTGTGCAGGGATGTTCAGATTTAGTTCTCATATACATTTAAGAAAATCTTCTCAGTGATGCCAACCATGAATAAGAGGGAAATTCTTAGTTTGTTTTAATCTTGAAGATGTTTTATATTAGAATCGCTGTGAACACATCGCATGAAAAGCATGAGCCCAGCAGTGTGTTAGTCATTCTCCTGGAGGACTAGGTTGCAGAAGAATCAGGTTGTGTCCACACAGACGAGACTCGATACCCGATCTGTTCATTGTTTGTTTTTTCTGGGATTTATTGACATAAATAGAAAAAGGAAAAACTTAAATTGTTTGCAAACAAATCTGTTGGTAGCCGCTACCAGCATAATGCACATGGATCTGCCGTCACTAAGTAGGTTTTATTTTAATTATTCAGATATAATCAGAAAAAGATAAAGTGACTCACTCAAATCCATCATGTAATTTACCTGTAAGCTCTGTTTCTGAAATATTTAGTTCCTCTGGCTTAACAATAAAGAAAAACATAGTAAAACACCTCTCTTTCTCTGGAACTGGGATAATTTGCATTTCCATGAACTCAATATTTTCTCATGGAAAAATTCCCTGCCAGTAAATAAACAAGGAAGTGGTTGTTTAGGATTCCGGGTCCGTCACTTCTGGTCATGTTGTTCGGTCTGAACTTGTCTAGAACAGTCACTTGACACATTATGATTTATATCACTGTTGCACAATGTTGTATAACTTCTCTGTGTAGTGTGTCAGCAAAGTAATGTAGGTCCATATTTAGTGACAGCATAGTACCTGTATAATTTTTTCTTGGATTGACATCTTTATGATTTGTTAGTGTCAACTACACAAGTTCAGACCAATGAACTTTTCTACCCATGTTTTCACTAAATTGAAGAATGAGGGAAACGCACATGTATGCACTTCTGAATGTATACGAAACACGCTTTATGCCGCCTTTGCAAAACAGAAAACATACAACTACCAGGACTGACTGCTCTCAGCTGCTCTTACATCATTCATGCTTTGCCCTTATGAGTAAAAAAAACTCTTACATGTTGTAGGTAAATATGTGATGCGGTTTAGATACAATCTACAGTTTTTGGTCTGACTGTGAAAGATTCTAAACACAAAAGGAATATCATTGAGACATTTGTGTACGATTAAATAAGTGTTTTTTTAGGTGTTTGCATAATCTAACAATCTACCCAAACAGTCCACCTATTTTGTAAATATACTCCATAAAAGTGATATCTGACAAAATACAAATTGTGTGAAATATAGGAATACATTTTCACATGCATAACTCACTGCTTGATTGTATTGTTCCTGCCTTTAAGTAGGATGTAAGTCACTGATGGACACATGATGAAGCAAAGACAAATTGACTGAAATTACACAGCTACTGTCCAACTCATCAAATGATGAAATAAACGTTTAAGTCGTTTCCTGATGAGGATGTTTACCAAAGTTTGTGGTTTCTCGGTCGATGCGTTGCCAAACAGCATTAATATACTCTCTGTTTCCATTTTGTGAGCTTGGTATGTGTCCTGGTTTCTATGTGTACTCTGTTTAGATTGTTTCACACAGTGAAGACTGAAGTGGTGCTGTGACCTTACAACTTTAAGAATCCCACGTTATACCAGTATGTGAGAAAATGTGTGCTCCTAGAAGGACAACCTCACCTGTCGTGTCTTATTAAAGGACAAACTGACGTTGTTCCTCCAGAGGACATTGTGTTAGTTGGATTGTGGGAAATGTAGGATGAGAGACGGACAAATTAGATGCCGATACTGACTCAAATCACTCTATAGGGTATCAGTGAGAATGGGTCTGATCTATGTGGTTAAATCCTGTGAGATTCTATGTTTACATCTCTACGTGTATCACGTTACCAGTAGAACCATACATTTCGTATGGAGCTGAAACAGAGGGTCAGCTGTTTGCAGTTACTTCATACTTGCTTGAATTCTAATTTCTGAAGAATTTTCATTTCCATTTAAGTTGTGAGCAATTCTGTTAATACAACAATTCACTCAATGTATGCGTATATGTGCACATTTATTCATTGCTTTTTGTATTACAGAGTTAGGAAAAGCAATATTTGAGTCCAGCCTGATGTTGTTTTTGTCCTGATGTAAAATAATGATCCCCCAGTGAGACATACTGTACAGATTGTTATTATTATTCAACACTGGCATCAGATCACTTTTTCAGCCAAATACCCAAAACCCACGTCAGCATCAGGACAGAAGCGGTCAGGGTGGTGCATCCTGGCTCCATCTTTTTGGAACTTGACATATTCTAGGAACTAAAATCAGGAATATCTTGGCTACTGCATCGACTGTAATCTTCGTGTAAATGCTCCAGTGTTATGAAAGTGCACATCTCAATTCCCAGAATTCTCTTAACTAGAAATGATTGTAGTTACTTATCATTTGTGGTGAGCATTTTTCATTGTATGACTTACGAGAGATAGTTAGATTGTTTTTCCAGGATGTTCCAGGCAGCTTTGGGCATCCAGAATTTTAAACTTGCTTTTGTTGTGTAATAAATTGTGTGAAGTAAGTTAAGCATTGCTTTATTTATATGCCAACACTATACAGATGTTTACAGTTTGTTATCTGCTCAATGCAGTCGACAACATTCAGTTTTAGAGATGTTTTATAAAGTGCATGATCGTTTTTGGAGAGGTTGCTGTAGAAGTGTCTCATTTTACTGAAAGAATCTGCTGGTTGTTCTCTTGATTAATAAATGAATATTGTGGTGTTATTAGCATGTTTTGTTCAACTTAACGCCCAAACCCTCAAAATTATTATTACATCAACACATTTGACAAAGAAAAGCAGAAAACCTTTAATATTTGCCATTGTTCCTGATACATTTTCTGTCAATCAATACTTATCAAAACCAAATTAACTGACAAATTCTTTTAGTTCTTGATTACATCCTGTTTTATCAAAATATCAGAGACAGTCAACAAACAGATAAGCAACTTGCCTTTTCTCTCTGCAGCATCTTTGGCTTCTACAAGGGAATCCTGCCTCCGATTGTGGCCGAGACACCGAAGAGAGCAGTAAAGGTGAGATAGAGCACGTGCTTGTTGTTTTAATACAGAGCTGCAGAACTTCTTGGGCCGTGACACTCAGACTCTAAAGTACACAGATGCAGATTAAACCCAAGAAGTCGTCGGCCACCTCAGCCGCTCGTATATTTGCTCTGTCTGCCGTCCCAAATATTGACATACAACCATTAACAGCAAGCCCAAGCTTAATCTTTTGTGTGCATATCTCTATTCACATCACCAGTACATGTAATGGTGCGATGTGGGGAGGTTGGGCACAGAGGAGGCCTGATGCCTGGTAGGGAGCTTCTCGGTAATGAGATGCTGGAAACAAGGATGTGTGAACTAATAGGCGCTCACACTGAGGGGGAGAAATGTCTGGAGCAAAGAATTAAAGCAAATTAAAGCCTCAATTAAACCACCTCTGCTGGTGTTTTGGTCTTTGCTCAGATAAACAAATCAGCGGATGTGTCTCCTGCTTCAGGTGTTTGTCGAGTTGATAAGATGTGTGTCGGTCGTGGCTGCTTTTTCTAGTTTGTGCTCTTGTGTATATGTCGGTGTGTATGTGTGCTGGGATTATTCATTCATTATTCATTTCTTTCGCAGTTTTTCACTTTTGAACAATACAAGAAGGCGCTGAACTTGACTCCTCTGTCTCCTGGTTTGGTAAGTTTCAGACACAGAAACATTTTAATACATCTTCACCTGTAAAACAAACATGCGCTCCTACACACACACACACACACACACAGACACACAAAGACACACACATACTCTTTCTGAGCCAGGAAAAATGTTTTAAAAACTCAACATTCAGCTATCCTGCCATGTGCTGACGAGACAAAGACAAATGCCAAGAATAAGTTAACCAGCCAAATGAATTAATGTAAATGTAAACGTTCCTGTCAATGTAGTTTTCACTGCTGCTTCATGTACAAATAGAGTTAATGCAACAGTACATTTGGAGAATTTATTATTCATCTTACATTTTTGTTACACTTTTTTTTGCGACTTTAACATTGTAATAAATAGAGAATTGACGTAAAGACAACTGAACTACCTGAGCCAGCGGCCATCTCACTTTAGAAATGTTCACATGAGTGTTTCTCAAATGGGGATTAAGTAAAGGAGGCTCGGATAAGAATAACTATTTTTGTTAGGTGTTAAGCGCATGTGACAGCATCACTGATGACGTGAATCACAGATGCTTTAATAAAAGTCAGACTTAAATTAATAGCAGTTGAGGGGAATTTGCAGGTTTTAAAATAGAATGGAACTCACGCAGAACGCATACCTCCACCCAACGGTCTCATAAATTCAATCAAGCTGCATCAACTTACTCTCACTCATAGATCTCAGTGCCCTACATACTGCTGCTTGTTTCATCAAGATCAATTCAATATTCTTTGGGAAATTGGTAATAAATTTTGTAATGTTAAAGAAAGAGGAAGCCATAAGGTCTGTTGTCCGGATCCAAGCCAAAAGTTAAAGGCTCTTTTCTATCCTTCCACCAAGTTTCATGGAAATCCTCTAAGTAGTTTTTGCATTATTCTCCTGACTATTGTTGATCGTACAGGACGTTGATCAGGCATTATGATATATTATATATAATGAAACACTGTCGAGCGCTGATCTCCACCAAGGCCCAACACTCCCCTTGAATTCTATCAAGCTGAACCAATCAACAACAAACCTAGATGAAAACTCAACCGCCTTGGCCGAGGTAATAAAGAAGAACCTAGTATTTGTGAGTCCTAACAATAAGGACCAAACAAACACTTGTATCCTTGTGTTAAACCAACACATCACATTATTTTGCTCCAGATCCAGTCATCCAAATAATATCCAGTCCTAAGAAACGCCCTCTACTGTACGTTTGATTGGCGGTTGTTAGTTCTGGGGACTGGTTACACCACAGAACATACAAGTGCTTCCATCCTTATTGACTAACCTGCTTTCTGTTACACTGACTCAGAGTTTTAAGCTGGACAGATTTGCGTTGCCGAGGTGCGGTCATCACACACCACCTATTCAGGTGGCAGCCATGTGTCAGCCGTGATGGATGGCATACCTGGAACTAAGCGCCGGGGCTGTCCCAGCACGGCGCATATCTGCGGCTTGTTTTCACAGCCACTGGTGGACAAATGTTTACCTGTCCCATCCATCATGTTCCCTTCTTCCTCCTCTTCTTCCTCCTCTTCCTTCTCTTCCTTCTCACTATCTTCAAGTAGCTCCAATTCCCTCTCATTTGATCATAAGTGCAAGTGGATTAGGATCGGTTCTGAATGTCTGTCTCTCCCCCTCTCCCTCTCTCTCTCTCTCCCTCTCCCCCCCTCTCTCCTATTCGCATGGTGCAGCTGAATGCCTTCACTCTGATTAATGGGGACACACACAGTAATAACACAAATAAGGAATTAAAACGTGGCTCGCTGGCTGTGTAAACATCGCCAGGCCTGTCTGAGAGGATGGGTCCCGGGGCTCTGACAGCAGGATAAAGAGGCAGGAAGAGTAATGAGCTATAGACACGTTCTTGACATGTTCCCATTACACTTCTCTCTGAGCACGCACGTGCACACACACACAGACACACACACACACACACACACACACACACACACACACACACACACACACGCATCCCAATGGAAATACATGTAGTGTTGCAACATCCACTGTTAATTACTGGTCAGGGATATAGATTTATAAATACCTGGTGTTTTTATTACATGTTTTATTGTTACCATTAATTGAAGTGCTTTGATTATTAGAAGCTTAATGTTTTATAATTAAGAGATGGAAATTATCCTCCTTTGTAATGATGTCTCTTAAATGCCTTACTTGTTTTCTCACATTCTTCAGTCTCTCTCTCTTTCTTTCTTTCTTTCTTTCTTTCTTTCTTTTGTTCACCCTCTTGTCTGTCATCTGACATTTTTTGCAAATGATAACAAAACACAGCTGCCATCTGCGTCTTCAGACGTGTGTCACATGACAACAATGACAGAAATGTCCAGTTCAGACGCAACAAAGAGACTCGAGGAACAAGTTTCCACGTCGTCTTTTGTGCTTTTCTCTTCTGCCCAAATATTATCTCCACATTCTCAGTCCTGAATCATGTCCATCTCCTCCACAGGCGCTGTCTGTAGCCGGGCTCGGCGCAGGCCTGACCGAGGCTGTTGTCGTCAATCCGTTCGAAGTGGTGAAAGTCAGTCTCCAGGCCAACCGAGATACCTTCAAAGAGGTGGATAGAAATAAAATACTGCTTCGACTTTTTAAATTGTGCACATTTGTCCAGAGGCCCAGTGGGTTTTTTCTCGTCAGCCTTTTAACATGTATTCCTTCTGAATTCTCTCTCTCAAATATAGCAACCCTCCTCATTTGCTCAAGCCAGGCGCATCATTAACTCGGACGGCTTTGGACTGAGGGGTCTGAATAAAGGATTAACATCAACACTCGGACGCCACGGAGTCTTCAACATGATCTACTTTGGCTTCTACTTCAATGTCAAGGATGCTATTCCTACCAGCCCGGTAACACGCCAATCAAAATCTATGATCACACTCCGACCCACAGCTCTGTTTTGCTTATTGCCCACAAATGCAAACTGCGAGCCAAGTGACAGACGCACACTCCAGCTTTGCTTTGTAATTTATAACCCTGACTACACCAAGTTAGCTAACCTCAGGCTACACGATCCACACGTGTCCCAGCCACCTTGCCAGTGGGGAATAACAAGTGTTTGACAGTGTGATTAGTTCGCCTGACTGCCAGGGCGAGGAGGAAGCAGAAATCAGAGCGGCGCTTCTAAGATCAGCTCAGCTAATACCTCGTCTATTTGCTCCTCATAACATCCTCAAGGTCTCGTGTTACACATCCGGCAGCGCCTGATGGCCCAAACAAAAGTTAATTTTGTTTAATGGAAACGTTGCCATACGCTAGTTCCACATGTACAAACTGGGGCATTAGATTAACTCCAATGAACTAATGGGAAGCAGACAGCGGCACTATTTTCAGGAGAGGGTTACAGCGGGGGGGGCACAGGCTCGGGTATATTTTCTACATTTTTCCAGTGACTCATGATGTACAGAGGACCAAGTGGTCGTCCTCTGTGAGAGATAATTACGTGGCTAGATGACTCAAATAGCTCTCGTCTCAGATTGTGGCTTTTGGGAACGACCCATCAGTTTGTACATCGATGGAATGATCCTGTTTGTGAGCGGCCATTGTTGAGGGAGCAGAGGATAAATATTGTGGGTCCCGGTCGCTCACAGGCGGAGCTGATAGAGGCTTTTGTCCAAAGCCCTTTTTGGGAGCAACATAAGCAACGAGCTTGCAACTCAAACACGTCAGTAGTCAAATTCAGCGGGCCGAGCTCGGGCTCCTCTCGTATCGCCATTTGAATAGTACAAAGGAGGCAGATAGCACACTGCCGTCATTCACAAGTGGATGTGTGAGGAGATGTTTGCTCAGGGCTCTTATAGGAAGTGGGTTGATGGGTGTACTTAGGCTGCGGGTGCGGTACCCCCTTTCCCTACTTGAGCAAAACAGAAGAAGTGGGATTAGCTGTTGATTTACCATCGGCTCTCAGGGTGTCCAGCCGCTTGAGAAAGGCCGGGACCGGAGAGGCTGCTGTCATTTGTAAAAATATCCTGGCCAATTAGCTGTCAGAGCTCTCTGAGTCCGGGCTTCTCTGGTACAGTAATACCCCTGTGCCGAGTCACAGCCCAATTACCCAAATTGTCCCCATATGCCTCCCCAGTCTGCCTGCATGAACCCTGTTTATAAATCCTCTGTCTTGGCTTCCCCCGAGAACATGTGCTTCTGCTCAGCCAATCAGAGCGCTGCGCCACACTCAGGAAACGCTAATCTGCCCCCCGCTACCATAAAATGATCCGGGCTTTCATGGCAGCTTTGCAATCATATGCACAAGCCCGTGCTCTCCTCACTTTCGCTCACATACAAATGCACATAATGTATCAGCATTTATATTGTCAGCTCCATGAGGCTGCTTCTACTTTCTCTTTATTTATTTATCACTCTGCAAACGTTTCCACTAACTTGAATGCACATATACCACTTTGTTTTAATCCTGAAGTCTATATAAGTACAGTGCTGGAGCAGATGTACTTAGCAATGCGACAGAGTAGAAGTGCAAGTCATGCATTTGGAATTTGAAGGTAAAAGGAGAAGAGTAAAGCCCTAATAAAATACCTACAGTTCTAAAAATAAAAGTGCTCATTATGTAGAATAATGTATATTAATGTGTTGGGAAATAACCATAGATGCTTTAATGTATTGATTTCATGTTTCAGTTGGTGAAGATGGGATTAAAGTCAAAAACAAGTATCTCAGAACTCTATATTAGTACAGTACTGGAGCAGATGTACTTTGTAATGTTCCACTGCTCCATCATACATGGATCATTTTATCCAATATTCAATCCTGGAATCTTAACATGTTCATGATCTGTAATATAACTGTTCTATTTCTGTTTTATAGATACTTGGCTCTGTACAAGGGGCTGGTGCCTAAGATAACGAGGCTTGGACCAGGTAACCAAACAGCTCATTATATTGACCTCCTCTTCTCCTCCTCTTCCCTAGGACCCGACCCTGGAGTTCATGAGGAAGTTCACCATCGGCCTGGTGTCCGGGACCATCTCCTCCTGCGTGAACATCCCCTTCGACGTGGCCAAGAGCCGCATCCAAGGGCCGCAGCCGGTGCCAGGAGAGATCAAGTATCGCACCTGCTTCCAGACCATGGCCCTGGTGTCCCGGGAGGAGGGGTGAGTGAGAACAATCCTCGAGATGAAAATTTAAAAACGCTGTCACTGCTGCATCCAAGAATTAATGAGCCACTTTGTCTGTTTTGTTAGCAATTGATAGCTGGTTATCTTTCACGCCGGCTGTCAGAGAAGACAAATGCACCAGCGGGTGAAACCGGGGCTTCACCGTAACAGTTTGAGTTTCCCTTCAGAGGAACTGAATGAATAAACTCGATGCACAGCTGTGTGATCCGATGAATGGAAAGCGAAAAAAAAAGTGACGTGAGATTCCCGGGCTGCGTTCCCCACGTGTGATCATACGTTTCTGCAGTCTGTCAGTTGCGTACAGTAAATGTTAACATATTTTTCAAGCCTCGGGAGAGAATGACAGCTCTAAATGGAAGCTTCAAGGAAAGATCTATGTTATGTTAGCGATCGCCCGAGGCTTTTCCCACTTTCCCCCCCCCCCGCCCCGCCCCCCCCATGCAGCACCACGAGACAAGGGCCGGTCGAGATGTTTGTAGTTAGTGGCCTGTAGGAGCCTTGGGGGCGGCTGCAGGAACAGCAACTGCACCGCCCGTCGTCGCAGGGGTGTGTGGAGGCTGGACGCCGCCCCCCCCCCGCCCGCCGCCACATCCAGTCCCCTGCTCTAACACAACACAGTCCCTGCTAATTAGTGGTCCCTATGGGAGACGTCGTTAAGCAGACCCTAACGAGCCGCGCGGCGCTCCACGGGTCAATCTAATCAGACAGAGGGCCAGGGAGGAAGTGGGTCGAGCCTTATTAACGCCATCAGTGGCAGGGGGGGGGGGCAGGGAGGCAGGACAGGGAGCGCGAGGCGGAGGACCGGCAGCCACTGGTCACCTTGAACGCATTAAGAGGGCAGGTACTCGCCAGCGCCGGCCCCTCAGACTCCAGCCCAGGACCGGACTGGGTGACAGAGAGGCCGGCCAGCGAGAAGTCCACACTCCACACTCTCCACAGATTAAACACACATTCACATGCAAGGACACGAGCACACTTTATATGAAGGGAATGTGTGGAGGATGGAGTCATTCTCTCTTTTTCACTTCTGTAGCAATACGACAGAGTAGAAGTGCAAGTCATGCATTTGGAATTTGAAGGTAAAAAGAGAAGAGTAAAGCCCTAATAAAATACCTACAGTTCTAAAAATAAAAGTGCTCATTATGTACATAATGTATATTAATGTGTTGGAAAATAACCATAGATGCTTTAATGAATTGATTTCAGGTTTCAGTTGGTGAAGGTGGGATTAAAGTCAAAAACAAATACTCCAGAACTCTATATAAGAACAGTACTGGAGCAGATGTACTTTGTAATGTTCCACTGCTCCATCATACATGGATCAATTTATCAAATAATATAATACCTACAGTTCTAAAAAATAAAAGTGCTCATTATGTAGAATAATGCCATAGAGGCTTTAATATATTGATTTAATGTTTCAGTTGGTGACGGTGGGATTATTAATCCTACGACATAGCTGCCTCCAGGAAAAATGCTCAAAGTCAAAAACAAGTATCTCAGAACTCTATATAAGTACAGTACTGGAATGTTCCACTGCTCCATTACATGTAACATGGATCATTTTATCCTATATTCATCCTGGAATCTTAACATGTTCATGATCTGTAATATAACTGTTCTATTTCTGTTTTATAGATACTTGGCTCTGTACAAGGGGCTGGTGCCCAAGATAATGAGGCTGGGACCAGGTAACCAAACAGCTCATTATATTGAAGATAAAAAAAAAATGTTTGAACTTGACCTTATTAGTTGTTTTGAGATTGGAAACAAAGCTAAATTATTCCTCCTCCTACTTCCCTCTCAGATGTGTGTTTCCTATTTTCATTGCTCAATAACAAAGTAGTCAGTTGTTTAACTGGAAACATTGTGTGGTTTAAAACACTCGACATGTGTGTTTATTCACCGTCTTGTGTTGTTTCACAGGTGGAGCAGTGATGCTGCTGGTGTATGAATATGTGTCTGGTTGGCTTAAGGAGAACTGGTAACAAAAACAAAAAGGGAAGAACAAACACCCGGAGTGCCTTATAGATTGTGCCTCAATCCCAATACGGTTACCTGACTCCAGTAGCATGAGACCAAACGAGTTCATCTTTGTTCAACAATACAATACACATTACTGTTATTAAAAACACAGAAATCAACATTCCAGTCAGTCCTAGAAAGCAGTTTTCGAAGGAGAACCTCACATGCATGTCATTTTATCAGAAATTCAAAAAGCAGCAATATTTCAAAACTGCCTGAAAAACACATTTCAATGTAAAACCAGTTCCAGTGTCAATCGGGTTTTAAGGCCCTGAAAACAAGTATTTTCACTTTCGCTTCTGATGATGTTCAACAACGAGCACAATATTTTTGATATGTTTTGTTTTGCTCTATTTCCTCTCACTGGTTTTGAGTGTATGTCACATGCCTCTCTGAGCCAATCACACTGAAGCAATATTTGATGCAAAATCTGATGACAGTTGAGGAGGTGAATGCTTATGTTGCAAGTTCTGTTCCTCGAATCAGCTCAAACCAAATCCTCGTCGTCCTGATGAAGCAGATTGTGTCTTTGTGAGTTTAAAAGCAGAATAATAAATGTTGATTGTTGCTTATTTAGTCTTGAATACAACAAGAAATGCTTGATATTTGAAATCAGGCTTTCCAGGGTTTAGCTGTTAAAATCATTCAAACAGTCCCATTAAATTGCAAACACTTTTAGATATTACTCCACGGAGCGTGTCTGATTTATTTCATTAGAATTCACTCATTCTTTTTAGGGGAATCTGTGAAAATGGAAAAATAAACGTGTTTTTTTATCTAGCTTCCAAAGAAAAAACTGGTCCCACTATAGAGGACTTGATTATATATCATCATTATACAGCTGCACATGTTATTTGTACCTGAGTCATCTGCTCATGAAGGAGCAACAGTTCAGCAACAGTTCACTATGCACTCAGACATACTTTCTGTACGTACACTTTGTCATGTACATCAAATACACAAGATCGAACACGTATACTGTGATCACAACCATTGTGCTGAGCCTCACTGCGTATTTCAAACAAACCAAATATCCACAGTAGTGCCTTTTTAATAAGGATTTATAGGTATAGAAACGTGTATGTGTGTTCAGGCCTGTTGCTGAGCTACTTGTATTGCATGACTGATATTTTAATGAATCATCTATAAATTGGACAAATGTTTTTTGTACTATCTCAATTTAGAATAGAATTTGTTCACAGTTACTTGCATGTATTGGTAACAAATAATAAAAACAAAGATTGAAATCCGACTCCTCACTTTGGCTCCTCGCTGTGTGTTTGGTGATTCTCCTCTAACTGTCACCTTGTGTTGATGCATGTTTGTCTTCTGTGGAAGTCTTGATTTCTGTGGAAGCCTTTCCATCAATAAAGGTGTATCCTCTTCCTTCAGGTTACTCCCTTTCTCCTCCTCCTCCTCCTCCGCCCTTTGTTGTTTGAGGGCCTGTCAGCCTGTAGACGTCCTCTCAGCCAACCAAGTGTCACTCTTGTCTCTGGCGGTGGTGCCAAGTCGGTGCCGGAGCGTTGCCTAAGTGCAAGTTAAAACAACAAGCTTGAGAAATTCAAATGCGGCTGCAGGACCCGGGGTTGGGGGGGCTGGGGGGTGGAGTGGAGGTTACCGCACCACATTCTCTCCCACTGCCAGTCTATCTCCTACACAAATATGCACACACACACGTACACACACATGCAAACACACACCTGTTGCACAGCCTCAGGCCTGGTGGCTGCACTGGAAGAGACTCATCTCAACCTGGTCTTGTAGCAGCAGATCCTCAGAGCCACGTTGGCATTTGACAGTAGTCATTAACGTGGGAGTTCCTCTCTCTGCCAGGACGGAACGGCTCCTGTTTTCTGTTTTTCGGGCCCTTGGAGCCTGAGGTGATAGACTTAACAACTGCGGCCTGCAGACTGATGGAACCGTAAGCGTTGAACCTGTCTCTTCTGTAATGGAGACCTGAGCGTGGATGTTTGTTTCAGATCTGACAGCTTGTAACGTGTCACCTGGATTCCCTGCTCACAGCACCCGGATCATAAATCATCAGCGGCAAAGTCCCCTTCTCCTCCTTTTCCCGACACCCTTCCCATGTATGTTCCTCATCACCACCCCCGCACCCCCCCTTGACGTTTCAATCCAGGTGCTCCACTTTGACAGGACTACAAGGCCGTACCTGTCTTTTCCCCCAGTGCACACACACATGGGTCCTGATTAATATTTGTATTAAAATATCCAGGTTTCCAGTAATTCGGGTCGGTGTGATTGAGCCACATGTGTTCACACCAAAAGACACAGAACCAGACACGTTCTGATTTTCCGACCACTGGTTTTGAGTGTATGTCACATGCCTCTCTGAGCCAATCACACTGAAGCAATATTTGATTCAAAATCTGATGACAGTTGAGCAGTTGAACGCTTATGTTGTAAGTTCTGTCGATGGAATCAGCTCAAACCAAATCCTCGTCGTCCTGATGAAGCAGATTGTGTCCTTTTGAGTTTAAAAGCATAAAAATAAATGTTGATTGTTGCTTATTTGGTCATGAATACTACAAGAAATGCTTGATATTTGAAATCAGGCTTTCCAGGGTTTAGCTGTTAAAAACATTCAAACAGTCCCATTAAATTGCAAACACTTTTAGATATTACTCCACAGAGCGTGTCTGATTTATTTCATTAGAATTCACTCATTCTTTTTAGGGGAATCTGTGAAAGTGGGAAAATACTTTGACAGGACTACAAGGCCGTACCTGTCTTTTCCCCCAGTGCACACACATGGGTCCTGATTAATATTTGTATTAAAATATCCAGGTTTCCAGTAATTCGGGTCGGTGTGATTGAGCCACATGTGTTCACACCAAAAGACACAGAACCAGACACGTTCTGATTTTCCGACCACAGCTGAGGTTTTACTCACCTGTCTGCACCACGCTGCTGTTTTAAGGCATTAAGAAAACATTCTGGCTGTTGTCAGCTTCTTTTTACAAAATCGTGCGCTGAGCCGAAACACACACGAAGTGCTGTGCGTTACCTACCCTGCACTGTGTTACTCTGCAAATGCCTGTCTTGTTTCTGATTGCATGTGGGAAAGTAAAGATAACCATATGACACTGAAGTCAGACTCAACATCATTAATTATAAACACGTGTCTGCCCTCCATTTTTTAAAAGCGAAGCCTTTTGAGACCCTGCTCCCACAACGCTGACCAACATTAGACTACAACAACAAGGGTTATTAGACTTTTTGAGAAACTGTTCCTCCTGTCTCGAGGAAACACACTGTTCCTATTTTTTTCGATACTGGCGTCAATTAAGACGACCGCATTTTAATTTAGCTGTGACTCAGAGGAGGCTAACAAGGCTGCGCTCGGTTCATGTAGCGTAGTTGAAAGGAAAAGTTGTGTTGTTTGTAGGCTGAGGTAACACAAACAAAACAAAAAGCAGAGCATGTAACGACTTCTTCATGCCACTCGGAGAGCTAACTATCATTTGCAGTGTGTGATGGATTGGGGATGGTTGAGGGGGGGGGCGTGCTGTTACAGCAAATGCACAATCATCACGTCCCTGTGATGTGGTTCACTTACGGTCAAAGCAACACTAGGATCCCTGAGCAACGGTCCGTGACCACTGGATGCGGAGAGCGGTGCTTTCCAAGTCAAATCCGCCCTCGCATGGGGAGGACTGTTGACACTGTGACACGCAGGGGACTGTTTGTGTTGTAGCAACAGGACGAGTGGAGACATGGAGGCCTTAACCAAAGCAGCAGGTAGAAGCTGTGTGTTAAAGAGCAGGTGAGCAGCTTCACGTCCCTGATGGACCACAGAGTGTTTCCATCTCTGATCACTGATCACTGCAGGAAACTCCTGATCTATAACGCTACTTCCCACCATCAAACTTCCTGAAAGTGTTTTTGCATCATTTCACAAACGTGTCATTTGTGTGCGCTTTTCTTTTTGTTTCTTCTTTTTGTAATGAACACGTAGAGTTGAACCCTGACGACGCCTGTGTTGGGGTCACATGTCTGATGACCTTGGAGACTACAGGACAATGAGTGTCGGGCCTCTGAGGACACACCGGGGGTCCGCCTCACCCCCGGGAGTCTGGAAGTCGTCCGCACACCGAAATCACAACACAAAATTTGCTCCCTTTAAAAAACTGGTTGAAATTATTAAAATTATTTTGCATGGTAGAAGACATTTGCAATTATTTAAATAGGACACCCAGGATTTAAAAATGTTATCGCTTCCTTATGAGATGTTTACTGAAGGCACATTCACATTTAAAAGAATGATTAGGAAACATCTCTCTTTTGTTGATACTACAGCATTTTAGATTTATTTTAATCACTTTACCCTCATCAGAATTTATTTTTTTTATATTTCTATTTAATTTATGCCCCAATTTTTGCTGCACTTCTTTACCAGATTTCCCAGACTCCTTGAAAACATTTAGTTCTTTATTCAAACTCTTCTGCTGAAGCTTTAGTTCTGTCATCCAGTAGCCGTCTGCCAAATAATTAAATGGAATTTAATTATATTACGATAAACTGTTCATAACTTCTCACTTATCTAATAGAATGATATTATCTATGAGTAGGCCCACAGAAAGGGCTTGAGAGGACATGTACCTGATCCGTGTTGTTTCAGTGTCCAAAGGATTTTGACAGAATTGCATTATGTGGAGACACTGTGTGTGTCTGTGTGTGTGTGTGTGTGTGTGTGTGTGTGTGTCAAGCCTTTCTGATGAGCTTTCCCAGTGAGCCGTGAAACCTGGTAATAGAAAGTACAGGCCCAGTATGAGCATGCCCTTTTTTTTCTTCACAAAAAGCAGTTTCCTGCTCGTGTAAAACCGGCCGCTCGGCTGCCATCTCCTTAACTTGGCCTCACTCACTACCGAGGGAGACGAAGAGTGAAGATGATTAATTCACTTGGAATGAAACATGCTCAGGATTTCCCCCCCGAACACATCAACCGGTCAAAAACGTCACCAATAACAGCCAAACAATTTAATAAGATACATTCAATTTTCATTGTGCAACATTTTTCAATCGTTAACTCTCTCGACTCCAAACATCCGACCGAGGCCAATTTGTCTGAACATGCGTGGAGTTTCCCATTCTTCATTCAACGAACCTTTTTTCTAATAAATAAACTTCTCTCTGGAGCTTAGGCCACGTTTTTTTTTTTTTTTTTTTCAGAGAAGTGGGAAAACAATGCACCGTAGGACAGTTATTTTTTTATCAAAAACATGAACAACAACAACAACAAAAAGCATACAAAAACAAAAACGAGCAAATAATAAGCACCCTGAAAACGCTAATGCAAAGTTCCCCTTCCCTCCCTCCCCTCTTCTTTGATTTGCTTTTTCTTGAAGTTATACGTTACCCCCTTTGGCCCAAAGACATTCGCAGCAGAAGAACGCAGTAAAGGAATCTGAGAGGAGGTGTGTTGATGGATGGAGGAGAAGCAGTCACACACATCAGTCCTTCAGTACACCTGCCCGGCCAGTTCTTTCACACACTGTAAAAATGGACAGAATGTGTATTCCCTCTGTCTTTGGTCTGACTGTGTGAAGCAGGGACGAGGATGAGGAGGTGGAGGAGGAGGTGGAGGTGGAGGTGGAGGTGGAGAAGGAGGAGGAGGAGGCACAAATATGGTCCTGGGCCCCCGAGGCCCTCGTATACAAAGGAGGCAGTGGGATTGAAATGAAGCCACACGAGACAGACTTGATGTCTTCACTGTCCTCGCCATATCTCACACACCACCCACTCACCCCTTTCTCCCTCTCTCCCTCCTCCCCCCTCCCTATCAGTCAGCCGTCTTCACAGCGTCGTGCTCCGGAAGGCCAGAGGTGTGGCGGTGTCACAGCTGTGGGGAGATGGCGCACTGCCACTGGCCGGCCGCCATGTGGCTCCGGTCACACAGGCCGACGTGGTGGCGCTGGACGCCGTGCAGCGTGACGCTCGGGTGGGAGGGCGGTAGGGAGGGGTGCTGGGCGCTGTGACATAGCTGCTCGCTGTGGGCGATCCACTCGGCGTCTGTGTGGAGAAGAGAGGGAGAGAAAGGAGACGATCAGAAGGTGTGGATGTATGTGAGTCAGAGGGGTCAAAGGTCACGGTTCACTGGTTCTCGGGCCTCCTGGTTTCAGGTAGAAATCGCAGTTAGTCATTTTCATCACTTGGTTATTCCTCAGAAAAATTTCGAAACAGGAAATAATTTGCCACTCAACAGCCAGTTTTCTACTGAGACTCCAGGTTTGAGTTATTTAGTGACTCCAGCCCAGGTAGACGCACACACACACTCACACACACACACACACTCACACACACACACACACACACACACACACACACACACACACACACTAGCAGCTGAGATGTAATGGAAAAAAGCTGAGGCGAGCTGCAGAGAAAGTGAAAGGGAAAGTGACGGCTGAATGATAAACAGCACAGACTAGCTTCACAGCCACCACATAAAAAACCCACTTTTACCCATTTCGATGAAAGTATGGATGATCAATTATTCGCCCTCGTGCCCCTGGAACACATTAAACACGGATAAAAAACCCATACATGCACGACTCTGTTCTCTATACCTAGAGCTGGACGTTGATATACCACGCCAGACGATGGGAGACAGGGCGGTTTGGTTTGGGAGGGTTGGGGGGGGGGGTGCGCCACAAAACAGATGTCACTGGAGATTGAGAGTGAAAGGGCAGGAAGAGGGGAAATATGATAGAGAACGAGGGCGAGCATGGAAGTTTCGGAGCATGAATGGGTTTTTGCTTCTCTGGCACGGCGACAGGACTTAACTTGGGGAATTCACCAAAGCATTTCAACAGGGAGGCCGAAGAGTTGTGTTCCTGGGTGGTCTGCTGCGACTACTGGGAATTATTTGTCGACTATTCTGATCTTTTCTTGTTCCTCCGACTTGTTTCTCATGGAAGGACACACAGAGAAAAGGAGACGTGAAAAATGATCCTCTAAGCTGACGTCTGTGGTGATTGTGATGCACGACTGTGGAGAGGAGCCTGGTTCTGAGTGTGTGTGTGTGTGTGTGTGTGTGGACATGTCTGTGGGTGTGTGTCGGGTGACTGTGGGTGTCTGGGGGGGGGTGTTTGTGGGTGTTTGTGTGTCTTCACGTCTACGGCGTGTTTGATAAAACGCTCTACGGGCTTTTAGCTGCGTTTCAGTTTTTTTTCCTATTTCAAATCATTTAGGTTCATCACAGCGTGTAACACATTCAGCATTACACACACATAGCATAAATACACACACCCACTGTACACACACACATGCAAGCGTACACACACGGGCTCTACATAGACACACTGAGGAAACGATCTGCTGCTACATGAATCTCACGGCCTCACAAGTGAGAGATGCATCAACACCTGTCTGACACAAAGTCAACAACGTGGAGAAGGTTTTACAGATGTTGTGTGTTTATCGCAGTTTGTTCAGGTGTCCCTATTATTCTGTTCACAACACGTCACCTGACGTAATATCTCACATAAAGTTGTGTATAGAAAATCCATCTAAAAAATATGTAATCTCACAAAAAGCCAACACGCATGTGTGTATTTTATTTAAAATAACCTCACACATTTTATAGTTTATATTTTTCTTATGATTGAGGTCGATGTGGTCACAAGATGTAAATGGTGATAATTTAATATGTTTAATATCAGACTTGAATAATAATAATAAAAAGCCCCTTCACCCAAATATTATCTAAACTTCATATATTCCAAATAAATAACTACAAGAACCTACATATCATCTTAATAATGTCGAGAGCGAATCTTAAAAGACATTAAATATTGATTATATAATTGTTTACATTTTTTTAAAAGTCAGTTTTCCTGACGAACATGAACGGATTCACCTCCGAGCTGTAACCTCAGTCTTTGGCCTGATACTGAAGAAGAGATTGAGGCCTCGTCACTAAAGCGTTTAATGCTTCAAATGAACTCAACGTCCACAGTCAACTTTAGAGGAAATTATTTAAAAGTTAAACTTAAGAAAAGTGTTTTCAACTTTGACTTTTTAAAATCAGTTTTAATTAAGTTTACTTTAAAACGAGGAAGCAAATGAAAGTTTGGAAACTATCAGTCTGACGTTTTGACGCTGTGTCTCAAAGGGATCAGATCTATTTAACAGGAGAAGTTGATCCTCAGTCTTCACCTTTCTTTGTCACTTAGAGACTTTAATGGTTCAGTGAAGCTGTTGGTTCGAGACCTTGAGGAAAGTCGCTGGGTCCGGTGTCACTTTGAAAAGCTTCCTGGTCTCAGCGTGAAAACTGAGCCGGAGACGAAGAGGCCAAATATCAACTTCTCGTTTTTTATCTGGCGAGAATCGAACGTCCTTTAAAAATAAGAGGAAAGAAATCTGCGCAATAAAATAAAAGTCTCTGAGGGGACGTTTTGTTTTTAATAGGAAAAAACAGACCAAAAAGTTTGAAATTATTATTAAAAAAATATTTTTATAAGAAAATATAGGAAGAGTCCTTAACTTTAAATATAGTGAAATATACGTTGTCTAAAATTAACGCAAATGTGATAATTTGTCATTGATGCTTTTATTATTCTAGATTTCAGATTTATTTTGAACAATTATTTGTTATTATGTCCCAGGTTTAAATGCCTGCACCTAACTTGTGTTAAACAAAATATTACTTTAAAGGCCACTGCATTTTTTTTAAATAAAATTAAAAATAAAAAGTTCAGTACCTTGGCTCTGAACGTTGAACCCTAAATATTTAAAATTGCTTATTAGATTAATTTAGCAGTAAAATGAAAGCAGACTATGTGTAAGTTTTCAGTTTCTGAGTGTAGTTACAGTCACAGTTAATTCCAAGAGCCCAACGAGCTGCAGAAACAAACCAATAGAATAAGTGTAGGCAATCCAAACCTCTTTCTCCCACTTATTATCATTTTATCATTTACACTGGGAGGATTCATAAAAACCAGTGGCCATGCAGCAGGACCGACAGGAAGTGGCTGCACCTTTATGAAGCCAGAATAAAATAATAATAATAAGGTATAAAATACACCAGAAGCCAGAAGCAGCGAGAGAGGTGAAACTTCAGGGCCACATAATATTCAGAATAATATTATTTAAAAAGAGTGGGATTAGATGAATGGCCTCAGCACCAGGAATAGAGAAGTTCGTTTCTCTGCGTGTATTTTGCGTGTATTTTGCGTGTAAATGCGGTTGTATCCACGCCATTGACTAGTGGAGAGGTGGCTGCTGGGAAATTAGTTCTGTGTGTTGCGGCCCATTCTTCTAGTTTGGCGCAGGGAAAGGATGGACTGTCACTAACTGGTGGGGGGGGCAGGAGAAAAGAGAAGAGGAGGGTTTTCTCTACAGATGAAGGGTGGAAGGGGAAAGTTGAACCTAAACCAGAGTCTCTGCCTCGCACACAAACATCAGGCCCAGATTAACCAGGAGACACAATAAACCCGGAGACTTTTAGCACTGAGGCACATTCAGATGTCACTTCACCGATTCAGAGCTCATGTGTCAGAGCTCCTATTTTTATAACCTGGTCCAGTTCCAGGTTAGTTGGACAATAATGGAAAATAGAGACTTTAAATAATCTGGTTTTGAGATTTGCTCGGTAATATTTTTGTCCAATCGCTTGAAAGTTGGATAATTTCTTTTTCATAGAAATTTAAGATATTTTCACTAATTTCCAAAACAAATAATCAATTAAATTAATCAGGTTTTTGTTGGATTAGGACTGAGAGGTATTGTACAGAAGGTGTAACAAGGTGCCATTTGTTTCCTTAAAGAAGACGCATTGAGACTGAATGAAACTATTTGTTTTGGTTCGTGCATCAGATTAAGGCCCAGTGGTAGATTGATAAAAGTTAAAACGTCTCTGGTGGAAGTGGGACAACAAAACGTGTCCATATCCGGGACGAATCACGTTTACTTTCACCGTGTATTTTTTTGTGCGTAATAGATTTAATACCTCACGTTATTCCCAGCGTCTGCACTGGGAAACAAAGTCCAACAAGGCTACAACTCGTTTAAGACAATTTATTTAAAATGTTGAAATATTTGTATGTAATACCTTAGTTATTGTCAAGTGTATTTCTGATGCTTTGTGTTGAATTAATCCAAAACAGTTTCCTCAAGTGTGTGTGACCCATGCACGACAATTAAGATGCGTAAAATCACTATCAATTTAAAACAATATCCCCGAAAATATTCCTAATAATTTCCCTTATATTTTAGCAATAATCGTCACTTTGCTGCAAATAATCTTTGGCGTTTTAAATCGACTCCCAAAAGCCTTTAACCCTGCCTTCAAAAAACCTGCCACAAACATCTGCTAATAATTTTGGGAAAATGCATGAATTGTTTATAAAGCTACACTTTCTTAGGAACCCCTCGGCAGCTCTGCTCCACGTCTCCCTCCCGGAGCAGAGGGCTCCTCTCAGCGGGCTTGGAGCGCACAGGAGCCGGGGTGTGTGTTTGTGCTCGGCCGCCCTGCTGGAGCCTGACAGCACTTCTGCAAAAACGAGCTCCCAGAGAGGAAGAAGAAGAAAAAAGAGATGTCTTTCACAACACCGAGCCGGCCATTAACACTGATTTATGCCGGGTCCTGTTTCACTGTTTCCAAAACAGCCGCATGGTCTTTACCATACCTGCACATGACACATGCACGACAAACACAAACACACGCACGCTGCAGCCGCACACATGTAACACAACCAGACCCCCGAGTCATGCATGGCGCTGCACACTTCATCCAACTCCATCTCCCTCCAATATTATTCCACATCCGCCTCTTAATCATTACTGCAAGCTGGACCATCTGTTTCTGCACTGACCTGCCCCCCCAACCACTATCAGCAGGCCTGTGGGATACGGGATGACGTACGAGCAGCACGTCACATTGTAGAGACAATTTACGCGTTTTTAGTTTGGGTTGCAGGTTTTTAGTTTGCACACACACGACGTGGCGCAAAGCAGAAAACAGAGAATTCGCAGAGAAACTGACGTGTGGCTGCAGGTCAGATCTCCACAGAGGCCTGAGAGCTTCTTTTTTAGATGATATTAAACAATTAAAGTAGAAATTAATACCCTCCCCCCTCTCACACACGCGTGGATGCCGTGCGTAAAACCCCAAAGTTGGATAAATGCAGTGCAACAATCAGAAGTCACCTTCCTCCATGCAGCCATGCTTACTTTGTTGCTCTGTAATCGACCGTATCCCCAGAATATCTGTCACGGAGTGCGAGGAGGGCCATATCCTGTGCATGGCCATGTGTCCGGGGAGGGTGGGCATGCCGGGGGGGGTGGGCACTTTGGAAGTCGGGTATGAGTATAAGTGGTTGTAGGGTAACGTGGGTTGAGGCGGCGGGTGAGGCCCTTGCTTGCCGGACTCGTACTGACTCTGCTGGGACAGATTCCCGATCTTGTTGCGCAGGATCCGGCTGATGGAGCTGACGGAGGGCAGGTTGAACTTGTCGCACACCCCGTCGGCGAGTAGCCTGTCCCGGATCTCCCAGGCAAAAATCCCCGGGTCCCTCTGCTTGTATGTCCGTATGTGCTTGACCACGGTGGGGGTGGTGACCCGCGGCTTGCTGCCTCCGATGGCCCCCGGGAGGATGGAGCCCGTCTCGTTGTAGCGGGCCAGGATCTTGCTGACGCAGCCGTGGGAGACGCGCAGCTGCCGGCTGATGTCACAGGGTCGGATCCCGAGCTGGGCCAGCTCCACGATCCGGAGCCGGATGGCGTTGGGGAGCGGCCTGCCGTTGACGAAGACACCGCCGAGCTGGTTCACCTCGCCGAAGGCTGGCTCTGGTGTCCAAATCAAACACACACACACACAAGAAGAGCATGAGAAGGAGAGATTGAGTCACTGAATCACCACGCGTTCATAGGGTCTTTTTCCAATTAATATAATTATATAGAGTCAAATAAATAAGGTGTGAAACTCTCATGCATTGTTGTTTTTTTTGCCATTCACAAGATTTATCTCTAACCAAAATAAATCCAAAATCCAGTTTGCAAATCATTGCGTAAAGGTGCGTATTTTTGGATTTTAAGTGATATCACCAGAAATCTCTTCGCAGCTAAACAAACCTCTATCACTGTGAGTTGTGTGCAGCTTAAAGTTGGTTTGTCCACTAATCGCTGACACACACACACACACTGAACTTCACACGGACGTCCTGTAGTCGATGCTAAATCCTGTGCGTAATGGCACATGTTCTGTCTCGGTCTGCTGGTTCCTCAGCACCTAACCTGTTCCTCAGACAGACAACACCTCGACATGTCCCTCCCCAGCTTGTCTACAGGACGTTGGACAATTCGCTGCATCCAAGAGCAGAAAAATCCAGCCACTGAACTCACCCATAGTGTTGAAACCGCAAATGAAGAACACGGTGTCCGGATTGTGCCCCCTGCGTGGATCCTGCTCCGCGTCCAGCGTGTCCTCCGTCCAGAGCCGCGTCCTCAAGGAAAGGTTCTGGTGCGATCAGGAACAAGAGGGACAAAAGTCTCGGTCTGTTTCCTGACGGCGCTGGAGACAGGCTTACATTTCAATCTGTGGAAATCTGTGGAGGCTGGACTTCCAAACTCTTCTCTCCCCGCCGATTGGCTCCACTCGCCGATGGACGCTCGGGATCGCTCGGAGCTGAGTCCTCATTGGTGCAGAAGTTTGACATGACAAGTTCACGGAGACACCCCCCCCACCCCCCCACCACCTCCCCAAGTCCTCCTCCTCTCCCTTCTCTGTCCCATCACACAGCAAAGCCTGGGATATACCACCATGAATGCGTTTGTTATTGAGACAAGCGGTGAGTATAAAAAAAAGCAATATCAAGATTTGGGATTAGATCTGGATCTTTTCAACTTGTGGATGTGAGTCTAAATAAAGAAATGCGCAAAAAAAAGAAACATCCAGGGACCAACGCAGAGAAACGCCAACTGGAAAATAGTCATATTTCCATAAAAGCGCCAAGTTATGCACGTTTTAACCACACGTTTAGATGCCATTAATTATATATAACATTCGTGTGTAAGTGACAAAGATGAATCCTTTCAAAACAATAGAAGAGCCAACTTCTGCTGTGAAAGCAAAAAGGTGGAGAAGCTAACTTCTGGTGGCTTTACGCTCCACTGCCCTTCAGCCCAACTTCTTTTAAATGGCACCATTAAGGAAATGGAAGGAAAGTGACTGATTGGTGTTAAATAATGTAACCGGCTGGGTGAAGTGGAGAAACTGTGCCTCCGTGCACTGGAGTTATTATGACGCTCCTTATTTTTTAAGTGTCTGCTGCTCGTGTATTTTTATTTTTCACTTTTCTTTACGCATCAAACCATCAAAACTAATCCATCCAGCGCCGGCTGGTGTTTGGCTGAAAATGAGGCGAAGACAAAACAAACATGTTTCACTTTTGTAAAGATTCTGCCTGGTTTAGAAAATAAATGACAGCGTTAAACCGCCAGATTTAACTCAATTTAAATATTATATTTATTTTTGACCAGGTTGAAACGAACATTACTCCCTCAAGTGTTTTTTAATCCTTCTGTTTTTATCTTTTTCCTTTTCAGAAAGCAAAATAATTTGATTTGCATTGCCGGACATCAGGCCCAACGTTTTCTCCTTCTGTGCCAAATTACGCACAGCAAGCGTTTATGATATGAGCGTTTCTGGAGCTTACGTATGATAAATTAATTGCCCTTTAGGTTCCAACCTTTACAAAATTACACACCAGGCTCATAGGTTGCAGAGGAATATCTTTAAAAAAGGGGGGATCATGTCTAACTTTACTGCCCCTGCCTGCACACATGGAGCGGCTGCGCAGAAACCCCCCGTTTGCAGGCAATAAGAAAGATTTGTTGCTTCCCGACACGAGAAACAAACACACACCATAACTTTGCGCCTTCGCTCTCTTTCCCTCTCTCTCTCTCTCTCTCTCCCCTGGTTTGACACATGCTTTGGGTTTTTTCGCGTGTCATATTTTCTGTTTTCTTTCTTTTTTTCAAAATAAAAGGCCACAGTGCGTGACTGACCTGCATCCTCCCGACGACCTGGAGGGATCAACGTGCATGTAAACATCAAACAGCGCAGCCATGCAGCCGTGCAGTTTGGAATATTGTTGGAAACCACCGAGGCTGCCGTGAGGGGCCACAGTGTACACACGGTGTGTCTGGCTGTTTGTTCCAGCACGGCTCGGCACGGCTCGGCTCGGCTCAACTCAGATATGTGGGCTTTAGAGTAAACTCACTGTTACTTTACTTTAATCGTTTCCCACATTTTCAGGCCTTAAATCTCTGCAACTGCACCGTGCGTAAAAGTACAACTCTGTTCCTAAAGAGACGTGAATTAACGCTTCTCCAAAGATATGTTTGCATACATGTTGCATACTATTATTGTTATTAGTGGACTCGTTTTTAAAAAACCATCGTGTCGCTGCTCGGGGCCCCCCTACCTGCCCACCCTGCCCACCCTGCCCAGGCCACTAATGCGTTCAGGGATGATGTTTACCGTTGGGGGGGAAACGTGCTGAACTGGTTTCCACTGAGGAGCCTCTGGTGGCCGAAACAACAGAAGGTCAGCAGCGAGGGAGCAGAGGTCCCATCCCACTGCTCCACCTTCCACTGAACACACACTCATCCCCATTAGGAGATGTCCAAAGACATGTGATTAGTGTGGGGGGGGGGGGCACGAGGAAAAATAATACTTGTATCCCATGTGTTTATTTGATAAATGATATCACACAACTTGAAATAACAATAAAATTGATACAAAATAATTGAGCACATGGCGGATACATTGCCACATCACAAAGTTATTCGATTAGATCCCATCAGGGATTATTTTAATAAACGTACTGTAATAATTTTAATTATATCAGGCTGTGTGTCAAAGGTATAATAGTGATAGATATTTAATAATTGCAATAATAGTAATAATTTTTTAATCAAATGGGCCTGTTGAGGGGGAGGAAGTAGATAATCCTCATGTGTTTGTCATTATCTCGTCATGTAGCTCTGGACCAGTGGATTGTTTCATGTGCTGGAAGCAAACTTTAACAAATAACCACCAGAAATATCATTTATTTTTCCTCCAGTGTATTTATTTTTCCTCAGTCTGTCCGTGCACGCCACGCCGGTGCTAACAGGCCTCCTCCTCCACGCATGGCTGGAGCCTCGGCTGTCACACACCAGCCCGAACCCGTCCATGTCGAGGTGAACAGCTCTGACCGTCTGTGAAGGAAACGCATCACTTGTCTGACAAATTGTGTAACGATGGACTGGAGAGCTTCGACAGCAGCAGGTTGACTCACACGTCTGCTGGTCTAACACAGCGGCGGGTGGTGGTGGTGGAGTCCAGGCTCCCGGGCACGGCTCTCTGGTGGAGGGCCTCCACACTCCACCAATATCCGTCTCCATTATTCATAGCTGCAGGTGCATGAACAAAAAAGTCAGTGGACGTTACATATTTGTCTATTATGTAGGTTATCCAGTCACATACTGCAGGAAATAGTTCCTTGCCACATGCATGACTGGATTCGACCATTTCCCACACACTCTGCTCTTCTGTGCGTCTGACGCGTTTCCCGGATTTATGCAGAAGAAAATGCAAAGCTGCGGTTCCATGACGCAAAATATGTGCATCGATGATTTCATGCATGAGAGACGTTTTGCAAATAATCATATTGACTAACTCGTGTCCTGCAGCCTGCGCGGAGCCATACTGTCATATTCTTCCTCTTCATAAAACTCCATTATATTTTATAAACATGCTCAGAAAATTCAAGTCTAGAAGTTACTCTTGTTTGGTTTTAAGGTAATGTAACACGATATTATGGGATTAAATGTTTGTGCGATTAATCCACTGATTTGGAGCAACCGAATCGTAATATTTCGTTTCATATTTCCCATTAATTCTTGTTTTGTTGCTGTTGTTTGCAGATTTGTTCCTCTAACCTTCAGAACACCAAACACAACCTGAAGGGTGAAGCTGAATAGCATGAATCTCTGCTCTCTGGAAGTTAGTTTGCACTTGTACTTAGCTTTAATCACAGCTTTTGCATAATTGTTTTCACGGGTAGAGATTTAATAATGACTCAACATGGAGGGAGGAGAGCGTGTGAGCCAAATGTATTCTACTGTGGTTAATCTTTTCTGTATTTGTTCCATTAAGGTCATGGTCAAACAGAGAGAGTTTAAAACAAATCTAATTATGCAAACAGTCAAATCTAAAAGAAAAGTCAAATTAGAGAACAACATGTTTTATTCTGCTTTTATTGATCCTCTGATGAGGAGATTCAGAATCCATACACCATGGCACAGGAGCAGCGAATGGGGAAACTGTAAATAAAAATGTGAATAATATTATAAATATTGTATACAATAAAAGTAGAAATAGATAATATATGTATAAAATATGCGAGGTAAAGATTGTGATCAAAGTGGTGTAATTTTACAGTTGTCTTATTATTGTTATATACAATGTACATAATGTGCAGCAGGCCTTTAGGTGTTAGTGCTTGACATTGGAAGACAGTGATTGTCACGATGTAATTTTCATCAATAACAATATAACGAAGGTTGTACATAAATGAAATAATATGATGTATATTGTTAATGCATTCAGCAGCACAGTGAGGAGGTAAAACACATAATCAGTCGACCTCAGATTTGTAAAACGTTTTGTTTAAAACAACAACCATGGAGCCAAAAATCTGTTTTTAAACTGAAAAATAAATAACATCGTTGTTGATAATTATCTGTATCGAGTGAAATAAACGTTTTAATCTTGATTTAATGTGTGTCCATGCAGCACAGCCCTGTTTCCCCAGGTCACACAGTTCACCCACACATCAGCACCGTCCTCCTGCACTGTGCAGGATTTCACTTTTGCAAAATGAAGACACGGTGTTCAGGCGTTGTGCAGGAAACTGTCTGGTCTTGTCAGAGTGACAAACCCCCTCCTTAATAAATCACGCAGCGGCTCCAGTCCTGCATTTCTCCGGCGCACCGCAGAGATGTGCGGAGGGGGACGAGGCTGTGCCAGGAACAGCGCTAGGATCCACCTGAGTTTGTTTACCTGTCGGTTCAGAGACCTCTGTAAACTGCGATGACCCAGACACTCCCACCTCAACTATCTGCTCCGGCAGAGTCACTTAACCACCTTGAGTTTTTAATAAGCACTTGTTCAACAAGTGGAGACACGAGAACTACACAGTTTATCACGATGGAAAAAAGGAAAAGGCCCCACGTCGTGGTAAACAAACAAAATGACGAGTGCAGCAGGATTTCGATATAGTCTGATCGAAAGAAGAGTCAGAATTTTATTTTTGTCTAATATTTCTTCGTGTCAGACGTCACCCAGGTTCCTCAGATCATGATGGAGATCAGTTTCATCCATAGTGAGATTTAAACACGACGTTTGGCTGCACCCCCTCCTGTGAAACGAACCAACATCATATGTTAATCAATTATATATTTAGTTATTAAGAGTTTATCTTCATATATCCACAGTTAATAATACGCAGGAACATCTGTATGTATGTAAACATGTGTATTGTCTTTCTATTTACTACATATTAAAATGTCCACGAAATGTTAGAGATCATCTATTTAGTGAATATTGATTCTACATCGTTTTCACATTTTAGTTTGGAAATCAGAATAATTCCAGACGTGAAATATCGTAAGAGCATGAAACCTTAAACCAAAGATTGATTAAATATTTAGTATTTATACTAAAACCATATAGAATAGAGTTGATGCTGGTAATGGGAGTGAATTCCACATATTTCCACCTTTTCCAAAAGAACAACACTCCACTAAGACTTTAATCTAATTAATTGTGGCGTCACAGATGTTTATTCTAGAGATTATAATCTGATCTAAGAGATAAATCTTCACAGGGCCGCAGGACGTTCAGATGAAAAGCTGAGGCAGAAGGAAATAACTTAAATCACTCAACATAGAATCACTTACAGCATCAAGTCGATAACATTTATAATCCATCATCTTAAAACTTAAAAGCAATGTTTGAAAGTAACTAAGTACATTAACTCAAGTAGAGTACGTTTTGAGTATTTAGACTTTCTTGGGTTTTGCCTTTTTTTCAGCTTCTTATTCATAAACCATATTTTACTTTTAACTCGACTACATTTATATGATAACTCAGGATATTGATAAATATATAAATATATATAAATAATCAACAAATAAATGACAATGTTTTATTATAGATCAAAATAAGACTTTATTGATCCCAGGGATTTAAAAACTATTGAGCAGTTCTGAAACAACATCAATATATTGATTAATTATTAAATGATAACTGCATTAATAGTTAAACCCTGTACTTTAACATTATTCTAAAATGGGCCACTCAACACAACGAACAACCTTTTGTGTTTTATTTATACTTATACTTTCTTATTTATACTTTCTAATATTGAATGTAGGTCTCTAACTACTTGTACTGGTAACAGAGTATTTATACACTGCAGAAGTACTACTGCTAGATCGAAGTACTTCGGTATAAAGTTCATTATCAGTGGCGGAATTCATGGGATATTGATTCACCAATAGTTTATAGACAAATAATATGATTTACTGAAATGTTTTCGAGAGAAAAACATTATTATTACTGTTGTTGTTATTTTTATTATTTATTTATTGTATTGTATTGGCTGTTTTAGTTAAATATCATTTCAAAAAGTAGTCGCTAAACTTCAGACACTTCTCCAGTCAGGACACTGAGCTCAGAGACTCACTGACTGATCCGGTTACTGAAAAGAGAGGAAGCAGCAGAGCGGTGAAATCCAAGCCACCACTAACTGTCCCCTGTGTGTGTGTGTGTCTGTGTGTGTGTGTGTGTGTCTGTGTGAAAGGGAGTGTGTGTGTCTGTCTGTGAGTGAGTGTGTGTGTGTGTGATATTCAGATAAGACTGCATGGAGCTTTCATGTGAGGAGCTGGAGGGTGACATCTCTTTAACCTGGCGACTCCAAGTCCAACCCCTGCGTCCTGAGCGACACCATTAAAGTCTGTGCGCAGGTTAGCACTTCGCCCGGGTTAAGAGAGGCGAGGTAACTTTAGCACGGGCCTTAATGA
Source organism: Limanda limanda (assembly GCF_963576545.1). Lineage (NCBI taxonomy): Eukaryota > Metazoa > Chordata > Actinopteri > Pleuronectiformes > Pleuronectidae > Limanda > Limanda limanda. The sequence continues at coordinate 21,408,949 of NC_083647.1, read as the reverse complement.
GGACGAGCGCGGGTTAAAGACGTGTGTAGTCGTGTTTCAGAGGCCTGGCCCTGGAGTTCAGCCCAGTGCGACAAAAAGGAACAATATTTACGACACTTTTACGCATACATCACTTTGACATCTGTGCGTCTGGCACCTGGCATGCATTAGTATTAAATATTTCATTCCGCCCTAATTTGGACCTTTCTTTGTCCCGCACCGAGGACAGAGGAGGAGAAAAACCCGCAGAGTTCAACCTTCATGCGCCTTTACACGCAGCGTTTCCTTTGTGCAGAAACGTGCAAATGGGGTGTTGATGCAGACCACACTACATGCACCGTATAGAGCCGAGGAACGGTTGAGTCATACCTGAGCTGGACTTATATTAAATTTCCTCATGCATTAAGATCCAGAAACATTCCTGTAATTAGTCAGGCCCGGCTTCACCAGTGTTTTACACAGTGTTATTAGATTACCGAGTGAACCCAGTGTTCAGTGTCCTCATAAACAAACAGAGGCCGAGCGGAGTCACGTGTGTGTGTGTGTGTGTGTGTGGAGCAGCGACACACAACTATACAACTGATGTTTGATTGTGAGTCTAATGTCTGAGGAGGAAACGAATAAAACGAGGGATTGATATAAACTAGAACAATCTTCTTTATATCTTGCTGTTGAATTATGTTTAAATGTATTTAATCTGCTTAATTGATAAGTGAATATTTCATATGATGTGAATGTGCACCGAGGCCTCCTGAATCCAGTCCACGTGACGCATCCTGACGTGGAAGCTGATTCTGCTGCTTTTTACACAATTCAATGACAAGTTGCATGACTTAGTGACACTGCAGGGGGCGCTGTTGAGCCCCAGAGAACTGGACACTGAGGTAGAACCTTCTCAAGTTGGTCCCCTGGTGAGACAACAACACTGGAGTGTCCCTGTGTGTGTCCCTGCTGGTCTCAGTGTCTCCAGAGGGTCACTGCCTCTGCCAACACACAACCACACAACCTGCTTATTCCAAGTACAGTGGCGCCATCTAATGGACATTTAGCAAACAGATACATTGGTATTTCATATTGTCATAGCTGCCTATAGCACCTAGCATTCATGTGGTAAATAGATTATACCTAATACTATATATCATGGATTTATATGTTCTGTATTTCGTGCACTGCTCCATGTTATGAATAGATATAGATGCCTGGTGAGGTTCATGTTTATTTCTGTTTTGAATGTTAGAAGTTTTTCATTTTAAACTCCTCCTTGTGTTATTAGTTCATACTGTGTTAAAGTTTCAGGCACAGCAGCATTTGGTGTCACCGTCCTTTGCCATGTGTGCACTTGCACTCTTTCAAGGTCCTTGACATGAAGGTTGTTTCCAAGCATTCTGAACCTGTCAGTGTTTTTTGTCTCTTTGTTGGATCTCAGCCTGTCTCCGTGACGCAGGGACCAGGACTCTGTGAGAGACCAGATCACCTGTCAACATGCTGATGGTTGTTAAAGCCTCTGGTTGTGTGTCTGGGCTCAGGACTGATGACACGTCTCTCTGTGAAAGAGTCGAATAATCTAAACATCAAAAAGCCTAAAAACCTTTATACATACATATGTTGTTTTTTTGAATGTTTTTTTAAATTATGTCTATTTTTTTGTTTATTTTTGTACTTGTGCATTTCTCATGCTTTCATCCCTCCTTCTTCTTCATCAATCCAAATGAAAGGTCCGGGTTTTAATAATCTGGAGGTAAAAGTGTGCAGGGGACTCAGGACCCCTCAGTCAGACAAGGAGCTCTAACTACATCCCCACATCACGAAGGACCAGCAGCTGGTTTCATCCTCCCACCACTGATCCTCCCTTAGTTTCACATCAGGCAGCTGAGAATGAAGAGCAACACAAGAACCATGTCTGAGGATCAAACCTCTGGTGTTTTCCACCTGGCAGATAAAGACTGAGGTGAACCTCATCCACAGCTTGTGTTTTAGGTTGAAGCAGGACTGTGTCTGTCAGTTTTAATGTGTGTCCTCTAGAGGGCGACCACGTATCAGACATGTCTCCAGCAGCAACAACAGGTTCAGAGGCTTCACATGTTGATAGTTCACAGAAGTACAAAGTTTTTATTTTCAGAAAGAACTTTGTAACAGATTAGAGTTATGTCCTTTACATATTTTATCAAACAGTTAGTTTATTTACACTGTGACTGAAAATCACTTTCCTTTGTTTCCACTGAGTTTTTCATGAAAACAAAATCTGGAACATGTCTGAAAAGATGGAAACACAAACTGTGTAGCATGTGAGTTTAATTCAGCCTGATTCTGTTTTATTTATTTATTTGATATTTTTATCTCACTTATCTTATGTGTCTTAGTGTCTATGATCTCATGCATGTAAGTGGACTCACAGTTTCTTAGTTCAAAGCTTTAACTGGAACACACATGAGACAATAACGAATTCAGTGACTATATTGTTACCACAAGTTAAATACGTGTAAATAAAATCTTGTTTGAAAAATACCACTATCTGACTTTTTTCTTGAATTGGTCTTGATATAATTAATAAAGCAGCTACACGTCTTTTTTTAACAATATACAAGTGTATGAATAATATATATAATTAAAGAATAGCAGTAATGATCATGTTAAAATGTTAAATATAGTTTTGTTGCTTCCACACAGAACTGATATCACATATGAAATGTTTGCACTGGTGTGAGCAGTGATGGACTGGGGATGACGGCAGCTGTGGAAACAACTCAGCTGAAAAGTAAATTATATTTCTGGGGGAGACTCCTGTTTACGTTTGCATGGTTTATAATCTGTGTCCCCATCGGAGAAAGGAACTCAAGTTTGAATTTTTACTACCATTCATATGAATGAATTAATGGCTGATCACTGCTGGTAATCTATATAAATAATCAATAATACATCACACTAAGCACAAAGCTTAAAAGTCATGTTGTAAGTTCATTTATTACTTTTACATACATTTGATAGAACTTGATTTTTCTCTCTGCATTTTAAGACATTTGTGATTTTGTGTTTTCTGAAATTGTGACATTTTTAAATACAAAATCAAAGTTTGAGGTGAATTGAAAGCTCAAATGAAAATGCCAATCAAGAAGTATAACTGGCTTTTGGCTTCTTTAAAAACTAAAAGATTTAATGTGTTAAGCTTCTCTTTAAAATCAATTGTGTTAAGTGGCGTGTCCTTGTGTGTAACAAGTCGTTCCACACGTGGTTTCTCTTGATTTCTATTTCAATAAACACACTTGATTGTCCTAATGCTCATGTTGATGTTCCAGGATCGTTCTCTCTTTCCTGTGTTTTGTATCTTCTCTTGTGAAAATCCTATCGGTACACACTGGCTTTGTGTCTTAAAGCATCAGACAAACAAACCTGACTTGTGGACACACACACACACACACTCACTGAGCAGCAAACACACACACACACACACACAGACACACACACTCATAGAGCAGCAAACACCCAGCTGCTGCTTGGTCAAGCCGCCTCACAAGACCCCAGTTTACTACAGAGAGTGATGTGGCGGCCAAGTAATTATCCCCTGCTGCCCCTCTCCAAAATGCTAATGGTATTTACAGGACAGGGGGAGAGGAGCAGGATGGCGGCAGGTGCAGCTGCTGGAGCGTGATGCTACACTAAAGCCATCACGCTGGGCTGTGGAGGAACAGAGGCCTCATTGTGGCTGTAAAGGTGACGGACAATCAGATAAACATCTCAGGGGTTTATCTCTGAACTGGTCTTAATGTAAAGTACCAGTTCAGGGGTGGAGGGCACGTGAGGATGTCAGCAGATGGTACAGTGGTAACATGGTGGATGTTGTGTTAAATGAATATTAACTTTAATATGAACAGTTAAAGGGACACTCCACCAATTTAACATGTACAGCTTCTTGCATTCATCATCAAAAGTTGCCTGTTACTCAGCCGACTTCATGGTTATCTCAACTTTGGATTCAGACTGTTTTGGCAGTTAAATTTTTAAATCCAACTCTTTTGAGGGATGATAGAATCAGAGGACATTGTTCTTTTATTTGCAGTCGTCTTTTATTTGAACTGAAGGGCCCAGGAAACATCAAGATACTGACCTGAGACTTTAATTTACTATATGGACACAACAATACATAAATGTACTAAGGGGCCTCGTGGTGCATTCATTGTCTCTATTAGAGATGGCAGACATATAAAGAAATAACAAAATACTCTGTTGAACTCGTTAAAAAGTCTCAAAATCAGCTAAACTCCATTAATGCTCAGTTAAGAATTACGAACATTTGAATGAGCAAAATATTTTCATCTCAAAAGTTGTCTCCTGAGAAAAGTAGATTTTTCAGTGAAGGTAAAATGGAGGTTTTGGGTTTTTCCATTTTAGGTTTGTTGTAGCATTTCCTGTTAGGCTTCAAAATGTCAGAAATTTCAATGATGTCCACAAAGCACTGATTTACAGTGAGAACAAAGAAACTGTCTCTTCAGCAGATGAATGTGAAATCGGTCCCCTGGTGTCAAACTGTACATCACTCTGCAGGTTCAGCGACTAACAAGGGACAAAAACCAAAACACGTTTTTGAACTTAGAATGAAACTGATATTTGAACTTCTGAGTGATTCACACTCTGTGGTTCACTTGTATTTAACTCATGTATGCAAAGCTTTATTTGAACTTCCCTCGTTGCTCGGGGTGAAAAATGTTCAAACTGTCTGTTTAAGCAGCTGATTCCAGAAGCGAGCGAGAGGAGTCCGGGTTTGTCTGAGGAGGGATCGGAGATGGAGAGCTGAACAACAGAGTAAATATTTGGCAGTGGAGAGCTCTTGGGGCTGCAGAGGACCCTCTCCGGTTGAAGCCTGGGGGTGTTAAATAGATTAAGGGGCTGCTGGGTCATTGTGGACAGAGAAAATTCCCGCTCTTTGGACATGACTTCTCTTTGCTTGTGCGTGTTTTTGCTCTCCAATCGAGTGCCCTCTGTAAACTATCCACTCAGCAAACCTGCGCTACTGTAATCCGCTGGTGTTTGTCCACCACTGGAGGCCGATGGGTACACAGAAATGGAGCCTGAAGGAGGACATGGTTCTCACAGGGTTCGGTGATAACACATTATCATCATAAAAGTTGCTGGGTTTTGTTTGTTTTCGGAGGGAACGTGTGCGTAATGTGCGTAAAAGTTTTTAAATGGGGAAAAAAAACAAGCGTTTAAGGGCTCGTCTGGGGTAAATCTGGGTCACTGACTTTTGCTGAGCTCTGAAAATCTAAAGAGGAATTTAAAAGGAATTTAATACGTCCTGAATCACACGTGTAATATGTCCCCGGACTATGGACTTGGCGGCAGGAGACGCAGAGCAGTAGATAGTGTCCCACATCCCATTCAGCCCCATTCAAAACCATGACAACACGGAACAAGCTCGGATTTATCCTGCAAAGTTAAAGGACATTGTGCCTGGGCGTCAATCAGGCATTATTGCGGGACTGAACAAATGCAAAATCTTGACTGGAACAAATGCTTCCAACGGGTCTCGGACGCGGGGCTACATTTTCCCCTTTTGTTCCCCTCCTCTGGTTGGCATGTATTTGTGTTGCCTCTCGTCCGACCACCCAGGACGACTGGGGAGGCATGTTCCACCACGGCTCTCCGTCCCCGGCCTCATGCACCACGCTTGAAGTGGATAAGGGCCTAATATCAATATCAAATACGAGTTACAAACAGCAGCAGCCTCCCACATAAGGCTGGATTCACGCTTTGCATTGAATGCGTTTTATATGTCTGGATGGAGCAGAGATATCAGCCTGTGGGCGTCAGACTAAGTGGAGGAAGATCGGCTGGTTTTCTCCATGAAGGAATCCATTTGTTTCACTGTTAAATGGCGTTAAAATGCGCAGTAAGTTGCGCATTTCTGAGCCACAACGCTTCCTTTAAGTTCTGTGCGTAAAATAAGATTAATTATCGATAATTCATCTTGATTATCGATGAATAAAATCCTGTCAGCAAAGATCAGTCATCGCTTCAATTTGTCAGAAACTTGTTTGGAAACTTCAAGTTGGACATAACAAGTCTTTATTGTGCAATTATTTTACTTTTGCAATATTATACTTTAAACCATGTATTTAGTTCCATTTTAAGAACATTTATAAATATTTAATAAAGTGTAGTTGTAAACAAAAATGTGAATGTTTTCAGTCATCAGCAAAAAGCCTCAGAGTCAAATTTTGCACATGCAAAACATTATTGTGGACATTGAAACTTTAAGCTATAACAAAAAGACATTGGAAAGTGGAAACTGATTTTAATTCGATTCTTATCAGATATAATGACAGCAAATCCTATAACAAGACAATAATTCAGTGTCATTCACTGGCAAGAAACACACCTTCATCACACATATGTTAACTGGTGTTTATCACTAAATATTATTTTATAAATTAAATTATATTATTCTATAAAGTATAGTTGCAGGTTTAAGGACATTTTAATTGTTTTTTCGTTATTGTTCATTATTGCACTTTCAATAATTGTAAATTCTCTTATGAGGACATACTTTACTGTTTTCAAACTGTGTTTTTCTGTGCCAGGAGAAGTTAGACTGGGTCAAGCAAACACAAATATTCAAACTAAACTATCAATAAATCCTGAGAGTATTATCATCTTAAATCATCCAGAAAAAAGTTCAGTAATAGGGCGATTTCCCTTGAAAACCAGAAGCCACATGCTCTAGAATCCATCACCTTCCATAAAAGTGCACATTTCTCACGCCTGTAATTAATACGCCTCTAATGGACGTATTAGTTAAACCAACTCTCAGGCTAATTGCTCACTTTGTATGCAAATGCTGGGACACGTTGTTCTGGATGAGAGGAGGGAGGCAGTGAGGGAGGAGAGAGGAGGATGGGGTTGGGGGGGTTGGGGGGGGCTGATGATGGGACGGCCTCTGTTGTCAGTTGCCACCCAAGACGTGATTCAGCTCCAACAATCACCATTATCTGTTTTCCCCTAGTTTGACGATACGGGGCGAATGTGTAATGATGACGAGTGTTTCCTTCGCTCATTGTTGAGTTGGCTCGCAGCCTCCACACCTTCCGTCATTGGGCGACAGCACTCCAGCCTTTCAGGTACCCGGAGGAGGAGGAGGCTTTATAAAGAGCGAGCAGCCTTGTGTTTGCAGCTTATGGAGAACTGTTTGTGTAAACACTGAGCACACACACACACACATACACAAACACACACACTGGTGTTTGGACAGTGCGTAAAGTGGAGAGGACAGAGAGAGAGAGAGTGAGAGCATCCTCCCTGGACAGGCTTATACTCTGAGTGCTTGTTTATTTCCCTAAAAAAACAAACTCACCTCCCCTGGACTGAGTCTCTGCACCGGATCGAGGACGCGACATGGCTGCACCGACCAAGTTCAGCTTCTCCGTGAGGAGCATCCTGGACCTGCCCGAGCTGGAGACGGTCCCCGGCTACTCCTCCTGCTCCTCCAGCTCGCCCTACTCCTCCTGGATGGACTGCGACCGGAGCCCATGCATATGTAAGTGCACTCTTCAAGCCATTTTGGTTGGGATGCTGGGTTTTACTAATCCACCGTGTCCAGTGTTTAATGTTATGTATTGAAACGCTTTATTTTTACATGTATAATAACGTCTATTAGGAGAATGGATGTTAGAAGATTGTGGGCCTTCCTCAGTAGATATTTTGGATACAGAAGAATGGATGGATGGATAGGACAGAGGGATAAAGATGGATGGATGGATAGAGATCAATAGATAGAAAGATGGATGGGTAGGACAAAGAGATATAGATGGATGGATGGATAGATGGGTAGAAAGATGGATTGATGGGTAGAGGTGGATAAATGGATGTATGGTTGTCGATATAGAAAATGAATTGTGTATGGCAATATGTATTATGATATTCTTTCAATGTATAGAAGTCTGGACTAATATATGTTTAGATGTACAGATACATGTATGGGTGTACAGATTGAACATGTAGTGTGTAATGCTCTCTGTGTATTATCACGTTATTACTACGTGTGGACTAACGTGTGTTTGTTTCTGCAGCCTCGGATGAAGGCAGCCTCGAGGCCTCCCCGGACTCCACCAAGCCGGACGACTCGTCCCTGGACTCGGAGTCCGGCAAGAGCAAGAAGAGCAAGAAGCGTCGGGTCCTGTTCTCCAAGGGCCAGACCCTGGAGCTGGAGAGGCGCTTCCGCCAGCAGCGCTACCTGTCCGGGCCGGAGAGGGAGCAGCTGGCCCGGCTCCTCAGCCTGACCCCGACCCAGGTGAAGATCTGGTTCCAGAACCACCGCTACAAGATGAAGCGAGGCCGCGCGGAGCTGCTCCACGACGCGGAGATGGCGCAGCATCCCCCGGTGCTGCGCAGGCTGGTGGTCCCGATCCTGGTGCGGGACGGGAAACCTTTCCACACCTGCTTACTGGACTCGGAGAAACCCGGGTGTTCGCCCCACTCCTTCCCCTTGGCCTACCCGGCTCTGCAGCACCCGTCCCCGCTCGCCCTCCCTCCCAGGTACCAGCACTTTCCCACCGCGGCGGCCTCCAGATTCGCCTGGAGAGACTTTTGGAGCGACTCGGTTCACTTTAACTCTTTCAAATGAAGGCCTCATCTTTTTTTTTTTTTTGTATTATTTTTTTTTAACATTCATGCACAAACTCATTTAGAATCGCATCAAATGTTTTCTGAATGTTCAGCAAATTTTCGAGCAACTTAAACATTTAGATTTTTAGAACCAAACGTATTTTTGCACATTTTATTTTTGCATATCTATTTTCTCCACGTTGGGCTCGTCGGTGTGGCCTGGATTTTGAAATTATCCACCGGGATAATGTATTTGTATGTTTTTTGAAGCCGTTTAAACACAATATTTGTATGAATAACTTGATGGCAGATACTGTACAGTATCTTTCTGTATTAGGCGCTGATAGAAGAGGTATTATTATTATTATAGCCTGAATGTTTGAAGGAAAAAATTATGTTATTTGTTGTTTGAAAGTTTCTTTCACCTGTTTGTACTGTTTCTATTTGTGAACAAAAATTATTAATAAAACTCTCACATATTTTGTAATTTAGTGTAATGTATTTTCTTCTTTCAAGTGTATCCCCCAAATCTTCATATTTGTCCTAAATCAAAGCAAATTAATGCAGAAACACTCGTTTTATTTGATTAATTCAGATGTTTGCAGTTGTTTTTCTTTTTAGAAATAGTGTTGAAGCTCTTGAAAAGCTCAATTTTCAAATCAGTTCAGTTGTTTTAAAATCATGCATTTTAGCATACAATATATAGAATTTGTAGAATCTTAAAGATGTAGCAGGTCATGACAGGGGCTCAGGGGCCTTTCTAATGGTAAAGGAAACTAATTATTCAGCCAAAAGCTGAGCAAACATTTCTCCTAAAGAGACAGGCTTTGCTTAAGCATAAGAATAGATGGCCAGTAAACATCCCTCACTATAGCTCCATGTAGTCGTCTGGGTCCATGGGCTGCTTTCCCCTTTTCCCCTTTTATACTGTGAACTTTTGTTATTCTGAGGCCAGTGGGATAGATGCAGCAACTGGAGCTTAGTTTATGTTCGGAGAGGAAGGAGAAATAAGGAGTTTTAAAGGTGCAACAGGCTGAATTAAAGGCAGGTGCCTGACTGATCTTTAATATTTTATTAGATGCAAGAACAGGGGGAGTAGAGGAGGAAGATGCTATGAAAAGCAGAACAAGACGATCAAAGAGGAGCTTATATTATGTTTATTCTCATGTTTTTTATTTACAGTGCACATAGGCCTGTTCTAAACAACCCTCAACAGTAACTTACATGGACATAAAGTCTGTGGAACAACTCAAATAGTGTAGATTTTCACATTGTTAGATATCCTCACGTTCACTCGATCCATTTCCACGTGGCTGTGCCGCCTCGTCCAAGCCTCCGCCGTCTGGTTTGAATGTTTTATAATGAAGAATATGCTTCAGTGTTTAAAATCATGTCAGTATTTCATCAGTGACGAGGGGGGTCTTCTGCTTTCACGCCCCCTATAATGTTGTTTGCTCGTCCTGTGACCCTGCAGCCCATCGTCCCTGTCACCTGGCCCTTTGTCCCCCTCGCTGGGGCCACCTTGTATCACATATGGAGGGGACTGGCCGAACCCCTCAGCTCGCTGCATCTTCCCTTAAACACTCTTTTTGTCTGTGTGTCTCCCTGTGAATGGACCATTGTCCCCCATCCAAAAGGGACCTAGACAAAATCTTTAGTGTTTCAATTCCCGTGATGTTTAATCAGTCCCTGCGACAAATTTATGAGGTTTAACTGCACAATGGTGTTTTAGAGCATCTTGGGGTTTAAGGGTGACAAAGACAGGCTTTTAGAGGTTGCCATTGGTTTTTTAAGTTGGTCCGAAGAATTGACTGAAAAGGATGGGTTTGTATTAGCCTGCCCATCCTATAGTTTTACTCACTGCTCTGCCCCACGGGGCCTCTTTTAGCACAGTTATAAGGTCGACGTAAATAAGGCCACAGGAGAAGTATTGTCGAGATGATGCAAGAGAACATTTAATGTGTATTTGGTTTTAATGGCCTCCGGACTTAAAAATACTGATTCTATACTTTTCAAATTCATATTTTTGCTGGTTAAAAAACATTTTAAACACTAAAGTCTCCCCATATCGAAAACTTTTAATGAGACAAATTTTGTTGTGGGTCGTCTTGGTCCATTTTGTTATCATCTGAAACCTTGTAAAGTCTACAAACATCCAACTGTTTATCCACTCTTATAACCTTTGGGTTAATTTCTACATCTTTACCCCACATAGAAAATATGAGTTATTGTTTTGTGTGTAAAGTAAATATGTTAAAAGAAGAATGGCAAAAGTTTTGATATAGATATATTTGCCATCTTTCAAAAGCAAAACATAGCGGGAAATCAAAAATAGACCTATATATATATCTTGAATAAAACTAATATTTATATGTTAGACAAGATTTAGATAAAGACTCGTTTAGACATATGTGACTTGTCTTTTCGTTTGCCTGTGTATGAACTAGGGTAACTAAGACTTTGTTTTACATTAAAGAAACATGTTTTGTTGTGGATGAATAAAATCCAAAGTGAAAAGAGACAAAACATTATATTATAGTCCCACAATCCACACTAGGGCTTTTTTCTTTTCTGGTGATGTTTAAGTATTTCAAAATGTTGCAGATGTGATGTTATGGAAGTTTTCTGGAAGCGGGTGAAAGGAGAACTCAGTTAGCAGCAGAGTTTAAAGTAGACTTGATGCATCAAGGAGACCAGAAGGTGGATAAATATACAAACCCTTACACAGTAACATGTGCAGTTGTCTCCACCAAGTCTGAAGATGTCTCCCACAGCCTCCCAGTATATCTCCCTCAGCCTGCGTCACCCATTCTAACAGCACATCCATATAATTGCTGTCACTCAATGTTACATGTATGTTTGCATCCCATTAGACAGTTAAGCCTTACGCATGCATTCCTAAATCACATTGTGTCCTTACGTCTTGTCCCTGGTGAAATAAGGAAAAGAGTTGGAGTTTGTGAGAGTTGAAGTTTGTTGTCTCTCTGATTGTAGCATCTCAGTCAGATCTGAACGTCCCTCAACGTAGACACTGTGGGTTGGTCGTTTATCTATAACCTGACCTTGGGTCCTACTAAGAGATAGAAGGGAGTATCTGTGGAATTAGACAGACACTATTCTCCTGTACAGATATAGTGTAAATACAGTATACATCATATATAGTGGCACATACAGTAATGTGTGAGGATGGTCCAAAACTCCTCAACAGGTCATATCTCAAAATCTTGTAGAGCAGGAATATGCCCTGCACAGTTTGGACCGTCTGCAGTAAGAGATGGTTGAGAACCGTATCGATGCTCACCAAGTTTCTGGAGATGTTCTTTATTCCTTACACATAATTAATAATGCAGACATGTCCGATTCTTAACTAAAGTCATTCAGAAAGATTACAACTTTACAATATCAGCAGTAATACTGTAAGTGCAGTGGAGGTTCCACTGTGATGTCAAAAATCATGCTCATAGTTTTGAGACTAGATTTAACATGGGAACAGAGAATCCTTCATAATATTTTAAATGTCACTCTATACTTTTGATCTATGCATTGAGACTTTTGATGAAAAACGCAGAATAAAAACTCTTTATACTAAAACGGACGAATATAAACAGATTTTGTATACGTTCCTCCATCTATAAACTGTAAAACAGTTTGTCTTACAACCTTTAGCTGTTGTGTCATAATGCTTTGAATACTTATCTGACAGAATTTCACATTTTCCACAGAGGCATAAGTTGTTTTTCTTGGATTGTCGCTCCCTGACAGCCTCATTTTCTCTCATTTACAGACCAACTTTAATATTTATTCCACTAAATTTGAGCTACAACTTTTCCATCTTCAGCAAATACCAACAACTCCCTCATTTTAAACCGTTTGTGATCCACGTGTCCACTAGATGGCGCAATAAGACACAGTATAACTTACTGGGTCTTAAATTACCAAACCCTGAGTGTTTCATGCGGATGGTGACGTGCAGTACATCCACCAGGGGGCGGGCTTTGCTTTTATTCTCCGAATCCTTACAAGTGTGTCGCTTTGCAGCTGCTGATTGGGCCCAAGGGGGGGCAGTGACGTATAGAGTGACGTCATGCACCAGTGTTTTGCTCAAATGTTGAGTTTCAGAGTCACTTTGCTCGAAGTCCAGTGGGAAAGAAGAAACATCATCTACACCTGACTCCGTGCGTGTGATGGTGAATCAGACCAATGTTCTGCTCCTTCTTTCTCATACCTCCTTCTCAGCTGCTGTTGTTCCTCCTGCAGCTCATTTCCTGAGGAGCTGGAAGGAAAAAGGAGGAGAAGTCAGAAAGAGTTTTATTAAAAAAAAATCCTCAGGAGACTCAGACTCTGTCAGAGCGAAATGAGACAATTAACACCTGATCTTAATTAAAGCAGATGTGAAATGTTTATATTGATGTAAAGAAACCGTTGTTTTTTTAATAGGAAAGAATCACTTCCCCTCGTTGCACTGCTTCCTTTTATTCTCTGGAGTATATCATGCACCAATCAGTTCATAAACAACAACCTGCAGCCTCGATAACAAAAGGCTCGATAGCCCCATACCCTCCACTTCACCGCGTCCTCATTATTCGGAGGAATTAGCCGGAACATTTGGACTAATTACCACTAATTGGCCATAATTGCCGTGTGCCAGAACAGGGGAAAGGTTCTGATTGAGATGATTAAGAATGTCTTGCGAAATTCCGTAATTAACGAAGGCGGGAGCAAGGTTTACCTCGCGGAAACATGCTGTAATGTTAATTGGCTGCGAGTGACGTGCACGCGCCTCGGCTGCGATCCAAGACGGTTCACTTTAGCTGTAACATAAAACCTCGGTCATGTGATAACGTGGCTTCATTAGAGATAATTGTGAGGCAATTGGAGCAAATGGATTGTTGTGATGTGTGCGCGCATCTTTAAATTGGAACCGTGCGTCTGGAAACATGCGGTGCGCATCAGGTTATCCTGCTGACAGCATGTAAAACACACACACGCACAGGCACAGACACACACAGACACACACGTATCTCCATGACTTCAGAGGAGATTACATTGATTTACATTGATTTCGTGGAGACTTACTTTCACCTCAACCATAGTTACTACTTACCTAATCCTAACCCTGCCCATACTTTAACTCTAACCATAACCTAAACTTAGGACTGTCTAAGCCTTAACATTTTATTATTTACATTATGGGGACTTGCGTATTGTCCCCATAAGGTAGACTAATCCCCATATTGTGTAAAGTGATTTAAGTCCCTACAGCATGACACACACACACGCACACGCACAGTAAAACACAGACACACACTTATCTCCATGACTTCAGGGGAGATTACATTATTTTACATAGATTTACTGGAAACTTACTTTCACCTCAACCATAGTTACTACTGCCTAACCTTGCCAATACTTTAACCTATACCTAAACCTAAACTTAAGACATGTCATAACCTTAAAATTGTATTGTTTACATTATGGGGACTTGCTTATGTCCCCATAAGGTAGACAAGTCCCCATATTGTGTTAACTGATTTAAGTCCCTACAGCATGAGTAAGACCTGGAACACACACCCATATACACATACACACACGCACAGACACACACAGACACACACGTATCTCCATGACTTCAGAGGAGATTACATTGATTTACATAGATATCCTGGAGACTTACTTCAACCTCAACCATAGTTACTACTGCCTAACCTTGCCAATACTTTAACCTATACCTTAACCTTAACCTTAACCTAAACCTAAACTTAAGACATGTCCTAAATTGTATTGTTTACATTTTGGGGACTTGCTTATGTCCCCATAAGGTAGACAAGTCCCCATATTGTGTAAACTGGTTTAAATTCCCAAAGCATGTGTAAGACTTGGAAAACACACACAAACACACACACACACACACACACACACACACACAAACACACACACACACACACACACACACACACGCACACACAAACACACACACACACACACACACACACACACAAACACACAAACACACACACACACACACACACACACACACACACACACACACACACACTCACACACACACACACACACACAAACACACAAACACACACACACACACACACACACACACGCACACACACTCACACATACACACACTCTGTGTCTCCATGATTTCAGGGGACATTACATTGATTTACATAGATTTTCTGGATACTTACTCTTACCTCAGCCTATATGCCTAACCCTAACTTTAACCTAACATAATCCTAAACCAAACCTTAGCCTAAAACTAAACTTAAAATACGTCTTCACCTTAAAATGTAATTATTTACATTATAAGAACATGCTCTTTGTCCCTATAATGAAGACATGTCCCCATATTGTGTAAAGAGATTTCTTCCTGGAATACACACATCCAGGTTTCTGCAGGACTTTGCATTAACTTCAATTCATTTAGGAAAGAATAGGCTATCCAAACTTATCCCTAAGCTTAACCTAACCCCCCAATACACACCCACAGACACACACACCCACACACAACCACACACACACTCTCGCTTTGACAGCTTGTTGGTGAGGTTGTAGCCCATCTGAATAAAAACTGTAAAACTGCATCTAAACCTTATTTATGTTAGAAATGAAACTCTGAGTCTAGTTTAATACTCAGCAGAGAATAAAACGGATCACAGTTTTACAACAAACCGGATCTGCCACCAGAAGACGCTGTGTTTCTTTAACCACACAACCTGCAGCCACAGACTCACAGACTCCTGCTGCTGCTGCTGCTGCACTGACCCTTTAGCAACAGACACCTGCTTCATCTCACAGGTTTCCTGCAGCTTAACATCAGGGTTTCAGCTCCGGTTTGATCCTGACAACAGCAGATTGTGTAAATTAGACGTTACATCTATTTTAAGTCTGTGCTGCTTAATCTCAATCATTTTGGAACTGAAGAGGAACAAAATATCCTGAAATATATGGACTAATATAATTAAAATAAGCTGTAAAAAAATTAAAGACTGCTTTTAAAATATCCTACAGCAAAGAAAAAAAATCACAATAATAATAATAATATAAACTCGTTTAAACACCTTTTTGGCTCTAAAATAATAGTTAATTTATTGTCTGTTAATTAAAAATACGTAGAAATAGCCACTTAAAAGCTGTGCGTAAAAGTGAAATTTTCCTGTCATCGTACGCAATATTTACACTCTTTCTTTTTATGCTTCTAAGTAGATTTCTAGAGATGACACGTGATGCAGTTGAACTATTGTTGCATCAAGGTAAAATGCTGCTCGTGCTTCAACACCTTTAACCTTCGCAGGAGAGCCTCTCCTCCTCAAGACTCCGTTGTTCTATTTACTTGTGTGTGCGTGTGTGTGTGTTTGTGTGTGTGTGTGTGTGTGTGTGTGTGTGTGTGTGTGTGTGTGTGTGTGTGTGTGTGTGTGTGTGTGTGTGAATTAAGGTAATAATATCAAAAGAAAAAAGACGATGGGAGGGAGGTTGTTAATCATTTACGCAGCTCCTTTACACGCGGATGTGTATTTATTTACTTATCAGTATCAGTCAATTTCCCGCCCCGCAAGTGCACTTTTGCATGTCTGAGTACGATAAGGCATAACACAAACAATCCTGCAATCACTGGAGGCCTCTCATGGCCATTAAAAGTCAGTAGTTCACCCGAGGAGTGGTTCTCCAACTCTCAAGTCCACACAGGCCTCCTTTCATCAAGAGGGCCCTCGTAAACATCACTACAGTTAATAAAGTGCATTGTGGTCACTGCGAAGGCTCGAGGTGCAGCGACCAGCAACAAGTCGCCAACTCCAGATGTGGAGCAGCTGGAGCGGGAGTGCGAGCCGGAGCGGGAGCGCGCACACGCACCGCCCGCAGCCGAGCATCTCTCTCGTCGTGGTTACAGTGCGGAGGGGTAGCACATGTCTTGGAAGTGACATTACGCACGGAGGGAAGGAGGCTAGGGCTGTTTGGTATTGTTGCCGATGCCCCGCCTCTGATGGTAGCCTTAAACCTGGCACCCAGCTAAAACAAACCAAAGCCAGCACCGAGCTCCCACTCAATCCAATTAAGGCGGACTTGAGGCGCTCTCCTACGTGTTCATCATCTACCACAGGATCGACGCTGAGACAACAGGAACCAGAGGAGGCTTTGGCCAAAAGAAGAGAGGCAACAAAAAAAAAAAAAGAGAAGGAGCGATTGCCTTGCCTTCTAATTTCTCCCTCTCCAGCCCCAGAACAATGTCGATGAGCCCTAAGCATACGACTCCTTTTTCTGTTTCCGATATCCTGAGTCCCCTCGAGGAGAGCTATAAGAAATTAAGCATGGAGAATAACAACTTGGGGGCACCGCTCACTTCTTACCGGCAGCCGCAGGTCTCCCAGGCGGCGATGCAGCAGCACCACATGGGCCACAATGGGACTGTGTCTGCGGCGTACCACATGACGGCGGCAGGTGTCTCCCAGCTGTCACACTCGGCCATGGGGGGCTACTGCAACGGCAACCTGGGCAACATGGGCGACCTGCCGTCGTACCAGGACGGCATGAGGGGCAGCGCCAACGGCTGGTACGGAGCCAACCCGGACCCACGCTTCTCCACCAGTGAGTATCCCGCACCTGGGCTTTGAATCCGGCTTCGGGTGGTGACTGGTGCCCGCTTGGGTGAATTTTACGCACGGTGCCTCGCTTCGGTCCACCGTGCGTAATTACGCGCAGAGGAAAATACTCTCCATGTCGCTCTTAGTCTCGATTTTTGTCTTATTTTGTTATTATTAAATTAAGCCAAAAATAAAGCTTAATAATAGTTGATTTAATTCATGGAGGGCGATATCTGTTCATAAAGAAAAAGTCTCACTACAGGAGCGTGACTGATAAAATGTCCCTTTAAGCGTTGGGCGTTTATTTAAGATAATTTATTAACCTGTGCCGACTCTTTCATCGCATTAAACCAACAACACTGTGCCGTCAGTGGTGAACTTTAGCCGCACTTGTTATTTGATAGAATTTCTCAGTTGTGTATTTATGAATCTGGACTTTGACGCGCATTGTGTGCTTGACATTAATGGATGAGGGCACCTGCCTCTGATCATCTGTCTTTCTTCTGCTCAGCTGTTTGTCAAAATGCACAATGTGGTCGTGTTGCACTTTATGATTAATAATTTCAGACTGAGTTTTAGGGAATTAAAACACTATAATTGTGTCCTTCAAAACCCATATTTCTCTGGTGTGTTCCTTATAAAAACCGGCTTGTAGAATTCATTGTATTCATGTTCTTTTCTTCTAGTTTCTCGCTTCATGGGCTCGTCGTCGGGCATGAACATGGGCAGCATGGGCAGCCTCAGCTCCCTGGCGGACGTGGGCAAAGGCATGGGCTCCCTGTCCAGCACCCCGCGGAGGAAGAGGCGAGTTCTCTTCTCCCAGGCGCAGGTGTACGAGCTGGAGCGGCGCTTCAAGCAGCAGAAATACCTGTCTGCGCCGGAGAGGGAGCACCTGGCCAGCATGATCCACCTCACCCCGACCCAGGTGAAGATCTGGTTCCAGAACCACCGCTACAAGATGAAGAGGCAGGCCAAGGACAAGGTGTCCCAGCAGCAGATGCAGCAGGACGGGGGGTCGTGCCAGCAGCAGCAGCAGCAGCAGCAGCAGTCCCCACGGAGGGTGGCCGTGCCGGTGCTGGTGAAGGACGGGAAGCCGTGCCAAGGCACCGGCCACACGCCCACCTCCTCCACACAGACCCACCACCAGCAAGGAGGCAACATGATCATGTCCAACAACACGTCCGGCCTCGGGCAGCACCAGGCCGGGCAGGTGGGCAGCACGGGCCACTCTCCGGACCTGGCCCTCCCGCACTCCTCCAGCCCCCCGTCGCTGCAGGGCCAGGTGCCCGGCCTGTCGCACCTCAACTCCCCGGGCTCGGAGTACGGCTCGGCCCTGCAGTGCTCCGCCCTGTTGTACGGCAGGACGTGGTGACAAGAGGCGGCGGCTCCGAGCTCACACCTGCACAGGACCTCGAGTTGCACCGTGTAAAGGTGATGCATATCTGAAAGAGAAGCCCACCTCCTTCCCCTTGCATTTTCCACCTTTTGGAAAAAAAAGAAGAAAATAGTAAAAAAAGACGAGAGACTCACATGGAAGAAAAACACTCAGTCCTGAAACTGCAGGATGGTGAAAGTCTTGGGATTTATTTATGTAAATTATATTGAGAACAAGAGAAGAATCGCGTAAATGCGCAGAAAGAGGAGAAGTAGAAGCTGGACAGGAAGGTGGAGAGGAAACTTCGATTCCCCCCCCTCACAAACAAACAAACAAACAAACAGACACTTGCTGATTTAAGATAGAATTTAATGTAAGCCGTAGATCTAGCTTGTATATTTCTGTAAGAGGTTTGGATTTTAGCTCTCTGTTGTACAAAGTTTTTGACGCTATTGACGGTTTGTTGTCGTTTCATTGGTATTTGTATACGTTTTATTTCTTTGTAACTTATATAGATATTTGACTTACTACAGAACAGTCCTATTAATAAATTATGGAAACACGACAGATATAAGCTTTTTCTTGTGGAACCTATTTTTACGCACAGACCTAGACATGGGTTTTTGGAGACATCAAACAATTATTTACGAATACAAACATCATATCATTTTTTATTATTCGTTTAATCAGTTCGTATTTCTCCTCCTTTTTTTAAGAAGGTAGTTTTTTCTACTAATTCTTGGGTTCATTGTGATAAATAACTTTTAAAATGCAGATGCAGGTTTTCTGTTTTTTTGCTCAACCAGTCCAGGTTTTGCAAAGTGACAAAATACAAATATGAAATCAACACTCAGACTCTAATTCTGCAAAGACGGTTGAATAGTGGAGGCCTATTCTCCAGTTTCCTCCTCGCACACACCTCAGTGTTATCGTGACCTGCAGAGCATACTCAGCCTTTTTTCTTATTCTCTTTCCTTGTGTGTGTTCGAGTCCCTGGTGTTTGTGTGCTCGGCGTGTGTGAGTCAGGAAAGGTGAGGTCTCTCGGCTCCCACATCAAACACACTCGCAGCTCAAAGCGCTGCAGCTTATCGATGGAAACCCCTGAAGTATTCTGCTCAAATAAGCGCTCTGCTATCAGCCGCTTCATCAATAATCTATCAGGGGATTGTCAGGAGGTTTGTGTCCGTGACAAACACCTTTTGTAAAGTTAACCTATAAACTGTCGTCTGCGAGAATGAAGGGATATTTATTCTATCCAAGTTATTCATTCTGTCAGCATTTGCTCTTCAAAATAAAACAGGCCTAATACTACGATTATTATTTGTGGATTATTCTCCAGCCAACGAATAACGATATATGTGTCTTAAATGTTAAATTATGTGGTTGCTTAGCGACGGGGGTTAAATTAGATGGATTCCAAATTATCTGAATTAAATAAATGTACATTAGAGGATTTTTTTTTTTTTATTGGAACGTTTTTTCTTGCAGTTTAAAACATTTTTACATTTCATTCATTGGCCACATCTGGAAACTCACTTTCTAACAAACCTTACCAACTTAACTTCTTTGGGGACATCGTTTGATTTAATTCTTCAATTTTTAATTTGTATTTCTATAGCACCAAATCACATGCATAATTATATTTAAATTATTTAAATACCTAACTTACCTTATTATCTAAGGCACCTAACCTCGTATAGGAAACTTGTACTATCGAGGCCTAACAGAGTTACAGAGAACGAGCTATGATCTTGACCCAGAACGAGAAAGCAGACGTATCGGTTGACCTATATCTCCTAGTGACGACTTAAATAGCATAATAATAATAATAATAATAATAATAATAATAATAATAATAATAATAATAATGGTCCAATTTTCGTTTGCTACAAATAAGCCTAATAAAATGATACTAATAACCAGGTGTATGTTACAAATAACCAAAAATGTATGTTACAAATATAGAAGAATTAGTTTTGTGTTAGAATATGACAAAATAGATGTTGGTGTTTCCTTTTTTTTATTAATAAACAATAATAAGCTGCATTAATGCTCCAGGACCAGTTTGCACCTGACTCGTGTTTTATACATCCTGTCTTCTGCTCCCTGGTTTGGATCTCGAGGTGTTTACTGCTCCTCCTCTCTCTGTTTCCTGGCATGTTAGGTTGGGGAAATTATATTTGACCTACGACTGCGTTAAAATGGTTATTTATCCTTTTTATTTTATGGGGTGAGGGAGGGGGAAGGGGGTTGATTCAAACTTCAAACATGTGCTCCTCCATCGCAGAACCTCTCAGAGCCCCTCAGAGGTTTGGTTTGGTGGCTCGGACTCAGTTGGATGTGATTTTTCCTGACTGGTTAATTTCTTGAAACATTCATTTATATTTTAAACACGCAGCTTTGAAAAAAATTATTTGAAGGACCTGTGAGTTTCTCCTGCACTCGCGTATCTTTGCCACCGAGCAGATCCCACCAACTCCTCTAGGCTCCTTTCAGGAGGGAATCTCTCCAGCATCACACAACATCTTCTATTAGGTGTTTCGCTGCGCCTGTTTTGTTGCGCACAGAAGTGAGAAGTTTGGGATTACATTACCATGTCTTTGGCGCCGTGTGTGGTCTTTGTGTGCAGCTTGTAGCTGTTGAGAATGACTTGTTGGAAGCGTGTGTGCTCTCATCGCTTCCTTTTGTAGAAAGCCACAGTGCAGCTCCACAAGTCCTCCTGGCTTTATGCGGGGCTGCTCTCCCCGAAGCCCAAGCAATTAGTCCCTAATCTCCAGGTAATCATATTTGAGTTAGCGACGAGCTGCATGTGAATTTCACTCGTCGCTTTAGCCTCAGTTTCACTTTCGTGGATAATGTGCAGCATCCATATCTGTGTTTGTTGTTAGTGACCGTGGAATGAAGTCAGTGTTTAAAGAGGGAATTAAATATGGCTGCGTCTGGAAAAGTTCAGGCTGCAATAAATTCTTGGGGGAGAACAAGAGCTGATTTAAATCCTCATGGTGACTTTGACAATTTAAAAATAACAAACTATACATATTTCATTTTTATTTAAATTTCACTTTTAAAGTAGTAAAGTCTTTTTTTTTCCTCATTGGAAATTTAAAGATGTCCCCTTTTATCTCTAAAAAAATTGAGAATAAATATTCAGAGAACACAACGGCTCCTCAGGATGGAAAAACTTAAGTCGTTTGAAATGTTTGCAGCCTTACTTATGCTTTTAAGACACAGACGATAGACGTGAGAAAGAGAATATAATCATTAACAAATTAAATAATACTTCAAATGATTACTCCAAAGTACACCATAAAGGTTAGGAGGGTAACAATGCCAAAATTCAAATTAAAGAGTCTTCGTTGGACTCATTAATTAATGTAGAAATTTGATTCCTGGCATATTCCTAATCATGTTTATATATGATTAACTTGCTTTAATTTGAAGTAAGAAATCTAAGGAAAAAAACTAATGAAAACATAATTTGTTGAAGTGAATTACAGAAATGATTTCTTATTTTTTTAAGAATTACTTTTATAAGGTTTTTGTAAAAGGATGAATCTGGTGCTGTCCACGGTGCTGAAATAGAGCAACACATTATTCTTCATTATTAACAACAACATGTGGGTCTACACATCAAATATATAAACAAGACAAATCCAACAATTTCCATCACATTATAACCAGAGACTTGACAGAGCTACTTTTCACATATGAAACCCTAATAACCACATTTAGAGCTGGAATGAAACAGTCTTCTTTTTAAAACACAACGCCTCTCACTCAACATTTCATCGCAGCAGGCCTCAGCATTCACGTGCATTACAAACAGCACAATTACACAGCGACTGCAATCACCCCCCTTTGGTAAATGTTATTGTCAGCTAGCAGCAAGAAAATCTTTAATTGTCCAACGTTTATCTGCTTCTTCAATCCATTGTGCAAAGAGCACAAACGAGGGTCATTTGTGCACTGAAATATTTTTGCATGCAAAGCGAGGCACAAGATGCTGTAATACTTGACCTTTCAGCATAATTGTTGCAGGCATGAAATGCAGCATTCAGAGCCGGCTGAGTGGAGTCTTTTCTTTCTCCCTCCCTCTGATGAACAAATCACATTTCATACACCTCCCGTCTTTGGCTTTGTTTCTCAGGAGGAAAACTTCTCTGGGGCTGGATGCCATTCATTTTCATTTTAATGAAACTGCTGAAGAGGGGGTAGGAAAGCATGAATCACAAGATTTTTCAATTCAAGACTCAACGACTTAAAGCCAGAAAAGAAGAAATGGATATTTTACATTTTGACAAGTCATCAGTTGATTAACACTGGGCAGCAGGATTTTAAATATCTTGCTCAAGGACACAAGGTAGGAGAGAGACTGACTGTGGAGAATCACCATGAATCAGTTGTTGCAGGAAAAACTGCAGGAACTTCAAAACCAAACAGAAATAAAAAAAACTATATTTTAAAAGAATTAAGTTATAGAAGACAAATAAGCAAATAGCATTTCTTTCGCCCAATAAAGTATTGTTTAATAATATACACAATAATTCTGTATGTTTTGATCTTTTACAAAAATGTAAAAGATTTCGACTTTTGTCAAATATATTTTCACTATTCATCTTCTCTACATGTATTATGGGAATATACAACACAACCAAAAACAAATACTTGGACACAAATGATCATGATAACATTTGCTTTTAACAGTTACAACCTCTTGTTAAAGGTAGTTTGAAAGTTTCTGGAGAACTTAAACTTAGTTTTTTAACAAATGTATCTCCTCCTAAGTTTATTTGAACTAAACCCCAAACCTCAAACAAATAAAATCTGGTTTTGATGTAACGATATTTAAGAGTAGCACAGGTTTGTTTTCTAATAACTTCTGTTCCCTCGGAATTCTGAAACTGATTTGTTGTCATGAGTTTGGTGGTTGAAGATCATGTGTTTTAAAGAGTGCATCATCTGCATAGAGTCGAAAGTCCAACTGAGAGAAGTTAGATCGTCTGTAGCTTCAGCTGGGACCTGAACCTGAGAGGAACATGATCATAACATGAGATCTGACTGCTTAGGAGTGGAAAGGCTTTGATAGCTGTGGTTAGTTCAGTTCCTGTGGTTAGTTTAGTAGCTGTGGTTAATTTGTTAGCCGGGATTAGTTTAGTTGGTGTGGCTAGTTGGAAGATTTTGTAGTTTAGTAGCTGTGGTTAGTTTAGTTGCTTTGGTTAGTTTGGAGGTTGTTGTTAGTTTAGTAACTATTGATAGTTAAGTATCTGTGGTTAGCTTAGCAGCTGTTGTTAGTTTAGTATAAGTGGTAAGTTTAGTAGCTGTGGTTAGTTTAGTTTATGTTGTTACTTTAGTATACGTGGTAAGTTTAGTAACTGTGGTTAGTTTAGTATCTGTTGTTACTTTAGTATAAGTGGTTAGTTTAGTAGCCTTGTTGAGTTTAGTTGTTGTGGTTAGTGTTGTTGCTGTGGTTAGTTTAGAATCTGTGGTTAGTTTGGTAGCACTGGTTACTTTATCATATTATAGCTAATAGTGAGTTTTTCTTAACAGATGGATTAGATACTGTTTTGTTTGAAGATATTTCGAGGATACAAACCAATAAACGCCTCCTGGGAACTGGGAAAAAAAACTACTATTCGGTTGTAATCTCAACTTTATTTGTGATAACTAGCATCAATAACTAGTGACACTCAAACAGAAATCTTTAGATTTGAAGATTTGTGGTAAAGTCCTCAGTGCTGTGCTCTGCTCTGGGAGCTCCGTGTTGGCAGTCGTACTCAAACCATCTCAGTCAGCTGCTAATGGGCTCTCGTCCTGTCAAATAATGAAGTACCTTTCCTCACTGTGCTCATCTCAACTCAAGCTCCCACTGTTTTCATTCAGGTCCTCGTGTGCTTGCAGGGAAAATGGTGAATTTAAGATCATTTGATGAAAGTATTTGGATTTATTTAAAACAGATTAAGGTTATGATTGGAATTAGGATGATAGTTACAGATTTAAGTCTAAAATGTGGATCAGAATTAGGTTGAGCTTGTTGGGGCTGCATGGTTTAACCTATAAAGTCCTAGGAGGGATAGGGATTTGTGTGCATGTGTGTGTGTGTGTGTGTGTGAGGAGTAGAGAGAGAGGGAGATGGAGAGCTCCAGTTAAACATGCCAATTAAGGGAGGCCGGTGTAAAGCAGACTTGTCATGTGTGTGTACAGTGGCAGCAGGAGTCCTTTAGGAAGCAACGAGCCATCACTAACCCCGTTAACACTGAACCCTCCACACTGACCCGGGTCCTGCTGCTGCCTCCACAGACCTGCACCAACAACTGCTCCTTTTCATGTCCGGGGCTCTGTCTCTCTTTCAAATGATGAGACCTGGAGTGAAGTTACATTGATCTGCATGACATAATCACCAGGGTATTTAAGATATATGTTATAATATATTGTGTTATTATTTAATTCGATAAGTTATGATAATCATCAAAAGTATGTTGTAAAATATTAGTAAAAGTGATGGAAAGTCTATAGTTACTCTATTACATTTATATTTGTACTCATTTATTTGACAGAAAGTCACTTGATACTTAACAAATTAAGATATTACAGTCAAATATATCATCTTGTAACATTTTGTATTTTTACAGATAAAGGTATAGGCTACCCAACACTATAAGAAGTAGTTAAAATGATCTCAAAGTTATAATACATCAAAATCCTATCTTATACCTTATGGGGTCAATTCTGTATTTTTAACAATTTTACTTTCAATTCTTTCTGACATTTTGCTGCCGACACTTCTATATGTTTGTCGTAGCAACATTTTGAATGCAGGACTTTTACTTGTTTATTTGTGCTACTGCTACTTTTATATATACATATACACATTACATTATATTACATTTCATTTAGCTGACGCTTTTATCCAAAGCGACTTACAATAAGTGCGTTCAACCCCGAGGGTACAAACCCAGACCAACAAGAATCAAGAAAGTACAATTTCTTAAAAAATAAAGCAAATCTACAAAGTCCTTCAAGTAAGTGCCATTTAAGTGCTACTAAATTGTTAGTTTCAAAATTTTATTCAAAGTGTGTATTTATACATGTAACTTTTCTTTTTATGTCGATGCTGAAATAATAAAACTTTTTACATCTCATAGTAAAGTGGGAAAAAACTTGAGCAAACCATCCTATATTCAAACCAGGCCTCCAGTCAGTCCATTCTTCTGTGTGCCTGAATAGTGGGGGTACGTCTCTTTGCAGGCGTAGAAAAAAAAAAATTCCTTGAATGTTGCTACACAATAAGCAATCAAGATCCCAAAGCCCAGACATTTGACAGCTTAATGAGTTCAGGCTGCAATCACTTTAAAGAAAGGGCCTGGTCTATTTTAACCCGAGCAGAGCCTGTGCATGTGAGCTGAGAAAAGGCGCAGCTCGTCCATTTAACTCACAGCGAAGATGCACATAACTACAGGTTTATTCAAATACAGGCTGGAGGTGGATGTAAATAGGTCCTGTGTAGTTAGGACCTGTTGAGACCTACATGTTTTGTTCGGCAAACCGGAGGAGGGGTGATATTTGCCCCCCTAATGAAATATGTCATTACGAGGAATTCATGTGACACAAAAGGGGCGACAGTCAAAAATTGCCCCACTGCTGTTCAGTAATTATATAGTTTGCCCTGGCAGCGCCTGCAGGCAGGTGGCTGGTCCATCATGCAAATGGTTTGGCTGTGCCGACATAATTAGCCACTGCGAGCCGCTTAAATTAACAATTAGCTAACATGCAATTCTCCTCACAACGCTGCAGTTCTCTTCTTAGGCCAATTGTCACTGTATGTTATTCCGGTCGCTGAATTGCTCAGTAGGACAGAAGCCTATGTGATTTCTTACTTGGTCAATTTACAGGCTACATAAACGGAAATCGACAGAATAAGGGCTCGTGTCCTATAATCCCCCCTAAAGAGCTGCTATATTTGTGTGTGTGTGTGTGTGTGTGTGTGTGTGTGTGTGTGTGCGTGTGTCTGTGTGTGTGTGTATGTGTATGTGTGTGTATGTGTGTATATGTCATGGAGGCACATTTATTTATGTTCAGCAGCTGGTTCGCTGCAGCGTCTCAGGGATGTCAGGTTGACAGGCAGCTCAATGGACGGGTGTCAGGTGTAGATGTGAGATGATATGACATGCAGATGATAAAATAAGATACAATTATCTACGATACGATATATGCACCACAATACGTTGCAATATGATACGTTACCATCATGATGCAATACCATACAATACGATAAGATCATTTTAGATACGATACAATAGATGCAGTGCGATGTGATGTGTATGAAAAGATACAATAACATCGGATAAGATACAATACAATATTCATATGATGAGATAAGATACAATAAGACACAATAAGATACAATATATGTTACAATAGGATACACTAAGATAATATAATTTAAGATACAATAAGATACAATAGATGCAACAAGATACAAAATAATCTACGGTATAATAAAGAGAGATAATCCTTTATTAGTCCCAAAACAGGGAAATCAGCTGTTACAGCCGGGAAGAGGAAAGGGAAATAACAGACATCAGTAAAGTAATATAAGTAAAAATTAAACATAGAAAACAAGGAAAATCCAGAAATATAAATGGAATAGAAATAGTGTATACAGTATAAACAGAATATATATATACGGTGAAATGAATTGCATGTTAACCATTGAGTTGCACAGACAGGACTGAATAGTGCAGAGTTAAACGAAGCGGAGAGAATTCAAAGAGCCGACTTGGTGTGTGTGGTCCACTGAGTCGGTTGCACAGCCTTTCTGCTGCAGGAGGGATCGACCTGTGACACCTCTCCTCCGGGTGAATCGTTTATTGATAGTAAAATGGCAGTTTAGCAGAAAGACAGCGGCGTGTGAAGTGAGAGTGAATCGGACTCGGGGGCCACACGCTGCGTCTCAGTCAGCTCCACAAGCTCCTGCTTTTCTAACCTCTGCACTGATCCCCCCCCCCCTGCAGCAGCAAGACCCCGAGCAGCATCTACCCTGCTGCAGGCCCACCGCAGCCCACCCACTCTCTCATTGTCCCCGCTGCCCCGGGACATGACACAGGGACAAAGTAGACATTAAGCAACATTAAACCCAGGGACGGGCGTAATCAGGAACCCGTTATCTCTTAATGAAGGAAAACACATGCGGAGCGATACACATATAGCAGGTAATCAATAGAGGCGCCGGACAAAGAGAATCAGGGCTCGTCCCCCTCCTTCCTCCCTAAAAAAAGGGAAATGCTAATCAATTAGAATCATTGTTTGCTCTGAGACCGTTCAGTCTATTTCCATTAATTACATGATCATTAAAAGTAATTTGTCCAGGCTACACAGCGACAACATTTGTCTCCCCCCCCGTTTGCCCTTTTTAAGGAGTGATGGACAAGATACTGGCTGAACTCCAGCTCCCTTTTTTTAGAATTGAATCTCAGGCTGAGGCTTCAGAGAAGAAGTTTGGAGTAAACTGGTCTGGACTGTTTATCTGCTGAAGTGAAAACCAGCAACACATGGCCACTTTTAAACTAGGATAAACAAATTATGATCTTTATGTTTATTATTTTTTATTTTCTAATGTATATCTTTTTATTTACATGTATGTTTTATTATTAAAAGCATGTTCTGAAATATGAGGATCAATACTGGGAAGAAATTAGTCGGGGAGATAAACGCACAAATTAAGATACTAAAATATGTCAATTTACAGCATATTGGATTAGTCTTGTAGATAAAAGTATACGCTTTACCCAACACTACATGTAGTTATAATAAGCTCAAAGTTATACATAAAAATGACATGACAGTTAAATGCTAGAGCGCCAGTGATAATTCCTGCATATTAGAAATGTGTACATTCATTTACGTTTTGAATGCAGGACTTTAACTTGCTTCTTTCTATGGTATTGATTCTCTTACTGAATATTATAAGCTGGTGCTGCTATTATTAAAAACATCACTACATCTATATTATCTATCTTATCTATAACTTATTGTCTGACAGAGCTTCAATGTGACGGTTACACAACTGCTCCTGGTCTCTCTCTCTCTGGCTGTACAGCCCAGTCGCATGTGAAAGGAAAGTAGGAGATTGGCAACACTGATAAAACACACAATAGAAGTATAAATGCACCATGAGAGAATGAATACAGAATCAACTGGTTCTCTATGTTGTAAACGCTGCGAGTTGTGTAAAGAAGTAATAAAGTAGAGCAATGAAATGAATAGGTACTGTACATATATGCAGGGGATGGATATGTAGATTGTATGCTGTATATTTCTATATTCATACTATTATCATGATTATTAGCAGCGTGCAGGATTCACCAGTTAGAAACTGTGAAACATTTACAATAACACTCATTTGTGTTGCTGCCTACTTGGTTAGAAAAGAGCCGGGTGGCTGTTGTTTAACCAAGTGTTGTGTTAAAATGTCATGTTTTACCATCATGATCAGTATGCGATCCTATCTCCTTTTTACTCAGAGTCGCTTTTACCAAAGGCCCACAACCTCTTGTTGGTTGCTATAGCATTCTCAAGCATCATTCTGCTGAATCCCAACCCCCACACAGACCTGCTCTGCACACTCGTAATAAATTATCCTCAAGTGAAACGACTAGAAACGAGCTGGACCAGAGCTGGACAGGGCCACTTCACTGAATCATACCTCATAAACATTTTCATTTTCCTGTGTGTGACTTGACCCCCCGAGCTTTTATGCAGTGCACGCATGGGTCTGGGTCTCTCAGTGTGTATCCTCCAAACCTTGCCAACTCCACGCCTCTACTGCCACTGCCGCTCTTATCTGCCCGCTAATGACTGATGTTATGCAATCACATTTTGCAGCAGCAGGCAGACAAAATCTGTAGGCGGCTGGATGCATCTCATGCAGAGCCTCCTCCTGGTCCTGCGGCCTGAAGTGCAAACATATGCGTCTGGAGCGGCGTTCGAGAAGAGCGCTGATTTGTTGATTAATTAAACACGCTCCCCCAAAAATGCCCACTAAAAGCAGGCGTTCACAGCGCCGCACCACCAAGTTTAGTGGGGGAACAAGTGGAAATTTGAATCAGCCTCTTTATTCTACGAGCCCCATCTTTGCCAAATTGAATGCAGATTGAAAATAATTTTTCAGCTCTTGACTCGGGCTATTCACGGCTCTCTGAATTGGTTTTCCTACTGTCACGCTGCCACGCGAATGTAAATAAAAGCATTTAAGTCGGCGGCGAATCCTTGAAACGACTGTGTGGCTATTGACTTGAAGGATATTGTGTCGTGTCAACAGAGGAACCGAAAAAACTGCAGTGTTTCTATTCTAAATAATTTGTTATATTGACTCAATCTCTCTCAGTTTTAGAAATCAATGTTATTGAAGGATAAAATGTCTTTTTTTAGATAATAAACAATAAATAGCACGAAAGTAAATTATATTAAAAAAAAACATGTACCTCATACTTCATCATCCCTTTAGAAACCACTTTATGATTTTAATAAACACTTAATACTTATATACTTTAATAAACTGCACATATATATCACTATTACAAACTCTTTGCGTTCACCTCCTCCAGTGGATTTCCAGTGCAGGACCGTGCCTGCTGTGTTTTGGCAGGAAATCAATACAGGGGTAGGGGTGGGGGTCGGGCTGTGTGTGCGTGTGTGTGTGTGTGTGTGTGTGTGTGTGTGTGTGTGTGTGTGTGTGTGTGTGTGTGTGTGTGTGTGTGTGTGTGTGTGTGTGTGTGTGTCTGTGTGTGTGTCTGTGTGTGTGTGTGCGTGTGTGTGTGTGAGTGGGGGGGGTCTGTTCTAATCATCTGTACATTTTCCATCACAATCAACAATCAAAGCCAAGACCTGAATCTTTATTTGTGGGCCTGAACTGAACCATTTTCCCACTGTGAAAGGGAAGCTAAATTAGAACCCTTGGCTCCTGTTAGCAGCTCTTAATGGCTCTGATTTGTGAACTGCTAAATGAGGTTATGTAAATTGATGCTGAATGTAGGCAGAGGCCCCCAGGTGACAGGTGCAGTCAGATGAAGGTGGGGGCAGGGATGGTGTCTTGAAATGAGGAGGTGGAAGGGTGGAAGGGTGGGGGGGTAACAACATATCAAGATGTATTCATATAGGGCCACCGAGAGACACATTAAGAAACTGAGGTATAAGGATAAATATCTGTAGGCTGAGGGAAAAGTTAAATATACTCAAATTCCAAAAAACATCCTTAAAAAATTACAAATTCAAACAATACTATTCAATATTTATTATGAGGATTTAGCTCAACTACCTGAGGGGAGGAAGTAGATTCCTTGTGTTTGAACTGTTTACTTAATTCTATTTTACTTCCTTCAGACACAGATGTTGTACTTTTACACACGATACTTATTTAAAATACATAGGAGAGCGATAAGTAGTCTGATAAATAGCTTAAAACACATTATATTTACAGTTATAAGCTGTTCTAGGGTTTATTTGAGTGTTATAGTTGTAAGCAGCTAAAACTCCAGCATACTGCTAACTGTACACGGAGATGTAGAAAGGCATTATGATATTATCGTATAACACAGTTGTATTTATATGAACATATGAATATCCCTTAAAGGGAGAAATAACAATTGTTTAAATTGTTGTTTGTTTAAATGCTGTAAATTGGGGGGTTAAGCTAAAATCTGACTAATTTATATTAAAGAGCATCCATTAAATACAAAAAGATGAAATGTATATAAAATAGTCAATATATTTATGTGTATGATCCTTTTTTTTGTGGAAATGCTGTTGACTGTATTTTGTCAGCAAAAAAATGACATAACACTGAAACAGGGGGGTTGGGGGGGGGGGTTATCCTGCGCCATACCATTATCCATCATTTGATCGTCACATGCTTTACGTCTCAGCTGATGCTGGCAGACGGCCCACGTTTCCGACGCGTCTCCATAGTTCTGACTGAGGATGTGATGACAAGGGAACCATCAACACTCAGCCTCTCGGGGAAACACTGCTCTCTGATTGGAGGACTCGCTCTCACCGCACTTCACTTCGGCCATTCGGGCTCCACCAGGTATCTCTCTGAGACGCAGCGAGGACGAAGCAGGAGCACGGACGAGTCTCCAAGGACCTGGTCCGTCTTTACTGAAGGACTCAGTGCTGTCCACTGGTGGGACAAAGTACTCCTATATAGTAATATGGAACTGTATTTGATTAGAAGTTTTACTCCACTACATTACTGAAGAGAATATTATACTTTTTTACTCAGAATTGTAGCTAGCATGAAGTTCTAAGGGTCGTGGGTTAGACTTCAAATTTTCCGATAATTTTTTGGGAGGTTACGAGGTTACGAGACATGTTTCAGGTCCCTGTGCGAATGTAACTCCAGTAATCAACCTTCTGTTTGCTCTCCTTTGGTTTCCATTATCTCCTGAGGGAAATAACTGGCTCTTTAGCTGCAGAGCGCTCCCCTGTGTTAAACAGCTAACTTCGGCTGTCACACAGTGCTGAGAAGTGGGTTCATTTCTGAAGACAGGTTCCTGCTCCCTCTTGAAACGAAGCTGATGAGAGCCGTGGGAGTGAAGCTTTGCGCAGTAAAAACCCAAACACTGAACTGAAAGACACTACAAAACCTTTAGAGGTTCATAGCAGCAGCTCCAGCCACATACACGTGAAAATAACATGAACCTACCAGGTACTGAGAGTCTGGCTGGGGGACGTTTGGCCAATTAAATGCAAATTTTTGTACTTTTTAAGTTAAAAAGTTATTATGGGAAATTCAAAAGGTAAAACTTGGAGAATTGATTGAGTTTTTATTTTACTTTTTCGCAAATAGTCCATTCAGGTGTGAAAATAAAGAGTAAAAACATTTAAATTAGGTTAAAATTAACAAAAGATGTATTTACAGGACATACATTAGAAACGTTTGCACCAAATTCCTGTACAATAAGAACCTTGATAACACTTCAAAGAGGAAATCTGCCTTAGTTGAACCTTTGATGGAATATGTTCAAAATTCGGTATTTCTCGTTTTCTCAACTGCTGTTTCCAACATCAAGGACGATCCTTCGACCGAGTTTAAAGACGAAATGGACCCTGATGCATTCAGAAGAAAAATGTGACCATCACCATCATAAGGATCAAGAATCCTGTTATTCATTTACATTATGGATTTTGTTACTATGACGTCTGAGTCCTTCTTACACAACTGGTGCTATATAACCAGCGTTTTGATAATTATTTTCCAGTTGTATTACCCGGCCTTGTCAGATATGAGTTAACTGTAGAAAAAGAGGCTTTACAGTGAGGAAAATACACTTAATGGAAAACCATCAGAGCACAGGTCAGATAAGAGACCTCTTGAATCGCCTCACACATGCAAGGAAACCTGTGTAAAACTGATTAAGCGACAGCACATGCAGAAGCTCGAGTGCTGGTGGCCGTGCATCTTCCTCTCGCTGATTGGAAATGTGGCAGGAACAGCAGTGTGCAGCGATAAAAGCCAGCTAATAACTTTACGAGGATCCTTTGCGCTTTGTCCATATCATTAATGCTCTTCAGAGTCAGAAGTGGTTTCAAGCAATAACCTGCCTTTCTACCCTCGTGGCTAACTTTCAGTGGAGGCTGCACCGGTGTGATGTTTTCCCCATCACATTAACTCAGCTGTGAAAAACCCTGAGGATAGTTTTGTGTCTGGTTTTGCTTTCAAAACCACTTTTACAACTTTCATCCAAACGGAAATATTTCTACAACTATTCTGTCCTTTTTGCACGATTCTGGACAAAGGCGTAGATCCAGGAATCTTTTTATCAACTACGTTCATGTTGCAATTCAGGGAACAATAATAACTGGGAACTGATATCTATGAGTGTGTGCAATTTGGTGCAGCTTGTGTGAATTGAAGGGGCCATTGGGCTCTGGCAGAGGTACGTGCTCCACTGAGGGGCCATTCTAATTCACTACTGTTACTAACCAGGGAGTTTAGTGAGATATCTCTGTTACTATTGGATGGATTTGTATGAAATGTGGTATAAAAAGGTTCATGGTGCCCAGAGGATGAATCTTTATGACGTTGGTGATCCCCTGATCCAGGTCACTTATCCAGTGAACTATCTTTCGACCGGGACATAACAGACGTCCATTGCAGGCAATTCATCTAAAACCATGTTTTTCTGTTCACTTTTCATGATATTTATTAACTGAAATTTGGCACAGACATGAATCTAAAAGATAATAATGCATTTGGTCCTTTGGTGATTAGATGCCTGTTTAGTTCATTATCCTAAATTTAACATTTCTTTCCACTGCGATGTTTTCCTGCTTCAAGTAATCCTTTTTTTTTTTTTTTTTTTAAATATAAACTGGCCGTTAAAAACATCAGTTGATTCTAAGCAACATGTCCGACATGTTCAGCTGCTGTGAGGAGCTCAGTCCTAAGCCCACTGGAAAGGAGTACATTTAATTATTCCCCTCTCAGTAAAACGAGACAAAACCTTCCCACTGCAATCCACTTGCCTCTCCACATTGTGCTCGCTCTTTCTCCTGACCCTCCCGTCTGGCCTTCACTCTGTCTCATGCTCTGTCAACATCATCTGCCGCGGAGCAGACGGGCTCAAAAGCAGACCTTTTTACTTTTCCTGCAGGTGGCTGATGTGACTGAGGCAAGTGGCAAATCCCTCTTCACTCACTACCCTCCTCCTCCTCCTCCTCCTCCACCTCCTCCTCCTCCTCCTCCTCCTCCTCCACCACTGTGGTTCCTGTACAACACAAACTGCTTCTCTCTGCCAAGACCACACTCTTATGCACCAAAGTAGACAATTTTCCATAAAGTTACTTGGAGAGGACAAAGATTTTGTGTGTAAACAGTTAATAAACCATGTCATTCTGAGAGATCATACAGGAGTTCTGTAGCGTTTCTCAATTTCTCTTTATTCTCTCTAAGTGTTTGGTCTTTTGTTTGCATTTTGAATATATTTTCTCCACAAACAAAATGTTTAAAAGTGAGATACTGGTACCACTTTACGCAAACCCTCATCTAGTCTTCATCAAAAGTGTATAAACACTGAATAAATAATGTATAACACAGTATAAATGTAATTATATGTAGATATAAAGACATTTTAAGTCTTTGTTATCAACTACAATTCCTTCTGTGAAGTAATAATTGTTTACACAAACACATTCAATTCTTTACAAAGCAAGTATTTACTTATTTCTGAAAGTACTATTTCTAAGGTCCATAACTAACACAGATCTCAACACCTCTTAATGTCTATAAACATTGTAATGGTTTGTTCATTTGTTTAATTGTATAAAATATAATATGATCAGAGCAAAGTTTCAGTGTTATTGTTAATAAAATTCAACTGTCAGCACTATTTACATAAGATATTACTGTTGTTGACAAATGAATACATAGTGATGATATGCTGAAGACATTGTTTTTACAATTGTTGTTGTAAAATATTCTCAAATACTTTATTTCAGTATCAGTTGGAGATACAAATACTCCCTTCAATACTATCATTGTCTTATGAGGTACTTTACAAAACAAATCAGTATATTTTAAAATAAGATGTGCTTCTATACATAGAAATATATATAATGACACTATGATATGATACAACACTGATGGTTGCCATTCTGTATATATTAATATTTCTACTTTTGTTATTTGGAGGACATTTAGTTGCCAATTGACTTTTATTTAAAAAAAATTAAATGAATGTGGCACTTGACTGATTGTAGTTGCATATTTATAGAGTACTGTTTAAGTAAATTATGTATTTGCTTATTTTAGGACAAGTAAATATAAAACATTATCATCTAAGCTCATTAAATCTTAAGTCTTGGACGTTATAAAGGGAAAAATTATAATCTCTGTTCTTGGCTCTCTACTAAATAAAATATTTCTCTTAATTTCTGAGCTCCTTGCTGTGTGGGAACATCCAGTAATGGCTCAGCATGTCAAACCATGTCAAGTGTTACAGTTCCCTTCCTGTTTCAGGGGGAAAAATATCACCCCCGAGTTGAATTGAAGTAAAAAGGCTTGTCTTCAGACCCCTTCCTAAAATGATTAACCCTTCTACGGAGTATTATTGAGTTCTGAGTGGTTGTGCTTTCTCATTGCCTGTAATTGTTATTTTTCTGTTGTTGCCTTCATCAGTCTCTCGCCTCATTATATGAAAAGAAGGGAAAAATGTCTGAATAGAGGAGGGAGGTTTTCCCACAGTCACTCAACACAGAAAAATACGCCATTGTGGCCATGGTTCCCATCCCGATGCCCGGCTGCACAGTGCGCCGTGGTCTGAGGAACAGTGTTCTGATTATTGAGCGACCGTTCTTTCTCCTGTCGGACAAGTAAGAGATGGAATGTACAGTTAAATACAGACGCAAATCTCACACTGGAGTCAGTCCAGTCTCCAGGTAGGCAGGTCTGCAGCTGTGTTTTAGTCTGGAGCTTCTCCTTTATCAACATTACCATTACACAAACTTGAATTAAGTGAATGAAATGTGAAAATATAGAGAAAACATATAAACTTAATCTGACGCAATCCAGATTTTAAATAACACAAATAAATAAAAAATACATAAAAAATAAAACGTGAAATAAAAGTAAGATAAAGGTTTATATTTCTGAAGTTTGATGACCAAAGGTGGTCAGAGAAGTTGTCTTCAGTAAATTAAGGTAAATTATTGGTTAAACATCAGTTCTGAGAATGTATTATTCATTTGTTATTAATAAATGTAAAACTGACATTTCCAACCTTTAAGGTGGTGCCATTGGAGGACTATTAGTCTGAGGATGTACTCAATAAACAGGCTACTTATTGTTATGTATAATACACTGTGTTATTAACCATTTGTTACATTTTATATGTCAGTGCTTAATAGTTGGGACTATTTGTATTTGTAAATAAAATTAAGATATTGAAACAGAAACAGAGCAAGTTAAATACATATCCTTCTTCTTTATATTTCTACTCCAACACAGTTCAAAAGAAAACAATTAACTTGTATTACTCAGCGAAAAGATAATTATTTATCATGAAGGAAACGATACCCAACTAAATATATAGTAGTAGAAAAATGAAATTATTAGATCACTGACAGAAATTAACTGGCTACTATTTTGGTAATAATTGGAGTTTTCCATGTACAATTCAAATGATTATATTTTTGAAGTTTATACTTCTGGTTGAGTAATTATGAAGGTAAATGTGTAACCCTGGGTAATTGTGGCATTTGATATTAAAAAAAGATTACAAAGCAAAGAATCAGTTATTTTGAATCGTAAGAATAATCAAAGGTTACAGCCTTTTTCAGTTGTTAATTTACACTTGATTAGATTGATTTTAATTTGTATGTATTAATCAATAAAGAAAATGCGAAGACTTTTGTGCAAATGATACAATTACAAGTTTTTATTTGTGTCATTTTCCACCAGAGCTCTATTCTATTCCATATTCTATTCTATTATATTGTAGTCTATTGTATTCTATATTCTATTCCATATTCTATACTATTCTATTCAATTTTTTTATTCTAATCTATTATTTTCCACTCCTCTCTATTCTACTCTATTCTATTTTTTCTATTTTATTCTATTCGACGCTGCTCCACTTGCACGCTGTGTTCCTGCGTGCGCGCTCCCGGCTCCTCCACGTACTGCGCGCACACATCTTCCAGGCCCTGACCAATCAGCGGGCCGTATTGCGAGCCGTGTTCAGTAATGGCGGAAACAATGAAGCGGAGCAGAAACCTCGGTCCTCCTCCTGCTCCTCCTGCTCCTCCTGCTCCTGCTGCTCCTGCTGCTCCTCCTGAGTCCAGAGAAGTGTCCAGCGGCTCGGACTGTCTCCGTGTCCTCCTCAAGCTGCTGGTGCACTTCGGGAACGAGGTTGGTTTGAACCGGTTCTCCCATCAGCCCGTTAGCTAGCCACATGCTAATGTTTTTAGCACCTTTAGCACGTTAGCTCCTCTGTTGGAGCTTCAACTGTTAAAATACAGACAAGAACAACTTGAGCTTCTACTAGATTAAACACAAACCATCTTTACTCTGGACTGGTTATTTACACATTTCACAACCTGAGTTTGAATCATCTCTCATTCAAAGTCTCATTATTCCTGCTTTTTTTGTTTTAAAGCAAAAATACATCAATTCCCAAGTATTTACACAGTTTACACTGCAGTTCTGCATTGTTTTGATTTGTACCTTTGTCGTGTACATGAACTACATTCAATACAAATACTATTAAAGTGTGTTTATAGTATTAGGATCAATATTATAGTTGCATTGCACCACTTTTCTTTCACACTAGAGGATTCAAGTAAATATTATTTTGTTTGTAAAATGTCAGAAAGCAGTATTTTTTTTAATGTTCTTCACCAGTTCACAGAGCCTCCCTTAATTTGAGTTATTGTTTATTTTAGTACCAGTAGTAAACATTCACACATTACTATTCATTGTCACGTTGTAGGACCCTTTAGTTGGTTACTCACTCATATGTGATTGTTTTATTCCTGTCGTATGTTTTGAAAAGAAAGAATGAATTTCTACTCCTGCATCAGCACTGTTAACACTGCATTTCGACATTGTTTGAATTTGGGTGCACTTACAAAAATAAATGTTTGTCTAATTGTAGTGAAATGTTTCCACTGTTTTAGTGCCTGAAGAAAATTTCTTGATAAATTATTTTGTTTTAAAAATATTTTAAAACTGTTCACACGGCCCTGTTAAGATGTCAAATGACTTCAAATCGTTTATATTATTTGACCAACAGCCCACAATTCAAACACATTAAATTTATATTTAAATAAAACAAAGATAAGTAGAAAAAAATGCTACTTCACTTTACAGATGCTGATAATGATTCCTGCTTTATTTCTTGTAAAGTGACTAAAGGATTAGCTGAATATAGAAATATTTGCTAATTGACTTCCAGGTCTTCCCCTGAGTAAATATCAATTACTTGACAAATGTATGTAAAGCCTGAGACCATGCTATTCAACATCATAAACTATATGTGCTTTACACCTGACTGTGCAGCGACCCTTTAACTTTCATTTGTGTTTTTGCGCTCCAGCTCAACTTAGGTGATGGAGCTTTGAGAATAGAAGTCAACACCAATACTGTGAATCCTCCATCTTCAGCTGCTGAGGTTTACACCTGTTTGCAGGAGCATATCAACAAACTACAGGTAATGGGGCCACACAGCAAATTATATACACATTTTAATATTGGTTACCGGGCATGATTGTATTGTAATGAGAGTCAAAATGAGTAAATTGAGTTGACACAAGCTTCATATTTTCCTCTTTTTATTGTTGTAGCTGAGGATCCGTTGTTTATAAAACATATTGTTTGTCAAGATGCAACAACAAGCGTTCTGTGTATTTAGGCCGTTTCAGAAAGCTTAAAGACACTCGTGGATGCTGAAAGTGATCGATCATCTACAAGAGACAACACTCCAGATGATACAGTCACATCGTTTTCACACAAAGAGCGGACGACTGCGCCGTCTGAGCGCCGGCGTCCTCTCAGCTCGGAGGCCGCGGAGGACAGCGATACGGCGGCCGATGACGTCATGGTGCAGATCAGAGCCGGGAAGTCAGAGGTGGGTCTCAGATCAGTCAGCAGATCGCTCAGCGGTGACAATTTTCGAGCCCTCTTTACTCCGTTTCAAGCAAATGAATAATCTTAAGTAATTGCTGCCGCGGACGTGCACACGCCGCGGTGAAGCAAACGCTTGATGGAGACCCGATAAGATGAGTTGGGCAGAAAATGAGGGGTTCTTTAGTGCTGTGGTCGGTTAGAACAGACCACATTGCTGGAGGGCTTTGAGAGAGGGCCAGGTCCTTGATGAATTATGAAGTGGATGCTCATTACTCTGAGATTGCATGTGGATGAAGGACGAGAGGCCCCATTCTGTTGTGCATTTATTTTGGTAGCCGAGCAAACAGTATTCATATTCCATCATGTGATGATGGCAAGCAATTCAACTTTTTTTGGGGGGCTACCTGAAATCATTTCCCACTACATTTCTCATCCCATGTAATGTAAATGAGTGTGTGAAGCAGAGGGTTATCATTAAGGAGGCAAAAAACAACCTTCTTGACACCCATCAATAGCCTCATCAATCCGTCGTATCGTTTTTATCTGTGTTGTCTCTCCTTTGTCACCGCAGATTCAGCGAAGAATATCTGCATTTATGGAACGCAAGCAGATGGAGATCAATGAAAACAATGTGCGCGAGTTTTGCAACGTGATCGACTGCAATCAGGGTGAGAATGGGAGAGAGGTTGGGGGCAGGGTGGAGAGGGAGCCTGCACACAGATTGCCAATGTTTGGGAGAGAGCTGATTTCCACAGGCGAGAGGTCAGGCTGAACTGCTGGAAGAGTGGGGCTGAAGTAGGTAACACACTCGGCCTCAAAACACAACCAGCTCCGACGAGAAAAACATCAGACAGAAGGGCTTTCTTTTTTTTTTAATTCAATGCCTGTGTAAGACACCAGCTCTAGAAACCAGGACACACTAATTGTGATATAAATCCGAGTGGGTATATATAGTTTTTAAATTTCTATTTTATTTACATTTTAACATGATATTCTTTCTCATTTTCTCCCGGCAGAAAACAGTTGTGCCAGAACCGATGCAGTGTTCACTCCTTATCCAGGTTTCAAAAGTCATGTGAAAGGTAAGAGGAAAAAAACATGTTCGCTGCTAATGTCAGTGTGACATCTCTGAACTGCAACCATCATTTAAAACAATTACACAGTGATTTAGAAAAAGTCACCTGGTCCAAAAATCTTTAAATGTTGCTTACCAATTCATTTTTATAATTACTGATGTGATGTTTATCTTGTCTAATTACTTCAGACAATTAAAATGCCATGTTACTCTCTTACTGTTTTTGGGTGACCATGCTGCCAGAAATCCTAAAAAAAGAACTGCTAATTATTATTATTAGTAGATAATATAATCAAAATTATAATTGTCAAGGGTTTAGTTGGAATCCTGGTGTTTCTACATGCACTGTACGTGACCAAAGACTGTTTTGAGCGTCTAGTCTGTGGTAAATATTGAGCTACAGTTTGTGTTTATGTGTTGTTTCCCTCGGCTGGCTAGTTATACGGGTGGTGAACACGTACGGGCCCCAGACTCGCGGTGGGGGAGGCCAAGGCGAGCCGGGGGGGGAGCAGCAGAGGGGGCCCATGGTGAGAAGCTGTGGAAATGCAGCGATAGAGGAACGACTTCACAACATCGAGAATCACCTCAAACTGCCGACAGGTCAGACAAGGACAAAGACACGAGAGTTTTACAACCACTTCAGTCAGTGCGTCTCACTCTGTCTCTAATGTTGATTAGAACACGTCTTAAACTGTACATCATATTACTGTAACATTACAAGGCAGAGGAAATGTAACTAATAAGAGATTACTGAATATAACTCATCTGAGATAATGAGATTTAGAAATAAGCTATTCATTATTTTTAACCTGATGTAAACAGTGTGACAAGGTCATATATGAACTAGTCCATGATCCAGACCGTTTCAAATCTTTTCACTCAATGAAACTCTTTACTCGCAGCCCCCTCCGCCCTGCATCTGTTGACTTTGTCTTGTAAAACAATCAGTACTCCGGCTGTTCAACAAGTGTTTCACTCCCCAGCGGGGCCGGTTCCACTGAGTGTCTACCACAGACTGAAGAAGCTGGAGGATCGGATCCTGGAGTTGGAAGGACTCTCGCCCGAGTACTTTCAGTCCACGGTGAGTCCTCTGGATCTGAAACCGACACATGAAAAAGGCTGAACTGAAGTATTATATATAGTAACTATTCCTTCACTCATAATATTAGGCCAGTAAATGACAATGAGAAATTAAGCAGGACGGATAAAGGAAAGATATTAAATATGAAATGAGAAAACCTGCAGGAGGTTGAATTCACCAGGTTCTGAAGCATGTATTCTGGATATTTGAATTTGCTTCAATCAAGAAAAAGTTAAGAAAAAGAAGAATTGTTGCTCAGCTAAACACAGTCTCTTAGAGAAAGAGTCACTTTCGTGGTCAGAAGTTCTTAAAGAGTATTTTAAGTTGGTCCACTTCACATGTTACTTTATTTAATGGGTATGTCGCCTAAATCAGTGTGTTGAACACTGGAGTGCTGTAGGAGAACTGATGA
Organism: Limanda limanda; assembly: GCF_963576545.1. Lineage (NCBI taxonomy): Eukaryota > Metazoa > Chordata > Actinopteri > Pleuronectiformes > Pleuronectidae > Limanda > Limanda limanda. The sequence continues at coordinate 21,367,215 of NC_083647.1, read as the reverse complement.
AAATGAAATATATACTGAGTGAGAGGAGTTTGTGCGTGATGCCGATAGAGTTTCCCTCCTGATGTGTCCTGATACTTCAACACGTCCCCCCCCTTCAGCGACACTTCAGTTGATGTGAATCAAACATGCAACGCGTTTAGTTACATTTACTTTGAACATTTAGGTCAGCGCAGACAGCTGACTCCAGAAATGAGGACTTTTCACTCCGCCGTGCTTTTTAAGAGACGCACAGACTCGGGGGAAAAAAAACGCGGCAGTAATTTATTGGACTTCATATTCAACCCGACAGACTGGAGCCGGAGTCACACAGACTCTAATTTCCCATCTTGAAGGAGTCTGTCCAGTGTGTGTTTAGTTATCTGAGTAAGTGTGCTTGAGATACTGCATGTCTCTTCACACTGGTATTCCTCAGCACAGCATGCTGCTTCTGTGAGTATGCTGCTTTCCGTCTGCTCTTGACTCACTGCATGTTTGTGTGAGCCGAGCAAAAGATGTCGAGTGTCTTTGAATAAACTGATGGGGTCTTTTATATTCGGAGCACCACTTTTTCGTCTTCCTTTTTTTTTCCTTCTTCTTCTGCAAAATCTGAAAGTACTGTAGTTCTGTGTTTGCTGTACACAGTTGGCCGAGGATTTCAGGAACATAATTTCAGAGTTAACAGATTACGCGGCAACTTAAAAAATAAACAGTTCCGCGAGGGTCTCACACTCGTAAACGTGATGTCTTCTCCTAAACTCTGATCAAGGACATTGTCAGATGTTGCTCTCTTCCTGTCTTTCATGTCTCTAGTTATTATCAAAACTAATAATAAAGGTATAATACAATTTAGAAACAACCGTCGTGACTATAAATTATATTTGTCTCATAATCTTAAATCAGTGTATGTTGCTCTTCACTTATTTGTATTTTATAATATCTGCTTTTACACATATACTGAACTTTTCCTGCTCACTCCCTATTAAAATAAAATGTGAGAAAACAGCAGGAACAGGTCTGGAGAATTCTCCCCGTGCAATACTGTAAAAACAAAAATAATACAAATATATATCTCTATAAAAATGTTGTTAAAAAAGGGGCCAAACACGTAGAGACGTCCACTCAACAAGATGCTAGAGCTTTATGATGAGGGTTGTGTCAATGCTGAAGTTTTTCCTCCGGCTGCTCTCCTTCACCACCACCGCTCACCTGAATGTTCTCAACATTTTCCTGTTATGAATACAAACTGTTCAATCTCCTGCCGCATTCTCCTTATGTGAAAGGAAAACAGACATCAGAAAACTCCAAGCCCAGGGTTTGGTATTTATCAACATCTTAACATTAAATGGAATCTGTGTCTCTTCTGGACATTCTCTTTCTGTCCTTGAGTTGAAGTAAAAAGGAACCAAGCAGGTACCTTGGTATGTTTATCAAAGCTCTGGGTTGCTTAGAAATTGTACTAATCTAAAATATCTAATGTGACCTTGTGTGCTTTTATTTTTTAGAGTCACCTGCACAAGCGACCAAAGACGTCCCCTGCTCAGGTTAGCAGCGGCTTTGTTTCCTTTCATTCCACATTGTGAGTGAAGGTTAAACTGTTTGGGTGGTTTGATCATTTCCCTCCTCACCTTGTCCTTCAGGCCTGCAGTCTGACGGAGCTGGATGAGAAGATCAATGCGGTGAAAGCAGCGCTGCTGAAAAGGGTGAATGAATTTGGGCCTGGATATGGAACAGAGTGTCCGCTGTAGCGAACACAGATCGATGCTCCAAACACAATTAATTTGTTAATGCATTTATACATATTTCCTGTATTTTATTTTCTGTCCCTCATCGACTCGTCAGCGCTGTCGCTCTTACCGTGATGCTTCTTTTATTAAATCCTGATATTTAGTCAAGTTAAGTAATTTCTTTGTAAATAAATGTGTTTTTCTATAACGAAAACTTGGACTCATGACTTATCTGTTAAATGTTTCGTGTGCTTGCAACCAGTGATTATTTTATTGTTAGAAACTTATGATAACTAATGATTTTCATCATTGATACAATCACAGGAGAGTAGAAAGTTCCCAAAGTTCAAATGTTTGACCTGCAGTTCAATCCATTAATATATTCAGTTTAATATCAGGTCATAACTTTTGGAAGTGAGGAACTGTAACCAGTGTATTTTTAACTTGACTTGTCAGACAGAATTTTGTACAAATGTGATAATGTGCCCTTGACTGAAGATTCGGAGGTAATGAGCTGCTGCAGTTTGGCAGGTTTGTCAGACTGTCTGGACAAAGAAGTGATAATGGGACGAACCCGCTGGTGCATAAAGAATCTCGGAATGTGGAATCCAAAGCGAATGATTTTAAAGAGTCTGATTATTAAAGTTTGGCAGACTCTGGTCAAAAGTCAGGGTTAAACATTGTGCCTGCAAGTCCTCAAAAAGCATCCAATTCTCTTAAATTCAGATTTAATGGGTTTTGGTTTTTAAGCAGCTCACAGTGAATGTTGCTCGACTGTTAGACTGAAAAATTATTAATTCTGGAATCTGCTGAGATGTAAAACCACTGCCAGCCTGCAAGTTAGATTATCAACATGGGGAAACTTGTTTATAGCTGTAGACTGTTGTTAAAGGCAATATTATGTTTATATATACACTTGTGTTCCAGTGCCCAGATGTTTATATCAGTCTCTCTGAGCCAAAGAGGAGAAAAGTCTAGACCAAAATTATTCTAGAACTTCAAAATCAGGGGGTGAAGTTATCTCCATGGGAACAGGACAAAGATTAATTTGATACAGAAAGTTTTTTTGTTTACTTCTTTAATGTCTAATCTTTGGAACGCGTGCATGTGTGCGTCTGTCTGTGTGCGTGTGTCACTTCGATGAATCTGAGCGAGAAAGTCTGATTTATGTGCCTGACCGCTGTGTGCTGATGATCACCTCTAATGGCTGTCATTAAAACAAATGACCTGATTACTGAAACGCTGTTTGGAAAACACATGGAGACTCAACAAACCAGCGTTAAATGATGCGCTGCCGCGGTGTCCGACACTGACGTGTTTATTAAAGACCTTGTGTGAATGTAGAGGTTTAACTGAGCAAGTGGCTGAAGGGTTTACCACATTCTGCAGTGAAGGGTAATTTAAAAGAGTATAGTATATTTCTGTAATGGCGAGAGAAAAAGATCCTTGACGTCAAATTAAATGACTAATATAAGAATAAAAAAAAAACAACTTCATTACGAGAAATGCTGCTATTAGAAATATACTTAAATAAAACTAAGGCGGTGAAATCAGCAAAAAGTAAAACTACCTGACCAGCAGGCGAATGGCCCCTGAGGGTTATAATGATATTAGATTATTAGGGCCCGAGCACCTCTGGTGGGAGGCCCTATTGAAATTGAAATGATTCTTATTATTATTCTCCGCCAAGTTAAATTGGCTTTTTGAGGGCTTTCCCATGCTCAAAAAGTTTCTAAACTTTGCAGTAAATTAGAAATGTGTGAAAATGGCCATATTCTGTAGTATTTGGAAATAGGCGTGGCAAAATAGCTCAACAGCGCCACCTACAGAAAGCCCCCTCAGTTAACTTTCACCGATCCTCACGAAAAAAGAGATGGTTGTGTATCATGACCAGATGCACAAAAAAGTCTCTCAGTGCGTTATTAAAAAAACAACAGGAAGTCCGCCATTTTGGATTTAGTCGCCATTTTGGCGATATTCCACGTTTTTACTTTGATGTACTTGTCGTAGGGCTTTCATCGGATCAACTTAAAATTTAGACGAGTGTCATCACAACGATATGGACTACTAAAGTTATCAAAAAAATCAACTTTTCGTCAGAGCCTGTGACCGTGGCGTGGCGTCAAAGTTTGATTAAACGCCATCAAAACACGGGCGTCTGTATCTCGGACATATTTGGTCTAATCAAGTCCAAACTACACACAGAAGACAAGAGTCACGACCCGAAGACAACAACACAGAAATCGTGACTTAAAATCACAGCGCCCCCTGGTGGCAGCATGAAATGTCTTGTTTTTTGTACGTCTTACACTTGGAAGTATTACTCCTCATCCACTTTGCGCAACCATGTCAAACTGTGGCGAATGGGTCTCAAGGCATTGATAATGAAGATATAAGATTACTGTGACTTTTCGTCAAACGCCATATTAATGGCGTGGCATCAAAGTTCATCAACTCGCCATGACACACGAAATCGCTGTAACTTCTGTGTTCAAAGTTCAATCTCCCTCAAACTAAACGTGTGTGTCAACAGCCCCCCCCTGAAGACTGTCAGAAGGGTTTAAGAAATGGGCGTGGCAAAATAACTGACCAGCGCCCCCTAAAGGGCAGCCCCGGCACTATGATTGGCCTACAGCTACGAAAATCGACGGGGACATGTGTCTTTTCATGACAAAGAAATAAGTCTCTTGGATAAATATGCTAGAGTAAACAGGAAGCCCGCCATTTTGGATTTGGTGGCCATTTTGGCCATATTCTGCATATTTACTTTGATATACTTGTCGTAGAGCTTTCCTCAGATCAACTTAAAATTTATATGAGTCTAATCACAACAAGTTGGAGATCGAAAGTTATCAAAATTGTATTTTTTCGTTAGAGCCTCTGACCATGGCGTGGCGTCAAAGTTTGATGAAACGCCATCAACACATGTGTTTCTGTATCTCAGACATATTTGGTCTGATCAAATCCAAACTAGACACATAAGACAAGATTCCCAACCTGAAGACATCTACACAAAAATCATGACTTAAAATCACAGCGCCCCCTGGTGGCTACAGGAAGTGAAGCGTTTATCCTTGCCGCAGTGCCGAACGCATGCAACGCGGAGACGAGCGCTTGCTCATCCAACGTTCTCTCTTCCCCGACTGCAACAGACTTGGAACGCGCGTGTGCTCGGGCCCGTTAGTGCTACAACGTAGCCCTAGTTAAAACTGATATTTAAGTTAAAGCTGAAACACAGCATGATGTTAACCTCACTGTAGAACGAGCCCTTCATCTCCACCTGTTTCTTTAATTGTAAAACTAAAGTTCTCTACTCCTTCTGTTTTGGTGGAAGATGCACTTCTCTGTTTTATAAATGTGCGTCTGTATTTTTGTGCAAAAATGTCATTCCGTGTGGAAAAGACTTGCATAATGGAAGTTAGGAGTTCAGGGAACCAGTCTAAACATAGAAGGCATCGTTATCAGTCAGCCATTAATCAACATTTACTTCATAATGACAATTGCTGTTGTTATTTTTATCTAGTGAGTCTGTTTGTGCGTCATCATTGTAACTTGTGTTCTTACTTTTACACAAAGGTTTTTTAAAGTTCTTAGCATTTCAGTTTTGTGTCTCTTTTTCACCACATTTTAGTGACAACACTGCGAGAGAAACTAGAGAAAAGTTTACTGGTGTGTAGAGCGAACACAGGTTGTGAAAGTTGTTGAGTGGCTTCCTGGTTTGATCCTGTTAACAGATGGTATCGTTCGATTGTGTTGAATTTGTGTTGTGTGACCTCCTTGAGACCTTGTACCAACCTTTATTACAAATCCTGAGGCTGTGGTACAGTTTCTCATGTTATGTTCTCGTACTTATGGAAATAAACTTAAATTAAAAGTAACCGCGGCTCTCGTAATACATGAAGTGCAAATCTAGACAAGTAGAAGTCAGAGCATCGAAAGGGAATACTGAAGTACAAGCACTTCAAAACTGTCATTAAATGTAGCACTTGAAGAAAGTTTAACAAAGTTGATATTTTCCTCATTGTTATATCTATTAAAAGAAAAAAAAGAAAAAGCGTGAAGTTCTTTTTTAAAGGATTGGCCACAGTTAAAATGTTGTTTGATGCAGGTACCTTGACCCGTCTCGTGAAAATAAAAGCACTGACTCCACAGTACCGTGGAAAGTTGAAGGTACTTTTTTACCACTTAACCCATTTTGTGCTTCTTCTCGCAGAATAAAATACAAATTCGGTCATTTTAAAGTAAATCTTGCAACAGGTGCGGCGAATAGAAACTTTCTCACGTCCCCCAAAAATTACTGTAACTCCCCTTCCCTTTTCTCTGCAGTTGCTCTTTGTACGTCATGTCAGGATTTATTTCAGAGTTGAGTGATGGAGTGACCTGGACACAATAGAAGACGCTGCATTGTGTTTTTTCGTTTTTTTTTGTTTTTTTTGGGGAAGATATTTCTTTCTTAACGCGGAAATGGGGATTTTGTTTTTTTCCCTCCCTCTTTCAGGTGAACCCCACTTGTCCGGCTCTGTCCGTCTCTTGCTCACAGACTGGAACCTTCTGGGCGACCGGGGGCCACAATGCGCCTGGGAAGGGGAGCACTTGAGCCGCGGCCGTGTGGAGGTGGGGTGGGTGGTGTGGGGTGGGGTGCTCTCATTGTTCCCCGGGAGCTTTTGTCTCAGACACAGTCCCCCTTATGAGGGTTAATGAGGACAAATTGCTCTGAGTGTAACAAATGGATTACGGAGCCCGAACAAAAGGTCGTGTTTTGCGGCCTGCGTTCGCCCGGGGATCCACCGATCGTCTGTCCAGCGTCCTCGTGAAGTGTCTCGCTGCACGTCTCATCGTCCTCTTCCCGTCTGCTTTGTCCCAAGATGTGTTCCGCCGCTTACGCTGAATTTAACCATAATGTAAAGTTTGCAATGGAGGTGACGCGGTTTGTTATCGCCGCAACGACCCGATTTCTTTTTTCCCAGAGCCTCATGTCAAGAATAGAAAGTCAACATGTCAACATCAGTGTCAGTGGTGAGTCGCTCCAAGGTTGGGTGGGCAGAGTGAAGCCTTTCAAATTAACAAAGAGCCACTTCCTCATTGACTCGATGTAATTCCTGCCTGTCAATCACTCCTCCCATCGGCCTGATTTCTTGTAATATCCTTGGGAACCTCGGTAAAAAGACACAGAGGTGTTCCTTGTCTTCTATGGGTCCGGTTGTGTTTTTTCCTCCGTTCTGGTGGGGTCGAAGGAGAGGATTCATATCCATTCATATCTCAAACTCTTAATGGGCTCCAGGCCCTCCAGAAAGAAAGCTCTTTCCTGTGACTAGTCAGCTCCAGTCTTTATTCATCTGTGGCTCCGTGTCAAAAAAGACTGTTGCTCGTTTGTGCCCCGAACAATGAGGAACAAGGCTGAATCTCCAGCCGGGAACAAAAGACAGAAAACAGGCTTTTCACTCTGCAGAACATTAGATTCTGACACATTTTGCCATGGCAGTTCCCCCCCCCCCCCCCTCATCCTGAGTGCTGTGGCTCTGGTCTTTTTAAAGAGACCACCTGTTGGCAACAAGCCTGTTCTTCATTACAGACAGTCCTATTATCACAGGATGAGGAGCGCCACAGGCTAACTTTCTTAAGTTAACCCTGCTGCAGTTTGCCACGCCGCTCGTCCAACGGGAAACACCGGATTACTTGTTTCCTCTTATTTCTAGTTGTAATTTTTATGTATTGTTTTTTTTTAATCAGGTCCTTTGTTGGCGTGAGAGAGACGTGCTTCATTCATGCCCTTGTCAGGCACACATGTCACAGATAGAGGGACTCAGACGTGGGCAGCTATAACTACAGATTTGCAAAATGCACTCCAAGTTGTCCACGGTGGTCTCGTGTTTTTCATTCAATTATTTCTGGCACAAGGAGGATTTTTTTTTTGCTTTTCTTTTCATAAAAAAACTAGATGCAAGCAATTTTCCGCAACCCAAAACATTAGCATAACCACGGCATGATAATGTTTTTTCCCGACTGTGTGTAAAATAAAAGTACTGTAGGTGGCAATACGAAGCAATCAAGTGCACGTACTCCTCCGGCTTGGAATTGGACACATGATAAACACAGGAGTGGTTGTGGTGGTCTGGGTTTTTATTTTACTTTACTCTGATTGTTTGGAGATTTTAAAGATTATGTTGAATCTTTGCACTTGACATCTATTGCACTTCTGTCTGTCCTGGGAGAGGGATCCCTCACATGTGTCTCTCTGAGGTTTCTACGTATTTTTACCTAAAAGGGTTTCTAGTAGTTTTTCCTTACTCTTGCTGAGGGTTAAGGACAGAGGATGTCCCACCATGTTAAAGCCCTATGAGACGAATTGTGATTTGTGAATATGGGCTATACAAATAAAACTTGATTGATTGATTGAATCATTTATGGTTTTTACGTTTTAAGAGAAGTTCAATTTTCAAACCGTGGATGAGTTTGTACGAGGTCAAATTTTCCCTCCGACGGAACTAAGTGGGCAAATTTTCCCCCCAAAAAGTCAACATCAAAACAGTGAATAGCTCTGTCGTGCTCATGCCATCACTGTCGGGTCCCATCCATGCAGTCACACTTGTTTCATGTTCACAAGCACCGCAGAGGAGGAGAGGAAGAAGAAGAGGAAGAGGAAGGGGTTGAGGGGGTCGGGGGGGTCGCGTGCACCTGTGACCCTCCCCCACCGAGCACACGAGAGGATCCCCCTTGCAGCCCACAGGCTCCAGTGAGAGGCAGTCAGCTGCTCTCCGCGGCCCTGCTGCCCGGCCCCCAGGCGCTCCGGAGTTAAATGTCTCGGTGATATTGCCGGGAGGCAGCAGCGGGAGTTGAATTCAGGCAATTACAATCAAGTCAGGGCATAGTTAGTGCGTGGGCCCCGGCAGCACCTGAGCTGGATGCTGATGAGACACTTAGCCTCAAACCCTCGTGCATTGGCCCAGGCGCTGCTCCCCCTACCCCCCCCTACTCCCGTCTCTCTCTCTCTCTTCCCACAGCAGCAGACCCCCTACTGGACACTTCCACTTCCCTTCACCTCATTTAGGCCTCTAGAGCTCTCTCTCGCCCTCTCTCTCTCACCCTCTCCCTCTCTCTCTCTCTCCCCGGCCCTCACATTGCAATACTTCTGCTTTATATATAGGTGGCGTGGAGTACTGCACTCAATCACTCTTCATTCATTCACACTGTACAATAATAGAGAGCTACTCCGACATTGTCCTTTTCAAGCACCCCGTTGCATAGCCGAGTTTCAAACGTCATGGGATGTCTCAGGCCCCGGATCTTGAGAAGGAGGTGAAGAGTTGTTTCACCCGAAGGTACAAAGGGAGGGACGGAACCTGCAGGTGAGCGTGGATGAGACACTTTTACTGTCGCACCTTAAACGTGCAGTGGAAAGCACGTGAAGAAGAGTCTTCATCACGCGTCAATCCGAGCTCGAGCGCCATCACGCCATCACGTCTTTGTTTGCACGTGGCGGGCTGCGGAACACGCCGTTTGCCCGACCGATGAGCGAGAGAACGGAAAAAAGGGAGGTGAAGTTTGTGAATATCTATGACCCGAGAATATGGAGTCAGGCATCACAACAACACTCTTAGCCCCTTTTCCCCAATAAGGTGCTCTCAGCTCTTTCTGAGGGAAAGCCTCCCAGCTCCCGCCCTCTCTCAGCCACCACACTTTGCTGAAGTGTCATCAGGATTGTAAAGGGCAGGTTGCCATAGAGCTCGGTCGGCTGCCGATGTATAGACTCATATTTTGAATGTAAAGATCTGAGAGCAGCGGCTAATGCGAGAGGGGGGACCGTACACGGTGGACTACGCCCTCTCCCTCCTTCATCTGCAGTCTGTGTGCATGCATCTTTCATGTGTCGCTTCGGTGTTCTGTTTTGTGAGATTGCTAGCTTTGCTCGCTCAATCCACTTTCATTGTCTATCTGTGGCCGTGCTTGTTAGTTAGAGCCGGCCATAGTATTTGGCAGAGCCAGGGGGGGAAAGGTGGAACACCTCTCTCCCAATTCTTGCCATAATGGTTGCCTTTTGATTTTTTTTGTCCCTGGGCTTTGGAGGCTACCAGGGATTGTCTCTTTGAAATTATTCCATTTTGGCAGAGAAAAAAGAAAATGGATTGCGCTGATCCTGTTTTGTTCCTGGGGGGACGGCTGCGGTATTATCCGGGGCTGACACCGGTGGCGAAGAGGCAATCACTGTGGCCCTCGCTCTGACAAAAACACTCCATCTGCAAGGAGAGGAGGAAATCACACCACAATGATGTCTGACTCTTCTGCCTCACTCTGGCAGCTGGGCCCTGGGACCCGTGAACTGCTACACAACCGCCGCCGCCACGGCTGCTATACAGACGCACAAACACCACAATACAAATCAGCAGCTGTAACGCACAAAGGCAATGCACCTGCCCTCACGACAACGAGAACAGGACGGGTTTGTTTGAAAAGTTTATTTTCCTCAAGGCCAGTCGGAAACGGACTCTGAATCCTTTGCCGCATTATTATTAGACTTAGTATAAAACATATTATCAGTATCAATTATTATTGGTGTTAGAAAAGTAGAACTTCTTTCAGTTCCTCCACTTTTTCTGGCCTTGAGTCACAAAAATGCACTCAACATTTTCAAGCTTTAAAACCATTAAGTTAACTGTTTGCCTACAAAACACGAAAACCATTAGGATGTCAAACATGTGCACCTCACACACACACACACACACACACACACACACACACACACACACACACACACACACACACACACACACACACACACACACACACACACACACACACACTCGGCAGATGAGAGATAAGCGCAGCCGTGCAGCTCGTCCTGTTAGTATTCAGTAGTGTCACCTCTCTCCCCCTGTGTCCCGTACCTGAGGATCAAACGCACCTCTTTGTGAGAGAGGCCTGACCCCCCCCCCCGCTATCAGCAAACAGAGGAGAGCCCAGCTGACACCACTCTTGAGATGTGCCATGCAGACGTAGGCCTGTGATTACAGCACAATCCTGAGGAGACAACCCTCCACCCTGCTCCAGCCGCTGCCTCCTGCAACTCCCCAAACACACAATCCACCCACTCCCACCCCCTCCAGCGCAAATTCACCTATCTCTGAAATGGATGTTAATCTCTCGGCCAACTGCCCGCCTGTGAGACCCTCGTTGACACACATATAGCCGCCGCTGTGCCATGAATAATCAATAGGGCGCTATTTTCGTGAACAAATTTCCCACAACAGGTCATTTCTGCTGCTATTACTGTGGCAGATTAGAATCTGAGATCAGACTTTCAGAGGTGGAGGAGGGTGTGTGTGTGTGTGTATGTGTGTGTGTGTGTGTGCGTGTGCGTGTGTGTGTGTGGATGGATGGGGGAGCTCTCTCTAGAATACAGTGCAGCACAGAGGGACATGAGTCTGTCTAGTGCCGCCATAGCGCCACATGAAAACCAATGAAGGTGAAGCAAGAGGGGGGATTAATTTGTTGTGAGAGAGGCAGAGGCTCAAGTGGGTCTTCCAATAGCAAATTAGCAAACCCTCGTTTCAAAAACCCTCATACATACTAGAGAAGAGAAATGTGCAAACACAAACATCATGCATGTGCTCTTGCATACAGTATGTTCCTGTCAGGGCCAAGATGGAAAATCATACTCTGTGGTTTTTTTGCAACATATTTCCTCCTTTTCTTGGTCTTTCTCAGCCTCTATCAACACACACACACACACACACACACACACACACACACACACTTGTGCGCGCAACACAAAAAGGAAACTTCAATTTTATCTGCAGGGGCAGAAATCAATCTCACATCTCTTTAGTTAATCCGCAATGGCTCTCTCCAGATCCTGACACTAATAAGGTATTGAGCAGGTGAGGCCAGGGGCTGAGGAGGAGAACACAGGGAGAGGAGAGGAGGAGGAGGAGAGGAGAGGAGGAGGAGAGGAGAGGCCGCCGGTCTGGGGCCCGACCGGCGGCTGGCTCTGTTCCAGTGCAATTATGGGGCTTGTGTATGGGAGAGAAGGGTGCAGGAAAGAAGCAGCAGAGATAGAAGGGAGAGAGGGAGGCATAGAGAAAGCACCAGAAAGAGGGGGTGGGGGGTGGTGGTGGTGGGGGGGGGGGGGGGGGGTAAAAATCGATCCCATCTGTGGTATGATGGTTAATTAAAGCAGCTCTTGAGCAGCCCAAGGATGAGAGGCTTGGCTGGGCTCCTGGAGGCACAGCTCTGATTACTCACACAGAATGGATGGTTTCTTAGCAATGAAAGGAGGGGGCCAAGAGCTGCCTGGTGGGGAGCACAGACGACATCAAGGAGGAGAGACATGTGCATGCTGCACACTCACACTGGCACACACATACACACACACATATATACACGCACGCATGCAAATGGACTCTGATACAGACACGCACGTGCATGCGCATGCATACGTATCCATATGTAAGACGCGTATGCATCGCGAGCCGGTAGACAACGAGTGCAAACATCATCAAATCAGATCAAAATAAATGCTTCAGGAAACTAATCAGGTTTAATGTGAGTCCACTAAATGTGAATTTCCACAAGGAGCCGAGCTCAAGAGGTTAATGAAGAAACAACCAAAGTTCATCAGAGTGTCGAGCTTATGATTGATGCTGATATCTGTCACCACAGTGGGTCACAGACGGTTTCACGATAAGAAAAGAATCATCTTTAACAGTTTTATAGTTTATTTTCCATCCTGTTTTTATTCCTCTCTGATTCACGCACCTGCATCCTGAACCTAACTGAGAAGACACTGAATCTGCCTCCAGTTTTCCCAGCAGTCATCAAAGTTTCATCTCATCTCACCATTACATTTAGATGAGATGACCCCCCCCACAGCCCATCACTCCCTCCTCATTGACATTCGTGCCTCAGACACATCCAGAGGCCATGGGTGACAGCACCAGCACTTTGGTATGACCCCACCCTCCTATGGTGAGATTTGGTATTGCATAATATGAACAAGCAAAATGGATTTCTGCACGTTTGCACAGCAGATAGAGAAAGAGTCCACGTTCTAACATTTGCTTTCACTCGATCATAACTATTGATCGTTGATGTATATGCTACGTGCATCAAGCCGGACTTTCTCTCAACGCCACAACACGGAGCAGTCGCTGAGACTCAGTAAAACAAGGGCCTCTCGAGACATGATATGCAGAAAGAGCCCATCCTCCTATTTTTACAAAGTTGAAGCTGACGTATAATCATACTCTCAGAGTTAGAGAGGGGTTATAATAAACCTCCAAATCTCCGCGCAATGAATTATGTATATACGGTGATGATTTGATGGCTGCAAAACAGAAGCGCGGGTGCAAGCGGCTGATTGAGGTGCGCCACGTGGTGAGCCGTTCGCCCGCCATGCCTCCCGGTGCAGACGCGTGAGGTCAGGGCCCCGTGCTAATTGGTGTCAGGCCCAACGCTTGTGAGCTAAATGAGAAAATTACACGCTGTGGGAGGAATCAGCTGCAGTTGTCGGGGCTGGCTGCTGCAGAGCGGCGGCTGCGGTGCTATCTGTGAGCCGGAGACGTCTGTCTGGATCTGTGTGTGTGAGGGGAAAGAGAGTCAGAGGGAACTTCAGTGTGTGAAGGTGTGGGAGCTTCGGTTCACTTACAGAGACACGCCCATAAGATATACACGCACTGTGTGAGGAACTGAGGTTTAGGCATGGAACATTTACTGTGTGTTTGTAAGGACATTTGACAGAAATGGCATTTTCTACCTTTTCCAATATGTCACCGAAATGTGGAAGTGGTTTATCACAGAATCTAATTTAGTGGATAAGGTGAAAGCAGAGAAAAATATATTTTTTCTCAGTGTTTGTGAGAGTCACTTGAGACCATCCACGGACTAATGAGACGTGTGCGTTATCAGAAAAGTTTTTATTTGAGATTTGCAGTAGAAAACAATTATATTAACAATGTGTCTAATTGCATCTAATCTACAAAGTGTTAGTGGAGGGAGTTGCTCTTGAGAAACCCGCAGAGAATCCTCGTCTGACTCTGTGGGTCAGCAGGGCTCCGATAGACTCAACCAGCCGATCACAGATATCAGATATATTTATCAGCTGAGGAGTCAGACATTTGCCTCCAGTTATGCAGGGCCGTATCCAGGGGTGGGTCCAGGGGGGCACTGGCCCCAGCTTAAATCTGATTGGTCCCCAAAGTGCTCCTGTCACTTGTCCTAGCCTAACAATAAATATGAATATGAAAAAAAATATTACAAAATGTGCTTAAACAAGGAACAATTTTCACATATTTCTATATGTTCAATAATGTGTGACTTTCCTCAAAGCTACAGAGTAAACTTTAAACAAGGAATGATGTAAATGTGCACCTTACTGAATGAGGAATGGTCCATGGATGTTGGACACACAAGGGGCCCCTCTGTGTAAGTTGGGCCCCCTTTATGGCCCCTGAGGTAGAAAAAAAATCCTACAACCCCCTCTGCAGAAGAGGCTAAAGGAAGCAGAATACTGGATTTGAAAACCAGGAAAAACAAACTCAAGTGAAATCCAACGTTGCTCCGTATCTGCTGGATGTGAAAATGCACAACAAAAGCACTAATGTGTTTTCTGCCTGTTTCCACTGCCTCCAAGTGGCCAAAAAAGGATTTTTGCAAGTTTCAGGCCATTTGTGAATTTTAGTTTGGATCAACTTTATACTTAGTACTTCCAATTTGTACTTGTACATAATGTATTTTCATATCAGAACCACTCAGACCCTAAAAACCTTTAAATATTGCTTTAGACCCTCTTCTTGTCACTGGCTTTCCAATCAAGTTGAGTTTGAGATATACACAGATATTCAGATATATAATATGGTTTAGTAAATGGGTTTTAATGATTAACTTTAACATTGTGGTGTTGGTATTTTTACTTAAATAAAAAGTTGGATGCTTCTTCCATCACAACCAGAGACATCACCTCATGCAGATAAATATTTTTTAGTTGATTTTGTTTTCTCTTTTGTCTGATATCAGTGAAATCTGCCAGAAAGCTGAATGGATTTGATTATGTTCAGGGACTTAAACTACAACACTATACAAAATAGAAATAAAACTTGTTTCTTACACGTGGCCTTGTGCATCTTTTTTCCTGTATTTGTCCATATCATACAACAAAAATTCACCAAACACAATGAGCATCATCCACTGCGTGATGTTAGTTTTCAACTTATTGAATACCCTGATGAGTGATATACTCTGTGAGGGTTTTTCAGTCTGCGTAAATTATCTTTTATTCATGAAACGCGTCTTTGTGTGCAGCTACATTTGTGCCTGTATGTGTCATTCAAGTCCTGGGCCAATTATTCACTTCTAAACACAGCATTCCTCCACTCCTCCGACACACCCAACAAACAGGCAAACAACAATGTAGACTAAATGACTAAAGTGTTGAATTGCCTTCCTTTTGTTCGGTCCCTTGTTTCTCTTTTCTCCGCCGGCTCTTTCTCTTTCCACGACAGACTCCTTTAGTGGTGAGCCCCGGCAATCTTGAGTAAACGTCATTAACTGTTTGCTCATATCGGCCACAGAAAGTATGCCGCAGCCTCCTTTGTCTCCCTATCAGTTGTTTAAAGAGGTTTGTGCTGTAATGGCGTGGTCAGCCAGCGTCGGGAGCTTTGAAGTTCTCCGTCCCGCTCGCAGGGGTTGACCTCGGTGGTCACTCAACGCTGACCCTGAAGTTGCAGTTTCAGGAGGTCACGTGGCAAAAATACCTAGAAACACCTGCGTGTGCATACTTTTTCTGGGTGTGGTTTGTAAAATACGATGGTGAAAAATATCTATATCGCTTTCCAATGAAAACACACAATCAGAAAAGCTTTATCAGTTATAGCTGATGGCTTTATTAATGGTTTATAAGTCATTTATTAATTCTTTATAGGTCATGAATGAGGCATTTAAGGACATTAAAGGTTTGTGGTTGCCAGGTTGGGACAAATCTTCCTCTAACTTGCTTTTTTCATATAACTTCATTAAATAAAATACCCTCCTCTTATAATCTGTTTGATCTCTTACTCTCATCAAACCTGCAGCAGAGCATCCAAACCACAAACTGATTATTCCTACTTATTTAAAGAGCCGTGTATACATTTAAAGGTTAAATGTTTATCATTTATTCACAAATGAATACCGATAATTTCAGACCTGATGGTTTATTATAAATTCACAAAACCACCGAATCTTGTTGGTAACTATCTATCAAACAGATTGGAATCTAAGTCTCCGTATGAATTTCATAATCACATTTACAATTACAGCCACGGACTTTACGTATACTTGTTCAAGGCTTTAAGGTTAAAGTTATAAATATATAGGAAACTTTATTGAAGGGCTAAAATAATACATGTTATTAGACTTACTATCATTTATTGCAAATCCAGAGCCTTTCACAAGTAAATTTTAACGACATACTTCATAGATTATTGCAGTGATATAATCCTTTATTAATGTATTATGAACATTCATACTATATTCCATAGGTTTAGCAAAAATATGTTGTCGTTGATCCTCCCGGATTGAACTCCAAAAGTGAGTTAGTGCCTGGAGTCATTCCAGAAGCAGAATGAAGTGATATGTTATAAATGGTTCAGAAATTTCTTCTTAAAAGCTCTTGATGGTTTTTAATTTGTGTTTTGAAAAATGATCACATCTTCTCATTTCTCAGTAATTTGTGGAGATATTAAAAAAGATAGGAAATGTTGTTTTGGACCATATCTTTGTTGACCTTGAACTTGAAAAGTAATTTACGTTATGTCGATCTTCTTT